>NW_026694242.1:0-600000 GCF_021218885.2 Marmota monax | reverse complement strand
TGGTCTATAATTTTTGTTTTGTTTTTTTGGGGGGGGGTACTAGGAATTGAACCTGGGAGACACTTAACCATTGAGCCCCATCCCCAGCCCTTTGTATATTTTATTTAGAGACAGGGTCTCACTGAGTAGCTGGGGACCTCAGCTAAGTTGCAGAGGCTGGCCTCCAACTTGCCATCCTCCTGCCTCAGCCTCCCCAGCTTCTGGGATGACAGCCCTGTGCTCGGCCTCATCTATCTTACCTATTGCTTCATGTCCATCTTGAGTCAAGCGATGGTGAGGTAGAGGGTCTGCAGTCCACGACTGAGTCCACGATCCTTTCTCCCTCATTCTAGAGGAAGTGAGACTTTTGGTTTTAGATCAGAGAAGACAGTGCGATCTGAGCCACGAGAAAGCCAGCATCAACAAAGAGGAGTGGGATGAGGAGCGTCTCTTAGGAAAACCGGAAAAAGCAGAGAAACACTCAAAACTTTTTCCAGGTGAGTAGCAGTACCTTTGTGGAAAAGCTGTGAGGGAGATTGTAGTGGGGGGGTAACCATCGATGGAGCCGCCGGGCCGTAAACATGCACTGCAATCCCTCCCGTGTAGTGGCAGGTAAAGGTGCACTGCAGTCCCTCCCATGTAGCGGCAGCTGCCCACAGCGTGGTCCATCCTGCAAGGCCCTGCCCTGCGCTCTTGCTCCCTCCATCAATTTTATTGTTGGTTCTTTTTCTTTAATTTTCATCTGTTGTATGACTTGCAAGAAACGTTGCTGACCCTAGAAGTGATAGAAGTGGATTTATAAAGAAAATTCAGCAGATACAGAAAATTAGTTAAAAAGGAAAAATAATCATTCCACCACCTATGGCCATCTGTGTAACATTTTTTCTCAGCATAGGAAAACAAACTTCTTTGTGTTTTTTTTTCCTTTAATTTTAAAAATTTGTTCTTTATAGCTCTCCATGACAGAGTGCATTTTGACATATCATGTATATGGGGGTGTAACTTCCCATTCTGGTGGTTGGACCTGCTGTGGAGTATCCCTGGGCAAGCCCTCTACCACTGAGCTAAAACCCCAGACCCTAGATGAATATGAAAGCAAATTTCTCATCTATAAGATGAGGATGCATGTCATATTACTATATTCTGAGATCACTAATATGTTACCACATGTACTTTCCTTAAAAAATTTCCCTAAACATCTTACTATTCCCTCAGCTAATAGGAATGAAAATTGCTTAATATTCCCAATAGATTTTTTTTTTTTTTTTTGCATCTGAAGAGTGCCCAGGTCTAAACAGTACCAAAGTGGACAATTTAATATGTAATACATTTTCTTCTTTTTTCTCTGTGATGGCCTCCATTTGTCCAAATAATTAGAATGAGTCTCATCCACATATTCATTATCCATGCGCTTGGTAATGACTAACAAACCTTTTTTTGAAAAATATTTTTAAGTTGTCAATGGACTTTTATTTTATTTACTTATACATGGTGCTGAGAATTGAACCCAGTGCCTCACGCATGCTAGGCAAGTGCTCTACCACTGAGCCACCACCCCAGCCCCAACATTTCTTTTTTGGGGTGCTTACCACACACCTGGCCTTCTGCCTCAAGGCCAGCATTACAGAAATGTGTAAGGGGGTCCCTGTTTCTTACTGAATCAGCATGGAATAAGAACTTTGGTGACATTTGCTAATATTATTAGGTTCTCACCAAGCAGAACCTGAAATCATTTCCAAGAACAATGAGGACTATGAAAAGTCACTCAAAATGGATGATCTTTCTTCAATTCGGTAAGGATGGTATCCTGTTATTTTGTGGGTGGGGTGGGAAGAGAGCCCCTCTTGGATGAGACCTGTTACAACTCAGGGCAAGTTTTCTCTTTAATTTAGTAATTGTGGTTAAGTTGGAACTCGTGCAACCCAGGCAAAATTAAAGAACAAGAAAGAAAGAAAAGCTTGTGTTTATATGCACATGTGCCTCAAGCATGGTGGTCTCTGCATGCAGTCCTCAAAATGGTCACCTTCTGAGGTGCAATTTTTTTTTGGGGGGGAGATACTAGAGATTGAACTCAGGGGTACTTGACCACTGAGCCACATCCCTTATCCTTTTTTTGTATTTATTTAGAGACAGGGTCTCACTAAGTTACTTAGGGCCTCGCTTTTTCTGAGGCTGGTTTTGAATTCATGATCCTCCTGCCTCAGACTCCCAAGCCTCTGGGATTACAGGCATGTGCCCCCACATCCATCTGATGTTTTTTTTTTAATCTTCATTAATTTTTTTTCTCTTTGTGGAATTTCTAGACGAAGCACTTCAAGAACACCAGTTGTTCCTCTGGCCGGGGCAACAATGTTGGAGATTAAGGAATTTATTGAGAAAAAATCATTAAACAGCTTAACAGACATGTTAGAAAAACAAAGATCTCAAAGTAAGAGTGAGATTTTGAAATTTTATAATTCGACTGCAAATTATAAAATATGTCAAATTTATAATGTTTGAATAGGATTCTTTGATATCTTACCAAAAGTTAGACACTATGCTATATGTATTTTCAATGTATTCATCCAATCCCTACCATCAACCAATCTGTCCATCCACCTATTTATTATTCTATCTAAGGTCCATCCACCTATCCATTATTCTATCTATCCATCCATCCATCTACCTACAAAACCATCCATCCATCCATCCATCCATCCATCTTTGTATCCATCTATACATCCATCCATGCATCTAACCATCTATCTTTCCATCCAAACATCAATCTATTCTACCACCCATCCATACATCCACTCATCTATCTATCCATCCATCCATTTATCCATCCAACCATTCACCTATCTATCCAACCATCCACCTATTTATCCATCCATCTATCCATCCATCCATCAGTCCACCTATACATTATTCCATCTATCATTCCATCCATCCATTAATCTATCATTCCATTCATTTATCCATCTATCCACCTATGCATTCATCCATACATCCATACATCTTCTATCCATCTGTCTATCCATCTATACATACATCTGTGATTATAATCATCCATCTCTCCATCCATCCAACTATCCATCTATCCATTAATCTATCCTACCATCCATCCATCCATTCATCCATCTTCCCATTCATCTATCCATCTACCCATCTATTCATCATCCATCCATCTATCCATCTCCATACATCTATCCATCCACCCATCTCTCTACCTATTCATCCACCTATCCATTTATTTATCTACCTATTCATTCATCCATCCATTCAACTGTCAATCCATTCATCGGTTCATCCATCCATCCATCCATCCATCCATCTATCCATCTACCTGTCAATCTATCCATCCATTTATCCATCTATCAAACCATCCATCTATCCATCCATCCATCCATCCATCCATCTATCCATCCATCTGTCTAACCATCCACCTATCTACCCATCCATTCAAACATGTATATATCCATCTATCTATTCATGAACCCATCCACCCATCATTCTGTCTATCCATATATCCATCTATCTATTCATCTACTTCTTTCCTTCCTTCCATCCATTCATCCATCCATCCATCCATCCACCCACCCATCCATCCATCTACCTCTCCATCCATCCATCTATCTACCCATTCTTCTATTTAACCATTGATCCATACATCCATCTATCTATCCATCCATCTATTCATCTATCTATCTATCCATTCATCATCTATCATTTATTCATTTATTAACCCATGCATCCATCAATTCATAAATCAATATAACCATTCATCCATTCATCCATTCATCAATCCATTCATCTATATATCCATCCATCCATCAATTCATCTGTTTATATACCTGTTCATCCATCTATCCTTCATCCACCCATCCATCTTCATCAGTCCATCCATCCATTTATACATTGATCTATCCATTTGTTCTTCAATCCACCTCAATCCATCTATCCATCCATCCATCTATCCATCCACCATCCATTCACTGACCCATCCATCGATCCATCCACCCATCTGTCTATCCATCCATTCATCCATCTATCCTTCCATCACACCAAACATATATATCCATCCATCAATTTGTCTATCCATTGATTCAACTAATTATCCATCATCCATCATCCCATCCATCCATCTATCCATTAATCCATCTATCCATCTGTTTATTTATCCATTCATTTATCCATCCATCCATTCATTTATCCATCCATCCATCCATCCATCCATCCATATATCCAGCCATCCACATATCCATCCATCCTCCTTTCTTTCCATCCTTCTATGCATACAGCATCTATTTACTCATCTATCCCTCAGTTTATCAGTCATTTCATTGATCCATCTATCTATCCACACATCTAACCAATTATCCATCCATCCATCAATCCACCCCTCCTTCCATCCCTCCATCCATCTATCTATCCATCAATCAGCCTATCTATTTATCTATCCATCAATCTTTATATCCATCCATTTATCTATCCATGTATCTATCTATCCATCCATACAATAATCTAGCCACCCATCCAAAATATTCATCTACCTATCTATTCATCCATCCATCCAACCAACCATCTATCCATCTATCATTCCATACATCCATCTATCCATCCATTTATCAATTTACCCATCTACCTATCTATCCATCCATCCATCTATTTATTTACCTCTTTATCCATTATCTATAATCCCATCCATCTATCTCCATCCATCTATCAATCCATCTCTTTATCTATCCATCCATCCAAACAACTATCATCCATCAATCCATTTGTCTATCTATACAACCATCTACCCATCCATTTATCGATCTGTCTATCCATCCATCTATCCATCCATATATCTATCTATCCATCCATCCATCAGTCTGTGTATATATGCATGCATCCATCCATTCATTCATCTATCTATCCATTCATCCATTCATCTATCATTCCATCTGTCCATCATCTATCCATCTATCTATCCAACCATCTAACTATCCATCTATCTTTCCATTCATCCATCCATTATTTCATGCATCCATCAATCCACTCTTCTATTTATGCATCCATCCTTCTATCCATTCATGCACCAAACTATCTATCTATGCATTCATCCATCTCTCTATCCATCCATCTATCCATTCATTAATCTATACATCCATTCATCTTATCTATTAATCCATTCGTCTATTAATACATCTATCTATCTACCCATTCAACCATCCATTCATCCATTTCTCAATCCATCTGTCTATCTTCCATCCATCTATTCATCCAACTCTTTATTTATTCAACCATCCATCCATCTGTCTATCCATCATTCCATACATCATTTCCACCCATCTATCTATTCCTCTGTCCATCTATCCATCTATTTATCCATCTATTCATCCATCTATCTATCCATCCATCCAACCAATTATCCATTGATCCATCTGTCTATCTATCCATCAATCCATCTATTTATCTATCCATCGATCTCTCTATCCATCCATCTATCTATCCATCCATCCATCCATCTATCCATGTATCTATCTATCCATTCATACATCTATCAATCCATCTGTCTGTCTCTCCATTCACTCATCCATCATTTCATCTATCCATCTGTCTATACATTCATCCATCTGTCCATCTATACTTCTATTCATCCACCTATCCATCTACTCTTCCTTCCATCCATCTATATATCCATCAACTCATTCATCCATCCATCTTTCTATCATTCCCTCCTATTTATCCATGTATCTATTTATCATCTATCAATCTATCTGTATATCATCCCATCAATCTATCCATCCACCCATGCAATCATGTATCCTTCCATCCATTCTACCATCTACCCATTTATCCATCCATCATTCCCTCCACTTATCCATCTATCCATCCATCCAACCAACCATCTACCTATTTATGCATCTGTCTATGTATCTATCCATCCATCCATTACTCCATCTATCTATCTATCCATCAATCCATTCTTCTCTCTGCATCCATCCATCTATCCATTGATGCATCTGTCTATCCATCCCTCTCTACATCCATCCATCCATTTTTCATCCATTCATCTGTCCATATGTCAACCCATCTGTCTATCCTTCTATCCATTCATCCATCTGTCTGTCCATATACCCAAACAATTATCCATCCATCCATTCATCAATCTATCCATGCACCAAACTATCCATGCATCTGTCCATGCCTCCATCCATCCATCCATCCATCCATCCATCCATCTATTAATCTGTCTATCATTCCCTCCATTCCTTCATCCATTTTTCCGTCCATCCATCCATCTATCCATCCATCAATTCATCCTTCTATCTACCTCTGCATTCATCTATCCATCCATCTACTACCCATCCAGCCAGACAACCATTCATCAATCATCTGACTATCTATCCATTGATTTCTCTATCTATACATCTATTTATCTATCTATCCATCCATCTATCAACCCATCTGTCTATGCTTCCATCCATCCATCTATCTATTCATCTATCCAAACAATATCCATCCATCATTTCATCCACCCATCTATCAATCCATTCATCTATCCATCCATCCAACCACTTATCTATTCATTCATCTATCTATCCATCCATCCATCAATCAATCCATTCTTCTATCTTCGCATGTACCCATCTATTCATTTATCCATCCATCCATCCAACCAACCAATTATTCATCTATCCATCATTCCATCCATTCATCTATCCATCAATCCATTTGTCTATCCATCCATCTATCCATCCGTCCAATTATTCATCCATTCATCATTCTATTCACCAATCCATCAATACATGCATTTATCCATCATCTATCTATTCATTCATCAATGTATCTATTCATTCATACATGCATTTATCAACCCATAAGTCCATCTATCCATAAATCTATCCATCCACCCATTTATCCTTCTATGAATCCATCTGTCTATCCCTCCATTCATTCATCGATCCATCTATCTATCCATCTACCCATACAGCCATCTATTTGACTATCTATCCATCCATTCATCAATCTATCCATCTATCCATCTATCTTCCATCTACACATCCATTAATCCACCCATCTATTTATCCATCATATATCTCTGTCTATCCATCAATCCATTCATCTAACTATCCATCCATTAATCCATCCATAAATTCATTCATCTATTCATTAATCCATTAACCTGTCTATCCATTCATCCATCTATTAATCCATATTTCCATCCATCAATTCATCCATCTATCAATCTATTTGTCTATCTATCCATCCTTCCATTTAATGATCCATCTATTCATCTATCCATCAATCCAACCATGTATCCATTAATCCATTCATCTAACCATCTATATATCTACTTTTCCATCCATGTATGAATCCTTTTGTCTATCCCTTGATTCATCCATTGATCTATCATCTATATATCCATCCATTCATCCAACCATCCATCCTCCATCTATCCATCTATCAATCCATTCATCTATCTATCCCATCCACCCATCTAACAATCCATCTATCCAATCAACCATCAACCCATCCATCTCTCCATCCATCCATCTATGATCCCATATGTATACCCCTAATTCATCCATTGATCCATCTATCTGTCATCCATCCATCCAACCATTCATATATCTATCCATCAATCCATTCATCTTTCTATCCATCTATACATCCATTAATCCATCCCTCTATTTATCCATCCATCTATCTATCTATTCGTGTATAAATCCATCTATATATTTATCTATCCACCCATCCATTAATCTATCTATCAATCTATTTGTCTATGTATCCATCCATCTCTCCATCATCTCTCCATCCATCCATATAAGTTTCTATCCATCCATCCATCCATCCATCCATCCATCCATCAATCCATTTGTCTATGTATCCATCCTTCCATCTATCTCTCCATCCACCCATTAATATTAATAATCCATGCATCTACCTATCCATCCATCCATCTCCCCATCCATCATTCCATCCATCCATCAATCCATTCGTCTATCTCCATCAATCCATCTATTCACACATCCTTTAATCTATCTATTCATCCATCCATCTCTCTATCCATTCATTTCTCTATCCATCTATCATCCATCTATCCATCATTTTATTCATCCATTCATCAATCCATCCTTCTATCTATCTATTCATCCAACCATCTATTTATTCATCCATCCATCATTCTACCTATCTATTTATCCATCCTTCCATCAATCCATACATCTACCTATCTATCCATCTATTTATCCATCCATCCAACTAACCATCTACTTATACATCCATCTATCCATCCTTTCATCTATCAATCATTCTTCTATTTCAGCATCCATCTAGCCACTCATCTATGTATTCTATCCATCCATTTCTCCATCTATCCATCTTCTATCAACCCATTTGTCCATTCTTCCATCTATCCATCTATTTATCCATATATCCATCCTTTATTCTATCCATCCATTAATCAATTCATCTTTCTAACCATGTATCCATGTATCCATCCATCTACCCATCTATCCATGTATTTATCCATCTATCCATCACTCTATCCATCCATCCATTCATGTATCTATCTATCCATTCATCAATCTATTTGTATATCCATCCATCCATCTATCTCTCCATCCATCCATACAACCATCTGTCCGTCCATCCATCCATCTATCTATCCATCCATTAATAATCCATCCATCTACCTATCCTTCTATCCATCTCCCCATCCATCTATCCATCATTCCATCCATTCATTCATTAAGCCTTTTGTCTGTCTATCCATGCATCCATCTATCCATCCATGTATTTATCTATCCATTGATCTATTTGTCTATGTATCCATCCATCCATCTCTCCATCCATCCATACAACTATCTATCCATCCATTCATTAATAATCCATGTATCTTCCTATCCATCATCCATCTATCCATCTATCTCCCTATCCATCCATCCATCCATCATTCCATCTATCAATCCATCCATCTATCCATCAATCCTTTTGTCTATTTCCATCCATCCAGAGATCCATATATTCATACATCCTTCAATCCATCTGTCTATCTATCCATCCATCCATCTATCCCTCCATCTATCTATCCATCATTTATTCATCTATCCATCAATCCATTTATCTATCTATCCATTTATCTGTCTATCCACCTATCTATCTATCCTTCTATCTATAAATCCATTCATTTATTTATTCACCCATCTATATCTCTATCCATCCATCTATCTATCCCTCCATCCATCAATCTGTCAGTAGATCTATCCATCCATCTATCTATCCATCTATTCATGCAACCATCTATCCATCCATCCTACCATCCATCATCCATCCTTCATTTCATCTATCCAACTATCTATTCATCCATCCATCCATACATCTATCCATAATTCATCTGCTCATCTATCCATCCATCCATCTATCCATTCATTAATTTATCTATCCATCAATCTATTTGTCTGTCTATGGATTCATCCATCTATCAATCCGTTTGTCTATTTATTCATTCATGTATCATCTGTCCATCCATCCAATCATTTATCTACCCATCCATCCATCTTTCTGTCCATCCATCCATCTATCTATTAGTCTATCCATCCATCCAACCATTAATACATCTGTCTATTTATCCATTTATCATCCTTCCATCCATCTATCCATCCCCCTTTCATCCATCTATGCATTCATCTATCAATCTCGATCCTTCTGTCCATCCATTTTCAATCCATCAATCTACCCATTTGTCCAACTACAAATCCATCCGTCTATCTCTCCATCCATCCGTCTATCCATGTATCTATTTATCCATCTATCTATCCATTTATCCATTCATTCATCCTACAATCTATCCATCCACCCATCTGTCTACATTCATCTATCCATCCATCTTCCAGTCCATCCATTCATATATCTATCTAATACATGCAACCATATACCTATCCATCCATCTATCCATCCACCCATCTATTACTCCTTCTATCCATCAATCCATTCTTCTATCTCTGCATGCATCCATCTATTCATCCTTCAATCCATCTGTATATCCATTCTTTTTTTCCATCCATCTGTCTATCCTTCCATTCATCCATCTATCCATCTATCCATCCAGCTAACCAATTGTCCAACTATCCTTTATTCCATCCATCCTTCCATTAATCCATCCATCCATCATTCCATCTATCCATGTAACTATCTATCCATTCATCTATCCATCTGTCCATGTATCCATCTATTTATCCATCCCTCTATCTATCCATTCATCCATCCATCCACTACTCCTTCCACCTATCAATCCATTCTTCTATCTCTGCATCCATTCATCAATCATCCATCCGTCCTTCCATCCTTCCACTAATCCATTAGTCTATCAATGCATCCATCCATTTACACATCCCTCACTCCCTCCATCAGTCCATCTATCTATGTATCCATCCATCCTTCCATCCTTCCATCCATTAATCTATGTATTCATTCATCCATATTTCTATCCATCCGTCATTCCATCCATCTCTCTATTCATCCATGTATCTATCTATCCATCCATCTATAAATTGTCTGTATATCCACCCATCTATCTATTCATCCATCTAAATTGCTATTCATCTAGCCAACCATCCATCATTCTATCCATCTATCATCCATCAATCCAGTCATCTACCTATCGATCCATCCATCTATCCATCAATCCATTCTTCCATCTATCAACCTACCCATCCATCTATCCATTAATCCATCAATCCATTCTTCTATCACTGTATCAATCAGTCTACCAATTCATCCGTCCTTCAATCCATCTGTCTATCCATCCATCCATCTATCCATTTGTCTATCCATCCCTCCGTCTATTAACCCATCTGTCTGTCCTTCCATCCATTCATCTATGTGTATATCCAACAAACCAATTATCTATCCATCCGTCATTCCATCATCCACCTATCAAATCATCCATCTATCCATGTATCATCTATCCATCCATCCATCCATCCATTCTTCTATTCATTCATCCATCTTTCTATCCATCCATCAATCCATCCATTTATCCATCCATCAATCTCTCTATCCATCCATGTATCTATCCATCTACCCATCTATCAATCCATCTCTATGCATCCATCCATCCACCCATGCAACCAGCTATCCATTCCTCCATCCACCCATCTATCCATCCATCTCTGAATCATCCATGTACCTATCCATCCAAATGTCTATTATCCATCCATCCACCCATTTGTCTATCCATCCATCCATCCATCCACCAATCCATCCATCCATCCTTCCATCCATCCTTCTATTTATCTACCATCTCTGAATCCATCAGTCTATCCCTCCATTCAACCCTCAATCCATTTATCCATCCATCTATCCATTCATCCAACCATCTATCTATCATTTCATCCATCCATCTAGCTATCCTTCCATCAATCTCTTTGTCTATGTATCTATCCATCTATCTATCCATTCATCTATCATCCATTCATCAATCCATCCATCAATCCATCTATCAATCTATCTGTCTATCCATCCATCCATCTTTCTATCCATCTATCTCTTCAACCATCCATCTATCAATCCATCTGTCTATACATCTATCCATCTTTCCATCCATCTATCTCTTCATCCATCCATCTATAAATACATCTGTCTATCCCTCCATTCATCCATCTATCCATCCATCCATTAATCCATTTGTCTATCTATCCATCCATCAATCCATCCATTTATACATCAATCCATTCGTCTATGCATGTATCCATCCATTGTTGGTCCATCTATTAATCCATCTGTCTATCTATCCATCTCTCTACCAATCTATCTATATATCCATCTACTTATAAATCTATCTAACCCTCCATCCATGAATTTATTCATCTATCTATCCATCTAGCCATCAATCCACCCATCTATCCATCCATCTGTGAATCCATTCGTCTATCTATCCATCCATCCATCCATCTAATGATCCATCTATCCATCCATCTATTCATCTATCCATCCATTTATGATCCCATAAATCCCTCCATTCATCAATCAATCCATCTATCTGTTCATCCATCCATCCATCATGCCATCCATCTATCCATCAGTCCATCCACCTATATATCTATCATTTCATCTATATATCCATCAATCCATCCATCTATTTATTCATAAATCCATTCTTCTATCTATCCAACCATCATTCTATCAATCTATCTATCAATCCCTCTGTCTATCTCTCTATAATCCATCCACCTATAAATCCATCTATCCTTCTATCCATTCCTCTATCCATCCATTATCCATCTATCCATTCATTAATCTGTTCATCTATCAATCCATTAATCTATCTACCCATCTATTCATCTAATGATCCATCTATCCATCCATTTATCCATCCTTCCATCCATCCATCTATTTATCCCTCCATTTGTCAATCGACCCATCTATCAATTCATCTATCCAACCACCATTTTATCCATCCATCCATCAATCCATCCGTCTGTCTATCCATCCATCCATCTATCTATATATCTGTCTTTCCATCTATATATCCATCAATCCATCCATCTATCTATCCATCAATATATCCATCCATCTATCTATCTATCTATCTATCCATTCATCAATCTATTCATCCATCTATCCACCAATCCATTCCTCTATATATCTATTCATCCATCTATTGATCCATCTATCTATCCATCTCTCTCTATCCATCCATTTATCAATCCATCCATCTGTCTATATATCCATCTATCTGTAAATCCACCTGTCTGTCCCTGTATTTATCCATATATCCATCTATCTATCCATCCATCTAACCATCTTTCCATCTAGCCATCCATCATTCCATCCATTCATCAGTCTATCAATCCATCTATACTTTCATCAATCATCCATCTTCATATCTATCTATCTATCTATCCATCCATCTATTTGTCTATCGATCCTTCTATCCATCCATCTCTCTATTCATCCATTCATCCATCTATCCATTCATCCACCTATTCATCCATCCTTGTATGAATAGATCTGTCTCTCCAGTCATCCATACACCCGTGTATCTATCCATCCATTATAACCATATACCCATCTAGCCATCCTTCATTCCATCCTTCCATCCATCCATCTATACATCCATCAATTCACCCATCTATTTATCCATCCATCTTTATCTCTATCTATCAATCCATTTGTCTATCGATCCTTCTATCTATCCACCCATCAATACATCTGTCTCTCCATCATTCATCTATCCATTCATCTATCTAACCATCCATCCTTCTATGAATCCATTTGTCTATCCTTGATTCATCCATCTTTTCATCTATTGAATCATCCTTCTATCATCCATCATTCCATCTATCTACCCATTAATCCATTTTTCTATCCATCTATCCATCTATCCAACAACCTGTCCGTCTATCCTTCTATCCATCCATCCATCTATCTATCCATCTATATATCCATCAATCCATCCATCTATTTATCCATATCTATCCATGTATCTATCTATTAATCTGTCTGTATATCCGTTCATCCATCCATCTTTCCGTCCATCCATGCAACCATCTATCCATCCATCCATTCTACCATCTATGCATCTATCCATCCACCAGTCCATTCTTCTATCTATCCATCAATCCATCCATCCCTCCAACCATCTACCTATCTATCCATACACCCATCCATCAATCTATTCTTCTATGAATTCATACATCTATCCATTCGTCAATCCATCTGTATATCCATTTATCCATCCATCTTTCCATGCATTTATCAATCCATCTGTTCATCTGTCTATCCATCTATCTAACCAGTTATCCATCTACCCATCATTCCATCCATCCATCCATCCATCCCTGTACCCATCTATCCATCCATTCCTCTATGTATCCTTCCATCCATCCAACTATCCATCTATCATTATACCCATCTATTTATCTATCTATCCATCAATCTATCCTTCTCTATCTATTCCTCCATCCCTCCATCCTTCTATCCATCCATTCAACCATCTACCTGTCCATCCATCCATCCATCCTCTGTCAACCCATCTGTCTATCCATCGAATTATCCATCCATCAGTCCATCTGTCTATTCATGCATCCATGTATCCATTTATCCTTCAACTCATTTATGTATTTATATATCCATTGATCTCTCTATTTATGTATCTATCCATCCATTCATCCATCTCCCCATCCGTCCATATGTCCATCCATCCATCAATCCATTAATCTATTTATCCATCCATCTATGGATCTATCTATCCATGCATCCTTCAGTCTGTCTATCTATCCATCCATTCATCTCTCTATTCATCCATCTATCTATCTAACCTTCCATCTAACCATCTATCTATCCATCATTTTATGCATCCATTCATCAATCCATCTGACTATTTATCTATCCATCCATCCATCTATCATTTTACCCATCCATTGGTCCATTAATCTATCCATCCATCCAACCCTCAATACATCTGTTTATCCATTTATTCATCCTTCCATCTGTCCATCCATTCATCCATCCCTCCCTTCATCTATCTATGTATTCATTCATTAATCTTGATCCTTGTATTCATCCAATTTCGATCCATCCATCTACAAATAAATCCATCCATCCATCATCTAATCATTCATCTATCCATCCATCCATTCATCCATCAACCCATTCATCTCTCTATCCATTCATTCATCTATCCATCTCCATTTATCTATCCATCCTTCCATCTGTCCATCTATCCATCCATCCATCCATTCATCCATCTACTATCCATCTATCCATCCATCCATTTATTTTTTATCCATCCATCGATCATTTATTTTCTATTGATCCTTCGATCAATCCATCTGTCTATCCATACATCTCTCTGTCTATCCGTGTATCTATCCATCCACCCATCCATCCATTCATCCATCAATATTCTATTATCCATCTCTCTATCTCTGTCCATCCCTTTATCTATCCATTCATCTATGAATACATCCATCCATTTATCTATCCATCCATCCATGCATCCTTCCTTCCATCCATCCACCCATTCACATATCCATCCATCAATCCATACCTATCCATGTATCTGTCCATCCATTTATCCATCCTTCCATCTATCCATCCATTCATCTCTATCTACTCATCCATCCATCCATCCATCCATCCACCCACCTATCCTACATCCAGCCACCATGTCATCTTCTGTTCACTTGCCCTCATTGTCCCCTCCATCTCTCTCCATTCCACCCCACCAATACTTTTGTGTTCCTGATCTTTGATGCTGCACATATGGGCACATGAAAGTCTCTAGTGTCTACTGGAAGCCAGCAAATAAGGAATTACAATTCTGTTTAATAGGTGCTGTGGTGGGTTTGGTAAGTGGCACCTTGGGGGGAAGCATTAAAGAGAGTGGATTAGCCATGCAAGGTAACTCAAGCCATTGGACTGTAAGACCAATGGCTCTGGAGGCTGAGGCACGAGGATCACAAGGTGGAGGCCAGCCTCAGCAAGGCCCTAAGCAACTCAGTGAGACCCTGTCTCTAAATTAAACAGAAGAAGGGCTGGGGACGGGGCTCAGGGGTTGAGTGCTTGCCTGGCCTGCACAAGGACCTGCAAGATCCCCAGCACTGCAGCAAACAAAACGAATTAAAAAGAAATTGAGTCATTTCTATATGATAGCTGTGTAATTAAATGCTATATTTTTTTCTGCCTAAAATTGATATGCATAAAAGAAACAGAAAACTAGTGAAGAGGAGAACAGAGTGAAAGAACTACAGTATGGTGAAAACTGGATTTCCAAGTCTGAGTTCCCTCGTTCTTCCTGGTATTGATTGTCTGGAATCTTACACATATACATATATGATATGATGTTTCTTCTTTTCTTTTCTTTTCTTTTCTTCTCTCCCTCTCCCCTCCTCCTCCTTCGATACTGGGAATTGAACCCAAGAGTGTCCTACACTGAGCTACACATCAGACCTTTTTATTTTTATTTTGAGACAGGGTCTCACTAAATTGCTGAGGTTGGCCTCGAATTTGTGATCCTCCTGCCTCAGCCTCCAGAATGGCTGGTATCACAGATGCACCCCACCATTCCCTGCTACGATATTGCATTTCTGACCTTTGTTTTGGGGTACTGGGGATTGAACTCAGGGGCACTGAGCCACTGAGCCCCATCCCCAGCCCTATTTTGTATTTTATTTAGAGACAGGGTCTCCCTGAGTTGCTTAGAGCCTTGCTTTTGCTGAGGCTGGTTTTGAACTCAGGATTCTCCTGCCTCAGCCTCCCAAGCCTCTGGGATTGCAGGCCTGCACCACCGCAAGCCTGGTGCATTTCTGACTTTTTATGAGTTGATTCCCACCTAAGTTTTAAACTCCTCATGGGCAGAGACAATATCTTACTTATTTTTGTCTAACTAGATTCATGAACACTACAGATAATTCAATAAATGCTTTTTAATTATGGCACAAGAATCCTGCCAGCACATTTTTTTTAGATAATCTGTCAATAATTTTTTTAGTTGTATTTTTTTTTAGTTTTTAGTTTTTTATTTTATTTATTTATTTTTATGTGGTACTGAGGATCGAACCCAGTGCTTCACATGTGCCAGGCAAGTGCTCTGCATGAGCCAAATGGGGTGGTACTTTCCTGTCATTCCAGTGGCTCAGGAGACTGAGGCAGGAGGATCACAAGGTGGAGGCCAGCCTCAGCAATTTGGCAAGGTCCTAAGCAACTCAATGAGACCCTGTCTCTAAATAAAATATAAAAAGGGCTGGGGACAGGGCTCAGGGTTTAAGCACCCCTGGTTCAATCCCCTGTACCCTTTCCCCCAAGATGTGAGCACAGGATCCTAACACCCTCACCACAAGATTAACAGATGCAGTTGAGAATACGATACACCCAGGAACAATGTGCCACTAGGCTGGTATGGATGGTATGGAGGCACACTGTCTTGCAGAGATGTGCCACTGATTTGCTGCATCAGCCTCTCCCCAGGCCGGGATTGGGTGGCCCTGCACCCCCCTGCGCCTGGAGCTAGGCTGTTCGCTTCTTGCGTGGCCTCGCGGGGGCACAATAGAGCCGCCTCCTAACCGCGTTCTCCTCCCTTTGATTTCACATCCCAAGAGAAAGATCACGAGATGAAAAGGAGAAGCCTGAAGAAGGGAAAGAAGCAGCACTCGGAAGAGGAGTTTGACCCCAGCCAGTGGAGGCAGAGCGTCTTCTCCCTGCAGCTGGCCACCATGCCTCTGCTTGCTGGTAGCTACACCTGTTCCCAACAGTCTCTGGTCCTCCTGTCACCACATGGGACTGAAATGGTCCACACAGTCGGCCAAGCCCCTGCTCTGTACCACCTCATTTCATCCCCACTGCCCCCTCCGGAAAGCAGGGTTAATAGCCTCCAATGTATGCAGGAGGACAATGGAGGCCCAGAGAGGTTAAGTGCGCTACCCAAGACACACAGCGTAGCAAATGGGAAATCAGGATTTGAACTCAGGTCTGTTTGATTCCGTCCCCCATCACTTTTCATTATTTATGTAGAGACAGGGTCTCACTGAGTTGCTTAGGGCCTCACTAAGTGGCGTGGCTGAGGCTGGCCTCCAACTTGTGATCCTCCGGCTTCAGCCTCCCAAGCCACTGGGATGACAGCCCCTTCTTTTTTCCCTTTGGTAGTACTGGGGGCTGAGCTCAGAGCCTCATGCACCCCAGGCAAGCGCTCTGCCACTAAGCTACATTCCGAGACCCCCTCTCTTTCTGCTTTTTAAAGAAAGTCATTTCAGGTGGGTGGGTGGCGCACACCTGTAATCCCAGCTACAGGGAGGCTGAGGCAGGAGGATTGTAAATTGAAGTCCAGCCTTGGAAATTTAGCAAGACCCTGGGTCGGAATGAAAAAATAAATCAGAGGCGGTTGAATGACCTTGAGTTCAATTCCCAGTTGGACAAAGAACAGAATAAAACAGTTTTTTGTGCTTTGGACTGGCAGGGGCAGGCGCGCCCTCTGCTGGCTGTTTTGCAGAAGTGCAGTTGTTAAATGCTTTTGAGTGACACGTGAATGGAATATAATTTTTCTTTCCCCTCATCCCTCCCCTTTTTCCCCTTCCTGTACTCTGCTGGTCTTCCTTCTCTTTATTTTACTTTTTTTTCATTTTAATTTTTTAAAAAAAATTATAGCTATAAAGGTGGAATTCGCTGTGGTACATTCATATATGTACACACCATAATTTTGTCTTTTTTTTTTTGGGGGGGGGGTACCAGGGATTGAACCCAGGGGTGCCCAATCCCTGAGCCCCATCTCCAACCTTTTTTATTTTTTTATTTAGAGACAGGGTCTCGCTGAGTTGCTTAGGGCCTAAGTGGCTGAGGCTGGCCTCCAACTTTCAATCCTCCTGCCTCAGCCTCCCAAGCCACTGGGATGACAGGTGTGTGCCGCCGTGCCTGGCCCATTTCATTTAATTTTTGCTACCACAGTGTATCTCTAACTGGTGAAACAAATGGACCATATTTTATAGGAAAAGACTACATGTTTGCTTTGCAATGAATAATTCACCCACCTACTTTTTTTTTTTTTTTTTAAAGTAGAACTTGCAAAACCGTCACAGGGAGAGTTATTCCTCTTTGGGATTTGGCCCAGATATGCCAGTCTCGTTCGGCATGAGTACCTAGACTTGTCTCGTTAAGCCATGGCAAAGTGACACCCACCCCTGAGTGCTCAGTGTACACACTGACATTTTTGGACCAAGATGATTCTTTGCTCTAAAATAATTACCTGGAGCAGTTCTACCCAATAGCACCGTCTGTAGCAATGACCAAGCCCCATGTCTGTGCTGAGGATCAAACCCAGTGCCTCACGCATGCTAGGCGAGCGTACTACCACTTGAGCCACATCCCCAGCCCCGAACTGCACTTTAAATGCTACTGAGCTTTAATCAGTGCAGATTCTAGAAGCCACACATGCCTCGTAGGTACCATCGTTGATGGCAAAGGTTCTAGGATGGTGAGTGTAGAATCTGACATTTTGAACCTTCCAAGATGGAGACCACACTCCCCAGACCAACTAGATCAGACTAGGGTTGATTGGCACCTGTGTATCAGTATTCCTCACTGCATCCTTGATGACTCAAGATATATTTATATCAGATTCAGGGACAAAATATTCAATTCTTAGCCAGCCAGGTGCGGGGACACACGCCTGTCATCCCAGTGGCTTGGGAGGCTGAGGCAGGAGGATCACAAGGTGGAGGCCAGCCTCCGCCAAATTGAGGCCCTGAGCAACTCAGCGAGACCCTGTCTCTAAATAAAATAGAAAAAGGGCTGGGGACGGGGCTCAGGGGTTAAGTGCTCCTGGGTTCAATCCCTGGTACAAAAAAAGAAAAAACAAAATTCAATTCTCTTAGAGACTCAATGGGACTTTAGTTGGAGGAACTGACATATAACCTGCTGCTTGTGGGTGATTCCTGATTCTTCTTTTTTTAAAATAAATTTTATTTTTTGGTATGATTTTGTCATTAGCCCTTCTCTGGTTGCTTGATCCCTCTGTGCCTGTCTGGGGTGGTCTAAACCACTGTGTGTATTTCACCCCAGGACAGCAAACTGTCATGAGCTGGGGCAGTGACAAGTCGGCCAACATTTTGGATTGCCTTTTGACTTTCAAAACCGAAGTGCCTATCATGACCGAGGAGCAGAAGCTGGAATTAAACCCCCTGATCATAAGGATCGACTCTGTTTCCTGCCTGCCGTCACAACCTGTGCCTATTCAGGAACTACAGGTAAGAATGGGCCACACCTGTCATCCCAGCAGCTCAGGAGGCCGAGGCAGGAGGATCGCAAGGTGGAGGCCAGCCTCCGCCAAATTGAGGCCCTAAGCAACTCAGCAAGACCCTGTCTCTAAATAAAAATATGAAAAGGGGCTGGGGACAGGGCTCAGAGGTCGGTCAAGTGCCCCTGAGTTCAATGCCCAGATTGGCCCCTAACTAGGAGCCTCCAAATCTGAGGCCTCTCACTACGTCACAGTTGCTGTACAGATGGAGGTCTCCAGCCTCTCTTCAGGAACCCATGGGGGTGGAGCTGGAGGCTGTTACGCTAAGTGAGATCAGTCAATCCCGAAGATCCAAAGGCTGGACGTTCTCTCTGATATGAGGATGCTGATTCATAATGGGGGGGTAGAGGGAAGAATAGGGGTACACTGGATTAGACAGAGGGGAGTGAAGGGAGGGGACAGGGTCAGGGGGTGGGAAGGAAGGTGGATGCTATCACCCTCTGTGTGTATATGATACATGACGGGTGTGGTCCTACCTCATGCACAACCAGAAGAATGAGAAGTTAGGCTCCATTTACGTAGGATGCGTCCAAACGCATTCTACTGTCACGTGTAACTAATTAGAACAAATAAAAAAAAATAACTGGGATTAAAAAAAGAGGAACCCATGGATTTTCCTGTTACAGCAGCAGCACCTCGCTGCATACTTACCCTCTTCCCTCTGCTGTTTGGATTTTCTTGTCTTTCGGACTCCACGTCTTCCTCTTCATTTGTTTATCCTTTGGTTTTGCTGGAGCACATCCTTCAGTAACCTCTTGAGAAAAGATCAATGGAATACCCCCCGACCCACCGCGGGTTATTCTATCCTTCTATTTGGTAGATAGTTTGGGTATAGAATTCTAGTTTTCCTTCAGAGTTTTGAAGGCAATCATTCCATCATTTTTTTTTAATGTTCTGTGTTGGACCTTGGTTTATGTCCCATTTTTTATTTCCCTTAAAGCTTGTAGGATCTTCGTTTTGTGCACGTCAGAATATGACCTTATTTGGACAGAGGGTGATCACAGAGGCCTGCTCCCTGCCTGGCCTTCAGTGACATCACGGTAGTCACAGGGAGCTACGGTGCCCATGGATGCTGATCCAAGTCCTGGCTCCCAGCCAGGGGAGTGGCCAGGGCACCCCGTTAGAGTTGGGGGAGGTGGACGTCCCCCTAGGCCTTTGCAGACGTTGGTGGGCTGCGTTTTCTCCGAGGTGTTTGTCTGGGGTAGGGTGATCATTTTCCTGACAGTTTTCTGTCCTGCTAGGCCACCCCTTTCTTGGTCCTTTGGCTGGAGAAAGCAGACTTTTCTTGGGGGTGCTTCCTGCCTCCAGAAACATTCAGCCAGGGGACTCAGGAGCCCTTTCAGTGCTGGGAAGTTGTCTTGTATTATCTCACTGATTATTTCTTTTTTTCTCCCATGTCTTTTTGGAGCTCCTGTTATTTAGATGCTGAACGTCCTGGACTATTTTTATGGATGTAATGCGTTGTTTTTCTCTGGCCACTTTTTAATTTATTTTTGATTTGTTTAAATTAGTTGTACATGGCAGGCGAATGCATATATGCACTTTGATAGATCATACGTAGGTGGGATATAATTTCTCATTTTCTGAGTGTGCATGTTGCAGAATCATATTGTACATTGTCACATGGATACATACAGTAATAAGGTCTGTTTCATTCCACTATCTTTCCTATCTCCACATCCCCTCCCCTCCCATCACTTCCCTCTACTGAATCTAAGGTAACACTGTTCTTCTGCAGGGGCCCCCAATCCTTGTGGATTAGCATCCACATACTAGAGAAAACATTCGGCCTTTGGTTTTGTGGGATTGGCTTATTTCGCTTAGCATGATAGTCTCCAACTCCAACCATTTACTGCAAATGCCATAATTGTACTCTTCTTCCAAGCAGTGTAATATTCCATTGAGTATACATACCACATTTTCTTTATCCATTCATCTACTGAGGGACACCTAGGTTGGTTCCATAGTCTAGCTATTGTGAATTGAGCTGCTGTAGTGGCTGTGTCACTATAGGATGCTGATTTTAAGTCCTCTGGGTATAAACCAAGGAGTGGGAGAGCTGTATTTTTTCTATTTGTTCTAATTAGTTACACATGACAGCAGAATGCAAAAATTCTGACAAATGGAGTATGACTGGTCATTCACCTGGTTGGACATGATGTAGAGTGAGGTCCTGTGATCCTATATGCACATGGGAAATGATGATCTGGCTGTTTTTAATGTGTGTTATCTCTGCTTTTAATCTGTTCCATAAGGATGTGTCTGGGCCTGTATTTCTGAGTTCATCTGATTGGGATTTACTGAGATTCTAGAACCTACAAGTTAATGTTCTTTGACAAATTCAGGAGATTTTCAGACACTATTTTTTTAAAATTTTTTTTTTGTAGCTGTAGATGGACAGATGCCTTTATTTTATTTATTTATTTCTCTGTGGTGCTGAGGATGGAACCCAGGGCCTCCCACGTGCCAGGCAAGCGCTCTGCCACTGAGCCCCAGCCCAGCCCCAGTCATTATTTCCTGAATTTTTTCTATGTTCTACCTTCTTACCTGGTGGCACTTTTGTGGACACCGGGCCTCAGAGTCCTGGAGTGACCTTGCAGAGTGGGTTGGTTACCCGTGGACACTTTGTAGCAGGGCAAACTGAGGCCCCCAGGCTGCAGGCACGGCCCTGGGGTATGAGGGTCCCAGGTGGGCGCTCTGTTCTTGGTGGCAGAGGGACAGTCACTGGTGAGCGGCTGTGGGCCTCCTTCCTGGTGGCAGAGGGACAGTCATGGTGAGTGGCCGTGGGCCTGTTCTTTTGCAGAGGCTGTGCACCCCCGTCTACTGCAGGTACCGCTTCCACAAGACCCCGGTGCACAGGACCGAGGAGCGCCCCCACGGGACCCACGTTTACTTCGAGGACATCAATGTCATCTGCCTGGGAGCCATCCACCCCAGCGACCTGCGGGAGTACCTGGAGGGTCCCCCCATGGTGGTGGAAGTCCACGATCGGGACCGTAAGTCGGACGAGTCCTCCCGCAGGCCCACCCTGTTTGGGGAGGACCCCCTGGATTCCCACGGGAACATCCAGTCCTTCATCTCCTCCAAGGAGACGGAGGACAACCCCTTTGAGTCTCAGAACAAGACCTGGGACCCTCACGGAGTCGCCCGGGTCAGTTTCGCGGACCTCCTCCTTGGCCACAAGTACCTGAACCTGGTGGTCCCCATCCAGCGCTGTGAGCCCAAGGCCACCCCTGGCCTCCAGGGCAGCAGATGCAGGAGGGTCTCGAGGTTCCAGATCCCGGCCACCGAGGTCCTCCAGCACAACCCGATGCCCGCTGGAAACTACCTGGAGGCCAACTCATTGCTCAAACTGCGAGTGGACGTGGCGGTGCCTCTGACCACCTGGGCCAAAGCCCAGGGCGTGGACTTCCTGGGCAGCCACTTTGGCCGCATCGTGTTCGTGTTCAGTGCCCAAGACCTGTTCCTGGTGCACAGTCTGCTGAAGGACATCACCCTGATCAACGCCAAGGCCCTGGAGCTGGACTCCTACCCCACCGGGACCGTCCAGCAGATCCTCTCGGCCTTCAAGATGCGGGTCAACATCCAGCATCAGGAGCATCTGGACGTCCTGACGGGCTTCCACCTGCTGGATGGGAACCTCCACCTCTTTGTTCTGGAAGGCTTGGCCGACGGGGGCCTGCGGCAGCTGTGGGAGAGCCACCAGAGCCGGTAGGTGGCGTCTGAATGAGGAAGGAGCCCCAGCAAGGCCCAGGGAGGCTGAGGGCGGAGGATCGCAGATTGGAGGCCAGCCTCAGCAACTTAGCGAGATGCTGTCTCAGAATCAAATAAGAAGGGTTGTATTTTGTGGTTCAATCCCCAGGACCAATAAATAAATAATCCAGATACATGATTCTGACACCATGACCTGCTGCCCCCAGAGGCAGGAGCCTGGTCTGTTTGGACCATGGCTGGAGTGACCGCTGAGTGCCTGATTGGCTGAGCAGGGTGAAATGACCCTCGTCCGGGGATCAGCTTCCTAGGTGGCCCGGTGGGAACAGGGGACCCTGGCTCTCTCTTCTGATAGCACAGTCTTTCAAACAAGTTGACCCTTTTACCCCCTTGAGCCTACAATGAGGGTATCATATTTTAAATTTCAGTTGCCAGGTGTTTATTGCTGGTAATATGGAAATATGATTGATTTGTGTGTATCTTGTATCCCGATTTGATAATTATTTATTATTATTGCTATTTTTTTTTGGTACCAGGGATTGAACCTAGGGGTACTCCACCACTGAGCCCCGTCCCCAGCCCTTTTCTGTATTTTATTTAGAGACAGGGTCTCGCTGAGTTGCTCAGGGCCTCGCTAAGTGGCTGAGGCTGGCCTCCAATTTGCAATCCTCCTGTCTTGGCATCCAATGTCTACCTCCCCAAATCACTGAGATTATAGGTGAGGGCAACAGCCAGCCACAGTATCCTTGGGTTTAATCCCCAGTAATAAAAAAAAGTAAGAAAACTGACAAAAAAAGTTATTTACAATGTGTGGAACATAGTAGTAGCCTGAAAATATAAAGAGTTCTGTGAATCAATAAGAATGATCGAAACATCCCAGAAGAATGGGTGGAAGAATGATTCCAACAAGTTCTTCACAGAACAAGTTCCTACCAATGACCACACCTACAGGCCCTGAACTGGGATACAGGGTAGGCGTAAATGTTACCAGGTTCAGCATGCTGGGCATGGTGGTGTGCGCCTGTCATCCCAGTGGCTCAGGAGGCTGAGGCAGGAGGATCGCAAGTTGGAGGCCAGCCTCAGCAATTTAGCGAGGCCCTCAGCAACTCAGTGAGACCCTGTCTCTAAATAAAACATAAAAAGGGCTGGGGACGGGGCTCAGGGGTTAAGAGGCCCTGGGTTCTTTCTGTCATGGGTCTTCGACAAGCAAAGACAAAATAAAATGTCATATGAAATAAAACAGGGCTGAGGTCGTAGGTCAGTGGGAAAGCCCCTGCCTAGCCCGCAGGAGGCCCAGGTTCAACCCTCAGAATTGCAAAGTGAATGAATGAAAACATAAATAAATAATCTGAGTTGCTCAAGGCCTTGCTAAGTGGCTGAGGCTGGCCTCCACCTTGCGATCCTCCTGCCTAAGCCTCCAGAGCCACTGGGATGACAGGTGTAACCTAAGTCCACACTTCTAAACTGTAAACTGTGAAGTAATTACAGACTCACAAGTTGTAACAATTAATAGAGTTTCTAGATCCCGTCCTCGGTGGCCCGTGGGGACATCTTCCATAACCACACTGCTTCACTGGTGACACCTATACTACCGCTGCCTACAGGGATGGAAAAATCTTTTTATTTGCTTGCTTTTCTGGTCCTGGGAGTTGGACCTGAGGCCCTACCCTGAGCCTGCAGTGTGCCCAGTGACCCCTGGCCGGTGTCCCTCTCTTTCAGAATCCCCATGTTGGAGCTCAGGAAATACAAAGTGCTCTACAACTCGCAGCTGCTGTTCCGCCACCGCCTCTACGCGGACCTGGAGACCGTCCTGTACCATGTGCACCTCTTCAGGCCCCTGTCGCTGCTCATGCGACATCCGGGGCTCTACCTGCGCGACGCCATACCGCATAAGGCCTTCCAGGCACTGGCCAGGTCGGGGCCTGCTCTGCCAATGAGCCTCAGCTCCTGCCCCAGCCTCAGCCCCAGCCCCTGAGCCTCAGCCTCAGCCCCAGCCCCTGAGCCCCAAGCCCCTGAGCCTCAGCCTCTGCCCCTGAGCCTCAGCCTCTGCCCCAGCCCCAGCCCCTGCCCCAGCCCCTTTTTGTATTTTATTTAGAGATAGCATCTTGCTAAGTTGCTGAGGGCCTTACTCAATTGTCGAGGCTGGCCTCCAACTTGCGATCCTCCTGACTCAGCCTCCCTAATTGCTAGGATTACAGATATTAGCTACTGAGCCTGGCAAAGGGGGGAGTTTTGGGGGTTGGGAAGGCAGGATGACTGGCAGCCCAGTCTTCTGAGATTTGCTCAGAAATCAGGCTACGGGCATATCACCTTTCCCGGTGGAGGAGGATTCTGAGGTGTACCATTGGCCATCTTGCTAGGGATGCTCTCCATGCGCTGTTGAGGGTCATGGATGAGACTGTGGCTCGGTCAGCTTTTTCTGTGCTGTGACTCAGGGACCCTCCAGCACAACTGCAGAGAGGGACAGTGGACGTGGGGCTCAGGGTGTCCCAGGTCCCAGTCCACAGATGGCGGCTTCACTCCTGGGCCGAGGGGAGGCAGGACATCATGGAGGAAGAGTGTGGGGAGGGAGCAGCTCCCATGGGGACCAGGGGGCAGAGACTCCACTCTCCAGGGACAAATAGAGACCCCAAGCCACGGCCCCAGTGTTACCTCCTCCTCCACACCCCACCTGCCTCCAGGGGCCACCAGGGGACCCCCAGGGAGCCATTCCCTGCCAGGGTTCAGGCCTCACACCCCTCACTCCTCCTCTGGACCTTCCTGTGTCACCTTCCAGGGGGACTCTGGGGACACCCCACAGCCACAGCAGGACAGATCACAATCAAAGAAGAGCATTCATATCAGAGCACGAGTAGCCAGTAAATTCTTGGGGGTCAAAGGAGGAGGGAAGCCAGCACACACCTGTCATCCCAGCTGCTCAGGAGGCTGAGGCATGAGGATCGCAAGGTGGAGGCCAGCCTCAGCAACTTAGGCCCTGAGCAACTCAGTGAGACCCCGTCTCTAAATAAAATATAAAATATGGAGAGGGAAGAAGGGATTCTCCAGGAAGGAGGCCTAACAGATCAAACTAGACCTGAGTACTTCATTTATGACCTGGCACCAGCTAATCAGCCTCTCTTGGGTTTTATGTCCTCCATAAAATAGGGGTGACTGTCCCCGTCTCTCAAGGCCTGTGAGGCTGAGTGGGGTGTTCTTCGTTGCAGAATCTACAACATCTGCTACCACAGTACCAAGCTCAGGGAGGTGATCGTCAGAGACTTGCTACCTTCGTCCGCCATGATCAAAGACTTGAGCCAAGAGTTTGGGCTCCCCATCTCTCAAGAGGACCTCATGGATCAGAAGCTACCTACCATCTCCCCTCAGCCTGTCCCCAATCTTGAAGGATCCCAAAGTCAGGTCTCCACCCTCAATTCCAAGGTCCTTGCCCACCAGGAGAAGTACCTGCAATGGCGGAACAACATGCTCCTGACGACGAGAGAGAAGCACTACCTGATCCAGGTGGGCCTGCCTCCTCCCTCCACGTCCGGGCTCCCAGCCCACCAGGGCTGTCTCCACCTGCTGGAGAGATTTTTCTTTTGGTTCCGGGGATGGAACCCAGGGGTGCTTCACCCCTGAGCCCTGTCCCCAGCCCTTTTTATATTTTATTTAGAGACAGGGTCTCCCTGAGTTGCTCAGGGTTTTGCTAAGTGGCTGAGGCTGGCCTCCACCTTGCGATCCTCCTGCCTCAGCCTCCGGAGCCACTGTTTTGAAACTAGGTTGGGTTTTCAACCACCGAGCCATATCCCCAACCCAATTTTCTTCTCTCTCAACTGCTTGGATTTCCTAGGCACTGTGTGGACTCCAGATCCATTTGGGAAGCATGGCTATCCTAGTGGTTTGAGGACTGCCATTGATAATATGGAATATCTCTGCTGTGATTTAGGTCTTCTCTCCCTCAGCCATTTCTGTGGCATATAAGTATCAGACCTCTTTTTGAGAAAATAATACTGTTAATATATTGAGTTTTAAAAATTTCTGTGTTGTCACTAGAATATAGAAATATAATGAATCTTTACTATTCATCTTGTATCCTGTAACCTTTTGAAATTGGGTCATCTGTATTAATCGGTTTTCTGTTGCTGTAACAAATCACCGGAGGCTGGGAAACATATAAAGAAAATAGGTTCAGTTAGATTAATTTTGGAGGAGGAAAGTCCAATCTGATGGCCCCACTAGTTTGGCCTCTGCCAAGGGCCTCCTTAGCCACATCACCACAGGGCAGATGGCATCACAGGGGTAATACCTTCACGAGGGAGGGATCAGATGGCCAGATGGGAAGCCACAGAGGGAGGGAGGGATCAGTCTTGATCTCCTTCTAACAACTTGTGTGTGGCCACACCTGGGCTTTGGAATGATCCCCAGTGTCCTTGCCTGAGGTTCTGTCCGGCTCCCCCCACAAGATTCTTTTATTTTGATTGGCATGTAACTGGGGTACCTAAGAATGGGATCCAGTGTGATGACATTTCATCATGTGCATACAGCACGCACTGATCACCCCCTTCAGCAATCACTATTTTACATTCAGGTCAATTTTGTTTTTTAAACTTCTACATAAGGTGGAGAACATGCCCTATACCTGTCCATGTTTAGCGCTTATTTCACTTGACACGATGTCTTCCAGGTTCATCCATTTGATTGCCAAATCACAGGATTTCATTCTTGATGGCTGAGTAATATTCCATTATGTGTGTGTGTGTGTATCAGCCTAAGTACCCAGTGGCAAATGAATTGATAAAGAAAATGTGTGTATGTGTGTACACGCCTGTCATCCCAGTGACTCAAGAGGCTGAGGCAGGGGGATCTCAAGTGGGAGGCCAGCCTCAGCAACTTAGTGAGGCCCTAAGAAACTCAGTGAGACCCTGTTTCTAAATAAAATATAAATACACACATACAGCCTTTTCTTTATCCATGCATCCGTCAGTGGGTTCCTAGGTTGATTCTTTATCTTAGTAATTGTGAATAGGTCCCTCACAGACATGGGGTGTGGGGGTACCTCTTTGGTGAGCTGATTTCATTTCTTTTGGAGACATACCCAGAAGTGGGGTAGCTGGATCACACGGTCGATCTATTTTTAGTTTTCTGAGGAACCAGATTAATAATTATGGTTGTATCATTGATTTACACGCCTAATAGCAGTGAACAAGTTCCTTTCTCTCCACATCTGAACATTTGTTATTTTTTTAAAAATAACAGCCATTCGAATTGGGGTGAAATGATTGTCTCATTGTCGTTTTGATCTGCATTTCCCTGATGGCTAATGATATTGACCATGTTTTAATATATTTCTTGACCATTTCACCTCCTTCTCTTCTTTCTTATTTTTATTATTATTATTATTACTATTACTATTATTATTATTATTATTTAGTACTGGGATTGAACCTAGGGGTGCTTTTATCACTGAACTACATCTTCAACCTTTAATTTTTTAAAAGAATTTTGAGACAGGGTCTCACTGAGCTTCGCAGGCTGATCTGAACTTGCAGTCCTCCTGCCAGAGCCTCCCGAGTTGCTGGGATGACAGGCGCATGCCCGGTTGCATTTCTTCTTTTAAAAAAAGTATCCATTCAGATCCTTTGTCCATTTTTCAATTGGATTTTTTTGGGGGGGGGGATACTGGAGAGTGTACCCAGAGGATCTTAACCCCTGAGCCCCATCCCCAGCCCCTGTTTTTGTTATTGTTAATATTTTATTTAGAGACAAGAGTCTTGCTGAGTTGCTTAGGGCCTCGCTAAGTTATTGAGGCTGGCCTCCACCTTGTGATCCTCCTGCCTCAGCCTCCCGAGTCACTGAAATTTCAGTTGTGTGCAATGCACCTGGCCTTTTTGGTTGTTCTTTAAGTATATCTTTATGAATGAACACATCTCAGTTTGTTGTACGCCTTTGTTCAGTTTCCAGTGGTTGCTTTTGACAGTTTTTTTTTTTTTTTTTTAAAATTTATTTTTTAGTTTTCGGCGGACACAACATCTTTGTTTGTATGTGGTGCTGAGGATCGAACCCGGGCCGCACGCATGCCAGGCGAGCGCGCTACCGCTTGAGCCACATCCCCAGCCCCATTTTTGACAGTTTTTTCATTGTTTTCTTTCTTCTTCTTTCAGGGCTGGGATCGAGCCCAGGGTTTCCTGGGTAAGTGATCCGCCATTGAGCCACATCCTTGGTGCAAGGACTGAGCTCTCAGGAGGATGGATTTTCTGAGCTCCTTATTCCATTCACCCTATGAGTCCTCCTTTCCTCCTGCTCAACTATGAATTTTATTCACGTCTTTATTGCTCCAGATTTTTGGAGTCTATTTTATCTTTTTATTTTATTTTTGGAGTCTATTTTATCTTTGTGATTTTCCTTTCAGAAGGGTAAGAATGGCTCCCATTTCTTGCAGGTATAAGGTCTGCCTTTTCTTCTGTCACTTGGACCACAGTGGACTGTTTATGGGTCCACATCCCCTCTCCTCTCTCCACCCCAAACTCCACCGCTTTCTAGAATCAAGGGCTGCAGAGAAGTCTGATACCTTCCTGATTCATTTCTCCTTTCAGCTAAATAAACCATTTCTTTTAGAGCTCTCCACCTCTAGGTGGGGCTTAAAAAAAAAAATCCTTTAAAGCCAGGCACGGTGGCGCACGCCTGTCATCCCAGCAGCTCAGGAGGCTGAGGCAGGAGGATCGCAAGGTGGAGGCCAGCCTCAGCAACTGAGCAAGGTGCTAAGCAACTCAGGGAGACCCTGTCTCTAAATAAAATACAAAAAAGGGCTGGGGATGGGGCTCAGGGGTTAAGCTCCCCTGGATTTACCCCCCAAAATTCTTTCAAAGTGTTTTTTCTTCCTCTCTCCATCTTTACCCCCTTCTTATTTGCTGGTCTCTCCCATCCAGTTCTGCTCCGTCTTCCGGTTTACCAACCTGATCTTCCTCTGTGACCATTATGGTAGTTGGCAATTTATAGCTCTAAGTTGTACCAATCATTTTCCAGAAATTATCACCTTCATGAATGATGTAAAATTTCAGCAAATGAGTGTATTTGTGTACACTATTAAAAAATAATAGGGGCTGGGGATGAGGCTCAGTTAGTAGAGTGCTTGCCTGGCATGCACAAGCCCTGAGTTCAATCCCCAGCACCCCAAAAAACCAACAAAGACACTGAGGCTGGGAGGTAGCTCGGTGGTGAACTGCCTGCCTAGTGTACGTGAGGGCCTCCCTTCCTAGCATTGGCCCCCCACCCCAAAAAAAAAAAAGCCAATTACCTAGCTTAAGAAATCAAATATCAATACTTGGGCATTTGAATTGTTTATCTTTTGCTTTTTATTTTTCATTTTTGGGGATTACTGGGGATTGAGCCCAAGGGCACTTTAGCATTGAGCTACATCCCAGCTCCCTCGTTTTTAATATCTTGTTTTGAGACAGCTTTAAGTTGCCGAGGCTGGCCTCTAACTTGCAATCCTCCTCCCTCAGCCTCCGGAGTCTGTGTACTATGGTACTCTGTGATATTCTGCTACTTAAATGATATGATTGCAACTACCTTAACATGTCTTTGTCTCAAAATATTTCCTTGATTTTTTGGTGGCTTTGACATTTCCATTGCCAACCCAATAAGTGGCAAGTATCTCCTGGTTTCTGATTCATCTTTCCACTCTCTTAATTTGGGGTCTTTTATATTTTATTTTTTAGTTTTTTAGATGGACACAATATCTTTATTTTTATGTGGTGCTGAGAATTGAACCCAGGGCCTCACACATGCCAGGTGAGCGCTCTACCACTGAGCCCCAGCCCCATATTTCAACTCTCCATCCATCTGGAATTTATTAATTTTTGCATGAGGTTAGAAATAGTCCCATCTCTTCCATTCAGATCACTCTTGATCAACTAGTCATCCTTCACCCCGATCTTCTGTACCTCAGTCCCATCAGGCCAAGTGCGAGTCTATGGATGGCTGTTTGGGGTCTGTACTGAAATCACATTTATGATGTTATCATTCCCTTCAAAGCACCAACAACTTGATTTTTGATTTCCATATTATACATCTTCTATTTTCTTGATTCCCGATTTTATTTATTTATCGGAACTGGCGATTGATTTAAATTTAAACTACTGAGCCACATCCCCAGCCCTTTTCACTAACTTGCTGAGGCTGGCCTCCAACTTGTGATCCTCCTGCCTCAGCCTCCCAAGCCTCTGAGATGACAGGCGTGTGCCACTGAACCCAGCTAACGTGCTTTTCTTTTTCTAACTTCTTCAAATGCATGTTTACCTCATTGCTTTTTTGGGAATTCAACTGAACAGATACATTTTGACTATCAACTTCTGAATAGTGAGTCCCACAAGTTTATTTCCTTAATTTCCACTTTGATTCCTTCTTTGATCTCTGGATCATCTAAGAATATTGTAGACTTTCCAAATGCTTAAGGAACTTTTAAAAAATATATATATTTTAGTTGTTGATGGAGCTTTATTTTATTCATTTGTATGTGGTGCTGAGAATCGAACCCAGTGCGTCACATATGCTAGGCAAGCGCTCTGCCACTGAGCCACAACCCCAGTCCCTTAAGGAATTTTTAATTATCATTTCTTTTGATGATTGAGTTCTACCTTAATTTTGTTGGCATCAGTGAGTATTTTTTGTATTCTTGGTCCTTTGTTGAGATTTGCTTCCTGGCTTAGTCGGCCCACTTTAGCAGGAGTTAAATTTAGGATCCTTCTATCTTGCCAATTTGATCATTTTAAAACTCTAAAAGGCCTTTTTCAATTCTCGGTAATGCTTTTTAGAAGTACCAATACAGTAAAATGCACAAATCCAAAGTGTATAGTTGCTCATTTTTTCTATCTGTGGAAACATGATTCAAATCAGAATTCTAGAATGTTCTATCACTCCCCAAAGCATCATGCACCTTAGTGGTTAACCATTCAATAGTTTTACTTGTTCACGGGGACTGAACCCAGGGGTGCTCTACCATGGAGCTACATTCCCAGTCCTTTTTATTTTCTAAGACAGGGTCTCAGTAAGTTGCTGAGGCTGGCCTTGAACTTGCAATCCTCCTGCCTCAGCCTCCCAAATGGCTGGGATTACAATCCAGGGCCACTATGCCTAGCTACTCTGATTTTTGAGTGGACGTCACTACTTTCATCTTTATCTTCTACACTAGATTGTCTTATTTATTTTTTAAGTCCAGGGCTTTCTGGGATCCTAAACTGATTTTTCAGTCCATGACCTCATTCTGCAGTTGCATTCCGTCCACGGCTTAATTCATCCATCTCTGTTGAGTACTTTTATTTTTATTTTGGGGTACCAGGGATTGAACTCAGGGGCACTTGGCCCTTGACCCACAGCCCTATTTTTGTATTTATTTAGAGACAGAGAATCACTGAGTTGTTTAGGGCCTTGCTAAGTGGATGAGGCTGGCCTCCAACTCATGATCCTCCTGCCTCAGCCTCCCGAGCCACTGGGATTATGGGTATGCACCACCACGCCTGGCTGTAAGTACTTGTATACACCAGTATTTTTTCCTTAAAGTCCCTTCTGTTTCAAAGTGCTAGTACCTTTTCTCTTTTAAATTTTGGTGAGCTCTGTCCCTCATCCAGTGACCCTTGCCACAGGGCCTCCTTGGACAGGCTCTTCTCTGGTGTGTGTCTATCACAGAGTTAGTCCTGGTCCTCTGCATTCTTCCTCGTATCCCAGCCCTCCGTGGAACCTTCTGGTTTCCCTCCTGGGCCCAGGTGACCTGTGTCGCTGCTCTTTTCATTTACACAAGGAGTCCCCGGGCCACCTTAGTTCTCTCAGCGTCCTCTGCTGAGGCACTGAGTCCCGTGTCCTCTGGGGCCTGCTGAGAATGCAGGACACACTCACCGTGTACTTGGCCCTCCAAGGTGACCGCAGTCGAGGAGGCCAGCCCTGGTTAAGTCACAATGTCCCCCACCCACACCCTGAAAGCCTCTCACTCAGCATGTGCATCCCACCTGTTGACCTTGGGCCAGGTTCTGGTCCTGGGAATTCCAGTTTGGACAGTGGCAGGTTGAACCAGGTGTCCCCGTGTCGTGGTTCTGAGATGAGGACACAGCACACTCAGGAACCAACCGATCTCCCTGCCCACCAGGTGCCAGCCAGGGGTGAGGAGCACCCGTGGTGGCTCCTGACTCTGGGCAACTTCTTCTCCTTCAGAAAAACATCATGAAGGCCTTCCAGGCCACCAAGAGGCCTCCTGTCCCCAAGGCCAAGATGATGCAGATCTCAACTCCCCTGGACAAGGGTGTCCACAACTACAGTGTCATGACCTTCAACTCCGCTGTGCTTGCCAAGAAGGAACTGTGCCAAGAGATGGCCAAGGTGTGTGACAGTCCCCAGTGAGACAATGGCGGTTGGCTAATCCCCTGACCCTTTCCTTTCTGACCACAGGTCAGCGGGCGACTTAGGTGTGCAGACAAAAGCCAGTTAGTGGAACAAGAAATGGGGTCAGGTGCTGGGAGAATTTGGTGTCACACTAGATGTGAATGCTCAGCGCATGCTCCGATCCATGGCTGAGAACCACTGTAGGGTCCTTGGCTCTGGTGAGGGCTTTGGTGTGACCACTTATGGAAGGCGGTTGGCACCTGGAAGGAAATGCGTTGGTTCAGGTCTCAGCACCCACTACGTGTAGGCAGCAGTTTCATTTGTTAAAGGGGACAGTAAATATGGCCTCTACAGGGTCAGGGGCTGTCATACCCTTAGCTGTTTCCAGTGCCCACTGGGACTCCTAATGGCCACTCAGCCACATCCAAGATGGCGCCCGAGTCCTCTCTCCAGCCCGCCTGCCTCTGCCACATCCAAGATGGCGCGGGTCTTCTCTCCAGCCAGCCTGCCTCTGCCACACCCAAGATGGCACCCAAGTCCTCTCTCCAGCCCTCCCGCCTCTGCCACATCCAAGATGGCGCGACTCTTCTCCCTAGCCTGCCTGCTTCTCTTTCCTAGGAGCCAGGGAGGAGGTTCACGTACTCACAGAACTACCTGTCCGCCATTGTGGAGCCTCAGGACTCGCAGGAAGAGAAGAAGAAAGCCCAGGAGAAATCCCGCCAAGCCTGGCTCACGGTCACTGGGTTCCAAGTGACAGGTCTCCATGGTGACATCCTCCATCAGGATTTCCCACTGCCAGCCATCGGAGAGTTCCATGAGGTTTGTGAGAGGAGCAGAGCTATAGGTGGGCCTCCACCATCATCTCCAGAGGGCCTCCTTCCTCGGAACCTCCTTGTCTCCCCAACTCAGGAGTGGCAGGAACACCAGGTGCTCGATCGCCTGCTGTACCCCATGTTGGATCGGGGCCGGTGGAGCTGGGACCGGCGCCACCTGGACTTTGAGCTGTACAAGAAGCCACTGCCTTTCCTGGAGGTGCCCCCTCCTCCAACCCGGAAGCCCGTTGCAGATAACTGGGGAGACCGTGCCCAGCTGGTAGGCAGGCGGGGGGGGGGGGACCCTGGCCCTTGGTCGCATCTTGAGCACCATCTGTTTGGTTCCAGGTGTCCACCTCGAGTTCCCAGGCTAGGCCTCCTGGTACAGAAGGGTCTCGGGCTGTCCCAAGGGCTGGAACTCAGCTGTGGATTCCAGCCCCAGGTGTGACACCAAATGTGACGTGAGGTAAAGCCCCACTGCTTTCCAGTGTCCTCCCAGTTCCAAGATGCTGCTGGACCTCCCTCTGTGGGGAAGAGAGGGAAGGAGCACGGGACTAGCCCCACCAGTCCCCCCAAGTCCTTCATCTCGTTTGTGGATTTTTTTTGGGGGGGGATGTGTGCCAGGGATTGAACTCAGAGGCCCTCCACCATGGAGCCCCATCCCCAGCCCTACTTTGTGTTTTATTTAGAGACAGGGTCTCGCTGAGTTGTTCAGGGCCTCACTTTTGCTGAGGCTGGCCTCCACCTTGCGATCCTCCCGCCTCAGCCTCCAGAGCCACTGGGATGACAGGCCTGCGCTCCCCATGCCTGGCCTCCCTGTTTCGGAAGAGTGGCCTCATCATCATTGAAAGGCACCACTGAAACACAGAACCCAAATTTGTTGGTTGGCAGAGACAGAAGTTTGTTTGAGGAGGGACAGAGGAGTTTATCGAGCCACAAGTTGGCCAGAAAAACTTCCTCCGGGGAGCTAGCTCGGCAAGCCCGAAACACAAGAGCTCTGAGCAGGTCCCAGCGACCCGGCAAGAAGGCCACTGTCTCCTGGTGCCTGGACTTGGCTCCTTCCCTCCCAGGTAAGCCCTGGGCCTTCGGAGTTTGGAGGAGAGTCGGCCAGTGTGGGAACATGAGGCCTGTCCACATGGCTCCATGGGCAGCCTTCCCAAAAGTAAAAAAGGCGACTGAGAAATGGAGGCTGGAGTGGCCTCTCCCCTGCTGCATCAAGTTCAAGAAACATCAGAACCTGTGAAGTGAGAAGGGGGACCTAGACTGTGGCTACGCCTCTGAAGCCCCACGGGGTGAGCAGAGAACTGGCGCCACCAACAGGAGCCCTCAGGGCCCAGCAGTGGGGGGATGTCTACGGCCCTTTCCAAGTTTCTCCTGTTCAAAGGAACTCTGTGCAGCCTCCTGTCCCTGGCACTGTGCACTCTCCATTTTGTGCCCAAGGTCTCTTTGCCATCACTAAATACAAGCTGGGAAAACAAAACTGAACAAGAAATTTAGGTTTCAGCAGGGCGCGGTGGGGCATGCCTGTCATCCCAGTGGCTTGGGAGGCTGAGGCAGGAGGATCACAAGATGGAGGCCAGCATCAGCAAAAGTGAGGCCCTGAACAACTCAGCGAGACCCTGTCTCTAGATAAAATATAAAAACAGCTGGGGACGGGGCTCAGGGGTTAAGTGACCTTGAGTTTAATCCTTGGTACCAAAGTCACAAGACTTATTTAGTCACCCAAACTGGAAGAACGCCCCAGCCCCAGCTTGGCCCACGGAGCCCTGGGCGCTCTGCATTTCCACTCTTCTTGGGGACCACCCACCCTCACAGCACAGGGAGACTTGAAGCCCCAAGTCACCCAGGGGTGACAGGAGCTTAAAGGCCACCAGGTGAAGCACGGGACCCCGCATGGCTTGCAGGCGCTACCAGATGGCGGCCAAGGGAAACACAGAGGCCTGTTGAGGCCACCTACAGACGCCCCTCACCCTCTTCAGGGAGGGAGGCCGGTCCTTGCAAAGACACTGAGAAGCCCTGCGTGGGCATGAGGTCCCGCTGCGGCCACCAGAAGGACCCAAGAGAAGGGACACTTGTGGAGCCCTGAGGTCAGGGACCAGGCCCTGCCTGCCCTCTGGTGTTTGGGGCCCTCTTCTCATGGGGTGAGTGAGGACAAAGGGCTCAGAAGCCACTGCCAAAGGGTGGCTCTCAGGATCAAGCTGGTGTCCCTTAAAGGCTGGCTCTGAAGAACGAGGTGACTCAAGGCCAGAGGGGACACCGACTGTGACATTTATATTCCTTTCTGTTGAACACTCCCCAGCATGTGCCTCCTACTTGGAGGTGACAAGGGCGCTGTTTCCCAGCTGTTGCTTGACCCTGTGGCTTGGTAGCAATGGCTGCCCGAGCCTCGGATGCCCGCGAGCTTCCTGCCACCAGCATGTCCCCAACCACCAGCACAATGGCCACACGGTGACGGCGATTCTCTTCCCTGTCTCTGCTCAGGAGCTGCGGTGTGGCCTCCTGCAGTTCTCCACCTTCTGAAAGGCGGGTCCTCTAGTGTCAGCTGAGGCCCGGGGGCAGGGACACTGTCCCAGCGTCAGGACGTCCTCTCCAGAGGGTGGGCGCAGATGTAGGTCCGCTTCTCGAGGATCTCCCTGGACACTTTCTTAATCTGCTCATCCAGGTTCTCTGGAGCATCTGGGAGGGAAGAGAGGGACGGGGTGACCCTTCTGCCCTGTGACGACACAAACAGGGCTGGGGGGGGGTGTGTTCTCAACCCCCCACTGTGCAGCTCAGGGGAGGGGGAGAGGCTTCGTGCTGAATTAAAAAGGGCTTGTCCCAGTCTTTTTTTGGCACTGGGAACTGAACCCAAGGGCCCTTGACCCCTGAGCCACCTCCGCAGCCCTATTTGTATTTTATTTAGAGACAGGGTCTCCCCGAGTTGCTTGGGGCCTTGCTTTGGCTGAGGCTGGCCTCCACCTTCTGATCCTCCTGCCTCAGCCTCCTGAGCTGCTGGGGTGACAGGTGTGGGCCACCGTGCTTGGCTTATCCTATTTAAAATGCCCAGACTGTAAGGGGCTAGGAGTGGGGAGAAGATCCTGATCAGGAAATGACCAAATGGAGGAGAAATTGTTTCATCATCCAACTTCGGTCGCATTTGGCAGCCCTGGGGCGAGCCTGGCTGGCCGCCAGCACCAGGAACCACGAGACGTCACTGGCCAGTGTCCTTGCCATCGACAACACACCTGACACTGATCCAGAGCCCGCAGCCTACAGGACCATGAGGGTCGGAGGAGACCCTGAGTAACACATTCCACGCTGTGGCCCAGGGGGAGGGAGGTGGCCAGGCACTCAGGGCAGCAGGCACCGAGGGGCATCCGTGAGGGCGGAGGCCTGTATAAAGCTATGTCCTCGTGACCTCCTCTGGGCAGGTACCAGGACAGGGCTGGGCACTGGGGCAGGTGCGTCTCGGCCGGTCTCTAGATGGCAGGAGGCCACGGGCACAGACTAGGCCTGGAACCCCTCCTGTCCCCACTTACACTTGTCCAGCTGAGACAGGCTGAAGAGGTTCTGGACGTAGGCCTCCGTGCAGAACATGTTGGCCAAGAGGATCTGTGGGGGCCGGGGTCAGAGAGGATGGCTGCTTAGGGTCCTGGAGCTGACCCAGCCCTTGGCCCACCTGGGCCCACAGGCCTGGCTCAAGAGTTCCAGTTCCAGCCCTGACCCCTAGCCACTCTGTCCCCTAGAGTGGGCTCCTCAGCCTCTGAGACGTGCGCTCCCTCCCCCATGAGGTGGACGGCCACCCCACTGACCATTCCACGCGTGCCCTGGGCCAGCGCGCACGTGGCACGCAGGTGGACCGGTCACTTCGCCCCTTTCTTCTCTTAGGTAAGGGACCAAAGACGGCGCATGGCCGGTTTCCTGGGCGGCAAGGACTGTCCTGTGGCCACAGTATGGCAAAGCTGCCCAGCCTCCCGAGTGGCACCCTGGTGCACCTCAGAACCTCGGCCTCTTCCAGTGACCGCCTGCACGCGCCATGGGCCCCGGCTCACCCGGCCCTCTTGTCCCAGAAGTCCCTTGGGGCTGCGTCACCCGGGCCTGGGCTTCCCCAGCCACCGGCTTCATTAAAGTGCAGCAGGACCAAAGGCCTGGCTCACAAGTCCCAGCCGTGCGACTGCCACCTGCGCGTGTTCTGTCAGCAGGGCCAGCTGCTGGACTGTCCAGCCTGGCTTGCTGCATGGGGCCAGGGCGGGCTCACCTCATGGTCGTGGTTCCGGAGTCCGATGCGGATGGAGCGGCTGGCCCGGGACAGCACGGCCACCATGCCGTACAGGTTGATGAGGACGTTGGCCACCCGCTTCAGCACCAGCTGCTCCTCCACGACCGTCTGTGGACGAGGCTCAGCGTGGAGGCCAGCCACCTGGTCCCCTGGCCCTGCCCCCCCGACACACCTCTTTTTTTTTTGGTCCCAGGGATTGAACACAGGGACACTTGACCCCTGAGCCCCATCCCCAGCCCCTTTCATATTTTGTTTAGAGACAGGGTCTCGCTGAGTTGCTCAGGGCCTTGCTGTTGTTGAGGCCGGCCTCCACCTTGTGATCCTCCTGCCTCAGCCTCCTGAGCCGCTGGGATGACAGGCAGGGGCCACCCGCCCGGCCTGGTTTTCCCTTCTCTTTGTCCTGTCTGCACTTGGGCAGGTGTAAGGCAAGCCCAGGTCCCAGGGCTCGGTGTGCTCAGGTCACCTTCAGGAGCACGTAGGGTCACCCCGTGGACTCAGGCCAGGCAGATAGCCTGTCCCCTCCCCTCATTCCAGGGGGCCTGTCTCCATCTAGAAGGTGCCCTGAGAAAACACACCCAGCAGGCGTTCCCAGGTGCAGGCGAAGCCAGGTGACTGCCCCTGTTCAGAGTGACCAAGGTGTCTGTCCCAGGCATAGTCCTAAAGGTGGCTGCTGGCCACCTGGCTGCTGTGCCCCTGGCCGGCAGGGCCTGCTCACCTTTCCAAAGCGAAGCAGCAGGTTCTCCACGGTGCGGCCAAAGTAGTACACGTTCTCCTCGAGTTTGTTGGCACTCTCCTGTGGCCACAGGACACGGCAAGGCTGGGCGCCCATTCCCCACTGGGCCCAGTCCTGTCCCATGTGACAGCACACAGCCCAGCGCTCCAGGGCCCACGGGGCACCAGCAGGAACCCACAGCCCTAGCACACCCTCCGCATGGGACCCTGTGGCTGGGCGTCCCCATGCGGGTCCACTTGCTGGGCCTACTCACCCCAAGGCTGGGGTGGACCACTCCAAGGTTGCCCGTCAGCCCCAGGTCCACGGTTCGGCCCAGAGAGTCCCGAATCCTCCGGCCAACGGTCTCCATGATGGTGGTCACGTTGCCCCGTTTAAGTTCACTGCAGGGAGTTCAAGGTCCCAGGACCTGAGCCCCGACACTGGCCCTTGCTGCCACCATCACAGCCCCCCGCGCACCCCAGGGCCCTGTCGCCCACCCCAGCAAGACATGCGGGGCTCCTGGGCCCAGGGCGACTCTGGGCCTGCAGAGGGCAGGTGGGCCCCTCATGGGGCCTGTGCCTGTGGCCATCTTCTCCAAGGAGGTCCCCCAGCGAAGGAGGCTGCCAAGTGCCATCTGCAGCCCGGACTCGGGCTTCACAGGGCTCTGAAGGTTGCCACCTGGGACCAGGGCAAGATGGGGCAGGAGAGGCGACAGCAGAGGAACTGGCCTCTTGCTGGCCTTGAGGACAGCCTCTCTCCTCAGTTTCTGAAATGCTGGCCACCCCCGGGGTGGTGACAGGGCTGCCTGTTGGAGGTGGATGGTGCTTGGGGACCGAGGGCTGTGTGACGCTAGGGCAGGCCTCTGTCCCCCGGCCGGAGGACCGGCCCCGGCCTGGCTTCCTTGGCCCGGCAAGGCTGTCCCAGGACCGGGCAGCCCTTCCCTCTGCTCTCTGCTGGCCAGGCAGGGCCCTAGAAGCCACCGTGGGAATGTCACCTACTGGATCCTCTCGGTCAGGATGCGGCCGGCGTGCTGCAGGCCCGTGAGGGCGATGAACATCCGGAGAATCTCGTTGGTGCCCTGTGGCCAGTGGGGTGGAGGTCACCAGCTGTGCCAGGAGGTGGCCCAGCAGGGCTCCGGGGTTGGCAGGCCAGGCAGCGCCCACCGCCCGCAGCAGTGGCTTCCACCTCGGTGGCACCCCGAGCAGGGGACAGGAGGCAGGTGCACAGGGAGGTGCCCATGGCAGACAGTTGGCATGACCTCTCAAGGGGACCAGCGCCTCCCCTGGCCAGCCTCGTGGGGTCACCAGACTCCGTGACCAAAATACCCCAGCTCTCCCGGGTGCCGGGGGCACAGGAAGAACTGGACACAAGGGACACAGTCCGCTGGCTCTGGGCTGAGGCCAGACTCGTCAAGGAGGCTGCCGATGGCTGGGTGCCACCTTTGTGCCCAGGTCCCTCCTGGCGGGCACAGCCCTGGCCTGGGGTCTCCTGGGCCCTGAGACAGTCCCTGGATCCTCCCACCTGCGACCCTCGACGGCTCCAGACCTCGGTCATCATGTCCCCACTGTCCCTGACCCCTTCCCAAGGCCACCATCTGAGCCAGGCCACGGGGGGAGGAGTGGCTGGTGCTTCTAGAAAGATCTCCTTGCTCTCTCTTGCTCTTTCCACCACCCGGGCTCACCCTGAAGGTCCTGGGTGGGCCTGGCACGTTCTATTTCCCTGCTTCTTGGCCCAAACTGCCCCTCTCTAACCCTCATAAAGCCACCTTGTCCCCAAGGGCCAGGGGCACCTGCTTCACAGGACCCAACTCCTCGGGAGGATGTGTCTTCCACCGCACGGGGACCACGCACCCTCCTCGGGCATCCGGGGACACCAAGGTTGTCTCTGGCCTGGCCCTGGCCCGGTCTGGAGGTCACTAAGCTGACCCTAGAGCTGGGACCAGAGCCCAGGTCTCCACAAAGTGTCTGTCCCACACCGTGTGTTGGAGGGAGCTTGGCGAAGACCCACAAAGAGGTCCCAAGGGACCCTGGGCTCAGGCCTGAGCCGGCTGCTCGGCCTCCCCCAGCCTCTACCCTGGGCCACGCGGGGGTAGGAGGTTCCACGGGAGGCCACGGCCTGTCCTGGGCCCTGTGGCTGTGGCTGGGCCCTCAGTAGCACTTCCCAGGTCCAAGGAGGCAGCGAGGGGGGAGGGGGCGTAAGCAGGGCTCCTGGGGACATGGCTGGACGGCTCTCACCTCGAAGATGAGGAGGATGCGGGCGTCACGCAGCATGCGCTCGTAGGGGTAGTCCTTCATGTACCCCGAGCCCCCCAGGATCTGCAGCGCCTCGCTGACGCACTGCCAGGCGCTCTCAGAGCTGAACACCTGCCACAGACCAGGGTGACGTCAGCACAGGGGCTCTTGGGGCCAGCCTCAGCCACTTAGCGAGGCCCTAAGCCACTCAGGGAGACCCTGTCTCTAAATAAGATATAAAAAGGGCTGGGGACGGGGCTCAGTGGGTTCAATCCCCAGGACCCCCCGTACACCCTAAAAAAGAGCTCAATTAATTCCAGAGACCAGGGCCTTGTACCTGCTGGGCCACCCACCCAGCCTGCCCGCCATCCGCCATCTTGTTTATTATAGCTAAAAATGACTCTCTCCAAACAAAAGCATCCGGAAACTCTGGGATCTACCTTATGGAACATTCCAGAAAAAACATTCTGACACCACCAAGGAGCCCATGAGCTCAAAAATAGAAGACGCCCTTCTCAGGAGAGCCCGGCTGCTGTTTTATGTACCCTGACTGATGACTGTGCTGGCTCCTGTGGGTACAGGCCACCAAGGGCCAGGCAGAGGTCAGTACCCTGGGACACTGTTTGCTACAGCTCCTGCCGCACCCTAGGGCTGCCCTCCTTATCCCTGGAGAGCTTCCCACAGGGCCACAGCATCAGGGCTGGACCAAGGACGAGCTGACCTATAGACTACGGAGACAGAAAGTGGGGGCGACACTGTGGGGTACAGGGAAGGGGCCTCCCTCTCTCGTGCCAGCTCTGGGCCGTGACAGGGTTACCTTCACCATGGCTGCCTCCACGGAGCAGTCAGGCAGCTCGGGCTGGTCGAGCATGCCCGCCGTGAGGTAGGCCATGCTTTCCATGACGTAAGCCTTCTGAGCCATCAGGGCGAACTTCTCCTGGCAGGTTCAGAAAGACACAATCAGGAAGGGATCTGAGGGTGGGCTGGGGCGCAGGGCGCTGGCCTAGCATGTGCGAGGCCCTGGGTTCCATCCTCAGCACTAAAAAAAAAAAAAAAGGTGTCATCTGAGCTAGGTGCAGTGGCGCGCACCTGTCATCCCAGTAGCTTGGGAGGCTGAGGCAGGAGGATCGCAAGGTGGAGGCCAGCCTCAGCAACTTAGCGAGGCCCTAAGCAACTCAGGGAGACCCTGTCTCTAAATAAAATAGAAAAAGGGCTGGGGATGGGGCTCCATGATGGAAAAGGGGTCCATCCCTGGTTAAACCCACAAAGAAGGTGGCCAGGCCAGAGGCCCTGCTGCCCAGGAGAGCCCCGCCCAGGCTCATCAATGGGACTTCTGTCCAATGAGGCCTCACCCCGTGTTCTCTCCAAATCACCCACAAGACACTGCAGTACGGAGACAGCAACGGGACACACTTTCTACACCCACCAGGCGAAACCACAGCCCCTGGTACCTGAATCAATCCAAATTCACTAAGACGCTTGTTGAACTGCTTCCGCGTACAGGCATAGTCAGCAGTCAGTTCTGGAGAAGGGGTGTGAAAAAGCAGCAGCACATTCCTGAGTAGCCAAAAATGATTCCCAAAGGTCCCTGCTGTCACCTTCCAATACCCAGCAGGAACTAGCAGAGAAGTGTGTGCTGCCAGACGCCCTGGCCCACGCCCGTCACCCCAGCCACTCAGGAGGCTGAGGCAGGAGGATCGCAAAGTGGAGGCCAGCCTCAGCCACTTAGTGAGGCCCTGTCTCGAGTCCCCTGACGCTCCAGGGGGAGGTGGAGGCCTGCCTGGGCCAGGTGATCTCAAGGTGTCCACGTAGGGACAGGCGCACGGGCCCAGGCAGGTCGCTGGACAACATAAGAGGAGGGACACGGGGAACGCGGAGGCTCTTAGGTCAGAGTGGGTCAACAGGGCCAGACAGTGCCACCAAGGGTCCCGGCCCTGACTTACCTACCAATCAGTTTCTTGAGCATCCCGGCCACCACGCTGCCCATGCTGAAGCGCCCGCTGTTGAGGATGTTCATGGCCACCTGGGGGGAGCAGGCAGTGAGGGAGGAGGGGACAGACCACTCCCACCTGTTTCCCAAAGAGGGTTCTTCTTTTTATGGGGGAGGCCCTTGACCCCTGAGCCCCGTCCCCAGCCCGATTTTGTACTTTATTTAGAGACAGGGTCTCGCTGAGTTGCTCAGGGCCTCATTTTTGCTGAGGCTGGCCTCCACCTTGAGATCCTCCTGCCTCAGCCTCCCGAGTAGCTGGGATGACAGGCTGCGCCACTGCGCCTGGCCCCAGCAGGATGATTTAAAAACAAAAGTTGCCATGGTGATTGGTGAAAAATGATTGCTTTAATACGCAGAGGAAAAGAGACTTCTGACATTTTTCTGGGTTACTAGTGTGCTTGCTGCCCTCAGCCTGAACATGAAACGGAATGGCACACTCCAGTGAATCCAGAGGTCTCAGTGTGACCAAAGGCCAGGTGACAGTGAGCGGCTGCTGGGAGGGCTTTTCCCTCTTGGGTGGTCAAAAGGTTGTATCAATAGAAGCAGCAGCCAAGTGACAGGGAGGGCTGTTGAAAACCGGACTGAAGAGCATAGCTGTAAACATAGGAGGAGGCCGGGGCGGGGACACACCAGCAGCTCAGGAGGCTGAGGCAGGAGGATCGCAAGGTGGAGGCCAGCCTCAGTGACTTAAAAAGCCCCTAAGCAACTCAGCAAGACCCTGTCTCTAAATAAAATATAAAAAGGGCTGAGGATGGGGCTCAGAGGTCGAGGGCCCCTGGGTTCAATCCCTGGGACCCCTCAAAAAAACACCCCCTACTGTGTGATTCCACTTCTAGGAACCCCCCCGAACTGACAGATGCCCTGAAGCGCAGTCAAGAGGTAGTTCCCAGAGCACAGGGGAAAGGTGGGGCCCGAGACATGGCATCACTCTGGTGACATTGCCCTGGTGTCCTGCAGTCAGAGGGGACGGCTGCGCAGTGTCCTGAGTACGCTGAAGACAACAGACGTGTGTGTCTTACGGTGGCAAATTTGAGGTCATGGGAATTGCTTCTTAATAAAAGAAGAAATCCAAACAGTCGGGGCTGGGACTCCAGATTGAGGGCTGTGTGTTAGCGTCTCTGGAGCCCAGTGGGGACAGGAGTCCCTTCCCTTTCTCAGGATGAGGGAGGCCTTGCGAGGAAGGAAGTCCAGGGCTAAGCAAAGACTCCTTTATCTGCGTTTGACTGGTCACCCATTTTTTTTTTTGGACCAAGGAGCAGGGACAAGATGGAAAGTGGGACCACCACGTGGGGCTCAACCAGCTACTCACCTTAAAGCCACCTCCAACTTCTCCAAGGACATTTTCCACGGGGACTTTGGTGTTTTCAAAATGGACTTCACAAGCTGAAATATGAAATGTAAGACTTTAGTGGACAAATGCAAACCTCTGTCCCCCAGACCCCAGGCATGTGGTGCACTCATTCTGTTAAGATCTGGATCAATCCACACAATTGATAAGTTATTGATAATTTATTGATTATAGATCAAGAAATATGCATTACTAAAATAGTAAGTAGAGCCATAGTGACTCCATCTTTGTTTTAAGAATTGTTAAAAATTTGTGGCTGGAGTTGTGGCTCAGTGGCAGAGCGCTTGCCTACATGCAAGGGGCACTGGGTTCGATCCTCAGCACGACATAAATGTCAAATGAAGATATTGTGTCCACCTAAAACTAAGAAATAAACATTTAAAAAAATCTTTGTTTTTCTGTGCTTCATCCATCTGCAAACGTACTTGGACCCAGGATGTGGGGTCCGACTTGCTGTGCTCACTGCTTTTCTGAGCCCTTGAACCCTGGATCCTGGACAACAATCCCAGTGGATCAGGAGGCTGAGGCAGGAGGATTGCAAGGTGGAGGCCAGCCTCAGGAACTCAGCAAGGCCCTAAGCTACTCGGTGAGACCCTGTCTCTAAATAAAATACAGAATTGCATGCTATTCACAGACTCCATAGGATGTGGTTTTCTTCCTTAAATACTGGACCACAGACAGCCTGGCGCACTTCTGTGACAGGCCGCTGCGGGTGGCAGAAGTGTCCCTGGCCGGGCAATAAGCTAACTCATTTCAGATTCGGGTGTCCCCTGAGCGGTGTCCCTGTGCAGTTCAGGACATGCAGGGACAGGACGGGGCAGAGCTCCTGTCTTGGTGGAGCTCGGGTGTTGGTCAGGGAGATGAAACTATAAACTGCTGGCCCCCGTGGGCAGGACACTGGCTCCCTGATGTCACCTGTGCCACCGGCCTTCTCTCGTGGGCCCTGCTCAATAGCAGCAGCACCCCCCCCACCCTAACTTTTGTGGACATGGGGTCCCCGCAGAGCTGGCCCCAGGCACCTGCCAGGCTGTCTTTAGAGAGAAGGTGGCGGAGGGGACTGGGCGGTGGCTCAGGGGCAGAGCACTTGCCCAGCGTGTGTGAGGCACTGGGGTCCATTCTCAGCACCGCATAGAAACAAATAAATAAAGGTCCATCGATAACTAATAAAGACCTTTAAAAAAATTCTTAACTGGTGTTTTATAATTATACTTCACACTGGGACTCCCTGTGCCACAGCTGGACATGCGCGTGACATAATTTGCTTCATCTAGGACCTTCCCTCTCCTCCTTCTCCTCCCTCCCCTGATCCACTTGCTGTACTTGATGGATTTCCCTTCTATTATTATTATTATTATTATCATTATTTAAGTTACTGCATCATCCATTACATACATAAAAGCAGGACTCAGGCTGGGCGCGGTGGCCCACGCCTGTCATCCCAGCAGCTCGGGAGGCTGAGGCAGGAGGATCGCAAGGTGGAGGCCAGCCTCAGCCACTTAGCGAGGCCCTGTCTCTAAATAGTTTTAAAAAGGGCTGGGGACAGGGCTCTGTGGTCAAACTCCCCTGGTGAGCCTCAGCGGCCCTTCATTTCCCTCCAGCTTCCACAGGGGAGAACAAAACCGCGCCCTCCGACTTCCTGAGCCCAAAGCCAAGGTGCAGACGAGCTGAGGCCGAGAGCAGCCCCTTCCTCCACCGCCTGTCCCCGGCCCCACAGCGACTGTGCGGGGGGCTCCCCTGGAGCTCAGGCTCCCTGGGCCCCAGGCAGGGAGATGCTGTGCGGGATTCTGCCACCTGGAAGGCAGGGTCCCCACAGAGGTGGGCCCAGGAGTGCCCGTGGGAACATGCGGTCCCCTCCAGGAGGCACACTGAGACCTCCACTAGAGGGGGCAGGAGGACCCTAGGATGGGTGGATGAGTGCAGGACAACAAAGGTCACCTGTCCCCAGTCAACGGCGCTCAGCAGGGACAACAGGCAGGCTTGGGAGGGCAGGAGGGGATGCGAGAGGACACAGGCTCCAGCCACGAACGAGGGGGTGGCCTGTCCGAGGATTTTACCTACGACACTTTTTTTTCCTTTTGGTACCAGAGATTGAACCCAGGAGCACTCGATCCCTGAGCCCTGTTCCCAGCCCCATTTTGTATTTTATTTAGAGACAGGGTCTCGCTGAGCTGCTCAGGGCCTCACTGTTGCTGAGGCTGGCCTCCAACTTGTGATCCTCCTGCCTCAGCCTCCCGAGCCTCTTGGATGACAGGTGTGCGCCATCACACTGGCTTACCCAGGACACTGGCTGTCGGCCTTTGTAATCTCTGTTCCTCTGATGGCCTTATCCCTCTGGAAGCCACCAAAGCTTAACACACAGAGCGGTGCCCAGCTGGTGACTGCAGAACGAATGAGTGATTTCCAGGAGCTCACCTATCACCAGGGAAGTCTTCAATGGCCTTTCTACCAACAATGTTGACTTCCTGCCCAAACTATTTATTTGTGACTGGGAACTGAACCCAGGGAGTACCAAGCTGCACCCCAAGTCCTTTCTATTTTGAGACAGAGTCTTGCTAATTGCTGAGAATTCAATGTGGAGGCTGGCCTCAAAGTTGTGATCCTCCTGCCTCAGCCTCTTGACTCACTAGAATTACAGGTGTGTGCTTCCGTACCTGGCTCCATAAGGATTTAAATCTTATTTACCTGGATATTTGGACAGAGCAGAGGGCCAGACACACACTGTCATACACACACACATAGACACCCACACGACTTACTGTTGGAGCCCCGAATGCCTAATTTATCCTCCGGTTTCCCATTAGTGACGCCACCAAAGTCCCTTTCCACTATGAAAGCTGTCATCTTGTCTTTTACTGAGCCATCGGAATCGACCACCTCAGTCTTGGCAAACACAGTGAAGATGTTGGCCAGTCCCCCGTTGGTGATCCAGACCTGAGGACAGAGAGCAAGGGGTCCTCAGAGACTCCTCTCGGCTCTACCACCACCTGTGAGGCCCCAACGAAGGAACTTTTCATCTTTTTTTGGCACCAGGGATTGAACCCAGCGGTGCTTGACCCCTGAGCCCTGTCCCCAGCCTTTTTTATATTTTATTTAGAGACAGGGTCTCGCTGAGTTGCTGAGGCTGGCCTCCACTGTGCGATCCTCCTGCCTCATCCTCCTCCTTGCGATCCTCCTGCCTCAGCCTCCTGAGCTGCTGGGAAGACAGGCCTGTGCTTTACTTCGACCTTGATTCAAGAGGCATGAGCTAATTTGGGAAATCTGAATGGCGACTAGATAGTAAGAAAGCGATAATGGTATCCCAGCTCTCTGTCTCTTAGGGGTCCGTGTTTGAACTGTGACAGATGCAGTCAAGAGGCCATCTTGATGGAAGAGACCCAGCCAGCTGTGAAAGGGGACCTGATGGCCTGTGCTCAGTCAAGGACAGGCACTGTCCCAGACCTCCGGATGCATGAAATTCTATGTAACTAAGAATTCTGGCTCCGGGCGCAGCTGGGAGTCCAGCATCAGGGACACTGTGGCCAGGCCTGGCTCTGTCACCAGAGGGACAGAAGACCCGTGCAAGCCACTTGAGGACTGAGCACTGCTCCTGAAAAAGGAGGAGCAGTCACCTGTTGGATAGTCACCAGAGGGTCACAGACCTGAGCACAGGAAGAGGCCCAGTGGTGGCAGTGAAGGCGGCCACCAAGACCTGACAGGGCGGGGTGGTGAGGCTGTACCTTGGAGCCATTGAGGACGTAGTGCTTCTTGTCTTCAGTTAACGTGGCCCTGGTCTGGATGGAGGCGGCGTCACTCCCACTGCAGGGACAGAGAGACGTGGGTGAGACGTGGGTAGAAGAACCCTGGGAATACACCAGAGTCGGCCGAGAGCCTGGAAATGGAGGGTCTTAGGAGTCAAGTCCACAGGAGGCGACACAGCCTCCAAACACAGGGTCAGACCACACACAGGGTCAGCTTTAAAGCTGCGTGTGGTGGCGCACGTCTGTCGTCCCAGTGGCTCGGGAGGCTGAGGCAGGAGGATCGCAAGGTGGAGGCCAGCCTTAGCCACTCAGCGAGGGCCTAAGCAACTCAGCAAGATCCTGTCTCTGGATGACCGTTCCAGGTTCCCGAGTAAAGGAAGGCAGCATTAGGTGTGGCCTGGTCACAAGACACTTGAGTCCTACCCAGCCCTGTCCCTATCTAGCTGTGTGACGCCCCCCACGGAACCTCCAGCTCCTAATCTGAAGATGGAGACCCACCGCACGCACCGCGCGTGTCCTGAAAGGTGCTTGGATGCCTGAGGGCCAAGGGGACTGTCAGTCACAAACACTGGGGTGACAGAGGCTGATGGGTCTCGTTGGGAATAAGAAATTAGACAGAGGTAAGAGAAGTGGCCAGAGAGCAGCTGCAAGTCTCTGCGAGGCCTCAGGTGGGGACGGAATGAGGTCAGCCACTCCTGATAACAGCCCTCTGTCCCTGGGAGCTCTGGACATGGCCCGTGGCTGTGGGAGTCGGCTCAGGGGAGGGCCGACCTGGCTGGCTCGGTGAGGCAGAAGGCGGCGATGTGCTCCCCCAACGCCAGTCTGGGCAGGTACTTGGCCTTCTGTTCTTCGGTGCCAACCAAGATGATCCCCTAAAAGAAACGCACAGACATTTTTTATTTGTTCCTTTTGGCTACAAAAGACGGCAGTGTGCATCCTGCCATGTCCCACCTACACGGGGTGTGACTTCCCATTCCTGTGGCTGGACCTGCTGTGGGCTGTCCCTGGTCGTGGGTTCCTCTGTGAACATGGGAAAGTGACGTCCATTCATTCCCCTGTCTCTCCCAGTCCCCTCCCCTCCCTTCCCTCCACTCCCTGGAGTCTCATCCAGTGAACTACTGTCCCCCCCTTATTGTGGGTCAGCGTCCCCATATCAGAGAGGACACTCAGCCTTTGGTTTTGGGGACTGGCTGATTTCACTCAGCATGATCGTCTCTAGCTCCATCCATTATCGGCAAATGCCATAATTTCATCCTTCTTTAAGGCTGTGTAATATTCCACTGTGTATATGGACCACCGTTTCTTTTATCCATTTATCTGTGGAGGGGCACCTAGGCTGGTTCCTAAGTCTCCAGACTGCTTTCCATAGTGGTGACACCACTGGCACTCCCAGCACTGTGTGCATGAACCTTTCCCCCATATCTTTGCTAACATTATATCACTTGTGTTCCTGACAATCACCATTGTGAAGAGCCGAGAGTGAGTCCTGATGTCCCTCGTGAGGATAATGCTGATGTCCTGCCAAAGAGGACAGCAGGTGCCCAGAGCTGACGGCTGTAGGTGGGGGCCGGCTGCTGAGAGGCCCCTCCTGCACCTGCCTCAGGGCAGTGCTTTGGGCTTAGACCCTGGGACCTTCATCCCGACCCTTCCCCTGCACAGCAGGGCACCTAGGGCCTGGACTGTCCCTCCTCTGAGTCCCCACTTTGTGATCTCCAAGTGGGGGCTGCCCCCTCCTAGCAGGTGCTCTGGATAATGGGAGGTGAAGACGTGGGAGGGCTGGGACCATGCGCAGCCAGTGTCCCCAGGGTCCCCTGCTCTCTGGGGAGGGCAGCTGGGCTGGGTCTCTTCCCTGATGTCTACACGGAGCAGAGGGAACCCTCATGGGACTGCCACTGAGACCTGTGTGTCCCTGGGCCTGGCCCAGTGGGGTAAGGAGTCAGGTGCACACACAGCGGGGGACAGCCCAGGGAGCCCGCTCCTGGCCTGCAGAACATTCCACCTCGTTCTCAAAGAAGGGGTCAGAGCCGGGCAGGCAGGATGGGGGTTTAGTGTGAAGGGATGGCATGAGCGGAGGGTCACTGCTACATGGGCCAAGGAGAGGCCACACGTATGGTGACCACGAGTCCTGAGAGTGGCTAGAGCGAGTGGCATGGAGGTGGACTCACCTTCCAGGACCTCGATGTATCAGGCCTGATGTCCTGCTCACAGGGGCAACCATGACCCTGCCCCCTGTCCCCTTCAGAGAGCCCCAGGGAGAAACCCCAGCATCTGACCTTGAGGCCGATGGCTTGGTGAGCTGCCAAGGTCACGGTGATGGAGCCATCTAGGCTGATGATCTCCCCTAGACGAGCGTACATGGTGTTGGAGAGGCCCAGGCCACCTAGGAGGGAGGGACCAGTGTCAGTCACAGTTCAGCCCACCTCCTCCCATTAAGGCAAAAGGTTTCACTGCCTTTTATTTCTTTTGAATTATGTAAGTAAAACTGGATCACCATTAAAAAAACAAAACCACACCGGGTGTGGGGGCACATGTCTGCAATTCCAGAGGCCGAGGAGGCTGAGGCAGGAGGATCAAAAGTTAGAGGCCAGCCTCAGCCACTTAGTGAGGCCCTGAGCAACTCAGTGAGACCCTGTCTCTAAATAAAATAGAAAAAGGGCCGGGGATGGGGCTCAGGAGTCAAGTGTGCCAGGTTCAATCCCCAGTTCCCCACAAAAAAAAATCATAATGAAACCTAGGGCTTCAAACACATTGGGCAAGTATCTCCCCTATGAGCTACACCCCACTTTTTCAAAAAAAAAAAAACAAACTTTTTTTGAGACTGGCTAAGTTACTGAGGGTGGCCTCCAACTTTTTCTTTTTAATACTTTTTAGTTGTCAATGGACTTTTATTTTTTACTTATTGATACACAGTGCTCAGAATCGAACCCAGTGCCTCACACATGCTAGGCAAGCGCTCCACCACTGAGCCACATCCCCAGTCTGAATGCTGATCTGACCTCAACTTTCACCTTGGTCTTAGCATGGACCATATCTAGGTTAGGGACCAGCAGGAAAGTACGGTACAGATTTGACAGCCCCTGTCCTCTGCTGCAGGAAGTAAGGTCTCCCTAGAGGCCAGGCAGGGGAGAGAACAGAAAGACAGTCTTCCATGGATGGCTGTGGAAAGTCTAACTCGTAAAACACACTCAACAGTGCGTCTGCAAAGGACCCGCTGCAGCCCGGAAATGTGCCTGATCCTTAAAGCACCACCGAGCCCTGTCTCGCCCACATCTGCAGAGCCTCTATTATGGCTGGTGGAGGCTGCCCCAGCAAGGCCTGGGAACAGGCAGGGCGAAGTACCAGGGCCACCATTTGGTCTAGGTGGTGTACCTTCAGAACAGCAGCCTCTCAGGGAAATGCAGAGTGACCCTGACGAGCCACACCAGCCGGGGTGGCTCCTTCACTTACCATATTCTTCTGGGACCTGCATTCCAAAGAGGCCCAGGCTTTTCAACTTTTCCAGGGTGTCGTCCGGGATTTTCCCCTCCCGGTCAATTTTCTGAGAATCCACTGAGAAAAGAAAACGTCTTGATGAAACAAAATATGAGCAAGCCATCTTCATGCCGAGAAAGAGATGCAGATGCTTTTGGCAGAGCATCTGACCCCAGTGCCAGCAGTTTCTCAAAACTACTCGAAATTTCTAGAAGGATTCTCGAAAATTCTCAAAACTGTCTAGTGATGGTCACACTGAATCACTGACTTGATTTGATGTAGTTTGTAGAATTGTGGTGTAAAGCCAGCAGGGCTAGGTGGCTGTCTGCTGACCTGGTCACTGGTCGCCTGGTGCCTTAGCCATGTGAGATGGCGGAGGCACACAACTCCTGGTGTATGGCTGCAACACCAGGCCAATCCCCATCCAGGCAGTGACCGGGGCTCCCTCGACCCCACTGTCCAAAAGCCTCCACGGTGTCACCACAATCTGCAGGCTGAGCCCCAGCCCCAGCTCTTTTTATACTTTATTTAGAGATAGGGTCTCGCTGAATTGCTTAGGGTAAGCTGAGGTTGGCCTCCAATTAGCAATCCTCCTGCCTCAGCCTCCAGTCTGATCAGCATCGATTCATCCATCCCCCATCAACACGCACACCCACAAGTGCAAAAGGGAACAGTCTCTAGCACAGGATTAGAAAGTGTGTCCTTCCTATGTGTTACAGTAATGCTTTTCTGTATGTGTGTCGGAGGGTTACTGGGGATCGACCTCAGGGACACTCAAACCCTGAGCCCCGTCCCCAGCCTATTTTGCATTTAACTTAGAGACAGGGTCTCACTGAGCTGCTTAGGGCCTCACTATTGCTGAGAATCGCTTTGTCCTGCCTCAGCCTCCCGAGCCACTATAATGGCAGGCGTGTGCCACATAGAACCCCCCCCCCCTTTTTTTTTAAATTTTTTAGTTGTCAATGAACTTTATTTTTATGTGGTGCTGAGGATCAAACCCAGTGCCTCACACATGCTAGGCAAGTGCTCTACCACTGAGCCCCAGCCCCAGCCCCCCCATCCAGAATTTTTGGCACAAATTATTCGAGGCCTACACACTAAAAACCCCACGCATAAAACACTAAGAGAAAATAAAATGACCTAAATAAAGGGGGAGATAGGCCAAGATGCTGTACTCTCAGTTCCCCATCACGCTGATTCATGAACTTTCTGAAACCACAGCCAATGCCGCAGGCATGCTGAGAACAGAAGGCTGATTCTAAAACTCCCTGGGAGTCCAAAGGGCCTGGAGTCCACATGACTTCAGAAGACAGCCAAGCTGAAGGGCCAGCACTGCCCAGTTCTGAGCTTATTAGAAGGCCCAGTAAATAGGTCAAGGGGATGTTTGTGGGAACAGGAGACAATCAATGTAGGATTCAAAACAGACCCACACCTAAATGGTCCATCTAGTTTTGATGGAGGTGTCTGGTTAATTCAATGGGGAAAGAATAATCTTTACAGTAAGCGCAGCTGAACAGTTGGATATTGTCCCATTGTTTCAAAACCCCCAAAAAGACATCCTCAAACTTCTACCCCATGCCACAGACCTCATTAACCTGGGTCACATCACAGATCTAAATGTAAGAGTTATCTAACTACGGAACTTGAAAAGAAAAGACAGATGAAAATTGTTATGGACCTGGTGGTGTTCCCATATACGATCCAAAAAGCGCAAACTAGCAAAGAAAAAACTTGCACTTTATCCACATTAAAAACTTTTTACTGTTTATTTTTTAATTTTTATTGTTTTTTGGTATCAGGGATTGAATCCAGGGGCACTTAACCACTGAGCCACATCCCCAGCCCTTTTTCATATATTTCATTTTGAGGCAGGATCTCACTGAGTTGGTTAGGTCTCGCTAAGTTGCTGAGGCTGGCCTCCAACTTGGGATCCTCCTGCCTCAGCCTCTTGAGCCACGGGATTATAGGCGTGCAGCACTGAGCCTGAATCTTGGTAGCTTTTAATAAAGCAGCAATTTGTATGGTCCCTAAAGCAAAGTATTATGAATTAATGAAACTTTATTCTGATGCTGCTCCTAATATAAATATCCATGTGGGATGGGGCTGTGGCTCAGTGGTACAGCACTTGCCTAGCATGCGTGGGGCACTGGTTAGATTCTCAGCACCACACATAAATAAAATAAAACCCACCAACAACTAAAATATATATTTGAAAAACTACTGATGCAATCACTCTTACAAGGAAAATGAGAAATGATGAGGAAACCACACCTACCTTCTTCATTGAAGAATTTTTCCACGGGTCCCACAAACTGATTGATTTCGTTAAGTTCATCTTGGCTAACCTCTGGAAATGGGAAGACTCCTTTCTAAAAATGACAAACATTTACTAAGCATTATTATTATTATTACTTGGTATTGGCAATTGAACCTAGGGGCACTTAGCCCCTGAGCCCCATCCCCAACCCTATTTTGTGTTTTATTTAGAGACAGGGTCTCACTGAGTTGCTCAGGGCCTCACTAAATTGCTGAGGCTGGCTTTGAAGTCGTGATCCTCCTGCCTCAGCCTCCAGAGCTGCTGGGATTCCAGGTGTGTGCCACCAGGAATTCCAGCAGCTTGGGAGGCTGAGGCAGGAGGATCACAAGTTTGAGGCCAGCCTCAGCAAAAGCAAGGCCCTGAGCAGCTCAGGGAGACCCTGTCTCTAAATAAAATACAAAATAGGGCTGGGGATGGGGCTCAGGGGTCGAGGGCCTCTGGGTTCATTCTCTGGTCCCCCTCCCCTCAACAAAAGGCTGCTATTGGAGAACACACTGAGATTGCCAGGCCTGACTCCCCAGAGCTGCTGTCCCTCCTGCCACTGCCAGTGACTCCCTGAGCTTACTGTGCCAGAGAGGAGGATCCCACTATTCCTCTTGCGACTGATCAAGGCTCCCTGTGCTGAGGGTGTGCAGGGTGTGGTCACGGGGCGAGGCCTGGTTGTGCAACTCCAAGGCCTCTCTCTGAGCCAATTTCACTTTAATCTCACATGATCCTGATCATTTCAAAAGCACCTGGGACATTCAAAACAGGTCAAGTGTGCTGCAAGATGCAGGAACTAAATCTCAGTGTCTGATTCTGGTTCTGCTCCTGTCCACAGCTGTGGCCTACAGAGTGACTTAGCTTCCAGGCTCTGATTTGTCACCGTGAACAGCCAACGAGGCCAAGATGCCCTGCTGGCTTTTGAATTCATCTGGCAGTGGCCTGCACCACGGGCCTTCCGGGTTCCAGTCCCCACTTCGGCTGCTCCCATGACATGAGGATGTGGCTTTGGACACACAGCGGCCTAGCCCGGATGGATCACCAGAAGGGACAGAAAACACAGGAATGATGAGAATAAGAGGAACCATAAGTCAGGGCCAGGAGCTCTGACTTTCCTCTTGGGACCCAGGTCACCTCGTGACCCAGGAGGTACTTCAGACGAGTCCTCCACCTCCCTGTACCCTGCACCTCGAATCAGTCACCTGACTGAACTGTGTCAGTGTGTCCTCCAATCCGTCTGCTCCTCTCTGGCCCCAGGACTGCAGGGTTTTGGCCCTAACCAAAGTGACAGCTGAACTGGTGGGAACCCCTGATCTCCCCTCACGACACTGTCATCCAGGGGTCTAGAGAGGAAACACACAGGTGACTCTCACTGGGCAGCCTTAGCACAAAGCTGTCCCTTTCCACGAGGACACAGAGGCCATAAGTGCCCTGGTCATATTTGTGTTCACGGCCTCCCTGGTCCTCTGGGCCTTGTGTGTCCTGAGGGGTATCGATTCGGGATGAGGACAAAAGGCAGGCTGGCCCCTGAAAGCCACCAGCAAAGGATCACTGCTGCAGGAGGGAGGTCCTGGGGTGGGAAAGAGCAAACGTTGACACCATCAGACCAGAAGGGAATGGGGGGCATCCCAGAGGGAGTTTGCAAGTTTAGAGAGCAGCAAGCCCTGCCCGTCAGCCACCTAAGACAGAAGCCAAGCGTGTTAAGACTCAGGAAGCCAAGGCTGCTCATGGCAGGTGACCTTCCATTTATCCCAGTGGTCCCCCCAGGGACAGCAGGACAACTGAGGGCAGTGTGCTAATCCCTGGATTGAGGGTCTGGAAGATCTGTCCCTGTTCTGAGGTTTTAAGTGGTGCCACAGACCTGCTCAAGACCCAGAATGCTGTGCAGATGGTGGCAGCCTGATTCAGGGTCGATGAAGGGAAGGTACTTAACACCGGTCGGGTTTAAAGAGGACCCGAAGGTACAGAAAACTCGTGAACTCTGAGAATAAGAGGAATCAAAGGTGACGCCAGGAGACTGGCAAAGCCTTTCTATTAGCTGTGGAAAAATTGGGCTAGTGGGAGGTGCAGGACTGCATGGGGACCAGGAATAAACTCCCAGATACAGCCCAGTGTGGTGGCGCATGCGTGTCATCCCAGCAGCTCAGGAGGCTGAGGCAGGAGGATCGCAAGGTGGAGGCCAGCCTCAGCAACTTAGTGAGGCCCTAAGCAACTCAGTGAAACCCTATTTCTAAATAAAATATAAAAAGGGGCTGGGGATGGGGTTCTGTGAGTAAGCACTGAGTAAGTTCAATTCCTGATGGCAAAACCTAAATAAATAAACCCCAGCAGATATCCTAATTACAGATGCCCATTACAGCCCTGAAATGGAGCTTCTGAGCAGAAAGGTAGACAAAAAAAGTCTAGAATAGAGGAAAGAAATAGAGGCCGGAGAAGCAAGTTTGAGTCATGAGGACATAGATGGCATTTAAAGCCAGGACACTAAACTAGACCATCAAGAGGGTAATTATAGATGCAAAGAGGTGTTCTTATGCTGCACCTTAGAAAAGGCCAACTGCAATCAGGCTGGTGGGAACCACGGGCGATCGTCTAGAGGTGAAGGAGCCAAGAAACCAGCACAGGACACTGGGAGAGACTGGTTTCCAGAAGGTAGATGGATGGAGTGCAGCCAAGGAGACAGAGCACTGAACTGTGTCAGGGGCCACCCGTGGGCTTAGGAGGAGAAAGACTGAGAATAGATCCTTAGATGTGACATCATGGAGGTCACGGCTGACTTTGATGTCAGGGACAAAGCTTGAATGGTTCAATAGAGAAAATAATCGATATGGAAGAGAAAGGAAATGAATACCCTTGAGTGGATGAGAAGGCTGGTGTGCAATGACTGAAGTGGCCATTGTCAGGAGTAGTGGGCACACATGACGGGCGGGTGGGTGACCTGCAGGGGTCAAAGTTCTCCTCTGGCTACTGTTCTGTGTCAGTGTGTCCTCCAATCTGTCTGTTCTTCTCTGGGAAGCACCACGGATATGAAGTGGGGGTGGGGACAAGGTGCCAGTGGCTTAGTGACTGAAAGAGGACTAAGAGATTCCAGTTTTTCTTCATTGCGCAACTGGGAGTCAGACAGCCCCAGGACAAAGCACCCACACACCCACTTCCCCTTTGGGGGGAAGATGGTTTCTCTCATTTTAAAGCTGCTAGCTCTGCCCTTCCGAGCAGGGTGGGTCACTCCTGGTCCCAGTCTCACCTTCTGCCTCTGTAATGCCATCTACCTAAGGGTTTGTCCTGACACCTGGGACAGAACGATCTAGAGCCAGGGAATAACATTTTTGCGGGGCACAGGATCAGATCGCATTTTGACTAAGCCCAAAGAAGTATGAGGTGACCCCTGTGGCCACGCCTACTTTGTAAAGTGCCAAGGGACAGAGAAATAAAGTCATCAGTCCAAGGGAGCAAAAGTAATTCGCCTTGAAGTCACCACTTTTTCTTTTTTTTTTTTTTCCCCTTTTGGGTTGTGGGGACTGAGCCCGGGGGGGGGGGCCCTCGACCCTTGAGTCCCCATCCTCAAGCCCTTTTTTGAGTGTTTTATTTAGCGACAGGGTCTCGCCGAGCTGCTGAGGCTGGCTTGCACCTCGTGACCCTCGTGCTCGCTCAGCCTGTGGGATCACAGCCGGGGGCTCAGCCGTGTCCCTTCAGTGTCGCAGAGAGCGGGGGACTCTGCATTTCCTGTCTCCCGGGGGCTCATGCACACCGCCCGCTCCAGTGGGGGGGGGGCGGTCAAAGGACTTGACTTTAAAGCCGCAGAAAAAGGTGGAAAAAAAAAAAAAAAAAAAACCAGGGCTCTCTGACCCAGCTGTGGCTCTGGGATCTCGGACAGGGACGGCGTGGGACAGGCACCTGGTGGGCGAAGCCCAAGGGTCCCGGGGAGCGCCGGGGCTGAGCCGCCGAACGGAGCCCGGGAGCCCAGACGCGGCTCCGCACAGGCCCCGGCAGAAGGCTCTGCAAGGCCCTGCCCTCCCCCCTGCGCGGTCCCCCTCCCGGGCCTCGGGGACCTGGAGTCTGGGCGCCGTCCCCCGGGGGTGCCCGTCGGGCAGGTGCGGGGCGCCGCCGGAGCCAGCCGCCGAGCGCGCAGAGGCCGCCCGGGCTCCCTTACCTTCTCGATTTTGCCCAGGAAGAGCTCCTTGGCGAAGGCCCGGCTCGGCGGACTGGTACTCAGCGGGCGCCGGCTCGCGCTGAGGGCCACCCGAGCCCGGCAGGCTCGCGCCGCCGTCGCCGCCCGGCGCAGGAAGAGCGCGCAGCCGCTCATGCCGCCCTCCTCCGCTCAGGGAGTTCTGTCACCTCCAGCTCCGCGCCGCCTGAGGACGCCAAGAGCCCGCGCCGCTTGATGACGCCATGGGCCCGCGCCGGCGCGCCGGTGCCCCTACGCTTGCGTGGCCACGCCCCCGCAAGAGCCGCTGCGCTTGCTGGCCACGCCCTGCGTGAAATGAGGGGCGGGGCCACGCCTGGGGCGGGGCGTCAGGAGGTTCCCTTCAGTCAAATGCCGCAGGGCACGCTCTGGAGGCTCCCCGGTGCCTGGGGAGGAGAGCCGCGGGCCACCTGCCTCTCTCCTGTCACCTCCAGGACCAGGCCTGGGGATAAGGAAAAAAAAGAGCAAGGAAGCAGGGAAAATTCAAGGCCTAAATGGGTCTGGAGGGAGCTCAGCTGTGGAAATGTTGGTTTTGCCTGGGGCTTGCACGTGGGTTCCGCGTGTGTGCAAGTTACTGTTTATGGTAGGTGACCAGGTGACAGGCCCAGCGTCCCCACAGCGCCCCGCGCAGCCTACGGTGCCCTGCAGCAGGCAGATGGGCGTTAAGGAAAAAAATATATAGATATAATTGTTATATATTTTAATATATCATAATATGTAATTTTTTATTTTATTTTATTTTTTTACCGGGGATTGAGCCCAGGGGTGTTCAACCACCAACCCCCATCCCCAGTCCCGTTATTTTCTATTTAGAGACAGCGTCTCACTGAGTTGCTCAGGGCCTCACTAAGTTGCTGAGGCTGGCCTCCAACTGGCAATCCTCCTGCCTCAGCCTCTCATGTCACTGGGATTATAGATAGTCATGTCCCTCCGTGCCTGGCCAGGGCATAGTTTCTAAGTTCTATAATAGAGTGCCACTAATTTACCTTTTTTGTTGTTGTTGTTCAGTTTCCTCATCTGTGAAAAGTGAGTGTAGGGCTGGATACAGTGGCACATGCCTGTCATCCCAGCAAGCTCTGGAGGCTGAGGCAGGAGGATCTCAAATTCAAGGCCAGCCTCAGCAAAAGCAAGGAGCTAAGCGACTCAGGGAGTCCCTGTCTCTAAATACAGAATACTCCTGGGGACGGGGCTCAGGGGTAGAGAGGGCCCCTAGTTCAATCCCTGGTACCAAAAAAAAAAAAAAAAAAAAAAGCCCAGTGTACACCTTCACAGGGTGTATACCCATCAACCTGTGCTTGGTCTTAGGCCATAGAAGGCCACCCCTCTTCCAGGAGGTGGGTGTGGACATGATCCACTGATGTCAGATGTCAGATGATCCCCTGCTCTGCCAGGCCAAGAAAATGGAGCAATTTGTACATGTTCCTGGGGCCGTGGAGTTTAACACAGGCCAGCCAATATTCTATTTCTTGCTAGAAGGACCTGGGAATGGGAGTTCTATGGAAAGGGGAATTCTTCCTAGTCAGGAGAGTTCAGTTATGACCTTTTTTTTTGGTACCAGGGATTGAACCCAGGGGTACTGAACCCCTGAGCCCTGTCCCCAGCCCTTCATATATTTTATTTAGAGACAGGGTCTCGCTGAGTTGCTTAGGGCCTCTTAAATTGCTAAGCATGGGAGCTCCACTGGACTGGGATTTTTTTAATGGGGCTTAGGCAGGAAGGGAAGGGCTTAGGACAGGAAAAGGTGTTGTTAGAGTCCCTTGTCCCATTGGAGTTGGTCAGGGGAGTTGGCTGAGGCTGGCCTCCAACTTGTGATCCTCCTGCCTCAGCCTCCCAAGACGCTGGGATTAGAGATGTGTGCCACCGCATCCTGAGGCCCTGTTTGATTTGGAGCCTGTGGGGAGCTCATGGTGGAGCAAGGTGCTCACTTTATGGCAGCCAGAAAACAGACAGGAAGAGGCCAGGGCTCAGTATCCCCCTCAAGGGCGCACCCACAGTGACCCAAAAACTCCCCACCCGTTCCTACTTCCTTAAGATTCTGTAGCCTCCCAATAGTGCTATAGACTAGTTATCAAGTTTTTTTGCATATGGGACATCGGTGGACATTTTGACACAGAACATAATACTCCTAATACTTCCAGATTGGCAATACCTGAATTGGAAGGAGGATACCTTCAGAAACAGTAGAGTTGTCAGGCGCGGTGACCCACGCCTGTCATCCCAGCGGCTCGAGAGGCTGAGGCAGGAGGATCGCAAGGTGGAGGCCAGCCTCAGCAAAACTGAGGCCCTGAGCAACTCAGCAAGACCCTGTCTCTAAATAAAATACCAACAGGGCTGGGGACGGGGCTCAGTGGTTAAGCGCCCTTAGGTTCAATCCCTGGTACCAAAAAAAAAAAAAAATCCCCCAAAAACAATCGTAATTCTGCTTCATTCTCTGGTGGATCACAGCCATCCGGGGACTTGTGGGACTCCAAACTTTTCTCTAAGTTATGGATCAGCTGGTTACTGTGGGTTCATGACTTCTAAAGTGGAAGTTCCAGGGTTTAACTTGTGATTGAAACGCAAAATTGGAAGCAGGTTGGAGATTCCTCAGAAGACTTGGAATGGAGCCACCATGGGACCCAGGTGTTCCACTCCTTGGTTTATACCCAAAGGACTTAAAATCCGCACACGACAGGGACGCAGTCACATCTGTGTTTATGGCAGCTCAACTCATGATAGCCAAGCTAGGGAACCAACCTAGGAGCCCTTCAACAGGTGGATAGATAAAGAAAATGTGGTCCATATACACAGTGGAATATTATGCAGTCTTAAAGAATGAAATGATGGCATTTGCTGGTAAATGGATGGAGCTGGAGACGATCATGCTGAGTGAAATAAGCCAGTCCCCGAAAACCAAAGGCAGAATGTTCTCTACGATATGGGGACGCTGACTCACAATAGGGAGAGGAGAGAATAGCAGTTCACTGGATGAGATGCAGGGGAGTGAAGGGAAGGGAGGGGCGGGGACCAGGAGAGACAGGGGAATGAATGGACGTCACTTTCCCATGTTCACATAGGAACCCACGACCAGGGACACCCCACAGCAGGTCCAGCCACAGGAGTGGGAAGTCACACCCCCGTGTAAGTGTGATATGGCAGGATGTACTCTGTCATCATGGAGAGCTAAAAATAACAAATTTTTTTTTAAAAAAAGTGAATTTAAAAAGAAAATGAAGCCGAGCGCAGTGGCGCATGCCTGTCATCCCAGCGGCTCAGGAGGCTGAAGCAGGAGGATCGCAAGGTGGAGGCCAGCCTCAGCAATTTCCTGAGGCCCTGAGCAACTCAGGGAGACCCTGTCTCTAAATAAAATACAAAATAGGGCTGGGGAGGCAGTTCTCCTGTCAAGGGGACCCTAGAAAGTGATCACCAGGCCCATTGGCAGCAGGAGGTCACACCAAAGTGTCTGGCATGGGGCTGCTCAGCCCGCTGTCCCCTCAGCCACACACAGAAGAGTCCTCGTGGCTGCTGGGGGGCCCTGGTAAAGTCCCTCCTCCCTCCCCACACCCCCAGTGTGACGTCACCACGTGCTGCTCCAACCAAAGTGTGACTCTGCGGTGACCCAGGAACAGAAGGGAGCGCTGACCCTCTTGGAAGCATCCATTTATAAGAGATTTGGGAAACAGAAATGGGTGAGGGACCCTGCAGCGCGGGGGCAGAGCAGGGCGGGGACAGGGGACCCAGGGGAAGGTCCCTGGTGTCTCCTCCAGGTGGGGGCAGGAGGCTGCTGCACCTCCCTCCAGGTCCGTGAGATCCTGTGTCACCTGAGGAGACAGGGATGACAATGAGCAGCAGAGTTCATCAAACCCACTGTCCCTAGACCTCCCGGGCCCTCCGTGTCCCCAGGGGTGAACAGCCATGGGAAAGCGACATCCAGGAAGGATTCTGGGACATGAGATGTCCGCTGCGCCGCACCTACCTGGCCTCGCGGGGTCTCAGCTGTCGGAGTCCATCAGAGCCACTTTGTTCTGGAACCTTCTACCAGCCTGGTCTCTGTAAGTTGGTGCCACTTGGTTTTGGAGCCTGTGGCCCGCCTTGGGGACCGCCACTCAGCAGCACACGCGGGCCATGCCGGCAGCGATCCTCCTGGACAGTCCCCCACAGCCCTTGCCGCTGTGGCGGGCAGGGCCCAGCGTGTCACCGCAGGGTGGCTGGACCGAGACCAAGCTCTCTTCTGGGAACCCCTGGGAGGGCTTGCTGCTGGTCACCTCCCACATGTCACTGCTCGACCAGGAGCCGGGGAGCCGGGCAGCCAGGCTGGACATGGGGGTGCCCGACTGCAGGCTAGACTCGGGAAGGACCGGCTCGCTGGCTCTGTGGCCCTTCTTTCTGAGTGGCTTGTCCCCCATGAGCAGGGGCTGCCCATCGGGCAGGATGATGGTGGAGCCAAGGGCTGACACGCTGACAGACCTCTGGGGGTGCATGGGGACACTGGAAGGGACCGAGGGGCAGGGTGGAGGCCCAACCTCCGGCCTCAGCGGCTTTAATGGGACTAGGCAGCTGGCCCCCGAGTTTTCTGGTACTGAAGCATGAGGTACGTGGCCATCGCTGCGTCGAACTTTCTGGCTTTGAGGGACATCCAGGTGTCACTCAGCTCCAACATGACCTTCATGATCCAGGGGTCCAGGGGAGGTTCTGTGCATGGACATGGTGGCTCCTGGTCCTCCCCCGGGCTCAGCCACTGGTGCCCCATGACCTGGTGGATCGTGGGTCTCTGCGTGGGGTCCATGGTCAGCATCTGCAGGATGAGGCTCCTGTACCTCTGGGGACCGGTGGGAGGGGACATCGTACCTTGCATGCAGGACCTGCTTTCTCAGCTGCTCGGGGAACCCCATAGGACGGGGTGCCCCAAATCTTGTGGAACTTCTGTCCAGCCTTGAACCTGTGGCCTCAGGTTCAAGTCACCGAGCTTGACAGTGTCCCCCGGCATCAAGGAGGACATTCCCCACCTTCAGGTCTCTGTGCCCGATGCCCTTCGTGTGGCAGTGACCCACGGCACTCACCATCTGCCTGAACACTCTCTGGGCCTCTGCGTCCTTCATTGCCCACAGCCTCGGGGACGTGGTGGCTCAGCGGTCCCCCACCTGCGTCCTCCATCACAATGTGGACAGCCCCCAAGGTCTTGATGACCTCAAACATCTGGGCCACGTTGGGGTGCTCGAGGGCCTTCCTGATGTCCACTTGTGAGCAAATGAAGGGTCAGTCCTGCTCTATCTTGGGCAGAACTTTCACGGCCACCTGTGTCCCCATGAGGATACTGTTGGGCCAGTTCCACGGTTGGCAAAGGTGCCCTAGCCGATGTCCCTCAGAACGTCCCAGTGGCTGGGGAGGGCATCATCCAAGGAGGAGGTGGCCGAGAGACCCTGTCCTTGGTCATGACTGTATACTACTCCGACTACACATCCTGAGCAGGGACATCAACCCACGGGGACAGTGCAGGACCCCAGAACCCCAAATACAAACCGCCCAAAACCTCAACAAAACAACCCCAAATCAAAGAACCAAGCCAGACCACGACCACCCAGCCACCAAACGAGCTAACTCTCCACGAGTCTCCAGGGTCACCGTCCCTGGACCTTGGGGACAGAAAAACCCAGCTGTCACCACTGCCTTGTTTATATACCTGCTGTTTGAAATTCCCTCACAGTGGCTCTGGGTGACATCAAGGTGGGAAGCGGCCTTGTCCCAGCTCAGCAGAAACCACGGGGTGATCTCACTCATTGGTCTCTAGGACCTTGGCCACTGGAGCAGTGAGAGGATTCTGGAAGCTTCCATGGGTCGTGGAGACTGGCTCAGGCATGAAAACCTGTAGGGTGCCGCCGCCACAGCCAGTCCACAAATCTGTGACTGTGTCTGGCCTTGTCCATACGTCGTCGGGGGGACACTCATTCTCTTGTCTCTTTCCGCTTGGAACGACTGGTGTCCAAAGGTTGGTAGCACTTCACTCACATTGTGACACTGAAACAAGAATGCTCCGTTTTCCCAGCCACCGGCACCCCAGGAGGGGTGCTTCACCCCTGAGCCCTGTCCCCAGCCCTGTTCTGTATTTTATTTAGAGACAGGGTCTCGCTGAGTTGCTCAGGGCCTCGCTTTATGCTGAGGCCGGCCTCCACCTTGCGATCCTCCTGCCTCAGCCTCCTGAGCTGCTTGGGATAACAGGCGTGCGCCGTTGCTCCCGGCTTGAAATGGGATGAGTTGCTCAGGGCCTTGCTACGTGGCTGAGCTAGCCAGCCCTGGAATTCAAGGGGATCCCCCTCTTTCCTGCTGGGTCCTCCAGCGGATCCCCTGCTCTTGAGAACAAAGCTCAGAGCCCTTCCTGGGCCATTGAGCTTGGACTGGAGAGGGGCAGGGGACACAGATGGTGGCCTAGCCAGCCAGTGTGCTATCCCTGGTTCCCTTCCTTAGGACCCAGGAGGAAGCTCCCGGGTGGGGTTTTCACACCATCCAACACCTCAGATGGGACCTGGGAACCTGCAACTTTCCATCCCTTCCTCTGGGTGGCTCCAGAAAGTGTCACTTTACACACTCCTGTCCACCTTGCCAAATCCAGGTTCTTGCTTTGACAAAACTGACCAAGAGCCCGGTGGGAGGTGGCGTCCGCCTGGCATCCCAGCTGCTCCCAACTGCTCGGGAGGCTGAGGCAGGAGGATCGAAAAGTTGGAGGCCAGCCTCGGCAACTTAGTAAGGTTCTGAGCAATTCAGCGAGACCCTGGCTCTAAATATAATGCAAAAATAGGGCTGGGGAGGTGACTCTGTCCACCCTACCCTCCTCAGGGGCAGCAACACGGACGACCCACCCTACAGAGCCCCTGGTGGCCTTGCAGAAGGGAGGTGACCATGGGGCAGCAGGCACCCCTGATCCCTGCAGCTGCTCTGGCAGAGATGGGGTCGGGGCAGCCGAGTCCCACCCTGGTCACAGGGTTAGCCCCAGGCCAGGGTCCCTCCCTGGCTCACCCTGGAGCCTTCCCTAACTCTTCTTGCTCTTCACCCTGTCCCACCACAGCCCCCGATGGCACTGGGTGAAGGCTGGTGGCCAAGGCATCCTCAGACGGCCCCCAACGGTGCCCCGGGGAGCAGAGCAGCTCCCCAGGCTGGGTCAGCAGGGACCAGGAACAGGAGCAGCGGGGACCTGCTCCCGCCCTGCCACCAGGACCCAGCGGCCATCCAGAGCTCGGGGTAGCAAGGCGCAGCCTCTCCGGGTCTCCCGGAGCCTGTCCGTTGGGAGCCGCTGCAGGGCGGGGGCGGGGCCTCAGAGGGGGCGTGGCCAGCGCGGGTCCGAGATCCAATAGGGTGAGGGGTGGGCGGAACCATCCGCGAGCCTGGCGCCAACCGCCCTCCACAGAGGTCTCCACCTGGGCCAGTGGGGGAGTGGCCTCGGCTGTGGGGGCGGGGCTCAGTCTATGGGCGTGGCCTCGGCCTGTGGGCGGGGCCTGAGCATCCCATCCCCAGCGCTGATAAAAGGGCCTAGACAATTTCCAAGAGAACAAGTAGGGGATGTGGTGAGTGGTTGAGTGCCCCTGAGTTCAATTCCTGGTAACACCCCCCAAAAAAAGAATTTTGGGGGGCTGGGGATATTAGTTCAGTTGGTATAGAGCATTTGCCTCTTGGGAGGCTGAGGCAGGAGGATCACAAGTTGGAGGCCAGCCTCGGCAACTTAGTGAGACCCTAAGCAACTCATAGAGACCCTGTCTCTAAATAAAATATGAAAAGGGCTGGGGAGGGGGCTCAGGGGTTAAGCACCCCTGGACTCAGTCCCTGGTACCAAAACAGACATCATCATCATCATCATCATCATCATCATCATCATCATAATATCCTTGTTATTGGATTGGCATCAGGAACAAGGACCTTGATTTTGGTAACACAGGAAACCAGCTATGACCCCCTGTGGCCTGGCTTCTAGTGGTTTCTTAGCACCTCCCTAGGAGCAGCATTTGGGAAGGCAGTGGAGGAGGAGGGGACAGCTTATTTTAAAAAACTTTGCTGCACCTGGAAAGAGTGAATTTTTGCAAACTCACTGGGTAGACACTAAATTCTGGAATCTGGACTTCTGACCTTACAGAGGGGGGTTAGCATAAGCTGCTGCTGACCCTCAGCCCTCTGTGCAGGGCAGAGGTGGCTCTAGGTCCTCTGGAATTTGATAGTATTGAAACCAGAGTTTGGAGATGAGACTAGATGGCCCTCTTTGCCAATTTCTTGTTTTGCAAATTAAGAAAAAGAAATCCAGGGACCCACCTAGAAGGGGAAGAGTAAGCAGAGTAGGGTTTGTTTAAGTGAGAAGAGATAGAGCAGAGCATGGAGCAAAACCTGGGTAAAATAGGTCTTGAATAAAGCATCCTGCCGGGCGTGGTGGTGCACACCTGTCATCCCAGCGACTTGGGAGGCTGAGGGAGGAGGATTGTGATTTGGAGGCCAGCCTCAGCAATTTAGCAAGTTAGCTTCATGGCATCTTGGGCCCAAGCCAGTGTTAGACAACCGTATCCTGATGTGGACCCACAAATGTCCTCAAACCCAGGATGTAGCTCACCAGGATCACCGTCATATCCTGAGTTGGGGACATTCGGTGGGGTACCAAGTATAGAAAAATAGCTTTTTTTTTTTTTTTTTTTAAAGAGAAAACAGCTTTCATTTCTGTTTCCAGACATGGATCTTGCAGCTCTGTCTCCACAGGAGCTGTAAGAGTAAGACAGAGTCATCTAGAACAGCTAAGATGGGGTCCCTATGGCCACATGTTTTGTTCATATAGCCACAGTGACTCCATTCCCGTGACCCCAGTACTAGTAACTAATTTAATGCTTGCAGGGATCTCATTTAGTCATTATTTTACTACTGATATCTATGAGCCTTATGTCTACGTGATCAAGCTAATACAATTGATCACACTATATTGATTTAACCTTGTCTGCATCTATTTTAACCTATCAGCCCATATTGATCTATGACTCTAGTGGCATAATGACCGGTATTGTGTCCAACGACAACTAAAAAAATAAATATTAAAAAAATAAATTTTGGGGGGCTGGGATTGTGGCTCAGCCATGGAGCGCTCGCCTAGCATGAGCAGGGGCCCTGGGTTCGATCCTCAGCACCCCATAAAAATGAATAAATAAAATAAAGATTATTATGTCCAACTACAACTAAAAATTAAGTAAGTATTTAAAAAAATAATTTATTTTTTCAAATGGCAGTGTGGCCCTTGATGCCCAATGCAATGTATGAAAGATAGCACTTTTCGATTAAATCTATATCAACTTTCATTTTATAAATATTTACGGAACATTGAGATAAGACTCCAACAAACAATATTTAGTTCCAGATGTATACGTATCTCTAGTCATGTATATTTAGATTATTTATGAAAAATCAAGCCTGGTCCATCTAAGTCATCAGTGTCTCTGAAAAAGGAAAAAAGTTCTAAAAAGCAAAGGATATCATACTTTAATAAATATTTTATAGCTCTCAAGTGTTGCACAAATTAGTACTCATCATTGTGAGGAATTTTAATTGGCAGATCAGGAGTATTTGGCAAAGTTTACTCAATTTCCATTTGAAATAACAGTCCAGAAAAGAGTGAAAAAGAATTAGTGCCTCTTTATCAAGGTGTTATCTTAAGGAGTTACTTACCCTGGAGTAAGTCATTTCCTCCTAAAACAAAGTTTTTAAAAATACTATTGAATGGTTGATGGATCTTTTTCTTAAAAAATATTTATTCTTAAATTTTTAGGTGGACACAATATCTTTATTTTACATTTATGTGGTTGCTGAGCATTGAATTCAGTGCCTCATGCATGCTAGGCAAGCGCTCTACCACTGAGCCACAACCCCAGCCCTGGGTCAAGAACTCACAGGGCCCGGAGGCTGAGGAGGCTGAGGCAGGAGGATCACAAGTTGGAGGCCAGCCTCAGCCATTTAGCAAGGCCCTGAGCGACTTAGCAAGACCCTGTCTGTAAATAAAAAAATTTAAAAAAGGCTGGGGATGGGGCTCAGCGGTTGAAGGCCCCTGAGTTCAATCACCAGCACCCCCCCAAAAAATCAAATAATATTAAAAATATTAAAATAATATTAAAAAGCATATTATTAAATTTTAAAAATCTTAAAAATAATATTAAAAAGCAAGTGAGGATGGATTGATTGCATGCAGCATGACAAGAGGTTGAGCTAAAACAGGTGCATCGGTAAGAACCCCTTGTAAGCTTATTCGTAGATAAAACTCACCTGTTTCCAAGGATGTCCCCAGCTTAGTTGGGGACCCTGGGTCTATTTTTTTTGTACTAGTGATTGAACCCAGGGGTGCTTAACCACTGAGCCCCATCCCCAGCCCTTATTATTTTTTATTTTTGAGACAGGGTCTCACTGAGTTGCTGAGGGCATTGCTAAAATGTGGAGGCTGTCCTCGACTTTGTGATCCTCCCATCTCAGCCTCTCAAGCCACTGAGATCATGGCATGCACCACCACACCCAGTGAGTTAGCTGGACTGTGGTATGGGGATCTGGGGTACACTGAGTTGACTCCTGCTGCATACATGGATGTGACTTCCTAGGGGACAGGGTGTCTTCTCCCAGGTCTACTCCAACAGGAAGTTGCTCCAATGTATTTTCCTTGTTCTCAGGGAGCTGGGGAGAGCTGGGTTGTGGGTCTGGAGCCCTGGGGCAGAGCCCTAAGAAGACCCTGGGGTGAGGAGGAAGCAACCCAGTCCTGCCACAGCGCGGGGTGACTCAGGTGTTCCTGGGAGACTGAACCCTTGGGTGTCCACAGGAAGTGGTTGGCACATAGAATGGGCCTCAGAATGTGTGCAAGATCCTCATCTACTGAACCCCTGGCACCTGACCCTTGTTACCCCTTTCTCATTTACAAAATTAAATAAGATTGTGTAGGACCTATGTGTAGAATTCTAGAACAGTTCAACACACAAAAATAAGTTAAGAGGGGCCGGGGCTAGGGCTCAGGGGTAGAGTGCTGGCCCACCTCCTCTCCGGCCACAGGACCATTGCACGTGCCAGGTGCTTTATGCAAACGAGGCTCCTCTTCATCCTGGGCACAGTGGAGTCCTTGCTGCTGGCTGTGATGTCTGCTGACCGCTACCTGGCCATCTGCTGCCTGCTGCACTATCCCACTCTCATGACGCCCCGGGTGTGCAGCTGGCTGGTGCTGGCCTGCTGGGTTACCATCATCTTGGTCCTTGGGACGCTGTGTTCCTGGATGCTCTTCCTGCACTTCCGTGTTCCCCGCATCCTCAACCACTTCTTTTATGACAGCACCCCCTTGCTGGAGCTGGTGTGGTACCAGGATTCTGCAGCTGGTCAGCTTCCTAGTGGCCGTGTGCACCCTGGTCAGCACTGTGCTGGTGACAGTTTTGTCACACTGATGCATCCTTCGCACTGTTCTGCACCTGCCCGTATCTGGGGGCCGCAGCAAGGTCCTCTCTACCTGCTCCTCCCACATGCTGGTGGTGTCGCTCAGCTACGGGAGCTGCATAATCATGTACCTGAAGCCCATGCAAACTGGGCACCAAAATCTCAACAAAGGAGTGGCTTTCTTCAACACCATAATGTCACCCCTGCTGAATCCCTTCATCTACTGCTTCAGGAATGATTTGGTGCAGAAAGCCAGCAGGGATGTGCTGCTCAGGGGGAGGGTGCTTGCTTCTCAGATATCCAGAGGGAAATCTTTCCAATGCTCTGCTGCTAAGCACGGCACAGTGGCACACACCTGTGATCCCAGTGGCTGTGGAGGCTGAGGCCGGAGGATAGCAAACTTGAGGCCAGCCTCAGTAACTTAGTGAGGCCATAAGCAATTTAGCAAGACATTGTCTCAAAAAGAAGGAGGAAGAGGAGGAGGAGGAGGAGGAGGAGAAGAAGAAGCTCTATTTCTTTTGGTTTCATTTTATTTTATTTTTCAATGAACATGAAGACCATTTTAGTAGAGTGAAGAAACAAAATATTAGTTCAAATATCTGCTGGGGGGCTGGGAATGTAGACTTAGAGCTCTCCTGGCATGCAGGTTCAAATCACTAAGCACAAAAAAGAAACAAATAAATAAATAAAATTATCAAAAATAAAGAAGGAAAGGAAAGAAAGAAAGAAAGAAAGAAACAAACAAAACCCCTGCTGGTGCATCTGCTGTAATCCCACTGGCTTGGGAGGATGAGTCTGGCAGATCACAAGTTCGAAGCCAGCCTCAGCAAAAGTGAGGTGCTAAGCAACTCAGTGAGGTCCTGTCTCAAAATAAAATACAAAATATTACTGGGGATGGGGCTCAGTGGTCGAAGGCACCGAGTTCAATCTTCAGTACCCTCCCCCCAAAAATCGGATGTGGTAACTTTACAGTGGAGCAAATTGACAAACCCTTTCTTGTCCAGCTGATCAAGGTCAACAGTGACAGGTCATGATGACATGTGCCCTTGCCAGGTGATGCAAATTTCCCTTTAACTCTTGTCATCTTCTACCAGAAACCAGCAACCCCAAGATGATAATGAGAAAAACTTTAGATAAATTCCAGTAGAGGGAGATCCTATAGCCTAACTGACCAGTGCTCCTCAAAGCGCTCAAGGTCATCAAAGATGAGGAAGTCTAGGCACTGTCATGATGAAGAAGAGCCAAAGGGGACATGCTACCTTCGTGGAGGTGGGTGGGTCCTGAAGCAGAATCAACACCAGTGGAACTCAGGAAATCTGAGTGACCCCTGGACCAAATTTAGTAATGCTTCATGGATTGTAACAAACATGCCATATTAATATAAGATGTTAACATAGGGGGAACTGTTTTGGGGTGTTTCTGTCAATTTTCTGAAGTCTTAAAAACAGTTAAAAGAAATAAAAATGTGTAGTAACAGGTTGTGATAGGGCACACCCATAATCCCAGCAAAACTGGAGGCTGAGGAAGGAGGATCACGAGTGTGAGTCCAACCTGAGCAAATCATTGAGGCTGTAAGCAATGTAATAGAATTCTGTTTCAAATTTTAAAATGAATGAATGAATGAATAAATAAAATGGCTTGTATGTTGCTCAGCAGTTAAGCACCCCTGGGTTTAATCGTGGTACCAAAAACAAAAAAAGAAAAAGAAAAGAAAATCTGTATACAGAAAAAGAGGCTAATTGTAGTTATTTGAGTATCCAGGAGAATGAAAGGTGGAATGTGTTAGTGTTTTGCTTAGGAAGCAACCTATTGAGAGCAAATGGCAGGTCACTTATCGTTGTGCACATTCCTAATTTCAGTGACATTTCCCTGGGAACTAACTTAGCTTCTTCTGCACACTACACTGCTAGAACTTTTCCACATGATGGCAAATATTTTTTTATAAGTTAATTATTGAATAAATGGTATTGAATCTGCCTCCTCTTTAGGACCTTTCACACTTAGAAATAAATATATTGTGCAGGGAGTTGGTGTGGTCACATGCCTGTAATCCCAGTGATTTGGGAGGCTGAGGATGTTGAGTTAGAGTCCAGCCTCATCAATTTAGCAAGGCCCTGAGCAACTCAGCGAGACTCTGTCTGTAAATAAAAAATAAAAAGATTTGAGGGTGTGGCTCAGTGATTAAGCACCTCTCAGTTCAATTCCCCAGTAGAGAGAGAGAGAGAGAGAGAGAGAGAGAAAGACAGAGAGAGAGAGAAGAAGGAGGAGGAGGAGGGGGGGAGGGGGGAAGGGCTATTATTTTGGGGTCTGAGAGTTTATCTCAGTGGTAGAATGCTTTCCTGGCAAGTGTAAGGCTCTGTGCTCCTTCTGCAGCCAATAATAATAATAATAATAATAATAATAATAACATCTTGATTAATCATCTCGTAATTTATATTATACGTAAACATTTTACTTGTCAGTTAAAATTAACTCATTAAATTTAGAATAAAATACTGCTATTTTGCTCATCTCTCCTCATCAACATCATCATCTCTATTCCATCTCCTCCTCCTCCTCGTCCTCTTCCTCCTCCATCTCCTCCTCCTGCTCATCTCTCTCCTCCTCCTCCTCCCCCATCTCCTCCTCTTCTTCCTTCTTCCCCATCTCCTCTTCCTCCTCCTCCTTCTCATCTCTCCTCCTCAACATCATCATCTCTTTTCTATCTCCTCCTCCTCCTCTTCCTCCTTCTTCCTCCTTCCTCCAACTCCTCCTCCTCATCCTACTCCTTCTTCTATTCCTCCTGCTCATCTCTCTCCTACTCCTCCTCCATCTCCTCCTCTTCCTCCTTCTCCTCCTCCTCCTCCTCTTCCTCCTCCATCTTCTCCTTTTTCTCCTCCTCCTTCTCTTCCTTCATCTTTTCCTCCTTCTCCTCCATATCCTCCTCCTACTCCTCCTTCTCCACCTCCATCTCCTCCTCCTAATTCTCCTCTCTCTTCTTCTTCTCCTCCTCCTCCTCCATCTCATTCTGCCTCCTCCATCTCCTCCTCCTGCTCCTCCGGCTCCTTCTCCTTCTTCTCCTCATCCTCATCTCTCTGCTCCTCCTCCTCCATCTCCTCTTCTTCCATATCCTTCTCCCTCTCCTCCTGCTGTTCATCATCATCTTTTCTCCTCCTCCTTCTCTTCCTCCTCCTTCCCCTCCTTCTCTTCCTCCTTTTCCATCTCCTACTCTTCCATCTCCTCCCTCTACTCCTCCTCCTCATCCCTCCTCCTCCTCATCATCTCTCCTCCATCTCCTCCTCCTTCTCCATCTCTTCCTCATCCTCCTCCTACTCCTTCTCCTCCTCCTGCTCATTTCTCTCCTCCTTTTCCTCCTCCTCCTCCTCCTGCTCCTCCTCTTCCTCCATCTCCTCCTCTTTCTCCTTTTCTTCCTCCTCCTCCACCTCCTCATTCTCCTCCTCCAGCTCATCTCTCTCCTCCTCCTCCTTCTCCTTCTCCAACTCCCCCTCCTTCTCTTCCTCCTCCTCATCATCTCTCCTCCTCATCCTGATCCTTCTCCTCATCCTCCTCCTCCCTCTCCTCATTTTCCTCCTTCACATATCTCCTCCTCCTCATGAACATCATCATCTCTCCTCCATCTCCTGCTCCTCCTCCTCCTCAATCTCCACCTCCTCCTAATTTTCCTCCTCCTCCTCCTCCTCATACTTCTCCTCCTCCTCCATATACATCTTCTTCTCTTCCATCTACTCCTCCTTCCTCTTCTCCCTTTCCTTCTCCTACTCCTTCACATATCTCCTCCTCCTCCTCATAAACATCATCATCACTCTTCCATCTCCTCCTCCTCCACCTCCTGTTCCCTCTCTTCCTCCTTTTCCTCATCTCTTTCCTCCCCCTCTTCCTCCTTCTAATCTCTCCTCCTCCTTATCATCATCATCTCTCCTCCCTCTCCTCTTCCTGCTCCTAATCTCTCCTCCTCTGAATCATCATCATCATCGTCATCATCTCTCCTCCATCGCCTTTTGCTCCTCCACTTCCTCCTCCATCTCCTCCTCCCCCTCCTCCTCCATCTCCTCCTTCTCCTGCACCTCCTTCTCTTCCTCCTACTCCTCCGTCTCCTCCTCCTTCTCCTCTTCCATCTCCTCCTCCTCCTCATCTCTCCTCTTCATCCTCCTCTTCCTCATCATCTCTCCTCCTTCTCCTCCTCCTCCTTTTCTGCCTCCTCCTTCTTCTCCCCCTTCTCCTCCTCCTGGTTCTCCTCCTCCTCCTCCTCCCTTCCTTCTCCTCCCCATCCTTCTCTATCTTTTCCTCCTCCTCCTCCATCTCCTTTTTCTGCTCCCCCTCCTCCTCCTCCTTCTTCTCCTCCTCCTCCTCCTCCATCTCCTTTTTCTGCTCCCTCTCCTCCTCCTCCTACCCCTCCTTCTTCTCTTTCATCTCCTCTTTTCCTCCTCCATCTCTTCCTCCTCCTCCATCTCCTCCTCCTTTTCCTCCCTGTACTTTTCCTCCTCCTCCTTCTCCTCCTCTTCCTTCCTCTCCTCCTCCTCCTCCATATCCTCCTCCTCCTCCTTATATCTCCTCCTCCTCATCATCAGCAGCATCATCTCTTTCCATCTCCTCCTCCTCCTCCTCCTTCCTTTCTCCTCCTCCTCCTGCTCATTTATCTCCTTCTCCTGCTCATCTCTCTCGTCCTCCTCCTCCATCGCCTCCTCTTTCTCCTCCTTCTCCTCCTTGTCTCCTCCTGCTCCTTCTCCTTCTCCTCCTCTTCCTCCTTCATCTCGTCCTCCTCCTACTCCACTTCCGGCTCCTTTTCCTCCATCTTTTCCTCCTTCCTCTTCTCCTCCTCCTTCTCCATCTCATCTTCCTACTCCATCTCCTCGTCCTACTCATGCTCCTTCTCCTCCTCCTCATCTCTCTCCTCCTCCTCCTCCATCTCCTCTTCCTCTTCCATCTCCTCTTCCTTCTGCTCCATCTCCTCCTCCTCATCTCTTCTCTTTTTTCTTCTCCTCCTCCTCCTCATCATCTCTCCTACTGTTCCTCATCTCTCCTCCTCCTCCTTATCATCATCATCATCATCGTCATTATCATCTCTCCTCCTCCTCCATCTCTTCCTCCTCCACGTCCTCCTCTTCCATCTCCTCCTCCGTCTCCTCCCTCTACTCCTCCTTCTCCTCCTCTTTTTCTTCCTGGTTCTACTCCTCCATCTCTTCCTCCTCCACCTCCTGCTCCATCTTCTACTCCTCCTGCTCATCTCTCTCCTCCTCCCTCTTTTTTCCATCTCCTCTACTTCTCCTTTTTCTCCTCCTCCTCCATCTCCTCCTGTTGCTTCTTCTCCTGCTCCTTCTCCTCCTCCTCCTCCTCCTTCATCTCCTCTCCTCCTCTTCCAACTCCTCCTCCTCCATCTCCTCCACCTCCTCCATCTCTTCGTCGTCCTCCATCTCCTCCACCTCCTCCTCCTCCTCATCCCTCCTTTTCCTCATCTCTTCTCCTCTTCCTCCTCCTCCTCCTCCTCATCTCTCCTTCTCCTCCTCCTCTCCCTTTCTTCTTCTCTTCCTGCATTTCCGCCTCCTCCCTCTCCTTCTCCTCCTCAACATCATTTTTCCTCCTCCTCCTCCCCCTCCTCCATCTCCTCCTCCTCCTCTTCTTCCTCGTATCTCTCCTTCTGCTGCTCCTTCTCCCCATTCTTCTCTTTCTCCTCTATCTTTTCCTGTTTCTCCTCCCCTCCTTCCCTTTATATGTTCTCCTCCCCATAATCATCATCATCATCTCTCCTTCTCCTCCTCCTCCTTCTCCGTCTCCTCCATCTTTTAATTCTCCTCCTCCTCCTCTTCCTCCTCCTCTTCCTTCTCCTCCTGCATTTCCTCCTCCTCTTCCTCCTGCTCTTTCCTCTCCTCCTCAGGCTCATATATCTCCTCTTCCTCCTTCTCCTTCATCTCCTATCCTTCTCTCATATCTCCTCCTCCTCTTCCATCTTTTCCTCCTCCTCAATCTACTTCTCGTCCTCCTCTTCCTCCATCTCCTCCTTATCCTTCATCTCCTCTTCCTTTTCCTCCCTCTCCTTTTCCTCTTCCTCATCTCTCCTCCTCCTCCTCCTCCTCCATCCTTTCTTCCTCCTCCTCTTCTCCTCCCTATCCTTCTCCTTCCTCTCCTCCTCCTTCTCCTCCTCCTCCTCTTCCTCCCACTCCTTCTCCTCCTCCTCCTTGTCCTTTTTTCCTCCATCTTTCTCTGTTCCTCCTCTGTCTCCTTCTTCATTCCTCCCTCTTCTCTTCCTCCTCCTCATCTCTCCTCCTACTCCATCTCATCAACATCATCTCTCCTCCTCATCCTCCTTCTCCTGCCTCTCCTTCTCCTCCTCCTCTTCCTGCCTCTCCTTCTCCTCCTCCTCCTCCTCCATCCCCTCCTCCTTATCTCTCCTTTTTTCCCCTCAACATCATCTCTCTTCCATCTCCTCCTCCACCTCCTCCTTCTCCTCCTCCATCTCCTCCTCTTCCTTCTCCTCCTCTGCCTCTCCTGCTCTTTTTCCTCCTCTTCCTCCTTCATCTTCTCCTCCTCCTCCTTCTCCACCTCCATCTTTTCCTCCTCCTTGCTCTTCTCTTTCTCCTTCATCTCTTCCTCCTTCTTCTCCATCTCATGCTCCTACTCCATCTCCTTTTCCTACTCATGCTCCTTCTCCTCCTCCTCATCTCTCTCCTCCTTCTCCTCCATCTCCTCTTCCTCTTCCATTTCCTCTTCCTCTTTCTCCATCTCCTCTTCCTTTTCCTTTCCTTCCTCCTCCTACTCCTCCCCATCCTTCTCCTCCTCCATCTCATCCTCTTCTTCCATCTCCTCCTTCTTTTCCTCCATGTCTTCCTTCTTCTCCCTCTCCTCCTCCTCCTCATCATCATCATGTCTCCTCCTCCTCCTTTTTCTTTCCCCCCTCCTCCTCTTCCTCTTCCTCCTCCTCCTCTTCCTCCATCTCCTCCTCCTACACCTCCCTCTCCTCCTCCTCCTCCGACTCATCCTCCTCATCGTCATCATCTCTCCTACATCTCCTCTTTCTCCTCATCCTACATCTCTTCCTCCTCCTTTTCCTTCTTCTTCTTCTCCTCCTGCTCATCTCACCTCCTCCTTCTCCCCCATCTCCTCATTTCCATCATCCTTAAGGCCCTAAGCCACTTAGCCAGACCCTGTGTAAAAGTAAAAAAGAGCTGGAATTTTGGCTCAGTGGTTAGGCAGCGCTCAGTTAAATCCCTGGTATCAAAAACCCCACATATTTGTATATAAAGCAATACACCATTAGTTGTCCCCAACTCCCTTTGTCTTTTTGTGCCCGGAAAGTCTTCTTGGATTGAGTGCATCTTGGACGTAGACACTTTTGACTTTACCTAAATCAACACTGTTTCTTTCTCTCTTGGTCAGGGTGACCCCTCCCCGACCTCCTGTGTGTCCAGGGTGGTTCAGGTGCATGGATTCGGGATCTGCCACATCCACGGTCTGAGGCTGTACATGTGACTCTCCATTTTGCTCTCCTTGCCCTCAGGCTGCCTTCCTTACGTCTCAATTCTACATTTAAGGAAAATACTATATTCTCATACCCAGCCATGTTTGGTATTTTATTTAGAGTCAGGCTCTCATTGAGTTGCTTAGCACCTCATTTTTGCTGATGCTAGATTGAAACTAGCAATCCTCCTGTCTTGGCCTCCTGAGCCTCTGGGATCACAGGCATGAACAAACATGCTTGGTCTAACCCTCTGATTTGTCAACTTCTTCATTGGATTGATAGTAGGTTGGAGTCACCATCTGGAGTTATTCTCTCAGGCCCATTACAGTTATGCTCACACCCACCTTCTTTGAACCACAATAAAAAGGGATGCTCAGTGGCAAAGTGCCCCTGCCCTCAATTCAATCTCTACCATGGGGGACAATAAAGGCACATGGAATTCAATTCTCAGCCCTGGGCAGCTATGTGTCCACTTTTCCACACCTGTGGGAATAGGACTTTTTACACAATAGCCCCCCCTTGGCCTTGGGCAATATTGTTAGGTAGAATGAACTTGGGCCAGTGAGCAGGATGTGATAGACTTCACAAAGCCAAACTTGAGAGTAGAGAATAAAGTTGTACTTAGTTTCCAAGAGGGGGATAGACATGACATGCAGTATTGGCCCCAAGTGGCAATTTTTTATGGTTTATATGCAGGGTTAATGGGCCCAGCTGAGCAGGGTTTTGGTTTCTTTCTGGTTGGACTATCAGTTGAAACCCAGGATGCTGAGAGTGCTGGGTCAACTTATGGGGGTATGTTGCTTCCTAGGGCTTGTGGCTTTTCTTGAAAACCTTGACATGGAAAGAATACACTGGAGGGGGACATGCTCCTGACAAAGTGAGGTCAGTCTTTGCAATAGAGTGACATGTGTAAAGGGGGCAAGTGAGCGTGAGCTCACAGACAAGTTATAAGACCACAGATGCCTGAAGCTTAAATCCTACAGATAATACTAAATCCTAGATACAATTTCCCCTATCCATACATGCCTATGATTACCCTTTCTATAAAATCTCAAAGTCCTTGTCAGCATCTGAAGACAGGGTAAGGACAGGGTTTCCTTGTCTTCCTGGTGTAGCTGCACTGGTCAAAGTTTCTTTCCTGCTTTGCATCATAACCTTTTCTGTTTGGTTTTGGGTGAACACCTGACCAGACCTGTGGGGTCACCAGAGTCACATCTCTGCAGAAGACTCCCTAACAGTCGAAGTAGAACATCGACACTAAGCACAAAGCACCCATTTTATTTCCACCGCACATTGCTGCCCTAGAGGATCGCCCTCCTTCCTCCCCCACCCTTTCTGCTGGGAATGGAACCCTGAGCATCAGAGCCAAATCCCAATTGCTTCCTTTCATAGATCAGGAGCCTCCTCAAAGCAACAGAGGCCAGGAGGTGAGGAGAATTACTAAATAGTTTTCAAATTGTTTTCATTTTTAGATATTATATATGGGTCATATATATGATATCTTTAAATAGTGTTTCAAAAATTTGGAGACCGTGTCTTTCTAAGTCGCTTGAGGTCGCCTCAGCTGGGGGGAAAAAAAAAATATATATATATATATTTCATATATTATATATATATATATATATATATATATATATATATATATAATATGTTATATATATAATATTCTGATTAGATGTACTTGGTGTGAGAAATATATATATTATATATATATACTTCATATCTATAAAATATATTTTATGGATATAAATATATATATATAAATATATATTTTGTATATATAAAAATATATATTTTATATATTATATATTATATATAAAATGTATAAAAATATATTATATACAATGTCTATTATATATAGAATATTTTATATAAAATACATATTTTATATATAAGATATATAATATATATTATATATTTTATATATACAAAATATATATACAATATATAATATGTATTGTATATATATAATATATAATAAAATATCGTTTATTCTTTTTTTAAGGTACTGGGGAATAAACCCAATGGGGCTTGACCCCGACTTCTGAGCTCCATCCCCACCTTTCCATTTTAAGAGAGGGTCTCACTGTTTGCAGATGCAGAACTGACCTTAGGCTCCTCCAGCCTCAGCCTCCTGGAGAAGCTGTGCTTTGTTTTTGTGTTGAGGTTAAACCCAGGGCCTCCCCATGCTCGGAAAGCAATCTATGGCTGAAGCGTAGCTCCGCGCCAGGTGTCACCTCTGTCCCAGAGGCTAAACCAAGGCTTCCCACCTGGATTAGCTCCCAGCACAGCCGGGAAGCTCCTCCTGAAAAGGGCTGGGGCCAAGGATCTGTCACTCTACCCAATTTCAGCCAGTGATTGGATGATGTTAGCTGTCAGTCACGATGCCGAGGCGGGCCTGGAGGCCATCCATCCGGGTCGCTGGGGGGAACTGTCCAATCAGTGCGCAGAGGAAAGGGAAGGGCGGGCTTCCGCAAGCTCGCGGGCTTTTCTTCCTCTCCGACTGGGCTACTGCTTCTTCAGGCCCCGTGTTCTCTGCTCCAGGGACCCAGGTGACTCTGCGCTGCCCGTGTTCCCGGGGATCTCGGGTGCCCGGAGGTTTCTCCAGAGGACGTCAGGTCACCAGAGAAGCCAAAAATGGTGAGTTCGCGGAAGGTAGGCGGTCAGCACTTGCCTTGGGGCCCGCGGGCGGGTGAGCTGCCGAGTGCCGGCGGAGTCCCCGCTGTCGGGTGGCCCTGGGCCCTGTCCCCTGGTTCCCTGGGTTTGGAAGGGAGGCTCAGCTCCCAGGTGTCCCCTTTGCTCCCTACCTGTGGCCCGCACTCACTTTTCCCAACGTGTAGGAAGCAGGGCCATAAATGCACCTTCCTTCTCCCAGTGGAGCTCCCCCCAGTGGAGGTCCTCCAAATTGCAGGCGCCTCCTGCCTTCTAAAAGGCCACCTTCCCTCCACCTCACAGCTCAGCCAGACATTCCTTCTTCCCACTCCTTTCAAATGGACACCTCTGATAATTGTCATTATCGCTTAGTGAAATATTGGAAAGAATCAATCAATCTCCCTTCCCCCCTCCCTTTCCCCCTCCCTTCCCCCCTCCCTTCCCCCCTTCCATGTGTTTTGGAATCTGGGCTGGCCTCCAACTTGTGATCCTCCTGCTTCAGCCTCCCCGCCTATCTGGGATTAGAGGCTTGTGCCAATGTCCCTGGCGAGAAGAACACTTTTGAAAGCATTTATTTTCTATTTGTGAATATTATCCTTGAGGGGAAAGAATGATCACTTAACACTTCCTTGTGTTCTGTGAAAATAACTGCTTTAAAGGGAATAAGGAGGTTGTTTATAGATCCCAGGGATATGGAATCCTGGGCTACATCAATCGAGTATAACTGCTCCCTTTTCTGAGAGTCCATGATGTAGAGTCACACCAGTCCTGTAGTTAGGTAAGCACACGGGGTAATCATGATGTACGGACAAAGGAGGCAAGGCACTGAAGATAGCTGTAAACAGTTTTATCTGGCTGCAGCCAGACTCAGAGGGCAGTGCTTTTGTTGTAATCAATCCATCAATCCCCTGAACCCCGAGTTCAGGTGGTTTCAGAATTTTATTCCCAGCATATAAGGGGAGGGTCTCAGAAGTTCACATTGTAATACCGGGACCCCCAAATAACTCTCAGACCACACAGTCTCATTCCAGTTAAGCCTTTGTTGGTGGCCAGTGGCAGACACTCTGCTCTCGAAAGAATGAGATGGTCAGAGTGGTGCCCCTGCCTTCAGTTGGCTCCATATTTAAGCACAAAAACCAGAAAAGGGAAGTTTGGGGGTTCAGGCAACGTAAGCAAGCCTGAAAGTTGTGGTCAGGTAGTCTCCAGTTGGCCCCATAGATCATTCTGTGTTCTTGGGGGAATTTTCATGAACAAAAGAATCCAAACTGCCCCAGTCATGAGCTTTTTGAGTGTCATGGCTGAGTTCACAAAGTGGAGTCACCATAGTCAAGTTGTCACATCACACACATAAAAGCAGGTTTTTGTTTCTCTGTTCTGGCCAAGTTAACCCTTCAAGGACAGCACCTGAGGAGGGGAGAGCTTCTTCTCCCCTTTGTTTCCTCCCCCACCAGCTGTAACCATGGAGCCCAGTTGGTGACTTCTCTGTGAAACCCAGCTCAAGGCCACAGGCCTTGTTTGCACATTTCTACAAACTACTATACTGGATACAAGTGTGTAAAAATCTAGTAAGGGGGAGTCCAGCACCTGGAGTGCTGATTTCTTCCAGACTAGCAGCCCAGTAAAATAGGGCAACACAAAAATAGGAAGTTTATCTACACTGAACTTTTTTGTGGACACTGTTTTGTTGACAGTCCTAAAATTAGCCATGGTGAAGATTTCTGGAGAAACCCTGTTAAAATTTTCTGTGAAAAAAGGGGATGCCACTGTAATAATGTCTGATTCCTTGACTGTCCTTCATCCCCAGCTCTTTTCAGTATGATTTTCAGAAAGGATCTGGCCATGGTGCCCAGCCTGGCCTGAAAATTGTGATTCTCCTGCCTCTGCTTCCCAATCTGTTGGGTTTAAAGGCATCGACAACCACAGCTACAGAAAATAGTTCATTTTAACCCAAATATTAATTATCATACTAAGGAACATGGATTCAAGTTACCCTGAATGATGTGTGTGTCCCTCCCTGGAAGAGATTACATCACTTCTTTTTTTCTTTCTGTTTCTTCTTTATTTTCTTTCCTTCCTTTCTTCCTTCCTTCCCCTTCCTCCCTTCCTTCCTTCCTTCCTTCCTTCCTTCCTTCCTTCCTCATACCAGGGATTGAACCCAGGGGCACTTAAACACTGAGCCACATCCCCAGTCCTTTTTATATTATATTTTCAGACATGATCTCACTAAGTTGCTGAGTCTGGCTTTGAATTTAGCAATCCTCTTATCTTTGCCTCTCAAGGTGCTGGGATTACAGTTGTGTGCCACTGTGCCTGGCCTCCATGAACTTTTATAAAAGAAACCGTGTATCACTGCGTTAACCAATTGCATTGGTAGGAACATCAGATTGGTGGGGTACAGAAAAAAAATAAAGAAAATTTCTTCTGTATGTCTGTTATTGCATTGTGAGCTTTGGTAGATTTTGGAGACGTCTGGTAGGGCTAGTGATATATTCTGAGAAGTTTTGAGATTGTGGTCTGATACAGAAATTAAGATGATTGGCTATTGAAGAGCTTAGGATTAGCCCAAGATAATGTTTGCTCTCCATACAGAACCCTGCCTTTCCACCCTCATGGTGGTCTAGTTAGGCAAAGTCAAGTACTCTGAAGGTTCTTTGATGGAGATGCAACTGTATAGAGAACTTGAGTTCACAGCTGTAAAAATCGTGTGCTTTTTCTTTTTTCTTCCTTAGGTGTAGACACCATGTCAGATTTCTTGGGCAGAGGTTCCCTTTGGACACGTCCCAGAGTCCCATGTCCTCAGCCACTATCCTCTCCTGGAGCTGCCACAGAGTGCCCACAGCTGCCCTATGCCTCTCAGGGTGAACAGAATTTCAGGCCCTGGGTCAGCTCCTCCTAGAGGACAGCCTGAGGTGTGGGGTGCAGCCTCTCAGGGAAGCTGCTGGGGGCCCTGGGCTGAGGAATCTCCTGGAAAAGGCCTCATCTAAACAGCTACTTCCTTGGGACCTAGTTTTCCCCAAGCTCTGTTCCCATTCCTTGGAGACAGGTGGACAGTCAGCCTGTGGATGCGGGTGCTGAGGGGCCAGGTCAGCAGTGACTCCTGCCCTTTCAGTCTCTCACAGTGTGAAGGAGCAAAACCTCTCCCAGAGCATAAGGACCACCCACCCCAGGGCAGAGCTGTGCAGACCTGAAAAGCCTCATAGACTGGAGTCATGGTCCAGGTGCCTGGGAGGGTGATCCTGGATGCTTTCCATGAGCAAGACCAGGAGGTATCATGTCCCAGCTGTCAGGGACCTTCCCTGCCCCTTGAGCCTGACACATCTGTGCTCTCTCAACACCGAAGCTTTCTGTGTATCACTTTGAAATGATGTGCTCACTTATCTGAGGCCCAGGTTTATTTATTCAGAGCCAAATGGGATGGACTATTATTAAAGAGGCAAGAGAGAGGTGGATTAAAATTCAGCTTTTTTTTTTTTTTGGTTAAAAATCCTAACTTACAGCCAGATCCAGTGGTGCACACCTGTGATCCTTCCTGCTCCAGAGGCTGAGACAGGAGTGTTTCAAATTTGAGGACAGCCTTAGCAACTTAGCGAGACCTCATGCAACCTGGTGAGACTGCGCCTCAAAATAAAATATAAAAATGACTGGGGATGTGGCTCAGTAGTAAAATGTCTCTGGGTTTACTCTCGGGGGCATCAAAGAAAAAAGAAAAAGAAAACATCTAATTACCTAATTTACCTTTTGCTACCCCTGAGTATGCATAGAAAGTTTGTAAGATTCAAATTTGTCTTTTCATGATTTCAAATTGAAATCCAACTCTAGATTCCAAAATACCACGTAAGATACAGAGAAACTCTGTCTTACATTATTGCTGCAGAATTTGAGTCCAATTCTACAAAAATAGTGGTGGATAAATTTATGAATGTGATTTCATGATAACTAGTATCTGTCCTTCACAAGGTGATGAATTTGACAAGGATGACAGTTTTTCACCGTTATTGTCTGAACTTGGCAGGTTCATGTTAACTGTGTAGTTTTTTGTTATCAGGAATGGAACCCAGAGGTGCTTAACCACCAGCCCCTTTTAGATTCTTTGTTTTGAGACAGAGTCTTGCTACATCATCTAGTGCCGGTGGGGTTACAGGTGTGCACCATCACACCCGTCTTCATTGTAAATTTTAAGGACAATTTTGGCAATACCTTGAATATCCAACTGTAATCATTTAATCACTGAATATCAGTGAAAGAGTAAATGACACCTGTTTTCTGCAAAAGAGAGATCCATGTGTCTAAATAAGGGTGCTGATCCCCTCACCATGTCACCTAATTCCTGTTCCCTCCCAACTGCCTCCTCGTAGGGCCACCCCTTTGGGAGCTAGCCTTTTAGCTTATGAAATTTGGGACTAACATAAATGCTCTCTCGATTCTCTGTCTTGTACAACATTTTGGCTGGACCTAGATACAGTATACTATTTCCAATTTTTTGTAGAGTATTTTTTTGTTGTTGCTGTAGTTGGACACAATACCTATTTATTTATTTTAATGTGGTGCTGAGGATCAAACGTAGGGCCTCTCATGTGCTAGGCAAGCACTCTACTGCTGAGCCAGAATCCCAACCCTCCTATTTCCATTTTTAGATGTAGTTTTTCTTAAGTTTACCTCCAGAATACAACAAACCATGCCCTAAATTTCACAGAATTTACTGAAACCCTCAGTGTTTTTTCAGAGATTTAGATCATGGGAACATTCAATCTTCTTTGTGAGAAAGTGTGGTGTCTTTCCATTGATTTTGTTGTGTTTTTATGCCTCTAATTGTGTACCTTTTGTATTATAATCATTTTTATCTCTCATTACATGTATTTTACTAAGCTACTTTCCAGCCCAAGGGAATTAGTATTGTAGACTGTTGTTTATTTATTTGCTTACTTATTGAGTGCTGGGAATTTATGCCATGGACATGCTCATGCTTAGTTATCTTCCAGAAAAAAATTTCAATTTGTGAGCAACGTTCTGGAGGTGGGCAGGTGTTTTACTGGGGGATAAACGTACAGGCACTCGACCACTGAGCACATCCTCAGCCCTTGTTCTTATTTATTTATTTTTTCTTTTTTTTTTTTTATATAGTTGTAGATGGATAGAATACCTTTATTTTATTTATTTTTCTGTGGTGCTGAGGATCATACCCAGTGCCTCACACATGTTAGCAAGTGGTCTGCCACTCAGCTACAGTCCCAGAGCCCCTTTTTATTTTTGATAAAGACAAGTCTCACTAAATTTCTGAGTGTCTTGCTATGTTGCTGAGACAGGCCTCAAACTTTTGCCATTTCCCTGCCTTGACCTCCCTAGTGGCTGAAATTACAGGTGCACACCACTCCACCAGCAGTTGGAATGAGTTTTGAAGACTTATCAACCAGTTTCTTTCCAGATGAAAATAGTATTGAAAATCAGTTTTCTTGCTTTTGTTCATACTTTTGAAATTTGTAACTGTGACTCTTCCTCTTTGCTTTATTGTTTGCATTATTATGAAAAAGGTATTTAGCATATAATATTGTTTCTTATGTATACATTTTTAAAACTTCATGGATTGGTAGTTTCTTTACTTCTTTATTAGATAAACTTTTGTTTTTATGAGCAATTTTAGGCTTACATAGTTTATTAGTCAGTGTTCTCTAGAGGAAAATTATCAAGAGGAAGTATGATTATCAAAGGGGATTCATTAGATTGGCCTACTTGACCCGAAGGTGGATGTCCACAGTGGCCATCTGCAGGCTGGAGAGCTTGAGAAGTAGTAGCTGCAGAGTCCCAGAGGCTGAAGCCAAGACACCATCCTATTGGATGGTGTTGCCTAGCTTAAGGAGGTTCTCCAGTTTGGCTCACTATCTCATATGCCCATCATTTGTAGACACACCCTCATGGACACACCCAGGCGCTCATTAATCTTCGGCATCCTTTAATCCAATCAAGTTGACAATTAAATGTGCCATTACACATAGTATCAAATACCCCTTCTCTCCAGCTGATAGTCTCCACTGTTTTCAACATATTGCATTGGTGTAGGGTGTTTGTTAGTTACTAAACCCGTGTTGAACATTTGATTAAGAGAATGCATGAAGCAACATTTAGGATAAGCCAAAGTTCATCCTTTACTTTAGGGTTCCTCTTCCTTGTGATGTGATTGTGTGTGTCACGTCGTATACAAGATAATGTCATACAGAAGAGTTTCACTGCTCTGGGAATCCAGTGTTCCACCTGTCCATCACTCCTCCTCATTCCTTCCTCCCTCTCTGCTCCCTAAGTCCCTGGCACCCATCAGTTCTGCTAGTGCATCTATAATGTTGCCTTTTCCAGAATGTTCTTGACTTGGAATCTTACTGCACTTGGCCATTTCAAACTGGCTTCTCTCACTTACCCGTCTGCCTTTAAGGGTGCTGTATCTTTCCAGGCTGAGAGCTCATTTTCTGGGTGATGCTCTTTGGTGTGGTTAAACTGCAGCTTGTCCATTCAGTATTGAAAGGTGCATCTTCCTTGCATCTAGCTTTGGGCCGTTCTGGATATGGCTGCTGTAGTCACTGCAGTGAGGGTTCCTGTGCCCATAATTTTCACATTATTTGCATAGACACCTGGAGTGTGATGAGTTAATTGTACAGTTTTTTGCATTTATGATTCAATTTTGCATTTATGATTATGAGCATGCTTCATAGTCTTCTTTTCTATTTAATACTTTTCTTTATCTATTTAATTTGGATAATATGGTAACTTATGCCTCAGGAAGACTTAGGAGGTGTTAACTCAGCTTTTATGTTCTGGAAAAAAAGTAGAAAACTGGTGGCAGTTCTTATGTGCCTCATGGAAGCCCGTTTGAGATGTCAGAGCCTTGCCTTGCCTTTTTGGGAAGTAATTAGTTATTGAGTCTGTTTTTTTCAGCAGCCATGGGCTCATCTGTTTTGTGTATTTCCCCTTGTGTGTAAGTTGTAGGAGATTGTCTCTCTCAAAGAAATGGTCCAGTTTCTGCAGTTGTCTAATTTGTGTCAAGCAGGTTTATGAGAATCTTGAAGTCCCAATGCATTGTTGATGATGACATTTTTAAATCTGTTAGTAGGTTTTCAGTCCTCAATGCTTTTTTCTTTAATGATATTGTGTATTTTACAGTTTTATTTCTTTCTTTTTATGTGGCAGTGAGGATTGAACCCAGTTTCTCCCAAGCACTAGGCAAGCCACAACCCCAGTCCCTGTCCTCTGTATTCTTAGCCTTATGTCAGTTAATCAGTGATGCTGATGTTCATGAAGAACTTGATTTGCAGACTGCGGATTTCCTAATTGTGGTTTCACCAACACCTTCTCTGTTACCTCCCTGTGGTTAATTTAGGTTTACCTTGCTCTTCTTTCTCTGTTTTTTTGAAGTGGCAGTTTCATTGATTGCTTTTAGCTCTCTTTTCTGAAATGTGTGTTGGATGACTTAGATACCAATACAGCGCCACCTCTGGTATTCTCTATGAATTTCCTATGATGGACTTTTATATTTTTTTCTTTCAAAATGGTCACCTTTTCTCTTGAGTCACCTCTTTGTCCTGTGTCTGTTCAGAGCCCTGTGTTTCATGTCCCCTTCCCTGGAGGCTTTTCAGTTTCTTCTGATCTGATTTCTGCTTTAGCTCTCATGTTCTTTGAGCATACATGGAATTTCACTGGCGGTGCACTTGTAGGGTGTGGTTTATGTCCTGTAGAGTGTTGCTGTGACCCTGAGACCTCAGTGTGCTTCCCGTTTGGTTGAAGGTCCATGAAGCCCTCCTGTCTGCATCATTGTCCTGACAGAGTTGGGCTGATGTCTCTGAGGGTAATTGTGGATTTTTCATTGTTTGTGGTGGTTCTGTATGGTTTCTGTCCTTGAGTATGCTTCTGTGTAAGTGGCAGGGACATTTTCTTTTTGTCTGTTCCATCACTGTGCAGACATCATAGCATGCTTACAGATGTGAATGGTGGCCTCTTTCACACCCAGACTGTGTGGGATAGTTCAGAATTCTGGGCTACACACTTGTTGCTTTACCACACTGTGGAAGAGCTTCTGCCGTAGGTTTGTTTGCACCACCATTGCTACAGGCACAATGAATCTGTTTCACAACAGACAACCATTGCATATGTGGCCCAACCTTGATCAAAATGTCCTTGAACAGAACATTGGTATGTGTCTCATGACTGTATATTATGGTAGTGAACCGGCTGCAGTTAAGAAGAGTTTGACAATCATTGGACATTCATTGTTGCTGTGAGACTTAGAAAAATAGTGCCTGCTGTTTATTAAGAAGATTGTTTTGAGAGTTATAAAACTTTGTAAGGCTGTTGTTTGAACAAGGTGACATTTTTGTTTTTTTTTTTTTTTAGAGAGAAGAGAATTTTTTTTTTTTTAATATTTATTTTTTAGTATTCGGCGGACACAACATCTTTGTTTGTATGTGGTGCTGAAGATCAAACCCGGGCCGCACGCATGCCAGGCGAGCACGCTACCTCTTGAGCCACATCTCCAGCCCATGGTGACATTTTTGGGTCATTGAGTTATTTCTAAGACACGTGCCACCTTTCCACTTACCCCGATTCTGCTTTGACAGTAACCACAAGAAATTGTCAAATTGTTGTGTTTATTAATAAATAAATTAATCAAATAGAGAACTCATGTTTGTTTTGGTCATTTAATTGTAAGCTAGTTGACTAAATTTGTTCTGGAGTAAAGCACCTGCAAACTTCTAGTTGTTCTTAGTGTACTCACACATAATGAGCTCAATCTCCAGTTAACACATTGTGACCACCTGTGTGAAATATTGTCTAAATGTTGTCTATGAAGGAATCTCCTTAGTGACCCCATGCCCAGAGGGTGGGAGTGTGGGCTGGTTCTAGGCATTTCTTTAAGTATGGAACAATAGACTTTCAGAGGAAACAAGACATCAGTAAATACCATGTTGCCTATATTAACCTTGTAGGTACAGGGAGCCACCGTAGTTGGCAGAATCTCTCTCAAATGCTTAGTTTCATGATTCCTGCATTTTTCTACTCATCACCTTTCTTTTCTAAAGATAAGTACTATCAGAAGTGCTTATATTAGCCCTGTACCACACAGGACATTTCTAGGACATGTAATAGAGGTGCAACCATTAAAGAAGTTAGGAGTGATCTGGGAGTCTGTCTTACTTCCTGTGAACTCACCAAAGGAAGGGTATAAATCACTATGATGTTTGCCTTCTGAGTAGCCAATTTCTAGTGTTGGAATGGGTGTAAGAAATTGAGTGCAGTAAAGATTTGATGGACCAAATCATGGAATTAATCAGGAGGCCAGGGAATCATGTGAACATCATGCATGTTGAGTGCAGATTTCTCATGCTGTCATTCTCTCCTGGCCTTCACTATACATTTGTGGGATATTTTAGATCTCAGTGACCTTTGAGGATGTGGCTGTGAACTTCACCAAGGCGGAGTGGTCTTTTCTGGATGCTTCCCAGAAGAACCTTTACAGAGATGTGATGCTGGAAGTCCTCAGAAACCTGGCTTGTATAGGTAATAATGTTGGTTTTAAAATTAATCAAATAGAGAACTCATGTTTAATATTTTGGTCATTTATGTAGAAGGTGAAAAGGAAATCAGTTGGTGAATTTTTGAAGCATAAATGGCACCTACAGTTTGGCAAAGCATTTCTAGCTCCTAAATATTCATAAAGATTGTTATGTTCTCTCATTTTAGGAAACAAGTGGGAAGACATGACCACTGAAGATCAGATTGAAAACTCTGGAAGCAACCCCAGGTAACTGTACTCACAAGAGGAATTCGTGAGGGAATCTGAGAACTGTCATATGATTTTGAAAGTAAACCAACCGAAGAAGTATGCATAATTTGAAATGTATTTATTCTTATAATATTTTTTACCAGAAATATATACTTATCTGTAACAGGTATTCAGTCTTTTCAAAGTATTTGACATGCAAAAAGTAGTATGAAATTGCATATGTGAATATCACTATGTGAATAATAGCCATAGAGAAGCTGTATTGCAAAGGATTGTTTCCTTTCAATTTCTTTATTTTCAGGCAACTTTAACAAGCCAGAAAATCTAGCCTTTACCTGATGTTGGTAGAAATGTAAAGACCTATAAATAAATAGAAAATTGTGAATGAGTTAGGTATCAATTATGTGCTGGTCACTTCTTCTTCAAAGAAGTCCTATGGTAAACTTCAAACTTTCCCCACAGAATAGTGTGGGGAAAGCTTCAAATTGATTCCAATTCTTAATGAAACAAAGAAAAATTTTAATAGAGTAAATCCATGTGACTTCATTATGTGTGCAAAAGATTTCATATGTCCTTCATTCCTTCATAGGCACATCACATCTCACTCTGGACAGAAATACTATAAGCATGAGGAATGTGAAGAGAAGCCATGTGAATTTAAACAATATAGGAAATCTGTGGTTTCTCTCAAAAGTGTTCACACACAAATGTTGTTCCAAACTGGAGATAGACCATATGAAAGTACAGTATGTGGGAAAGTCATCAGTTGTTCCAGTGACATTCAAAGACATGAAGAAACTCATACTGGGTGGCAACCCTATGAATGTCAACAATGTGGTGAAGCCTCTTGTTCTCTCCCAGGTGTTCAAAGACACATGATAACACACAGTGGAAGTAAACCTTTTCAATGTGAGGTATGTGGGAAAGCCTTTCATTTTTCCTCTTTATTTAGAAGACATGAAAGAACTCATTCTGGAGAGAAACTCTATGAATGTAAACAAGATGGTCGAACCTTTATTTCACACACAAGTCTTCAAAAGCACAGGATCACACACACAGGGAATGCACATGTCAAATGTAAGGTATGTGGGAAAGACTTTGCTTATCCCAGATTACTTAGAAGACATCAGAAAACACATACTGGAGAGAAGCCCTATGAATGTAAGCAGTGTGGCAAAGCCTTTGCTAGATCTGGTGACGTTCACATACCTGAAAGAACTCACACTATAGAGAAGCCCTATGAATGTAAGCAGTGTGGCAAATCCTTTGCTAGATCTGGTGGCCTTCACATACATGGAAGAACTCATACTGGAGAGAGGCCCTATGTATGTAAGCAGTGTGGCAAAGCCTTTGCTAGATCTGGTGACCTTCACACACATGAAAGAACTCATACTGGAGAGAAGCCCTATGAATGTAAACAGTGTGGCAAATCCTTTGCTAGATCTGGTGGCCTTCACCTACATGGAAGAACTCATACTGGAGAGAGGCCCTATGTATGTAAGCAGTGTGGAAAAGCCTTTGCTAGATCTGGTGGCCTTCATACACATGGAAGAACTCATACTGGAGAGAAGCCCTATGTATGTAAGCAGTGTGGAAAAGCCTTTGCTGCATCCCGTCAGCTTCATGCACATGGAAGAACACATACTGGAGAGAAGCCTTATGAATGCAAACAATGTGGAAAAGCCTTTGCTACATCCAGTCAGCTTCATGCACATGGAAGAACACATACTGGAGAGAAGCCTTATGAATGCAAAGAATGTGGAAAAGCCTTTGCTCTGTCCCATCAGCTTAATGCACATGGAAGAACACATACTGGAGAGAAGCCTTATGAATGCAAAGAATGTGGAAAAGCCTTTGCTCTGTCCCATCAGCTTCATGCACATGGAAGAACACATACTAGAAAGAAACCCTTTGGATGTCAACAATGTGGAAAAACATTTGCTTCATCCCGTCGTCTTCACGTACATGGAAAAATGCATACCGGAGAAAAGCCCTATGATTGTGAACAATGTGGAAAAGCCTTTACTGCTGCCTCTTCCCTTCGGATACATGAACGAACTCATACTGGAAAGAAGCCCTATGAATGTAAGTGGTGTGGGAAAGCCTTCACTCAGTCCTCTCAACTTCACTCACATGAACAAACTCATACTGGAGAGAAGCCCTATGATTGTAAACAGTGTGGCAAAGCCTTTGCTAGATCTTGTGACCTTCACAGACATGAAAGAACTCATAGTGGAGAGAAGCCCTATGTATGTAAGCAGTGTGGCAAAGCCTTTGCTGCATCCCAACAGCTTCATAAACATGGAAGAACACATACTGGAGAGTAGCCCTATGAATGCAAACAATGTGGAAAAGCCTTCACTCAGTCCTCTTACCTTCACTCACATGAACAAACTCATACTGGAGAGAAGCCTTATGAATGTCAACAATGTGGAAAAGCCTACACTACTGCCTTTTACTTTCGGATGCATAAACACACTCATACTGGAGAGAAGCTGTAAGAATGTAAGCAGAGAGGTAAATAGGGAGCCTACATCCTGGGAACAAATCTTTACTCCTCACACTTCAGATAGAGCCCTAATATCCAGAGTATAGAAAGAACTCAAAAAATTAGACAATAAGATAACAAATAACCCAATCAACAAATGGGCCAAGGACCTGAACAGACACTTCTCAGAGGAGGACATACAATCAATCAACAAGTACATGAAAAAATGCTCACCATCTCTAGCAGTCAGAGAATGCAAATCAAAACCACCCTAAGATACCATCTCACTCCAGTAAGATTGGCAGCCATTATGAAGTCAGACAGCAATAAGTGCTGGCGAGGATGTGGGGAAAAGGGTACACTTGTACATTGCTGGTGGGACTTAAAATTGGTGCAGCCAATTTGGAAAGCAGTATGGAGATTTCTTGGAAAGCTGGGAATGGAACCACCATTTGACCCAGCTATTCCCCTTCTCGGTCTATTCCCTAAAGACCTAAAAAGAGCATGCTACAGGGACACTGCTACATCGATGTTCATAGCAGCACAATTCACAATAGCAAGACTGTGGAAATAGGACATTTTGCAGTGACATTGCATGTAGGTGACCTTGCTCAAGGACCAGGGCGGATTAGGGTGTTCCCGGTTTAGGATAATCGGGTTTAGGGCGTTCCAGGTTTAAGATTATTCCTGCTGGGAATAGGGCGTATCCTGCTGCCTGAGTTCGGGAATAAAGAGTTGCTGTTTGAATCTACAAGCTGTGTGGTGGCTCGTGATTGTGTGCCCAGCCAGACTGCGGCATTTGTGCCCAGCCAGACTGCGGCACAGGCCTTCCAGTTGTTTTCAGAAGTAGTTTCTCCATGTACTGAGCATCTAAAATTAGTGACTTCTGTTCCAGGGAGTATATCCTAAACATCCAATTTCTATAAGCAACAGAGACTGAGCATGTGCAAATATTCATACATTACAAATAGTTGGATTTGCATTGTTTGTAACTGCTTCCAAAAACTAAAATTTGCAGTAGTCCTGTTAAAAATGTGTTAGAAATCACAGATTCCTGTTTCATCACAGAAAATACAGTACACTCTTCTAGCTACTTGACAGCCTGGAATGTAACACACTTGCCTCAGAAATTTAATGCATCAGTCAAATGAAAATTTTCCTTCACCCTAGCAGTCTTGTCAGAATGCCTATGATAAAAATCTGAAAGATAGGGGCTGGGGTTCTGGCTCAGTTATAGAGTGCTTCCCTAGCACATGGGAGGCACTGTGTTCAAGCATCAGAACCACATAAAAACAAATAAAATAAAAGTTATTTGTCTATCTATGACTAGTAAATAAATAAGTAAAATATTTAGAAGTAAAAAATAAAAATCTGAAAGATAGTAGGTAGTCCAGAGCATATGAGCATGGATATAAAGATTCACTTGTAAAAATGCTGGTGAGAATATAAATTAAATAAAGCTATTTTTGAAAATGTTATTAAGGTTCTTCAATAAGTTAAAATAAAAATGTCATATGATTCAGTAGTAGTAATTCTGGGTATGTATCTAAAAAAATGGAGTAATTAGATCATAGAAAAGACTACATTTACATTTTCATTGTAGTAATTTTCACAGAACCTGGTAAAAGAACTGAAGTACTTTTAAGGTAAATGGTAGGTTGGGCATAGTGTCACATACCTGTATTCCCAGCAGCTTGGGAGAGTGAGACAGGAGAATCATGAATTTAGAGCCAGTCTCAGCAACGTATCAGCCAGGCACTAAGCAAATCAATGAGATCTTGTCTGTAAATAAAATATAAAAAGGGAGCTGTATTCAGTGGTTGACTAGCTCTGATTTCAACATTTTCACATTGACCCTATGCTTTATTTTCCAAGAAGCAATTTACTTGCACCCTTTCTGGATTAACTGGACAGGATGTGCTACATTCTTTAACAAACTATTACCTACAGGAGAAGTGCAGTTTCAAAATAAAGTTTGTAAGAGGAACGCAAGTTACACTAAATGGGAGACATTCGTGATCTTGTTAAAAACCAGATTCTGGAACTCAGGGAAATAAAGATAATTTCTACTAACCATAAAATCTGCAAGAGTTTATGATTAAGAACTCAATTATAAATCATGAACATAAGGCTAATTAACCTAAAGTTTTCATGGCAGTGGATACTTGAGAGTTTGATATGATCCTGCTGTCAGTCCAAAGTCAAGAAGTGTACCTGGGCAGGATTCTTTAGAATCTTTTTTTAGATCTCTAATAAATTTGGAGAGAAAGAGAGCCATGCTCTTCTCTTTACAGAGTGGACACATTCTCTCTCTTTAAAGTGTCACCTTTTTCTTCCTTCACATCCCTTCTAATAAACTCATTGTGTCTGCTTTTTTCTCATGTGAAATGCTCACAAAGAGAAATCAAAATCTATAAACTGTCATCCAGTTCTTGGAGGAAAAATTAGAAATATTGCATCCATTTGAAATATAGAATAAAATAGTTGATAAGGCAAAGAGGGAATGCTGGCATTAAAATTGTGAACAGAGCTGAGTGCAATGCTGCACTCCTGTAATCCCAGGGTCCTGGAAGGCTGAAGCAGAAGGATCATGAGTTCCATGCCAGCTTCAGCAAGGGACAAGTGCTAAGCAAATCAGTGAAACCTCTTTCTTTAAATAAAATACAAAATACTGCTGGGGATTTGGCTCAGGGTTCGGGTGAGCCAATAAGTTCTAGAATGACTTGTTATCCTGTGACAATTAATTGACCTACTATAGGCTGGAACTCAAGATTCAATCACAAGTTCCACAGAAGTCATATGGAAAAGAGCTGGTGTATTATAGATAGTGTAGTTAAGTTGTTCCTGCACCCTCTGTCTGATAGGGTCACAGCATGGGGATGCTGTGGCAGAGCTACACCATTTGGAAACTGAAACTATGGGGAGGGTTAAATGTATTGTTTATGATACTCATGAGATGGATAATAGGGTATACATCAATCTATAATAAAAGTACATGTTGCCGGAAATGGCAGGAAAATTCCCCAAATGAGACTAAAGATGCAATTAAGACATGCCTGGAGATGTGTTTTAATGTCTCTCAGGATACAAACAATAGTGTTATTCCTCAAACATTTATGAAGAAAATATGACAGATCTCAAGGTTCTTGAGAAAAACTTAACAATTTGCACTAAGCCCCACATTCTAAATCTACAATCTGTGCAACATACATTTCCCCCCACTAACAGGCCCTCCTTTGCCTTACACAGGAATTCATGATAAAAATGGGAAACACATTGTTAATATTAATGGTAAATGGGTTGTGTTGAAGAGCCTGCTCTTTTGTTAAAGATTACAAAGACATAAGAATAGTTGTATTTTGAAAAAGTATCAAAAAAACTATTAAAGGAAGCAGTTAAATAGGTCACATGAAAAAGAAAATTACCTTTGAAGTTAAAAATAGAATAATATAAAATTAATATACATACATTTCAGAAGCACTTCAGAAAAGTGCTTTTAAGTAATAGGCTATAACTATTTTAAGTGTTTTCTTGGGACTTAAGAAGTAAGAAGGCTTAACAATAATCATAGGTATGCTTTAAAGTTAAAGGTTAATGATATAATTATACGTATGCTTAAAGTTAAAAGTTAATAATAGGTCCAGATACATGTAGTCGAGTTGTGTGGTCTAGCATTTATTGATTGAGGTGAAAATGTAAAAGCTTAATCCTGATTGGCAAAGGTTAGAGGAAAATATTTTAAACAATGTACTCAATATCTTAGGTAATTAATATATGTCTGAAAATATTGTAGCTCTTAAAAATTATGTAAATCAAGGAAATTTCGAGCTTTGAAGCTATCCATTAACTACATGAAAAAAACACTTGTAAAAAATGTATAAAAATAAAGGCCCCTCTAGGGGCAGCAAGTACTTCTGAAGGCTGCTCATAACTTGCAACTATAGTCCTGTCTCCTCTTCTTTCACCTAAGCCACTCATCCTTCAGGATCCCTGGATCCCTGGTAGCTAGGGCTTGACCTAAACAATAGAGATTTAATTTTTTTTCTTTTAAATTGAATGTTGAGTTTGTTGATGGGCTGTATTGAAATATATATAAAATCTGTGATTTGTGCTCATATTCTCATAGTACCCCATACCAATGGGGGGGGGGTAGACATCATAATCCTACCACTATGCTCAAGGAAAAATTGCAAATAAGTCTGTTTTTAATTGCTTATACTCCAGAGTCTAGAGATCTGGCACCCTTGATCTCTTTTTCATTTTTATCATTAATACTAGAAACTTTAAATTTTATTTGTACTTTTCAAGTACAGCATAAGGTGTGTAGAAATGGTGGGTATATTTTGGACTGGTCTCCTAAAATTGACAAAAGGCAGTTATGCAAGGGTAATGCCCTGAATCCTGGAGGATTTGTTAGTAGCATCCTTACCTTCAGGGAAGGTGGCATTCAGAAAGATGTTTGGCACTTAATTGCTGCCTGAGAATTCTTACATTTTACTGACAAAGCTTTACCAGACTTTGTAGGCAAGAACTGTAACAGGAAGGTTCTTGCTACAGCTTATTGGCCTGTGTTCAATCTCCTTATGTTTTAATTACAGGAAATGTTAAATTTAAAAGGGAAGATGATAGATATCTTGTAACATGTAGTAAATGTAATTTAATTAATTGTATCACCAGAAATAATAGAGAAAAAGGAACGATGATGCTCCATCAGCCCTCCTTTGTCTTATTACCAGGAAATATTTCAGAGCCATGGTAGGCTGATGCTGCTTTTCAAGTCTTACAACAAATACACGCCCAGCTGGCGAGACCTAAGTGTGCTCTTGGACTCATAATAGTGAGAGTTGTTCCCTTGGGTTCTTTCATTGCTTCCATGGTGACAGCTTTGGTGGCCATATCTCAAATATTCAACATGCAAATTTTCTTAATTATTTGGCTCAGAATACTTCCAAGGCTCTTCACAATCAAATAAATGTTGATGAAAGGAATGAGACCAAGCTAAATGCCTTAGACTGCTGTCATGAATATAGATAATGAACTTTCCACTTTGAAATTCAAGGAAAGACCTAAATGTCATGCTAGCTATAAGTATGTGTGTGTTACTGCTGCCAAATGCCATGCTTCTTAATGGTATTGGAAGAAGCTTCAAAACCATTTGTTGGATATTTGGCATAATAATGCTTGGATCTTTTGGAGCTGCATCATCAAATTCCAGATACAAAAATGTAAGATTGATTTTTCAGATCCTACTTCTTTAGCTGATCAAATACTTAAAGAATTAACCAGCTTTAACCCTGGAAACATTCTTAAACACTCTGCAGGGTATATCCTTGTATTGTTCTCGTTGCTACTTATTCTCTCTTGTGTTGTAATTGTAGGATGTTGTGCCCCTAGAAGAAGAATTCAGGGACTCAAAATAATGACCCATCACCTGCTTTTTCAAAGAAAGAAGGACGGATATGTGGGAAGCCCTTCTGTGTGACCCATGCCTTCCAGTCCTGAAGCAGGAGGCTCTGACCAGTCACTACATTTGTGGAGTCTTGGGCATTGTCCCAGCTCAGATAGAGAGGTGGGTCTTCAGATGTAGGCATTACCCATGAGGGTTGACTTACCCTCATGGTCCTTGTAACCCTGCTCCTCTGGCCTTTTTTGAAGAGAACTTTCTAAGAACAAGAGTCCTCCAATAATAGCTCTCTTCTGAATGTGATCACTTTCTCACCAGCCTCTCGTGCCTTTCTCTTGCTTTCCCTTATGGGGAGCCTGAGGCCAAGAGCAGAGAAGAAGTCCTGAAGCTTGTGTAAAGGTAAAGTGTGTGTATGTTTTATTTGGTGTCCCTGGAAATTCACATGAGTGCCCTTAAGTTAAGCTGACTTTGCAGGTCGGGGGCAGCAATTTGTAACTGTGTAGGCAGCAATTTGCCTGACCTGCATGTGCAGCAATTTGTAACTGGTCTTCAGAGGGATTACATGCACACACACACACACACACAGACACACACACACTGCTTATATTTTTCAAGAGTAAAGGCTAAAGCAAAAATGCCCCTGAGATGACTAGATATCCACAAGAAGAAAAAATGTATTTGGATACGTACCTCACATCATATACAAAAATAAAATTAAAAAAGGATCAAAGTCCTTTGTGTAATAGCTAGAAGCAAAAAAGTCATAAAAACAGTTGGGAAAATTTTCATTACTCTGTATGTGGTTATGGCTATATAATATTTGTATTTATTTTAATCACGCCACTCATATAGAATAATCCCCGTTTTAAAGTGGTATGATTTCATGTCAAAATAAACCTTAATGTTATGTGTAACTGAAATTCAAAAATAAAAAATAAAATTTAAAACTGAAGAAAGGCACTGGAGATGTAGCTCAGGGGTAAAACACCCCTGAGTTCAATTTTCAGTACCAACAAATAGTTATGAAAGGAACAAAGACATTTCTCAATGTAATAGGCTTAATCTTGACTCTGTTGACACTTCTGTGAGTTCGGTGAAAATGAGAACCATTTTCATGATAATTTATAATTTGTTAAAAAATATGCCCACAAAATTATAATATTTCTCTTTTTTTTTGACTCAACTATACATTCATGAGTACATGAAGAAGCGACAAGTGTACAGATGTTATTTGGAGTCAGAAGTTAATTAGTTAATATTATTTCTTTTACAGCCCTTCAGCGAATATGATTCTACACAATGCTATGGATCATTTGGCTCCAGAGGAATAATCTTTACTCTTGAGAAATTTCAATTTTATTTAAGTCTATCGATTAAGAAAAATGGATGTCCAGGTTTGACTTATACTAGGTAAATGTGGTTGGAGTTTTTCAGATAGAAGTCCCCATTGGGGACAGTGAAATTTGAAATAGTATATACGGAAGCCTAGATGAAGTCTATAGTTTTAAAAAAACATATTGGCTAAATTATAAATATATTTTTCTTTACCCTTCACAAAATTTATTATGCCACATCATAAACCTCATATCTAAAATCCTGTAGATACTTTCTAAATATATGGCATTATAAGCAGTATCTTTTGGCACCTGCCTAGAATCCCAGCAGTTTGGGAGGCTGAGGCAGGAGGATCACATGTTCAAAGCCAGACTTAGCAATTGGTCTCTAAGTAAAATTTTTAAAAGGGCTGGGAATGTTGCTCAGTAGTTAAGCTCCCCTGGGTTCAATCCCTGATACCAAAAAGAAACCAAGAAAAATTGTCTTTTGTAAGAATCTATTGTTCAATGCAGGATCATGAGATTTTTACATGTTTTCTGCTAAGAATCTTGTAGTTTAAATTCTCATATTGACACCTTTCTTCCATTAAAAATTAATTGTGTAAAGTTTGAGATAGTGTTTGAGATTGTGTTCCATGTTTTATATGGATGGAAGTTGTTCCAGATGATTTGAAAACATTTTTCCTATAATGTCTTGGCATTCTCCTTGAAAAATAATTGACCATAAATATAAGGATCTATTTCTAAATTCTATTCTTATTTCTTTTTGCAGTAATGAATTTGAATCTAGGAACACTCTACCACTGAGATTTATCCCCAGTTCATTATTTTTTTTTGTTTTGTTTTGAGACATGATCTTGCTACATTCTCAAGGGTGACCTCAAAGTGTCAATTCTTCTGTCTCAGTCACCTGAGTTGCAGGTACTATAGGCATCCACAACCACGCATGACAATATTATTCCATTGAATCATTTTGTAAGTGTGACTCAGTACTGATTACAGTAACATTTTAAAAATAGCTTTGATGAAGATGTACTAAATATAGATAATAAAGTGTCTCTGCATGGTATTTTAACACATATGCCACATCCACTGATGAAATCCTGTTCTCATTTCCCATGTTTTCATTACATACCCCCAAGTGGGATACCTGAATCATAAGGTAATTCTATTTTAGTATTATTTAGTTGAGATACTGAAGACTTAGCCAAAGCCTCATGTTCTTGGCAAACATTTGACCATTAGACTACATCACAGTGCCTTATTTATTATTATTATTATTATTATTATTATTAATTTATTTTGAGAGAGCTTTACATTAAGGTTCTTTAACCTCACAACAATTCAGGATCCTCCTCCTGTAGTCTCCCAAGTTGCCTACTTTATAGGCATTTATCACCATTTCTGGCTTCCAGCATATTTCTTTTTTATTGGAGACAGGGTTTTGCCCTCTTTGATCTTGAACTTGCACAAGTTGGCCTTAAACTTGTAATCCTCTCCTTTAGCTTCTTAAATATATGGGATTAGTTGTGTGCCATGATCCCAGCTATTGTTAGTTTTTTCAGTAATATGCCTAGTTTTTTTATATCAGCTACCCAACTTACTTGCACACACCAATGCATAAGTGTTGATTTTTCTCCACATCCACATCAGTGGTTGTCACATTTCTAATTTATCCATTTTGACTGGGATGAGATGATACCTCACGTATTTTTTTTTCTTGTGGTGCTGGGACTGAATTCAGGGCCTTGTGCATGCAAGGTAAGCACTCTACCAACTGAGATATTTCCCCAGTCTTCCACATTGTATTTTTGATTTGCTTTTTCCTGAAGGCTAATTATATTGGACATTTTTCTATATGTTTACTGGAACTTTTTGTTTCTTCTTTTGAAAACTGTCTACTTTATTTGTCTACTTTTAAATGGCATTAATTAGTTTTTGATTGTATGGTTTGTTTTATTATTTTGTGTTCTTTATGTATTGTAAATATGAAGCTTGTATCAAATGCATACTGGGCAAAGAGTTTCTCCCATCTTATAGAGATTCCACTTTTTTTCTTTGGTGTAAATCAGGTTTTAATTTAATGCCATTTTAATTTTATTTATTCATTTTTTGATTTTGAAATTATTTCCAAAACATTTGTTGTCCTTACCAGAGCTTAAATGGCTTTCTCTTGTTTATTTTGTAGTTTTACAGTCAGGTCTTTTACCCCTTTTGAATTGATTTTGAACAGGGTGAGGAATCAGGATCCTCTTTCTTTAGAACTGAAACTTTATACTGAGCTTTAAAATCGGGGTGAGTCTTCCAATTTTGTTCTTTATATTTCTCTTGAAGAAAACCTGTATTTCATATTTGAGGTTGACTGAACTTCTATGTTCACTTTAGGCTTACCATTCCATCTTTTTCAAAAATGGCATGTGGGAAATTTGGTAAGGTTTACATTGGTATGTAAATCAACTTGCATTTTACCATTTCAGCAACATTAAATCTTATCAATAAATAATGGATGCCTACTTAGTCTTTTAAACATTTTGTATAGTATTTTCTGCTTACAAGACATATTTGTAATTTTTTTGCTATGAATTTAATGTTTGATACTACCATAAATGGAAATTTAAATAATTTTGCTTTGAATATTTATTGTTCAGCTTCAAAAATTATATTGATTGATTGGTGCTATATCCTGCATAAAAGCTGAAATTTTTTATTTAAATAGTTCTTTGGTAGAGACATTAGAATTTAATTCACATAAAGCCATATATCTGCTTTTAGAGTTCGATATAGTTTGATAGTTTCACACACATTTCTAATAGGATTTTTGTTGTTGTTGTTTGGTACCATATTGAACTCAGGGGCCCTTGACCACAGAGCAACATCCCCAGCCCTATTTTGTGTTTTATTTAGAGACAGGATCTCCCTGAGTTGCTCAGTGCCTTGCTTTTGCTGAGGCTGGCTTTGAACTCATGATCCTCCTGCCTCAGCCTCCCAAGTCACTGGGATACAGGCATGCGCCAACAATGCTCAGCTCTGATATGGATGTTTTTATTGTGTTTTTTACTGATTCAATCTCTTATTAAGTCTTTTTAGAATTTCTATGTCTAAGTCAGTTTTGATGGAAGTTTTATAGGAATTTGTTCACATTTAGTTGTTCATAATATGCCCTTAAAATTCTCTAAATTTTTTTGTGGAGTCTGTTTTGATGGTCTCAGTTTTATTTTTGATATTTATTAACTTGAGTACTCTCTCTCTCTCTTTTCTTGGTTAATTGAACAATCAATTTTGTAAATCCTTTGAACAATCAAGATGTTTTCTTAATTCTTTCTTTTGTATATTTCTTTTATTCTTGCTCTATTCTTTATCAAAATTCATCCCCAGTGCAATTTGATTACAGTTTACTTTTCTTTGTGTAGTTACTGCATAAAGTTAGGTTTTGGTTTGGGCGGTTTTCTTTTATAATGTAGGCTTTTGTGGTTATGAATTTTCTCCTGAGGGCTACTTTAGCTGCACCTCATAAATTCAGGCATGTTTGCTTTCATTTTTATCCACCTAAACTATTTTCTATATTTTTTGTTCCTAAAGAGTTACACTGTCTAATTGCTACATGTTTGCAAATTTTTAAATTTTGTTTTTTTAACTTAATTTCATTGTAGATACAAAAGATCGTTGTCCTGATTTCAGTGCTTTTAAATTTATTGATATTTTTATGGCTTTAAAATGGCAAGTCCTGTACAATGTTTCCTACACAGTGGAGAAAAATATGTATTCTACTCTTTGGGGCAGAATATTCTGTATAGTCCTGTAGACCTAGTGTAGTTATATTGTTGTTCAAGTCAGTTTGTTTTACATGGATTTTTGCTAGTCATTTCATTCTTTCTTGAAAGTGGGATATCACAAATTATCCACCACTTTTTGTAGATTTTTTTTCCTTTTAATCCTGATAGTTTTCACTTCACATATTTTGGAACACTGTTTTTAGACATGTATACATTTATAACTTAGTTTGTGAGATTGCCCACTCTATTGATATATATTATATATCTTAATTTTTATCACAAATATGCATATATTTAATATATAATTCAGTCTATGTAATTACAAGTATATATCATGTTCTTGCCTCTATCTAACAATTTCTGTTACAGATGATTTTGTCTCACATGTGCAGAGCCCTCCAGCTGTTTTCTTTTTTGTTTTTATTTGTTTGCTTGTTTTTTTTCTTGTACTGGTGGTTTTACCCAGGAGCACTTTACAACTGAGACCTGTCCCCAGCCATTTTTATATTTTATTTGGAGGTAGGGCCCGACTAAGTTGCAGGGAGTCACCCGTGAATTACTTGGGGGTCTTCTCTCATCATGGGGCCATGGAGATTTAGGTTTTACCTTGGGAAATATCGGCAGCACCCCCAAGCACAATAGATTGCCCAAGGCACATGGCATCTAAAAGTTACTAGGTGATATTCATTGGCTGTGACCAAGTTTAAAATTAGCCACTGTAGATTTCAGTCCTCTGTTTCAGATTGCCCAGGGAGATCCTTCTGTACTTTCTCCTCAACTTATGGCAGAAAAAAGGATTGCCATAAGAAAGGTTGAATCTGCCATGGAGACTGCACAGCTTACTAGAATTAATCCACAAGAGCCTGTATATTGACGAACATTTTCCAATGTTCATACTCCTACAGGAGCCATATGGCAATAATTGGGAATTATTGAGTGGCCTTGATGAGAGATATCAAACATGCTTCTTTATATTTTACTTTTAATTTTGGAGGTTATGAGGATGCATTTGCTCACCACAGGAACAAAGCCAGGAATGTTCCTGTGATGACCAAAAAATCCTTATTCTCATTCCTAACTATAAAAAATAAATATGTATACTCAAAGATTTTATTTCAGTTACATCAAGTGACGTCACATAGAAGAGTGCACTCCTAGTTAAAAATAAATTAAAATGGATCCAAATATTTTAAGACCACGTGGTTACATAAAGTTAATATAATTATAGGTTATGTTCTTATTCTTAATATATATTTTTTTAGATATTTAGATAGCCTATATTTGTTAATCTATAAAATAATTAGCACATGCCTAATTGATTAGTTAATATATATTTGCCTAATTGTTTTTCTTCAACAGAAACCCCATAATTTATGTTTTATATTTACATTTATCAGATACTCTACCTTTTCAGTTACAGATATTTGAGGTAAATGTGTTTACTAGAAATTTGCTTTTATGTGAAAATACAATCTTCAAGTAGTTTCTAATTCTCAAAGTTACTGTTCAAACTCATAAGATGATAAATAATTATGTCTACAAAATATCTAAGGATTTTAACTATATTTTCATTGATATTTCTTATCCAAGTATAACAATTTGTTTATAGATTCTAAGGTTTTCAGAAATTGTTCCAAAGTATAACCAAAAAAAATTTCTAAAAGGAAAAGATGCTTCAACAAAGAAAAAGCACACATGGATCCTAAAAAGAAGAAAGAAATCATCTTTGGGTAAAACAAGGTCTTTATATTCATTTTCCTATGTAAAAAAGATTTTTATATTGTTATCTAAACAGATGATGTAAAAAGTTAGAACAATTAAAAAAGAGATCTATATATACTAAACCTACTATAATTAATTTAAGGGTATTTCAGGTTATTTTCCTAATTTAACTCTACTAATATGAGCTAAGATTTTGTCCATATTTTGACACGATAAACAACCTATTAAAATGTAAGTTTATTTCTTTAAAGTAAGATCCTTATTGCCTAATAATTCTTACTGTTTAAGACAAAGATTAGTTTTGGTAAATAAATTCACATTGTTGATTAAACATTAAGTATATTGAACTACTAACTTAAATCCTGATTTTAACAATTGTCCTTAGAGACAAAAATTGATTGACTCTAAGACACTGAGATACTAATTTTTACATATTTTGTTTGTTAGGTAATTATAAAATCAAAAAAAACATTTTATTAAGACTAATATTCTCCAAATTAGAGTTGTATATTAATTTTAAACAATAAAGTTTACAAACTTAAAAAAATTCATTGATATTATATAAGTTCTCTAACTAGATCTTTTGTCCATAAAAAATACAGTAAGATTTATATACTGCTCCCTACACAGGAAATAACCTTCATCATATTTTTTAAAGGCAATTAAGAGATACCTATTTAAAGGATAATATTCTAAAATATAGAGATTTTGAAACCTTCTCTCAAAAAGATTGAGGATTCTTTCTAAATTGTTAGGATGGAGCGACTAGTCTATATTAAAACATTTTAATAATCAATAAAAGGTAAATCTATTCTTAGTCATTTAAATACTTGTACTATTATCTATAACTTAAACTAATAATACTATGACTTATGCCAAGCCTTTACTTGATTTTATTAAATAAGGAAAAGGGGGAATACAGGATCCCAGAGAGACACTAGATTTTACAAAATACTTTAAAAAATTTTTCTTAAATTGTAATATTGAGAGTCTTAGTGTTACTGAACATGATTCAGTAAATTTAATCAGATATCAAAGGAGAGTTTAAACCAGTCATCATGATAATGAGTGAGAAACCTGGCCCAGGAAGGTCAATTTCCAGCTACCGAGTTTATAGCCATGCAGCTTCACGAGCTTGTCAGGTAAATAAAAATTATGAAAAGACTTGTATGGACCCATTTTCCAGGTCCACCTTTAATGTGTCTTGCAGTGTGGACTGGAAAGTCCACCCATGAAACTAAATTAATTGTCCTGACTGTAATGGTCAGTTATACGTATATATTGATTCTATGGTAAACAGACTGTCTGGAAGTATCTTTTGAGAAAAAGAGAGTGTTGAAATAACGGATTGTTCTGCATCCGTATGGATAACAGCTATGGACCAGATGTGAGTAACACCAATTAAGGGCCAGTTCTGTATGAGGGATCTCCTGTTCATCTGTCTCTCTCAGCTTTGTCACTATATGACTGTTTGTCTTTCTATGGCCTGTCTCCTTCCTTCCTGAATGCATCCCCACCAGCCCGGTGCTGTGAGCTGGGCCCTCCATGGAGAAGAAACCTGAGTTTGATGATCCTAGGGTAAATGCTGGCATGGAGGCCAAGGGGGCATTATCTATCAAGGAGACAGAGAGCCCTCTTGGGGACGATGCCATGCACTCCACATCACCTTGTTTGGCCCCAGAGAATGGCTGGTTAGCCAATGATGGGTAAGATTCCTCAAGGGAGGGACAACCTAAGACAGGCACAGTTGCAGAGGGGCCATCAGGAGAAAATTTGGGGGCCAACAGAGGTGAGGCAAAGAACCTCACCCCCCCACTGGTGCAAAGGCCTAATTCTGCTCCCCTTCTGAGAGAGGTCTCCTGCCCCATGGTTGCTTTGCTCCCCACATCCAGTTCAGATCAGAACCCTAGTGACAGAGACCTAGTCAACAGTGACTGCCTGCTCACCACAGCAGGAGACAAATGCAGCTACAGTAATGGGCCATGTCTGGATGCTTTTCTCGTTCTTGGTACTCATTTTTTTTCTATGCCTTTCCTTTTCCTTTCTTTTCTCATCAGGGTTCTCCTTTGACAATAAATTTAATAGAAGAGGAGAAAATGTTAGAATAGCCTTCAGTTGCAACTAACAGCTACGAGCATATAGAGTTTCCTCACAGTATGGTTACACTAGGCAGAAGATGATTGGCTTATGGATATTCTCTTGCTTATGTAGATTGACAGGCACGCCCCACTCAAACCCTATAATAGTTGTGTACATTCCAAAAAGAAACTGAGCTACTGGACATTGACTTGAGGTTTGTCACCAGCCAGTTATCACCAGCTCTCAGGACTGAGGTAGCCAAATAGCGGAGCAACAAATTGACCACACCAGTGACAGAAACTTATGCTAGACAGCAGATAAAAAACTCAAGCCAGCCAATTTTGCTGGACTTTAGTGACCAAGACTACATTTACCTTTATGGACAATTGTTGGAAAGATTATTAAAATAAATTTTTCCAAGGGTATTTGTATTACTTACAGACCTAATTAACTCCTTAAATATGAGAGTGAAGAGAAAAAATGATAAATATCCTGTAGCCTATAAGAATACAAGTTATTGCCTCATAATTATTGCCAGCTAATATTTCAGAACTATAATATGCTGAAGTTAATATTCAGGCTTTGAAACAGGTGTATGTTTATTAACCAGACGTAGCCAAACTGCTAGTCTCATAATCCCTAAAGTAACGACTTTCAATATTATTCCTTGCTTATTCAATTTCGGCCTTTGTGGCTATGTCTTAAAACTTACAATGTATGGATTTTCTTGATATTATATAAGTTCTCTAACTAGATCTTTTGTCCATATGTTTGATTTAATTGCATCCAACTTCCTTCATGGTCAGATAAGTGCTAATGGAAGGATGAGAACTAAGTAATGATGTTCTAGAAGACAATGTAATGAATAATGTGAGTGAGCCCTTTGCCCTATGGTTTATGGAGAGGCCTAAATGCCATGGCAATGAAAATGTCTGTTACTATGGCCAAAAACAATTTGTCCCAATAAAATTGGGAAAAGATTAAAAATCTTCTGATGAGTGTTTGGCAAAGTAATAATAATCCAGATTATTGTGTTGACAGTTATGAAGATAATATGTTTTCTACTAATTCTTTTTGTGTTTCAATAGCAGATTGTGATGACCTTGGACCAAGAGCCAAGTGAGTGAAAGAAAATTTCCCAGTTACATTCCTTTTTTTATATTAAGAAAGGGGGAATATGTGGGAGGCCAACCTTACGGGTGACTGAGTTATACTCCCCAGCTGGTTGCTGAGGCGCTCAGTCACAGAAATGGGTGTGTCTTGCTACAGCCCCATGGGTGAAGCTATGCTCACCTGTTCCTTTGTAATATAACCCCTTGCCCTGTTTAGGATAGAATCTTCCATGGAAGTGCCTTGTGTGTGTCCCCTCCTCTTACTGTGCCCTTGGGTGTGGCCTACCCAGGTGTCAACCTGCTGACAGTGGACATCATGAAGATGGACTCAGCCCCTGAAACCTGACCCCTTGCCTCATTTGAATAGCTTCTCCTCAATAAAAGGGGTCAGCCCGTGCTCTCGCTCTCTCTCTTTCTGCGGACCCTTAAGGTCAGAGGAGCCATCACAGCAACCCCAACGAAAAAGGTATTTGTGTCTCTTGTGTGGTTATTTCATGCAGCCCAGTTAGCCCAGTTTAACTAGAGTGACCCCTGAGCCTTTTAGTCGCGAGAACAGAAACCCGGCACTCACCCATTGTTGGTGGTATTGCAGATTGGTGCAACCACTCCGGAAAGCAGTATGGAGACTCCTTAGAAAACTTGAAATGGAACCACCATTTGACCCAGCTATGCCACTTCTCGATTTATATCCAAAGACTTAAAGATCAGCACACTACAGTGACTCAGCCACAAAAATGTTTCTAGCAACTCAATTCACAATAGCTCAACTATGAAATCAGCCTAGTTGCCCACACACACACACATACACACACACGGAGATTGAAGAGGGAAAAAAATAAAAGTCTATTGGATTAGGTAAAGGGAAATTATGGGAAGGGAGGGGAATGGTATAGGAAAGAGAGTAAACTGAATGGGACACATCTTTATGTTCATATATAACTACAGACCTGGGTAACTCCACATCATGTACAACTAAAAGACTGGGATCCTAATCAGAATAAGTTACACTCCATGTATGTATAACGTGTCCAATATACTCTAGTGTCACGGAACACACAGAAATGCAAATACTGAAAATACTCAAATTATCAGGGCAAAAAACAAGAGGGAATTTTGGGGATCTTGAGAGAGGAAAGATGTCTTAGAATCATAGTGAAGGTACAATCAGAAACCACTTTTAAAAATTTTTTATTTTTTATTTTATTTTCTTGGTATGGAGGATTGAACCTATGGGCACTTAACCACTGATCCACATGCCCAGCTCTTCTTTATATTTTATTTAGAGACAAGATCTCACTGAGTTGCTTCAGGCCTCACTAATTTGCCAAGGCTGGTTTGAAACTCGCAGTCCTCCTGCGCCAGCCTCCTTAGCTGCTGGGATGACAGGCATGAACCACTACACCAGCAAGAACAGAAAATTTGATAAAGAGTACATCATCAAATTGATAAGAATTTTCTCGTCAAACACCATAAAGAATGTGAAAACAGTCTCTAGATTGAAGCATTCCAAAACCTATGCATACATCAATGTAGCATGATTTTACTAATGAATGTTTTCCAAAGGTTATTGATATGCTGCGTGCAAATACCCCCATCTCTGAAATCTGGGGGATCTTAGAGTAGGTCTCCACTTGCTGCTCAGGTGACACAATCTGAGGCTAACAGGGGACCCTAAGAACTCTGCAGCCGTGTGTTCTTGCAAGAGCCCGGCAGGAGGCGCCCTTCCCACACACTTCACACTTCTCCTGCAGGATTTTGTAATTGGAGGAGGAATGATGGGGTCTGACTGTCATTTATGCTTTCACTGCAAGTGAGGATACAGAACAACTCCAAAGCTGAAACCAAGCCTCTTGTGGAGAAGACATCAGGAAGCTAGACTCAGCCTCCTGAAACCTGATCCCTGGCCTCATTTGAATGGCTTCTCCTCAATAAAAGGGTTCAGCCTGTGTGTGTGTGTGTGTGTGTGTGTGTGTGTATTTTCTGAACCTCCTACCAGATCAGACGGCTGTAACTCGAGGATGCATTTGCTTATCGCAGAAACAAAGCCATCCATGTTCCTGGGATGACTCCCCAAATCCTTCTTCTTGTTCCTGACTATATAATTACAAGAAAGAAAGAAATGTATACACAAGGATCATCAGCTACATCACGTGACATCACATGCAAGCATGCACTCCTAGTTAAAAATAAATTGAAATGGATCCAAAATATCTTAAGAACCACGTGGTTACATAAATTTAATCAATTATACTGTGTTAATTATAGGTTATGCCCTTATCTACAGAAATATCCAAGGACTTTAACTATATTTTCATTGATATTTCTTTTCTTTTTTAAATATTTTTTTAAGTTGTTGATGGGCCTTTACTTTTTTTATTTATTTGTATGCAGTGCCAAGAATCAAACCCAGTACCTCATGCATGCCAGGCAAGTGGGCTACCACTGAGTCACAACCCCAGCCCTCGTTGATATTTCTTTTTATCAAGGTACAAAGATAATTATTTTTCAGATATTATTTTCACAAAGTATTTCAAAGTGTAACCAGGAAAAATTCTAAAAGGAATTTCAACAGAGGACAAGCATACACTGGAGGCCCTAAGAAGAAAGAATTCATCTTTGGGTAAACCACGATCTTCATATTCTAGATTTTTATGATAAAATATTTTCCTAAATAGAAATATTTTTATAATATTAATTAGACAGGTAATATAGAAATGTAAAAAAAAAAGATTTATATGTACTTGACTGACTAAAAGTTTTAACTGATTAATTCAAGGATATTTCAGGCTATTTCCCTGATTTTACTCTGTATGCTGATACTGAGCTAATATTTCTGTTCATATTTTGACATGATAAAGAGCTATTAAAATATTAAGTTTAATTCCTTTAAGCAAGGTCTTTATTGCCTAATGATTCTTATTGTTTAAGGCAAGGATTAATTTGGGTGAATAAATTCACATCCTTGATTAAACACTAAATACATTAAACTGCTGACTTAGATTGTAATTTTTACAATTCTCCTTGGAGACTAAATTTGATTGATTCAAAGACTGTCCATTCTTGTATATTTTGATTGTTGAATCATTTTGAGATCTGGGAATTTTATTAGGACTGAGGTTCTCCAAATTAAAGTTGTACGTTAGTTTTGAGCAATAAAAGTTGCAAACCTTGTTGAAAATTCATGGACATGATAGAAGTTCTCTGATTGGACCTATTATCCACAAAATTTGGTGGGATTTATATAATGCTTAATGACATTTTTTAAAAGACCATCAAGAGACACCTATTTAAAGGATAAGATTCTGAGACATAAAGATATTTTGAGACCTTCTCTCAGAAAGAGATTGAGGATTCCTTTTAAATTGTTAGGATGGATCAACTAGTATATATATTGGGAAATTACAATAATCATACAAGGTAATTCTGATCATTTAAATACTTGTACTACTATCCACAACTTAAACTGATGATACTATGGCTTATGCCAAGTCTTTACTCAATTTTATTAAATAAAGAAAAGGGGGAACACAGGACCCCAGAGGCACACACTAGATCTTACAAAATATTTATCTCAGGGGATATAGCTCAGTTGTTAGGGTGCTTTGCTCACATGCACAAGGCCCTGGGTTCAATCTCAGCACCACCAAAAAAAAATTGAGACTGCTGTTGAATTTACTGATTCATGTTCACTGCTGCTGAACATGATTCAGTAAATTAAATCAGGTTTGAAAAGATAGAATTTAAACCTGTCATCATGAAAATGACAGAAAAACCTGACACAGGAAGGTAAATCTTCCAACTGCAGAGTTTCCAACCACGCAGCTTCATGAACTTGTCAGGTAAGTAAAAATTATGAAGAGACTTCTATGGACCCATTCTCAGATCGATTTTTTTAAATTTGTTTTTTTACTTGTAGATGGAAACAATCCTTTTATTTTGTTTATGTTCTCATGTGGTGCTGAGGATCAAACCCAGGGCCTCACACGTGCTAGGCGAGCGCTCCACCACCGAGCCACCACCCCAGCCCTCAGATCCATTTTTAATGTACATTGTAGTGTGGACTGGACAGCCCACCCATGAAACTAGATTAATCCTACTGACTGTAGTGGTCAGTTATGTGTTGATCCTATGGCAAACAGGATGTCTGGGATTCTATATGAGGAATAGACACCATACGAGAAACCTAAACCAGACAATCATGCTGCCCTTAGAAATTAAGACTACTAATCTGGACAGTTGTCCAAATAGAAAGATTGTTGAAATAGAATTTTTCTCTACAGGCCAGTTATTTACATAAGGTATCCACCAATGTAGGGTTGCCCTGATCATTCTACAATAGAAATTGGCACCTTTCCTAAGTATTATTCCTGAGTATTCCTAAGTATTATGCAAATGTCTAGTCAGGACCACACAAGAGGTCTAGAAATAGTGCATGCATTTAGGCTGGTCTCCTAGAATGGACAAGAACAATTACAGGAGCATGCCTGGCACCTGGAAGTTTATTGGTAATACCCTAACCCTCAGTGAGATGGCACCCAAAAGGATGTTAGGATTTTTGTGTTCTGCCGTGAGAATATCTACATCACTGACAGACCTAACAGATTCCTTAAATGTGAGAATTAAGAGAAAGGATGATGACTATCCTGACGCCTGTATGAATACAACTCATCTTATGGCATCACTAGTTAGTGCCAGCTGATATTTCAGAGCTACACTCTGCTGAGTTTAAGATTCAGGTCTGAAACAGGTGTATGCCAGTTAACCAGACCTAGGCCAGCTCCTGGTCTCATGAAGTGACTACTTTAAATATCATTTGTTGCTTCTATGATACAGTCTTTATGGCTCTGTTTCAAACTTACAACACATGGATTTTCTTAATGTTGGACTTAAATTACTTCCAAGAGCTTTCATAGTCAGATAAATGCTGATGGAAAAATTAGAACTGAGTTGAAATCCTCTAAAAGGCCACTGTAATAAATATTGTGACTGAGCCCTCTGCTCCATAGTTTGTGGACAGGCTGAAGCGCCATACCAAATGAATATGTCTGTGTTACCATTGCCAAGTGCAATGCTTCCCAATAAAATCGAGAAAAGATGAAGAATCTTCTGGTGAGTGTTTGGCATAATAATAATAATAATAATAATAATAATAATAATAATAATAACCTGGATCTTCCAAGTTGGTTATGTCCCAGAGATAGTATGTTTTCTACTAATGCCTTTTGTGTTTCAATAGTAGATCATGATGACCTCGGACGAAGAATCCAGGGACTGAAAGATACAATTTCCCAATCGCCTTCAAATACTAAGGAAGAGGAAATATGTGGGGAGCCACTCTGAATGATCCCCCGCCTTCCAGTCCTGAAGCAAGAGGCTCTGACTGATCACTACATCAACCCCTGAAACTCACTCTCTCTCTCTCTCTCTCTCTTTCTCGTTCTCTCTTTCTGTGATCCCTTAAGGTCAGAGGAGACATCATAGAACCCCCAAAAAAGGTATCAGGCAGCCTGGAGGGAGATGTGGGGCAAAGTTGGGACTAGTTTGCTCATTACATTTCCTGATCTGGGTCTCAGGTGCGTAGAATTGGACATTTTTTAATTTTTTTTTTCTGATGACCTCTACCTTTGGATAGGATTGCTCAGTCAATTCCCATGTAATGTCACTGTTGATGTTGTTAGATTTATATCTGCCCTTTTACATTCTATTTTCTTATGTCTTTTTTGAGGAGGGTGGGGACTGGGGATTGAACACAGGGGCACTCAACCACTGAGCCCCATCCCCAGCCCTATTTTGTATTTTATTTAGAGAAAGGGTCTCGCCAAATTGCTTAGGACCTCACCATGGCTGAGGCTGGCTTTGAACTCACGGTCCTCCTGCCTCAGCCTCACAAGCTGCTGTGACTTGAAGTGTGTACCACCATACCTGGCCCTCTGAAGTACATGCCCTGAACTACATCTCTATTGCAAGTTATATTTTGAGACAGAGTGAAGCTAAATTGCGGAGGCTGCTCTAGCAGGTTACTGGTCTATATTTTTTTTGTTGTTTGTTTTGTTTTGCTGTTTGTTAATGAAGGTTTCTGATTTTTTTTAGAGAAAATGAACTCATTATAGAGCTGGGACCTCCTGAGAAACTGAGGAAGTGAAAAGACCCCCTTGAACCCTTGATTTTTGCAATCACATCAGAAAGTTTTCAGACATGTCGCCCTGTAACAGGCATGAACTTCTTGAAGGGGAAGGGGACATTCTCAAGGGCGAGAGTGGGTCCTGTCAGAAAGCAGACAGACCCTGTGCGTCTTCTGCACTCTAGTTTTAATGGAGTCCCTGGAAAATTTCCAGAGAGTCCTGCCCAGGTGCACTTTTGGACTCTTGACAGCAGGGTGACATCATACTTTCAAGTCTCAACGGTCATGGCAACTCTATGTCACCTTGGCCCACGCTGAGCCATTCTAATTGGATCCTTATCCAAAGAATTATCCTTTCTTCCAAAATCTGGTCTGTGGAAAGAGTCACAAAGTCTGTCCCTGCATAGTCACTTGGGTTCCTCTTAGGGGGTTTCCTGCCTGCATTTCTCATGCAGATCACAGGTAGTTTTCTGAGGAATGTGACACCTCTTGTCCACTTGGGCCAGGCAGAGTTGCAGCTAAATTGCTTTTTGGAAAAGAATGCATGTGCAGGTCAGCACGGTGGGCCCATTTTACAGGATTATTCTCTTAACCGTCTGCTCCCACCATTCTTGTGTGGGTCCCCTAAAAGACTAAGAGACACAGGTACAGAAAAAGCACCGCTTTCGCTGAGAGTCTTTCAGGATGGAACATCTGGGCGAACAGGCAAGTTGCAGTCAGCATTCTATCCTCTGGTTCACAAGGGTCCCCGCTTCCCACCCCAGTTCCTCTTTGGCAAAGTACTATGGGGTGCACCAACTTCCAGATCTTCACCTGCATTTCCCTGTGTCCCACTGGGCTGTTTAAAGAAGCATGCTGCAGGGCAGAGGGGCACATGCCTGAAATCCCAGTGGTTTGGGAGGTTAATGCAAGAAAACTGCAAGTTGGAAGCCAGCCTCTGCAGCTTCAGGAGGCCCTAAGCCACTTAGCCAGACCCTGTGTAAAAGTAAAAAGGAGCTGGAATTTTGGCTCAGTGGTTAGGCAGCTCTCAGTTAAATCCCTGGTATCAAAAACCCCACATATTTGTATATAAAGCAATACACCATTAGTTGTCCCCAACTCCCTTTGTCTTTTTGTGCCAGGAAAGTCTTCTTGGATTGAGTGCATCTTGGACGTAGACACTTTTGACTTTACCTAAATCAACACTGTTTCTTTCTCTCTTGGTCAGGGTGACCCCTCCCCGACCTCCTGTGTGTCCAGGGTGGTTCAGGTGCATGGATTCGGGATCTGCCACATCCACAGTCTGAGGCTGTACACGTGACTCTCCATTTTGCTCTCCTTGCCCTCAGGTTGCCTTTCTTATGTCTCAATTCTACATTTAAGGCAAAATACTATATTCTCATACCCAGCCATGTTTGGTATTTTATTTAGAGTCAGGCTCTCATTGAGTTGCTTAGCACCTCATTTTTGCTGATGCTAGATTGAAACTAGCAATCCTCCTGTCTCGGCCTCCTGAGCCTCTGGGATCACAGGCATGAACAAACATGCTTGGTCTAACCCTCTGATTTGTCAACTTCTTCATTGGATTGATAGTAGGTTGGAGTCACCATCTGGAGTTATTCTCTCAGGCCCATTACAGTTATGCTCACACCTTCCTTCTCTGAACCACGATAAAAGAGATGCTAAGTGGCAAAGTGCCCCTGCCCTCAATTCAATCTCTACCATGGGGGACAATAAAGGCACCTGGAATTCAATTCTCCGCCCTGGGCAGCTATGTGTCCACTTTGCCACACCTGTGGGAATAGGACTTTTTACACAATAGCCCCCCCCCCCAGTCCATGGGCAATATTGTTAGGTAGAATGAACTTGGGCCAGTGAGCAGGATTGAAAGACTTCACAAAGCCCAACTTGAGAGTAGAGAATAAAATTGTATTAATTTCCAAGAGGGGAATAGACATGACAGGCAGTATTGGCCCCAAGTGGCATTTTTTTATGGTTTATATGCATATTTAATGGGTCCAGCTGAGCAGGGATTTGGTTTCTTTCTGGTTGGACTATCAGTTGAAACCCAGGATGCTGAGAGTGCTGGGTCAGCTACTGGAGATACGTTGCTTCCTAGGGCTTGTGGCTTTTCTTGAAAACCTTGACATGGAAAGAATACACTGGAGGGGGACTTCCTCCTGACAAAGTGTGGTCAGTCTGTGCAATGGAGTGACATGTGTCAAGGGGGCAAGTGAGTGTGAGCTCACAGACAAGTTATAAGACCACAGATGCCTGAAGCTTAAATCCTACAGATAATACTAAATCCTAGATACAATTTCCCCTATCCATACATGCCTATGATTACCCTTTCTATAAAATCTCAAAGTCCTTGTCAGCATCTGAAGACAGGGTAAGGACAGGGTTTCCTTGTCTTCCTGGTGTAGCTGCACTGGTCAAAGTTTCTTTCCTGCTTTGCATCATAACCTTTTCTGTTTGGTTTTGGATGAACACCTGACCAGACCTGTGGGGTCACCAGAGTCACATCTCTGCAGAAGGCTTCCTAACAGTCGAAGTAGAACATCTACACTAAGCACAATGCACCCATTTTATTTCCACTGCTCATTGCTGCCCTAGAGGATTGCCCTCCTTCCTCCCCCACCCTTTCTGCTGGGGATGGAGCCTTGAGCATCAGAGCCAAATCCCAATTGCTTCCTTTCATAGATCAGGAGCCTCCTCAAAGCAACAGAGGCCAGGAGGTGAGGAGAATTACTAAATAGTTTTCAAATTGTTTTCATTTTTAGGTATTATATATGGGTCATATATATGATATCTTTAAATAGTGTTTCAAAAATTTGGAAAGCTTGTCTTTCTAAGTTGCTTGAGGTCGCATCAGCTGGGGAAAAATATATATATTATATATATATAATATATATATATATATATATATATAATATATATAATGTATAATATTCTGATTAGATGTACTTGGTGTGAGAAATATATATATATTATATATAATATATGTATTATATGTATAAAATATATAAAATATCTATTTTATATATAGAATATACTATATAAAATACATATTATATATATAAAAATATGTAATATATATATTTTATAAAAATATATAATATATATTATATATAATAAAATATCGTACTTTCTTTTTTAAGGTACTGGGGAACAAACCCAATGGGGCTTGACCCCTACCTCTGAACTCCATCCCCACCTTTCCATTTTAAGAGAGGGTCTCACTGTTTGCAGATGCAGACCTGACCTTGGGCTCCTCCAGCCTCAGCGTCCTGGAGTGGCTGTGCTTTGTTTTTGTGTTGAGGTTAAACCCAGGGCCTCCCCATGCTCGGAAAGCACTCTATGGCTGAAGCATAGCTCAGCGCCAGGTGTCACCTCTGTCCCAGAGGCTAAGCCAAGGCTTCCCACCTGGATTAGTTCCCTGCACAGCCGGGAAGCTCCTCCTGAAAAGGGCTGGGGCCAAGAATCTGTCACTCTACCCAATTTCAGCCAGTGATTGGATGATGTTAGCTGTCAGTCACGATGCCGAGGCGGGCCTGGAGGCCATCCATCCGGGTGGCTGGGGGGAACTGTCCAATCAGTGCGCAGAGGGAGGGGAAGGGCGGGCTTCCGCAAGCTCGCGGGCTTTTCTTCCTCACCGACTGGGTTACTCCTGCTCCAGGCCCCTTGTTCTCTGCTCCAGGGACCCAGGTGACTGCGCTGCCCGTGTTCTCGGGGATCTTGGGGACCCGGAGTTTCCTCCAGAGGACGCCAGGTCACCAGAGAAGCCAAAAATGGTGAGTTTGCCGAAGGTAGGCGGTCAGCACCTGCCTTGGGGCCCGGCGGGCGGGTGAGCTGCTGTGTGTCGCGCGGAGTCGCCTCTGTCGGGTGGCCCTGGGCCCTGTCCCCTGGTTCCCTGGGTTTGGAAGGGAGGCTCAGCTCCCAGGTGTCCACTTTGCTCCCTGTGTCCCGCACTCACTTTTCCCAACGTGTAGGAAGCAGGACCATAAATGCACCTTCCTTCTCCCAGTGGAGCTCCCCCCAGTGGAGGTCCTCCAAATTGCAGGCGCTTCCTGTCCTCTAAAAGGCCACCTTCCCTCCACCTCACAGCTCAGCCAGACATTCCTTCTTCCCACTCGGTTCAAATAGACACCGTCTGCTAATTGTCATTATCGCTTAGTGAAATATTGGAAAGAATCAATCTATCTTCCTTCCCCCCTCCCTTCCCCCCTCCCTTCCTCCCTTCCATGTGTTTTGGAAGCTGGGCTGGCCTCCAACTTGTGATCCTCCTGCTTCAGCCTCCCCGCATATCTGGGATTACAGGCTTGTGCCAATGTCCCTGGCAAGAAGAACACTTTTGAAAGCATTTGTTTTCTATTTGTGAATATTATCCTTGAGGGGAAAGAATGATCACTTAACACTTCCTTGTGTTTGGTCAAAATAACTGCTTTAAAGGGAATAAGGGGGTTGTTTATAGATCCCAGGGATATGGAATCCTGGGCTACATCAATCGAGTATAACTGCTCCCTTTTCTGAGAGTCCATGATGTAGAGTCACACCAGTCCTGTAGTTAGGTAAGCACACGGGGTAATCATGATGTAGGGACAAAGGAGGTAAGGCACTAAGGTAGCTGGAAACAGGTTTATCTGGCTGCAGCCAGTCTCAGAGGGCACTGCTTTTGCTGTAATGAATCCATCAATCCCCTGAACCCCGAGTTCAGGTGGTTTCAGAATTTTATTCCCATCATGTAAGGGGAGGGACTCAGAAGTTCACATTGTAATACCGGGACCCCCAAAGAACTCTCAGACCACACAGTCTCATTCCAGTTAAGCCTTTATTGCTGGCCAGTGGCAGACACTCTGCTCTCGAAAGAATGAGATGGTCAGAGTGGTGCCCCTGCCTTCAGTTGGCTCCATATTTAAGCACAAAAACCATAAAAGGGAAGTTTGGGGGTTCAGGCAACGTAAGCAAGCTTGAAAGTTGTGGTCAGGTAGTCTCCATTTGGCCCCATAGATCACTCTGTGTTCTTGGGGAATTTTCATGAGCAAAAGTATACAAACAGTCCCAGTCATGAGCTTTTTGAGTGTCATGGCTGAGTTCACAAAGTGGAGTCATCATAGTCAAGTTGTCACATCACACACATAAAAGCAGGTTTTTGTTTCTCTGTTCTGGCCAAGTTAACCCTTCAAGGACAGCACCTGAGGAGGGGAGAGATTCTTCTCCCCTTTCTTTCTTCCCCCACCAGCTGTAACCATGAAGCCTAGTTGGTGACTTCTCTGTGAAGCCTAGCTCAAGGCCAGAGGGCTTGTTTGCACATTTTTACAAAGTACTATACTGGATACAAGTGTGTAAAAAATTAGTAAGGGGGAGTCCAGCACCTGGAGTGCTGATTTCTTCCAGACTAGCAGCCCAATAAAATAGGGCAACACAAAAATAGGAAGTTTATCTACACTGAACTTTTTTGTGGACACTCTTTTGTTGAGAGTCCTAAAATTAGCCATGGTGAAGATTTCTGGAGAAACCCAGTTAATATTTTTTTTTTTTGTGAAAAAAGGGGATGCTACTATAATAATGTCTGATTCCTTTACTGTCCTTCATCCCCAGCTGTTTTCAGTATGATTTTCAGAAGGGATCTGGCTATGGTGCCCAGCCTGACCTGAAAGTTGTGATTCTCCTGCCTCAGCTTCCCAATCTGTTGGGTTTAAAGGCATCGACAACCACAGCTACAGAAAATAGTTCATTTTAACCCAAATATTAATTACCATACTAAGGAACATGGATTCAAGTTACCCTGAATGATGTGTGTGTTCCTCCCTGGAAGAGATTATATCACTTTTTTTTTCTTTCTTCTTTATTTTCTCTCTTTCTTTTTTTCTTTCTTTATTTTTCTTTTTTCTTTCTTTTTTCTAATATACCAAGGATTGAACCCAGGGGCACTTAAACACTGAGGCACATTCCCAGCCCTTTTTATATTGTATTTTCAGACATGATGTCACTAAGTTCCTGATGGTCTCACTAAGTTGCTGAGTCTGGCTTTGAATTTAGCAATCCTCCTATGTTAGCCTCTCAAGCTGCTGGGAATGCAGTTGTGTGCCACTGTGCCTGGTCTCCATGAACTTTTATAAAAGAAACTGTGTATCACTGCATTAACCAATTGCATTGGTAGGAACATCAGTTTGGTGGGGTACAGAAGAAAAAAATAAAATTTCTTCTGTATGTCTGCTATTGGATTCTGAGCTTTGGTAGATTTTGGAGATGTCTGGTAAGGTCAGTGATATATTCTGAGAAGTTTTGAGATTGTGGTGTGATACAGAAATTAAGATGATTGGCTATTGAAGAGCTTAGGATTAGCCCAAGATAGTGTTTGCTCTCCATACAGAACCCTGCCTTTCCACCCTCATGGTGGTCTAGTTAGGCAAAGTCAAGTACTCTGAAGGTTCTTTGATGGAGATGCAACTGTATAGAGAACTTGAGTTCACAGCTGTAAAAATCTTGTGCTTTTTCTTTTTTCTTCCTTAGGTGTAGACACCATGTCAGATTTCTTGGGCAGAGGTTCCCTTTGGGCACGTCCCAGAGTCCCATGTCCTCAGCCACTATCCTCTCCTGGAGCTGCCACAGAGTGCCCACAGCTGCCCTGTGCCTTGCAGGGTGAACAGAATTTCAGGCCCTGGGTCAGCTCCTCCTAGAGGACAGCCTGAGGTGTGGGGTGCAGCCTCTCAGGGAAGCTGCTGGGGGCCCTGGGCTGAGGAATCTCCTGGAAAAGGCCTCATCTAAACAGCTACTTCCTTGGGACCTAGTTTTCCCCAAGCTCTGTTCCCATTCCTTGGAGACAGGTGGACAGTCAGCCTGTGGATGCGGGTGCTGAGGGGCCAGGTCAGCAGTGACTCCTGCCCTTTCAGTCTCTCACAGTGTGAAGGAGCACAAGCTCTCCCAAAGCATAAGGACCACCCACCCCAGGGCAGAGCTGTGCAGACCTGAAAAGCCTCATAGACTGGAGTCATGGTCCAGGTTCCTGGGAGGGTGATCCTGGATGCTTTCCATGAGCAAGACCAGGAGGTATCATGTCCCAGCTGTCAGGGACCTTTCCTGCCCCTTGAGCCTGACACATCTGTGCTCTCTCAACACCAAAGCTTTCTGTGTATCACTTTGAAATGATGTGCTCACTTATCTGAGGCCCAGGTTTATTTATTCAGAGCCAAATGGGATGGACTATTATTAAAGAGGCAAGAGAGAGGTGGATTAAAATCCAGCTTTTTTTTTTTTTTTTTTTTTGGTTAAAAATCCTAACTTACAGCCAGATACAATGGTGCACACCTGTGATCCTTCCTGCTCCAGAGGCTGAGACAGGAGTGTTTCAAATTTGAGGACAGCCTTAGCAACTTAGTGAGGCCTTATGCAACCTGGTGAGACTGCGTCTCAAAATAAAATATAAAAATGACTGGGGATGTGGCTCAGTAGTAAAATATCTCTGGGTTTCATCTTGGGGGCATCAAACAAAAAAGAAAAAAGAGAAAAAGAAAAAGAAAACATCTAATTACCTAATTTACCTTTTGCTACCCCTGAGTATGTATAGAAAGTTTGTAAGATTCAAATTTGTCTTTTCATGATTTCAAATTGAAATCCAACTCTAGATTCCAAAATACCACGTAAGATACAGAGAAACTCTGTCTTACATTATTGCTGCAGAATTTGAGTCCAATTCTACAAAAATAGTGGTGGATAAATTTATGAATGTGATTTCATGAAAACTAGTATCTGTCCTTCACAAGGTGATGAATTTGACAAAGGATGACAGTTTTTCACTGTTGTTGTCCTAACGTGGCAGGTTCATGTTAACTGTGTGTTTTTTTGTTATCAGGAATGGAACCCAGAGGTGCTTAACCACCAGCCCCTTTTAGATTCTTTATTTTGAGACAGAGTCTTGCTATATCATCTAGGGCCACTGGGGTTACAGGTGTGCACCATCACACCCGTCTTCATTGTAATTTTTAAGGATAATTTTGGCAATGCCTTGAATACCCAACTGTAATCATTTAATCACTGAATATCAGTGAAAGAGAAAATGACACCTGTTTTCTGCAAAGGAGAGATCCATGTGTCTAAGTAAGGGTGCTGATCCCCTCACCATGTCACCTAATTCCTGTTCCCTCCCAACTGCCTCCTCGTAGGGCCACCGCTTTGGGAGCTAGCCTTTTAGCTTATGAAACCTGGGAGTAATATAAATGCTCTTTGTATTCTCTCTGTCATGTACAACATTTTGCCTGGTGTTAGATACAGTTTACTGTTTCCAATTTTTTGAAAACTATTTTTTGTTGTTGCTGTTGTTGGACACAATACCTATTTATTTATTTCTATGTGGTGCTGAGGATCAAACCTAGGGTCTCTCATGTGCTCGGCAAGCACTCTACTGCTGAGCCAGAATCCCAACCCTCCTATTTCCATGTTTAGATATAGTTTTTCTTAAGTTTACGTCCAAAATACAGTAAAGCATGCCCTAAATTTCACAGAATTTGCTGAAAAGCTCAGTGTTTTTTCAGAGAGTTTAGATCATGGGAACATTCAATCTTCTTTGTGAGAAAGTGTGGTGTCTTTCTACTGATTTTGTTGTGTTTTTATGCCTCTAATTGTGTACCTTTTGTATCATAATCGTTTTTATCTCTCATTCCATGTATTTTACCAAGCTACTCTCCAGCCCAAGAGAATTGGTATTGTAGACTGTTCTTTATTTATTTGCTTACTTATTGAGTGCTGGGAATTGATGCCATGGACATGCTCATGCTTAGTTATCTTCCAGAAAAAAATTTCAATTTGTGAGCAACGTTCTGGAGGTAGGCAGGTGTTTTACTGGGGAATAAACCTACAGGCACTCGACCACTGAGCACATCCTCAGCCCTTCTTCTTATTTATTTCTTTTCTTTTTTTAAAAAAATATTTTGTATAGTTGTAGATGGATAGAATACCTTTATTTTATTTATTTTTCTGTGGTGCTGAGGATCATACCCCGTGTCTCACACATGTTAGCAAGTGGTCTGCCACTCAGCTACAGTCCCAGAGCCCCTTTTATTTTTGATAAAATAAAAATTTAGTCTCACTGAATTTCTGAGTGTCTTGCTATGTTGCTGAGACAGGCCTCAAACTTTTGCCATTTCCCTGCCTTGACCTCCCTAGTGGCTGAAATTACAGGTGCACACCACTACACCAGCAGTTGGAATGAGTTTTGAAGACTTATCATCCAATTTCTTTCCAGATGAAAATAGTATTGAAAATCAGTTTTCTTGCTTTTGTTCATACTTTTGAAATTTGTAACTACAACTCTTCCTCTTTGCTTTATTTTTGCATTATTATGAAAAAGGTATTTAGCATATTAATATTGTTTGTTATGTATACATTTTTAAAACTTCATGGCTTGATAGTTTATTTATTAGATAAACTTTGTTTTTATGAGCAATTTTAGGCTTACATAGTTTATTAGTCAGTGTTCTCCAGAGGAAAAGTATCAAGAGGAAGTATGATTATCAAAGGGGATTCATTAGATTGGCCTACTTGACCCGAAGGTGGATGTCCAGAGTGTCCATCTGCAGGCTGGAGAGCTTGAGAAGTAGTAGATGCAGAGTCCCAGAGGCTGAAGCCTGAGAACAAGGGGGATCAATGGTGCTGCCTTAGTCCAGACCAAAGATTCTGGAAACTCACTAGAGAATCACTGGTAGAGTCCACTTTGGGAGAGTGAAGAATTTTGTTCCACCCAAGACACCGTCCTATTGGATGGTGCGGCATAGTTTAAGGAGGTTCTCCAGTTTGGCTCACTATCCCATATGCCAATCATTTGTAGACATACCCTCATGGACACATCCAGAAGCTCATTAATCATTGGCATCTTTTAATCCAATCAAGGTAACAATTAAATGTGCCATTACACATAGTATCAAATACCCCTTTTCTCCAGCTGATAGTCTCCACTGTTTTCAACATATTGCATTGGTGTAGGGTGTTTGTTAGTTACTAAACCCATGTTGAACATTTGATAAAGAGAATGGATGAAGCAACATTTAGGATAAGCCAAAGTTCATCCTTTACTTTAGGGTTCCTCTTCCTTGTGATGTGATTGTGTGTGTCACGTCGTATACAAGATAATGTCATACAGAAGAGTTTCACTGCTCTGGGAATCCAGTGTTCCACCTGTCCATCACTCCTCCTCATTCCTTCCTCCCTCTCTGCTCCCTAAGTCCCTGACACCCATCAGTTCTGCTAGTGCATCTCTAATGTTGTCTTTTCCAGAATGTTCTTGACTTGGAATCTTCCTGCACTTGGCCATTTCAAACTGGCTTCTCTCACTTACCTGTCTGCCTTTAAGGGTGCTGTATCTTTCCAGGCTGAGAGCTCATTTTCTGGGTGATGCTCTTTGGTGTGGTTAAACTGCAGCTTGTCCATTCAGTATTGAAAGGTGCATCTTCCTTGCATCTAGCTTTGGGCCGTTCTGGATATGGCTGCTGTAGTCACTGCAGTGAGGGTTCCTGTGCCCATAATTTTCACATCATTTGCATAGACACCTGGAGTGTGATGAGTTAATTGTACAGTTTTTTGCATTTATGATTCAATTTTGCATTTATGATTATGAGCATGCTTCATAGTCTTCTTTTCTATTTAATACTTTTCTTTATCTATTTAATTTGGATAATATGGTAACTTATGCCTCAGGAAGACTTAGGAGGTGTTAACTCAGCTTTTATGTTCTGGAAAAAAAGTAGAAAACTGGTGGCAGTTCTTATGTGCCTCATGGAAGCCCGTTTGAGATGTCAGAGCCTTGCCTTGCCTTTTTGGGAAGTAATTAGTTATTGAGTCTGTTTTTTTCAGCAGCCATGGGCTCATCTGTTTTGTGTATTTCCCCTTGTGTGTAAGTTGTAGGAGATTGTCTCTCTCAAAGAAATGGTCCAGTTTCTGCAGTTGTCTAATTTGTGTCAAGCAGGTTTATGAGAATCTTGAAGTCCCAATGCATTGTTGATGATGACATTTTTAAATCTGTTAGTAGGTTTTCAGTCCTCGATGCTTTTTTCTTTAATGTTATTGTATATTTTACAGTTTTATTTCTTTCTTTTTATGTGGCAGTGAGGATTGAACCCAGTTTCTCCCAAGCACTAGGCAAGCCACAACCCCAGTCCCTGTCCTCTGTATTCTTAGCCTTTTGTCAGTTAATCAGTGATGCTGATGTTCATGAAGAACTTGATTTGCAGACTGCGGATTTCCAAATTGTGGTTTCATCAACACCTTCTCTGTTACCTCCCTGTGGTTAATTTAGGTTTACCTTGTTCTTCTTTCTCTGGTTTTCTGAAGTGGCAGTTTCATTGGTTGCTTTTAGCTCTTCTTTTCTGAAATGTGTGTTGGATGACTTAGATACCAATACAGTGCCACCTCTGGTGTTCTCTATGAATTTCCTATGATGGACTTTTACATTTTTTTCTTTCAAAATGGTTACCTTTTCTCTTGAGTCACCTCTTTGTCCTGTGTCTGTTCAGAGCCCTGTGTTTCATGTCCCCTTCCCTGGAGGCCTTTCAGCTTCTTCTGATCTGATTTCTGCTTTAGCTCTCATGTTCTTTGAGCATACATGGGATTTCACTGGCGGTGCACTTGTAGGGGTATGGTTTATGTCCTGTAGAGTGTTGCTGTGATCCTGAGACCTCAGTGTGCTTCCCGTTTGGTTGAAGGTCCATGAAGCCCTCCTGTCTGCATCATTGTCCTGACAGAGTTGGGCTGATGTCTCTGAGGGTAATTTTGGATTCTTCGTTGTTTGGGGTGGTTCTGTATGTTTTCAGTCTTTGAGTATGCTTCTGTGTAAGTGGCAGGGACATTTCCTTTTTGTCTGTCCTTCACGGTGCAGACATCATAGCATGCTTACAGATGTGAATGGTGGCCTCTTTCACACCCAGACTGTGTGGGATAGTTCAGAATCCTGGGCTACAAACTTGTTGCTTTACCACACTGTGGAAGAGCTTCTGCCTTAGGTTTGTTTGCACCACCATTGCTACAGGCACAATGAATCTGTTTCACCACAGACAACCATTGCATATGTGGCCCAACCTTGATCAAAATGTCCTTGAGCAGAACATTGGTATATGTCTCATGACTGTATATTATGGTAGTGATTCGGCTGCTGTTAAGAAGAGTTTGACAATCATTGGACATTCATTGTTGCAGTGAGACTTAGAAAAGTAGTGCTTGCTGTTTATTAAGAAGATTGTTTTGCGAGTTATAAAACTTTGTAAGGCTGTTGTTTGGACAAGGTGAGTTTTTTTTTTTTTTTTTTTTTTAGAGAGAGAGAGAAGAGAATCTTTTTAATATTTATTTTTTAGTATTCGGTGGACACAACATCTTTGTTTGTATGTGGTGCTGAGGATCAAACCCGGGCCGCACGCATGCCAGGCAAGCACGCTACTGCTTGAGCCACATCTCCAGCCCTTGGTGACATTTTTGGGTCATTGAGTTATTTCTAAGACACGGGCCATCTTTCCACTTACCCCATTCTGGTTTGACAGTAACCACAAGAAATTATCAAATTGTTGTGTTTATTAATAAATAAATTAATCAAATAGAGAACTCATGTTTGTTTTGGTCCTTTAATAGTAAGCTAGTTGACTAAATTTGTTCTGGAGTACAGCACCTGCAAACTTCCAGTTGTTCTTAGTGTAATCACACAGAATGAGCTCAGTCTCCAGTTAACACATTGTGACCAGCTGTGTGAAATGTTGTCTAAATGTTGTCTATGAAGGAATCTCCTTAGTGACCCCATGCCCAGAGGGTGGGAGTGTGGGCTGGTTCTAGGCATTTCTTTAAGTATGGAACAATAGACTTTCAGAGGAAACAAGACATCAGTAAATACCATGTTGCCTATATTAACCTTGTAGGTACTGGCAGCCACTGTAGTTGGCAGAATCTCTCTCAAATGCTTAGTTTCATGATTCCTGCATTTTTCTACTCATCACCTTTCTTTTCTAAAGATAAGTCCTATCAGGAGTGTTTATATTAGCTCTGTACCACACAGGACATTTCTAGGACATGTAACAGAGGTGCAACCATTAAAGAAGTTAGGAGTGATCTGGGAGTCTGTCTTACTTCCTGTGAACTCACCAAAGGAAGGGTATAAATCACTATGATGTTTGCCTTCTGAGTAGCCAATTTCTAGTGTTGGAATGGGTGTAAGAAATTGAGTGCAGTAAAGATTTGATGGACCAAATCATGGAATTAATCAGGAGGCCAGGGAATCATGTGAACATCATGCATGTTGAGTGCAGATTTCTCATGCTGTCATTCTCTTCTGGCCTTCACTATACATTTGTGGGATATTTTAGATCTCAGTGACCTTTGAGGATGTGGCTGTGAACTTCACCAAGGAGGAGTGGTCTTTTCTGGATGCTTCCCAGAAGAACCTTTACAGAGATGTGATGCTGGAAGTCCTCAGAATCCTGGCTTGTATAGGTAATAATGTTGGTTTTAAAATTAATCAAATAGAGAACTCATGTTTAATATTTTGGTCATTTATGTAGAAGGTGAAAAGGAAATCAGTTGGTGAATTATTGAAGCATAAATGGCACCTAAAATTTGGCAAAGCATTTCTAGCTCCTAAATATTCATAAAGATTGTTATGTTCTCTCATTTTAGGAAACAAGTGGGAATACAGGACCACTGAAGATCAGATTGAAAGCTCTGGAAGCAACCTAAGGTAACTGTACTCACAAGAGGAATTTGTGAGGGAATCTGAGAACTGTCATAAAATTTTTAAAGCAATCCAACCGAAGAAGTATGCATAATGTGAAATGTATTTATTCTTATAATATTTTTTTAACCAGAAATATATACTTATCTGTAACAGGTATTCAGTCTTTTCAAAGTATTTGACATGCAAAAAGTACTATGAAATTGCATATGTGAATATCAGTATGTGAATAATAGCCAGAGAAGGTGTGTTGCAAAGGATTGTTTCCTTTCAATCTCTTTATTTTCAGGCAACTTTAACAAGTCAGAAAATCTAGCCTTTACCTGATGTTGGTAGAAATGTAAAGACCTATAAATAAATAGAAAATTGTGAATGAGTTAGGTATCAATTATGTGCTGGTCACTTCTTCTTCAAAGAAGTCCTATGGTAAACTTCAAACTTTCCCCACAGAATAGTGTGGGGAAAGCTTCAAATTGATTCCAATTCTTAATGAAACAAAGAAAAATTTTAATAGAGTAAATCCATGTGACTTCATTATGTGTGCAAAAGATTTCATATGTCCTTCATTCCTTCATAGGCACATCACATCTCACTCTGGACAGAAATACTATAAGCATGAGGAATGTGAAGAGAAGCCATGTGAATTTAAACAATATAGGAAATCTGTGGTTTCTCTGAAAAGTGTTCACACACAAATGTTGTTCCAAACTGGAGATAGACCACATGAAAATACAGTATGTGGGAAAGTCATCAGTTGTTCCAGTGACATTCAAAGACATGAAGAAACTCATACTGGGTGGCAACCCTATGAATGTCAACAATGTGGTGAAGCCTCTTCTTCTCTCCCAGGTGTTCAAAGACACATGATAACACACAGTGGAAGTAAACCTTTTCAATGTGAGGTATGTGGGAAAGCCTTTCATTTCTCCTCTTTATTTAGAAGACATGAAAGAACTCATTCTGGAGAGAAACTCTATGAATGTAAACAAGATGGTCGAACCTTTATTTCACACCCAAGTCTTCAAAAGCACAGGATCACACACACGGGGAATGCACATTTCAAATGTAAGGTATGTGGGAAAGACTTTGCTTATCCCAGATTACTTAGAAGACATCAGAAAACACATACTGGAGAGAAGCCCTATGAATGTAAGCAGTGTGGCAAAGCCTTTGGTAGATCTGGTGACCTTCATGTACATGAAAGAACTCACACTGGAGAGAAGCCCTATGAATGTACGCAGTGTGGGAAAGCCTTTGCTACATCCTGTCTGCTTCATACACATGGAAGAATACATACTGGAGAGAAGCCTTATGAATGCAAACAATGTGGAAAAGCCTTTACTGCATCCTATGAGCTTAAGAGACATGGAAGAACACATACTGGAGAGAAGCCCTATGAATGTCAACAATGTGGAAAAGCCTTTGCTAGATCTGGTGACCTTCACACACATGAAAGAACTCATACTGGAGAGAAGCCCTATGTATGTAAGCAGTGTGGAAAAGCCTTTGCTGCATCCCATCAGCTTCACGCACATGGAAGAACACATACTGGAGAGAAGCCTTATGAATGTAAGCATTGTGGAAAAGCCTTTTCTAGTTCTAGTTACCTTAACATTCATGAAAGAACACACACTGGAGAGAAGCCCTATGAATGTAAGCAGTGTGGAAAAGCCTTTGCTAGATCTAGTCACCTTCAGATTCATGGAAGAACACACACTGGAGAGAAGCCCTATGAATGTAAGCAGTGTGGCAAAGCCTTTGCTAGATCTAGTCACCTTCAGATTCATGGAAGAACACACACTGGAGAGAAGCCCTATGAATGTAAGCAGTGTGGAAAAGCCTTTGCTAGATCTAGTCACCTTCAGATTCATGGAAGAACACACACTGGAGAGAAGCCCTATGAATGTAAGCAGTGTGGCAAAGCCTTTGCTAGTTCTAGTTACGTTCAGATTCATGGAAGAACACACACTGGCGAGAAGCCCTATGAATGTACGCAGTGTGGGAAAGCCTTTGCTACATCCCGTCTGCTTCATACACATGGAAGAATACATACTGGAGAGAAGCCCTATGAATGCAAACAATGTGGAAAAGCCTTTACTACATCCTATGAGCTTAAGAGACATGGAAGAACACATACTGGAGAGAAGCCCTATGAATGTCAACAATGTGGAAAAGCCTTTGCTAGATCTGGTGACCTTCACACACATGAAAGAACTCATACTGGAGAGAAGCCCTATGTATGTAAGCAGTGTGGAAAAGCCTTTCCTAGATCTTGTGACCTTCACACACATGGAAGAACTCATACTGGAGAGAAGCCCTATGTATGTAAGCAGTGTGGAAAAGCCTTTGCTGCATCCCGTCAGCTTCATACACATGGAAGAACACATAGTGGAGAGAAGCCTTATGAATGCAAACAATGTGGAAAATCCTTTGCTGCATCGCATCAGATTCACGCACATGGAAGAACACATACTGGAGAGAAGCCTTATGAATGTAAGCAGTGTGGAAAAGCCTTTTCTAGTTCTAGTCACCTTCAGATTCATGGAAGAACACACACTGGAGAGAAGCCCTATGAATGTAAGCAGTGTGGCAAAGCCTTTGCTAGATCTAGTCACCTTCAGATTCATGGAAGAACACACACTGGAGAGAAGCCCTATGAATGTAAGCAGTGTGGAAAAGCCTTTGCTAGATCTAGTTACATTCAGATTCATGAAAGAACACATACTAGAAAGAAACCCTTTGGATGTCAACAATGTGGAAAAACATTTGCTTCATCCCGTCGTCTTCACATACATGGAAGAATGCATACCGGAGAAAAGCCCTATGAGTGTGAACAATGTGGAAAAGCCTTTACTGCTGCCTATTGCCTTCAGATACATAAACGAACTCATACTGGAAAGAGGCCCTATGAATGTAAGCGGTGTGGGAAAGCCTTCACTCAGTCCTCTCACCTTCACTCACATGAACAAACTCATACTGTAGAGAAGCCCTATGATTGTAAGCAGTGTGGCAAAGCTTTTGCTAGTTCTTTTAAACTTCAAAGACATGGAAGAGTGCATACTGGAGAGAAGCCGTATGAATGTAAGCAGTGTGGCAAAGCCTTTGCTAGTTCTGGTTACCTTCACATACATGAAAGAACTCATACTGGAGAGAAGCCCTTTGTATGTAGGCAGTGTGGCAAAGCCTTTGGTAGATCTGGTGACCTTCACATACATGAAAGAACTCATACTGGAGAGAAGCCCTATGTATGTAAGCAGTGTGGCAAAGCCTTTGCTACATCCCGTCAGCTTCAGAAACATGGAAGAACACATACTGGAGAGAAGCCTTATGAATGCAAACAATGTGGAAAAGCCTTTGCTACATCCAGTCAGCTTCATGCACATGGAAGAACACATACTGGAGAGAAGCCTTATGAATGTAAGCATTGTGGAAAAGCCTTTTCTAGTTCTAGTTACCTTAATATTCATGAAAGAACACACACTGGAGAGAAGCCCTATGAATGTAAGCAGTGTGGAAAAGCCTTTGCCAGATCTAGTCACCTTCAGATTCATGGAAGAACACACACTGGAGAGAAGCCCTATGAATGTAAGCAGTGTGGAAAAGCCTATGCTAGATCTAGTCACCTTCAGATTCATGGAAGAACACACACTGGAGAGAAGCCCTATGAATTCAAACAATGTGGAAAAGCCTTTGCTACATCCAGTCAGCTTCATGCACATGGAAGAACACATACTGGAGAGAAGCCTTATGAATGCAAAGAATGTGGAAAAGCCTTTGCTCTGTCCCATCAGCTTCATGCACATGGAAGAACACATACTGGAGAGAAGCCTTATGAATGTAAGCAGTGTGGAAAAGCCTTTGCTAGTTCTAGTTACCTTCAGATTCATGGAAGAACACACACTGGAGAGAAGCCCTATGAATGTAAGCAGTGTGGAAAAGCCTTTGCTAGATCTAGTCAACTTCAGATTCATGGAAGAACACACACTGGAGAGAAGCCCTATGAATGTAAGCAGTGTGGCAAAGCCTTTGCTACATCCCGTCAGCTTCAGAAACATGGAAGAACACATACTGGAGAGAAGCCCTATGAATTCAAACAATGTGGAAAAGCCTTTGCTATATCCTATCAGCTTAACAGACATGAAAGAACACACACTGGCGAGAAGCCCTATGAATGTCAACAATGTGGAAAAGCCTACACTACTGCCTTTTACCTTCGGATGCATAAATACACTCATACTGGAGAGAAGCCCTATGAATGTAAGCAGTGTGGCAAAGCCTTCACTCAGTCCTCTTACCTTCACTCACATGAACAAACTCATACTGGAGAGAAGCCCTAAGAATGTAAGCAGTGTGGCAAAGCCTTTGCTAGATCCAATGACATTCACAGACATGGAAGAATGTATACTGGAGAGAAGCCCAATGAATGTCAACAACGTGGAGAAGCCTTTGCCACATCTTGTCTGCTTCACACATGTGAAAAAACACATACTGCATAGAAATCGTATGCATGAAAACAATTGGTAAACTCTTGTGTTATCACTGTTTCACTCATATACATGTAGGGAGTTTACTGGAGAAAAATCCTTTGAATGTGAAATATGGTAAATCAATATTTCATGTCATCCTCAAAGACAAGAGGGGCTCACAGTGCTGAAAATGTGTGTGTGTGTTTGTGTGTATGTGTGTGTGTGTGAGATAGAGATCGATCATCAATCGATCCACTGGGGATTTAGTCTGGTGGTGCTCTACCAGTGAGCTGCATTCCAGTTCCTTTTTACTTTTTATTTTGAGACAGGGACTTGCTGAGTTTCTTAGGGTCTTCCTAAGGTGCTGAGGCTACCCTCCAACATTGATTCTTCAGAATCAGCCTCTCGAGTCTCGGGAATTAAAGGCATACACCACCACATCCAACTGAATAACTCTTTAAATGTGAAAAATATCACAAATCATTCCATTTTCCCTGTTGCCTTCAAAGCCATTTCACTCACATTGAAAAACAAACCCTCTGAGTTTAGGGGATTTGCTACATTCTGTCAGCTTCGTTTCCTTTCTTATATATGAAAACACTCATGCAGAGAAGCCCTGTGAATGTGAGAAATGTGGGAAATCTACTAGTTTTCTCATTTTTTTTCCTAAGGACTGGGAATATCGTTTTGGAATAAAAAGAATAAATCCTATGCAAGTAAGATATATAAAGGGTTCAGCCGTTCTAGTTTTGTTCAGTTGTATGAAAGGAGTCATACTGTAGAAAATGCTGAGGATAAGCCATGTGGGGCAGTATTCAGATTTCAGAGTTTTCTCCAAAGGCATAAAAGAATTCACATCTGTGAAAATCCTTTTTCTATCTTTAAAAATTGCAGTAACACTTTCAACTTTCCAGTTCCCTTTGAACAGCATTTAAGCAATCACACTGGAGAAAAGCCCTGTATGTAGAAATGTGGTGAGAACTTTGCTTGTTTCAGATCCATTTGAACTTGTTCAGACTTGAGGAAAATTTTATTTTATTTCATTTTATTTATTTATTTTGAGAAAACCAGTGTAGGTGTTTGAAAATGGTGTGTGCCTTCATTTCTTTTTTCTTTCTTTCTTTTTTTTTTTTTTAAATCTATTCAGAGGTAACAAAACTGCACCCTGGGTTGGAGAGGCGCATTGCATCAGCATGAAGATTTGAAAGCAATATGTTTTTCTGGGTTAAATCTCTCTTATTGTTAGATTCCATTTTCCTGTATCTTAAGTCTTTTGAGTCTAATGTTTCATTACATATTGTGTATGTTAGTTTAGGCCTCTCCACTCCAGGCTTTGGTACAGATTGGTGAAATGGCTCTTCTGAACTTCTTTCTTCTCTTTCTTTGTTCAGATTTCACCCAGGAGTGCTCTACCACTGAGTTTCTCCACAATCCTTTTAATTGTTATTTTTTGATATGGGGTGAGGCTGGCAGCTGGGACCATCGGGATGTGTCTGTGTACCCTGCAGCTGGCCTCTTCCTTTTCCTTGATTGCTTATTGATCTATTGATGACTCTGGGACCATCACACTTGTCACTTGTGCTTGTTCTAAGGCTCATGTATTGTGCTGTATGTAGGCACATTAAAGAGCATTATAAGATAATATCATTTGTGTATATTGTTTGGAGAGGCACTTTCTCAAAATATATTTTGCCCTATACTTGAGTTGCTTTCTCTTTTCTTTTCCCAGTTCTGGGGACCGAATCCTGCCTTGTGCATGCTAGGCAGGCATTCTAGCATTGAATGCTCCGTGGCTCAGGTGGTGAGTTTGCTGCTGCTGTGAGTGTGGACCCCACTGATAACCACATTAGCAGATGCAGCTCTGCAGGTGTTTCCTCCACAATTGCAGCTGATCTCTTCCTTCTTAAAGGTCTTTTATACCAGTGAATTTTTTTTAAAAAAACTACATCCAGTTTAGGTTTTCTCCCCATGAATGATACTTAGGTGGAATATGCAGAAAACCCAGGCTTGATTTCTCTCTGTGTTTAGAGTACCTCAGTAGCCCTGGTAAAATTGTGTGATGGTTTTCTTAATACACACTGCATGACCAAAGGCTTGATAAGGAGCATCCCAGTCTGATGTCCTAATTCAGCGGCACTCTCTTCTCCACCAAATAATCTTAAATAAATTCTCAAGAGACCTTCACCATAATTTTCTTTCAAGGGAATGTCAGGAAAAGATTTTGCAAAGATCTCAATGTGGGTTATAACACAGACTTCTGCTTTTGTGGCAAAGCTTGGAAGTCCTCTGACAAATCTTAAAATTGATACACAAATCACTTTCTGTGAACTAATCAAAACAAACAAACATACAAAAAAACACCTTTATGTATACCCCTACAAAAAATATAAACCTCCATCCCTGTCCCACTGGATGTAAATAAAGATCAATGAAATTCAAAGCAGTGATCCAAAAAATTTTGTGATACCCCTCAGAACCCTGCAGCTAATCAATGTGCTCCTGGAACATGCCTTGGGTGTCTAGCCTCATGTGCCCTACATCACTAATAAAGCTACAGCCTCCAATCAGGTGATATTGTGCAGTACTTGCTGTGGAGAGGGCTGTTTCTGCTCAGGCTAAAGGATTCAGTTACTTGTCCTAAGGATTCAAAGCCTCCTGAGCAAAACCTCACCCACAACGTATTCAGGTGTCATGGATCTTGTGTGATCATTGGTGCGAGTTCCTTACATACTTGTGTCCAAATATTGAAGTTTGCCAACATGCCAAAGATGGGTTGATTGTCACTGCTACCTCTGTTGCAGCCATTTGCTGTGTCTCAGTGTTTATTTGGAAAGGAAGGCCAAAAGAGTGTGCTGTGGCCCTTTTGTTTTTGATAAATACAGCCTAAGCCATCCAGTAAAACTTCATTAAAAGATAGTTTTGAACGCTTCCCAGGATTTCCAAAAACTTTCTTTGCAGCTAATGAGTCAGTGTGGCAATTTCCTAGTTTTACATTTTTGATTTAGTAGAAATATTGCATAGAGTTGTGTGAGCACTTGATGCAGTCTGGACTTCATTGTAATAAATCCATTTGCCAAAGGCAGTAGTTGCAGGCTTGTTCCTGGGCAGTGTGAGGGCTGGAGTGAATGCAACTGTCCTGGGGTGTGGGCATTGTTTGTAGGAGTTCAGTCATGGTGAGTACATCAGTTTAGGAATCAGACTCCTAGGAGGGCTACATAATCTCCTGACAGGACCTGCCTGTCCCTTTTGGACAATAGTGTTGTCATGTGAGCTGGCAGGTGGATGGTTACCTTCTGATGGATTTGGGTTTGTAGCTGAGCAAATAGTGAGAATGTACAATGATTAAATGAGAATTAAAATATTCTTTGTGATACCAAAGACATAATATGGGGGCCAAACAAAATAACAAGTAACCTCTTGGACCTTGAATCACATATTTTCCTTCATGTATGCATTTTCTTACAAACTTTTGTAGTGTGATGCTTATGTGGAACAAACTGAGATAAACATGGAGAGGTTTATTTAATGGTACAGTGTACTAGAAGTTTTAAAGACTTGCAGGAGGCTTAGATTCCACTATTGTTAAAATTTTATGAAAGACTCTGCAATTCTCAAAATTCTTGAGAATCCTCAGGTGCTGTGGCATACACCTGAAATACCAGTGGCTCAAGATTCTGAGGCAGGAGGATTGTGATTTTTTTTTCACTTTTTTTAAAGAGAGAGAATTTTTTAATATTCATTTTTTAGTTTTCAGTGGACACAACATCTTTATTTTATTTTTATGTGGTGCTGAGGATTGAGCCGAGCACCCCACGCATGCCAGGTGAGCATGCTACCATTTGAGCCACATCCCCCGCCCATCTTTTCATTTTTCTTAAAAATTTATATATATAAATATAAATTTTTTTTCCCTCAGAATCAAACCCAGTGCCTCACACATGCTAGGCACATTGTCAACCACTGAGCCACAACCTTAGCCCAAGGGTTCTGATTTGTAAGGTTGTCTCCCTGGATAACAAGGAGTAAAGAACTCAGTGAGACCCTGTCTCTAAGAAGTAACTCAAATAATAAATAAAAAAGAAGGCTGGGAGGTGGCTGAGTGCCACTGAGTTTGATTCACAGTACCCCGAAGAAAAATGCATTAGGAACCAAGTTTTAATAAACCGTATGATGGGTGGATGGGCTTGTCCATAATATTGTTTTCTTCTTTGGATTCTCAGGCATGGTTTACTAATTCAGGAACTCTGTAAAATTCACCAATTCAATAAAAGCAAGTGTATGGTTTTAAAAAATAATAATATAGCAAGGTCCATGAGGGGCCGCTTCCTGCTCTGGGAACCTCAGTAATTGGTAGTCATCACAAGTGGCCATCATGTCCTTATCATAAAGAGTTTGTGAAAGCTTCTATTGTGCAGGAGTCTCTGAAGGTGCTAAAAGTGCCTGTCTTTTCAGATCCTTTTGGTGGAGGAATTCCTTATGGAGGTCTCTGATTTAGAGATGATGTCATTGGGGAGCTCAAGTGAAACTGATAAGTGACGAACACATTGCCACATGGTCCAGGGCAGCCTAAAAGGTGTCAGATTTTCTTGTCTTCAAGGAGTGTGTCAAGCATCCTTGGAGGAGGATGTCAGCAATTTACGATGTGCTCCTGCAAAAACGTCTCTGCTCAGGTCATTTGTGAAAAGCTGATGAGTAGTCTGAAAATTTATTTGGTCCTGTTAGTGATAAGGACAATTTGCATTAGAATGCTATTGAAATAGAGAAAACAGAAAATATTAGCCAATTCTGAGGCGAAAATATATACCAGTTGTGATTAAATGGGATCAGTAATTTTCATTATATTTGGTATTGGGTATGGATACTTACAGACAGGAACAGATCATCAAAGTAGCAGTAATCTACCCAAGGCAAATGTTGAGATAGAGAATATCTGTGTTTCTGTGGTTGGTATTTTATTTTTTCCTCTGTGATGGTCAGTGACTGTGTTTAAACATTTCACGATGCCCAGATAGAACTCTAATTTTTCCATATTTAATGAATTAGAAAATGTTAGACTATTAAATATTCTGAGAAGCACATCAGATTTTATAGGAATTTTTAGTTTCCATATACCTTGTTTTAACATATCAAAAAATATATGAAGTGATTTAATTAGAGACTGATGGTGTTTATTTATTTATTTTTGTTACTGGGGATTGCTGCGGCAAGTGTGGCGAAGCTAGCAGGTTCTGGCAAGGTTTGATGGGACATTGGAAGAAATAAAGAGTCACACATGCAGAAGATACAACATCTGGGATCGTGTAGCACTGCTTTATGATGGAGCAGCAGGTCTAAAGAATTATACCAGGGGGGCTGGGGATGTGGCTCAAGTGGTAGCGCGCTCACCTGGCATGTGTGCGGCACTAGGTTTGATCCTCAGCACCACATATAAATAAAATAAAAGATGTTATGTCCACCAAAAACTAAAAAATATAAATGAACAAATATTAAAAATTATCTCTCTCTTTAAAAAAAAGGAAAAAAAGAATTACACCAGCAATCTTTATTGTATATCTTTCATTGATCATATTAAAGACTATGCAAGCATTATTCTTTGTATTTATGAAAGTTACACAGTTAGCAACGGTATGCAGCTATTTCCTCCGTTACATTCTACAGTTGGAATTTGCAATGTTAAGAGCACTGTGCAGCTCTCAAGAAAGTCCATCCTTTAAAGTTACTTTAAAGCATCCTTTAAAGCAGCAGAACTGGTGAAACATTGTGGTTGACTTAGCAAGGAACTTTGTGCCTGAGAATAAGGTCATAGCTGAAAAGTCTCCCACAACAGAGTCTCCCCCATGGAGAGCATTGCCATAGCAACCGGGCATCGTATACTTTTGCGTAGAAACTTTTCCAGTCACCAAGCATGCCACTGCCATTACATCATTAGAGACCTCCATCTCAGACACTTGTCTCCCAATCACTGTCCTGGTCTCCACAGGGGATTGAACCCAAGGCTGCTTTACCACTGAGCTACACCCTCACCAAGGCTCCCCCTCTTTTTTTCTTTCTTGAGACAGTGGTAGACTCTGTTGCCCAGGCTGACCTTACACTCATCTAAAACTAGAGCAATGTGGTCTCTGAACCTTTACCCCAATGGTAGTCACATTTGCTGGGAACTCAGCTGAAGTGGTTCAATTAAAGTAATGACTTTGGAATTCTATAGGATGTGACTACTGTTTCCAACCCATTCTACCAGGCCTGGTAGAAATTTGCAAGTCCATTTTTATGTCTCCAGATCATAAGAAAAAATATTTTTTCAAATTTTCACAGATGTACCAATATCACACAGACCCTAAGTACTTGGTTTTTAGGGCAGGGATTATGAGAAATTCGTTGGAATTGTGTGGATCCATCCTGCCTTCTGATTTGTCTTCCCTGTTTTCCCTCTGACTCATTATAGTACAGGGGTTCTTAACCACTAAGCCACATCCCCAGATTCTCTTTCATCCCCATGACAGTAGAATGCATATATATATATATATATATATATATATATATATATATATATATATACACACACACACACACACACACACACACACAGTTTGGTATATCATACTTGGATGGGATATCATTTCTCATTTTTCTGAGTGTACATGTTGCAGAATCATATTAGTCATGTAGTCAAATATACACATACAGTAAAGATGTCTGTTTCAATCTACTTCTGTCTATCCTATTCCCACATCCCTCTCCCCTCCCTCCCATCACTTCCCTCAACTTAATGTAAGGAAAAGTATTCTGCCCCAGTGCTCCCTCCCTCCTGAATTAGCATCAGCATAATAGAGAAAACATTAGTCTTTGGTTTTGCGAGACTGGCTTATTTCATTTAACATGATATTCTCCAACTCCAACCATTTACTAGAAAATGCCACAATTTTAGCCTACTTTCAAACTGACTAATATTCCATTGATCATATATACCACATTTTCTTTATTCATCTTTTGAGAACCACCTAGGTTGGTCCATAGTCTAGCTATTGCAAATTGAGCTGCTATAAACATTGATGTGACTGCTGAGGAGTGATACATGTGAAAATATTTTTTTTAAAAGTTGCTAAGCAGGAGAAAATATTTTACATTACATATTTAATTATCTCATAGTATTCAGAGTATAAAAGGAACTCTAGTGACTCCATAATAAAATGATCAACAAATTAAAAAATGAATTCTGAATTGTGAATCCGTCAGATATTTCTGCTACTCTTTATGGTGTTTTCTGAGAATGATTTTCAAAATGCTAATTGTTACTTATTGCTCCTAGTCATCTGGAAGTTTCTAGAGAAAGGGCGCCCCTTTCCTGCACTAGGCGTAAGTTCCAGTGGTTTTGCTAACTTCTGTTGCTGGAAGAATTGCTTCTCTCTCAACTCAATTATAGGTACCAAAGGGGAAAATTAAACAAAGTACCGATAGACTCAATAATATTTGAGCACTTTCTGAGCCCTGACCTACCCTTGTTCACCCCAGTAATAATTCCAGGCCTTCCAGTTGTTTTCAGAAGTAGTTTCTCCATGTACTGAGCATCTAAAATTAGTGACTTCTGTTCCAGGGAGTATATCCTAAACATCCAATTTCTATAAGCAACAGAGACTGAGCATGTGCAAATATTCATACATTACAAATAGTTGGATTTGCATTGTTTGTAACTGCTTCCAAAAACTAAAATTTGCAGCAGTCCTGTTTAAAATGTGTTAGAAACCACAGATTCCTGTTTCACCACAGAAAATACAATAGACTCTTGTGGTGAGCCGCTTCTGCTGTTTCTGCAGACTATGGTCGCCATTACAAGATGACGCTGGCTCCGCTGTGGTCTGTGACAAACAACTCCTTATCTAGGAAAGTTGGCACATGATTTTTCACCACCCTGTGAGAAAGCTCCACGCGGCAGCTTTGCATTGGGGCTTGGGATGCTTTATTAAGGCTGGGAGGGGCATCCGAGAGAAAGAAGAAGAAATATCCAGGGACCTGAATAAACTGCTGAAAGAAGATTCCTGAGTTGCGTCTTCCTTGTGGGCAAGGGGTCGCGACAAGTGGTGCCGAGACCCGGGAACCAGAACTTTCAGCAGTCAGGGGTGGTGCACCGGTTAGTCCCAGGTAAGTGGGATCCGCAATCAAAGCGGGGTTAGTCCCAGGTAAGTGGGATCCGCGACCAAAGCGGGGCAGCTCCTCTGTAAAGAAAGAGAGAGCATTACATTTTATTGCAGCTGCACTGTGTACTTTCGCTTTTGTTTTCTGTGTTTCTTTTGTTGTGTCATTTCGCTTTTGTTTTTTGTGCTTCTTTTGTTGTTGTGATGACAGGGATGCTCCCCTGTAAAAGGAAGAGAGCGGGGAATTCATAGAATGGAACACTCGCCTGTAAAAGGAAGAGAGCGGGGACTTTTGTACTTTCACTTTCTTTATAGCTCTAAAAACATTATGGGCGTTGCTTCTTCAAGCGCAATTTTGTTGGCCCTAGATGGGTTGTTACATTCAAAAGGACTTAAGATAAAGCAGAGTACTTTGCAGATGTTTTTAAGAGAAGCTGATATAGCGGCTCCTTGGTTTGCTTTTTCAGGGAGTCTTACGATTCCTAGCTGGGACAAATTAGGGAAAGATCTAGATTTCGCTCATGAGCAAGGTACCTTGCAGGGTGGCATTATACCACTTTGGAAGTTAGTTAGAGGATGTATAACAGATGGTAAATGCCAGGAAGCTGTGAGTGAGGGTCAAGCTATTCTTGAGCAACTGCATGAGGAAAAATCTGAAGGATCATGTAGTGAAGTGGCAGAGAGTATTAAAAGTAACAGTAGTGAGAAGGCAAAAGAGCCTGAAGATAAAAATAGGAGAAGGCTCTACCCAGACTTGACCGAATTAAAAACGCCTGAGAACACAAGCGACTCAGAGAGTTCTGAGGACCTTGATATATTGTTACAACAACTACATAAGATAAAAATGAAAAAGAAGAAAAAGGAGACACAGGGCACGCAGGCCTACTGTAAGAAGGGGAAGGGAGTTAACATCGGTCAACAAAACTCTGAGGAGGAGGAGGTAGAATATCTAGAAGAAGATATGGTGCCGATTGCCCCACCTCCGTATGTGGGGGGGAGCCAAGGTTCCGGGAGATCTTTTCATGCACAAGTTTGGAGGACAGTTAATACAGATATGGGACTTGCATACCCTGTATTTCAGGACAATAACAGGGGAAGATATCATGAGCCTTTAGACTTTAAGATAATTAAAACCTTGGCAGAATCTGTCCGCACTTATGGCATAGATGCCGCTTTCACTCTCACTCAGGTGGAGGGACTTACTAGATTTTGCATGACTCCCTCAGATTGGGCTAGTCTAGTCCGCGCTTGTGTTTCCCCAGGGAAATATTAGGAGTCCAAAGTTGGCTGTTTAATGTTTCTGGCAGTACCCAAGACTCGGAGCGAGGTAGGAGGCTTAAAATTACTTCACACAATTCACAATTGTTTAATGCTACATTACCCTCCGCAGCAGTCTGTCTCCAATCTCCGTTCCTGTTTCTTTTGGCTAATGTTACATCACAGGGGATGCTTAATTGTTCTAATGTTACTTGCTACTTGTCTGAGTGTTGGAATGGCTCCTGGACTACGGCAGTGGTTATGAAAATTCCAACCTTTGTCCCGATTCCGGTTACTACAGATCCAGAGTCTTTTCCTATTGTTGAACTGATTAGAACCCGTAGAGATTTTGGAATTACGGCAGCTATAGTGACAGCTGTGGCAGTATCTGCTGTTGCAGCAGTTAGAGCTGGAGTAGCCATGGCCAGCCAGGTACAAACTGCTGCCACTATTAATCAGGTTATTCAACAAACATCCACCATACTTGAATCTCAAAGTAGAATTAATCAACACATTTTATCTGGGATTCTGGTTGCTAATCAAAGGATAGATCTGCTTCAAGCTCAAGTTGAGGAATTGTCTGACCTAGTACATTTGGGTTGTGTTGATCAACGTGCACATTTATGTATAACCTCTGTCAGATTTTATGATTCCAGAAATGCCTCCCACATCATCGGGGAGTATCCATCCGGAACCTGGTCCATGGAAGCAGAAAACATGATCCAGTCTCAACTAACCCAGATAGCTGTCTTGAACAGTACCCGTGTCGATCCCGTGACTTTGGGTCAATTCACCGATTGGATATCTTCTGTTTTTTCCTTCTTCAAAGAGTGGGTGGGAGTAGGCATTTTTGGTGCAATGTGTTGCTTCGGTGTTGTACTTTGTTTGTGGCTTCTCTGTCGCCTTAAAACTTGCCATGCACAAGAAAAGGCTATGATCATACAAGCTCTTGCAGCTTTAGAAAATGGCAACTCGCCTCAAGTCTGGCTTGCGCATCTTAAGCAGTAAACCTTTGTCATGGTCGTTACACCCCAAGTTATTATAACATTGCACTGGGATCGACATGACTTTCCTTGTTATTCTCTTAGTGTTGGAAAGCCCTTGCACTCTGCCGGTCTTACTGCCATTGCACGCAGATGGGTTTCCACACTAGTGCTTTTCTATCGCCTTGAAGTTCGTGCCTTTCTTTCAGGGTGCTGTCAACTTGTTTGTCATTATAAACAGCCACAGTTCAGCCTCAGCTATCCCCCTTCGTCCACCATCGTCACGATACAGGATGCGAGGCAAGGCACTGCACTTGAGTGATCCTTGACGTGGACCTCAAGGAGAGCATGTCCTATTGCATGCGGGTTAGACGCGTCCACGCCCCGCCCCACGAAAAAAGGCGTCGGCTGATATGGCTTCAGATCTGGGGAAGGCGCCTCCTTAGGACTGAATCATACTATGCAGCCACTTCTGCACAGTGGGATAGGACCTCTACTCTCGCCTGTATTGTTTTAAGAAAACAGAAAAGGGGGAACTGTGGTGAGCCGCTTCTGCTGTTTCTGCAGACTATGGTCGCCATTACAAGATGACGCTGGCTCCGCTGTGGTCTGTGACAAACAACTCCTTATCTAGGAAAGTTGGCACATGATTTTTCACCACCCTGTGAGAAAGCTCCACGCGGCAGCTTTGCATTGGGGCTTGGGATGCTTTATTAAGGCTGGGAGGGGCATCCGAGAGAAAGAAGAAGAAATATCCAGGGACCTGAATAAACTGCTGAAAGAAGATTCCTGAGTTGCGTCTTCCTTGCGGGCAAGGGGTCGCGACAGACTCTTCTTCTAGCTACTTGACAGCCTGGAATGTAACACACTTGCCTCAGAAATTTAATGCATCAGTCAAATGAAAATTTTCCTTCACCCTAGCAGTCTTGTCAGAATGCCTATGATAAAAATCTGAAAGATAGGGGCTGGGGTTCTGGCTCAGTTATAGAGTGCTTCCCTAGCACATGGGAGGCACTGTGTGCAAGCATCAGAAGCACATAAAAAGAAATAAATAAAATAAAAGTTATTTGTCTATCTATGACTAGTAAATAAATAAGTAAAATATTTAGAAGTAAACAATAAAAATTTGAAAGATTGTAGGTACTCCAGAGCATATGAGCATGGATATAAAGATTCACCTGTAAAAATGCTGGTGAGAATATAAATTGAATAAAGGTATTTTTGAAAATGGTATTAAGGTTCTTCAATAAGTTAAAATAAAAATGTCATATGATTCAGTAGTAGTAATTCTGGGTATGTATCTAAAAAAATTGGGGTCATTAGATCATAGAAAAGACTACATTTATATTTTCATTGTAGTAATTTTCACAGAACCTGGTAAAAGAACTGAAGTACTTTTAAGGTAAATGGTAGTTGGGCATAGTGCCACATACCTGTATTCCCAGCAGCTTGGGAGGGTGAGACAGGAGAATCATGAAATTAGAGCCAGTCTCAGCAACGTATCAGCCAGGCACTAAGCAAATCAATGAGATCTTGTCTGTAAATAAAATATAAAAAAGGAGCTGGTGATGTAGCTCAGTGGTTGACTAGCTCTGATTTCAACACACAGCACAATAAATAAATAAATAGGCCCTACACATTGACCCTATGCTTTATCTTCCAAGAAGCAATTTACTTGCACCCTTTCTGGATTAACTGGACAGGATGTGTTACATTCTTTAACAAACTATTATCTGCAGGAGAAATGCAGTTTCAAAATAATGTTTGTAAGAGGAACACAAGTTACACTAAAGGGGAGACTTTTGTGATCTTGTTAAAGACCAGATTCTGGAATTCAGGGAAATAAAGATAATTTCTACTAACCATAAACTCTGAAAGAGTTTATGATTAAGAATTCAATTATAAATCATGAACATAAGGCTAATTAACCTAAAGTTTTCATGGCAGTGGATACTTGAGAGTGTGATATGATCCCGCTGTCAGTCCAAAGTCAAGAAGTGTACCTGGGCAGGATTCTTTAGAATCTTTTTTTAGATCTCTAATAAATTTGGAGAGAAAGAGAGCCATGCTCTTCTCTTTCCAGAGTGGACACATTCTCTCTCTTTAAAGTGTCACCTTTTTCTTCCTTCACATCCCTTCGAATAAACTCATTGTGTCTGCTTTTTTCTCATGTGAAATGCTCACAAAGAGAAATCAAAATCTATAAACTGTCATCCAGTTCTTGGAGGAAAAATTAGAAATGTCGCATCCATTTGAAATATAGCATAAAATAGTTGATAAGGCAAAGAGGGAATGCTGGCATTAAGATTGTGAACAGAGCTGAGTGCAATGCTGCACTCCTGTAATCCCAGGGTCCTGGAAGGCTGAAGCAGAAGGATCATGAGTTCCATGGCAGCTTCAGCAAGGGAGAAGTGCTAAGCAAATCAGTGCAACCTCTTTCTTTAAATACAAAATACTGCTGGGGATTTGGCTCAGGGTTCGAGTGAGCCAATAAGTTCTAGAATGACTTGTTATCCTGTGACCATTAATTGACCCACTATAGGCTGGAACTCAAGATTCAATCACAAGTTCCACAGAAGACATATGGAAAAGAGCTGGTGTATTATAGATAGTGTAGTTAAGTTATTCCTGCACCCTCTGTGTGATAGGGTCACAGCATGGGGGATGCTGTGGCAGAGCTACACCATTTGGAAACTTAAACTATGGGGAGGGTTAAATGTATTGTTTATGATACTCATGATATGGATAATAGGGTATACATCAATCAATAATAAAAGTACATGTTGCCGGAAATGGCAGGAAAATTCCCCAAATGAGACTAAAGATGCAATTAAGATATGCCTGGAGATGTGTTTTAATGTCTCTCAGGATACAAAGAATAGTGTTATTCCTCAAACATTTATGAAGAAAATATGACAGATCTCAAGGTCCTTGAGATAAACTTAACAATTTGCACTAAGCCCCACATTCTAAATCTACAATCTGTGCAACATACATTTCCCCCCACTAACAGGCCCTCCTTTGCCTTACACAGGAATTCATGATAAAAATGGGAAACACATTGTTAATATTAATGGTAAATGGGTTGTGTTGAAGAGCCTGCTCTTTTGTTAAAGATTACAAAGACATAAGAATAGTTGTATTTTGAAAAAGTATCAAAGAAAGTATTAAAGAAAGCAGTTAAATAGGTCATATGAAAAAGAAAATTACCTTTGAAATTAAAAATAGAATAATATAAAATTAATATACATACATTTTAGAAGCACTTCAGAAAAGTGCTTTTAAGTAATAGGCTATAACTACTTTAAGTGTTTTCTTGGGACTTAAGAAGTAAGAAAGCTTAACAATAATCATAGGTATGCTTTAAAGTTAAAGGTTAATGATATAATTATACGTATGCTTTAAGGTTAAAAGTTAATAATAGGTCCAGATACATGTAGTCGAGTTGTGTGGTCCAGCACTTATTGATTGAGGTGAAAATGTAAAAGCTTAATCGTGACTGGCAAAGGTTATAGGAAAATATTTTAAACAATGTACTCAATATCTTAGGTAATTAATATATGTCTGAAAATATTGTAGCTCTTAAAAATTATGTAAATCAAGGAAATTTTGAGCTTTGAAGCTATCCATTAACTACATGAAAAAAACACTTGTAAAAAATGTATAAAAATAAAGGCCCCTCTAGGGGCAGCAAGTACTTCTGAAGGCTGCTCATAACTTGCAACTATAGTCCTGTCTCCTCTTCTTTCACCTAAGCCACTCATCCTTCAGGATCCCTGGATCTCTTGTAGCTAGGGCTTGACATAAACAATAGAGATTTAATTTTTTTTCTTTTAAATTGAATGTTGAGTTTGTTGATGGGCTGTATTGAAATATATATAAAATCTGTGATTTGTGCTCATATTCTTGTAGTACCCCATACCAATGGGGGGGGTAGACATCATAATCCTACCACTATGCTCAAGGCAAAATTGCAAATAAGTCTGTTTTTAATTGCTTATACTCCAGAGTCTAGAGATGTGGCACCCTTGATCTCTTTTTCATTTTTATCATTAATACTAGAAAATTTAAATTTTATTTGTACTTTTCAAGTACAGCATAAGGTGTGTAGAAATGGTGGGTATATTTTGGACTGGTCTCCTAAAATTGACAAAAGGCAGTTATGCAAGGGTAATGCCCTGAATCCTGGAGGATTTGTTAGTAGCATCCTTACCTTCAGGGAAGGTGGCATTCAGAAAGATGTTTGGCACTTAATTGCTGCCTCAGAATTCTTACATTTTACTGACAAAGCTTTACCAGACTTTGTAGGCAAGAACTGTAACAGGAAGTTTCTTGCTACGGCTTATTGGCCTGTGTTCAATCTCCTTATGTTTTAATTACAGGAAATGTTAAATTTAAAAGGGAAGATGATAGATATCTTGTAACATGTAGTAAATGTAATTTAATTAATTGTATCACCAGAAATAATAGAGAAAAAGGAACGATGATGCTCCATCAGCCCTCCTTTGTCTTATTACCAGGAAATATTTCAGAGCCATGGTAGGCTGATGCTGCTTTTCAAGTGTTACAACAAATACACGCCCAGCTTGCTAGACCTAAGTGTGCTCTTGGACTCATAATAGTGAGAGTTGTTCCCTTGGTTTCTTTAATTGCTTACATGGTGACAGATTTGGTGGCCATATCTCAAATATTCAACATGCAAATTTTCATAATTATTTGGCTCAGAATACTTCCAAGGCTCTTCGCAATCAAATAAATGTTGATGAAAGGAATGAGACCAAGCTAAATGCCTTAGACTGCTGTCATGAATATAGATAATGAAGTTTCCACTTTGAAATTCAAGGAAAGACCTAAATGTCATGCTAGCTATAAGTATGTGTGTGTTACTGCTGCCAAAGGCAATGCTTCTTAATGGTATTGGAAGAAGCTTCAAAACCATTTGTTGGATATTTGGCATAATAATGCTTGGATCTTTTGGAGCTGCATCATCAGATTCCAGATACAAAAATGAAAGATTGATTTTTCAGATCCTACTTCTTTAGCTGATCAAATACTTAAAGAATTAACCAGCTTTAACCCTGGAAACATTCTTAAACACTCTGCAGGGTATATCCTTGTATTGTTCTCGTTGCTACTTATTCTCTCTTGTGTTGTAATTGTAGGATGTTGTGCCCCTAGAAGAAGAATTCAGGGACTCAAAATAATGACCCATCACCTGCTTTTTCAAAGAAAGAAGGACAGATATGTGGGAAGCCCTTCTGTGTGACCCATGCCTTCCAGTCCTGAAGCAGGAGGCTCTGACCAGTCACTACATTTATGGTGTCTTGGGCATTGTCCCCGCTCAGATACAGAGGTGGGTCTTCAGATGTAGGCATTACCCATGAGGGTTGACTTACCCTCATGGTCCTTGTAACCCTGCTCCTCTGGCCTTTTTTGAAGAGAACTTTCTAAGAACAAGAGTCCTCCAATAATAGCTCTCTTCTGAATGTGATCACTTTCTCACCAGCCTCTCGTGCCTTTCTCTTGCTTTCCCTTATGGGGAGCCTGAGGCCAAGAGCAGAGAAGAAGTCCTGAAGCGTGTGTAAAGGTAAAGTGTGTGTATGTTTTATTTGGTGTCCCTGGAAATTCACATGAGTGCCCTTAAGTTAAGCTGACTTTGCAGGTCGGGGGCAGCAATTTGTAACTGTGTAGGCAGCAATTTGCCTGACCTGCATGTGCAGCAATTTGTAACTGGTCTTCAGAGGGATTACATACACACACACACACACACACACACACACACACACAGCTTATATTTTTCAAGAGAAAGGCTAAATCAAAAATGCCCCTGAGATGACTAGATATCCACAAGAAGAAAAAATGTATTTGGATACGTACCTCACATCATATACAAAAATAAAATTAAAAAAAGATCAAAGTTCTTTGTGTAATAGCTAGAAGCATAAAAATCATAAAAACATTTGAGAAAATTTTTATTACTTTGGATGTGGTTATGGCTGTATAATATTTGTATTTATTTTAATCACGCCACTCATATAGAATAATCCCCGTTTTAAAGTGGTATGATTTCATGTCAAAATAAATCTTAATGTTATGTGTAACTGAAATTCAAAAATAAAAAATAAAATTTAAAACTGACGAAAGGCACTGGAGATGTAGCTCAGGGGTAAAGCACCCCTGAGTTCAATTTTCAGTACCAACAAATAATTATGAAAGGAACAAAGACATTTCTCAATGTAATAGGCTTAATCTTGACTCTGTTGACACTTCTGTGAGTTCGGTGAAAATGAGAACCATTTTCATGATAATTCATAATTTGTTAAAAAATATGCCCACAAAATTATAAGATTTCTCTTTTTTTTGACTCAACTATACATTCATGAGTACATGAAGAAGCGACAAGTGTACAGATGTTATTTGGAGTCAGAAGTTAATTAGTTAATATTATTTCTTTTACAGCCCTTCAGCGAGTATGATTCTACACAATGCTATGGATCATTTGGCTCCAGAGGAATAATCTTTACTCTTGAGAAATTTCAATTTTATTTAAGTCTATAGATTAAGAAAAATGGATGTCCAGGTTTGACTTATACTAGGTAAATGTGGTTGGAGTTTTTCAGATAGAAGTCCCCATTGGGGACAGTGAGATTTCAAATAGTATATACGGAAGCCTAGATGAAGTCTGTAGTTTAAAAAAACATATTGGCTAAATTATAAATATATTTTTCTTTACCCTTCACAAAATTTATTATGCCACATCATAAACCTCATATCTAAAATCCTGTAGATACTTTCTAAATATATGGAATTATAAGAGTATCTTTTGGCACCTGCCTAGAATCCCAGCAGTTTGGGAGGCTGAGGCAGGAGGATCACATGTTCAAAGCCAGACTTAGCAATTGGTCTCTAAGTAAAATTTTTAAAAGGGCTGGGAATGTTGCTCAGTAGTTAAGCTCCCCTGGGTTCAATCCCTGATACCAAAAAGAAACCAAGAAAAATTGTCTTTTCTAAGAATCTATTGTTCAATGCAGGATCTTGAGATTTTTACGTTTTCTGCTAAGAATCTTGTAGTTTAAATTCGAGTGAGTCAATAAGTTCTAGAATGACTTGTTATCCTGTGACAATTAATTGACCCACTATAGGCTGGAACTCAAGATTCAATCACAAGTTCCACAGAAGTCATATGGAAAAGAGCTGGTGTATTATAGATAGTGTAGTTAAGTTGTTCCTGCACCCTCTGTCTGATAGGGCCACAGCATGGGGGATGCTGTGACAGAGCTACACCACTTGGAAAATGAAACTATGGGGAGGGTTAAATGTATTGTTTATGACACTCTTGATATGGATAATAGGGTATACATCAATCAATAATAAAAGTACATGTTGACGGAAATGGCAGGAAAATTCCCCAAATGAGACTAAAGATGCAATTAAGACATGCCTGGAGATGTGTTTTAATGTCTCTCAGGATACAAAGAATAGTGTTATTCCTCAAACATTTATGAAGAAAATATGACAGATCTCAAGGTTCTTGAGAAAAACTTAACAATTTGCACTAAGCCCCACATTCTAAATCTACAATCTGTGCAACATACATTTCCCCCCACTAACAGGCCCTCCTTTGCCTTACACAGGAATTCATGATAAAAATGGGAAACACATTGTTAATATTAATGGTAAATGGGTTGTGTTGAAGAGCCTGCTCTTTTGTTAAAGATTACAAAGACATAAGAATAGTTGTATTTTGAAAAAGTATCAAAAAAACTATTAAAGGAAGCAGTTAAATAGGTCACATGAAAAAGAAAATTACCTTTGAAATTAAAAATAGAATAATATAAAATTAATATACATACATTTAAGAAGCACTTCAAAAAAGTGCTTTTAAGTAATAGGCTATAACTACTTTAAGTGTTTTCTTGGGACTTAAGAAGTAAGAAAGCTTAACAATAATCATAGGTATGCTTTAAAGTTAAAGGTTAATGATATAATTATACGTATGCTTTAAGGTTAAAAGTTAATAATAGGTCCAGATACATGTAGTCGAGTTGTGTAGTCTAGCACTTATTGATTGAGGTGAAAATGTAAAAGCTTAATCCTGATTGGCAAAGGTTATAGGAAAATATTTTAAACAATGTACTCAATATCTTAGGTAATTAATATATATCTGAAAATAGTGTAGCTCTTAAAAATTATGTAAATCAAGGAAATTTTGAGCTTTGAAGCTATCCATTAACTACATGAAAAAAACACTTGTAAAAAATGTATAAAAATAAAGGCCCCTCTAGGGGCAGCAAGTACTTCTGAAGGCTGCTCATAACTTGCAACTATAGTCCTGTCTCCTCTTCTTTCACCTAAGCCACTCATCCTTCAGGATCCCTGGATCTCTTGTAGCTAGGGCTTGACATAAACAATAGAGATTTAATTTTTTTTCTTTTAAATTGAATGTTGAGTTTGTTGATGGGCTGTATTGAAATATATATAAAATCTGTGATTTGTGCTCATATTCTTGTAGTACCCCATACCAATGGGGGGGTAGACATCATAATCCTACCACTATGCTCAAGGCAAAATTGCAAATACGTCTGTTTTTAATTGCTTATACTCCAGAGTCTAGAGATCTGGCACCCTCCATCTCTTTTTCATTTTTATCGTTAATACTAGGAACTTTAAATTTTATTTGTACTTGTCAAGTACAGCATAAGGTGTGTAGAAATGGTGGGTATATTTTGGACTGGTCTCCTAAAATTGACAAAAGGCAGTTATGCAAGGGTAATGCCATGAATCCTGGAGGATTTGTTAGTAGCATCCTTACCTTCAGGGAAGGTGGCATTCAGAAAGATGTTTGGCACTTAATTGTTGCCTCAGAATTCTTACATTTTACTGACAAAACCTTTACCAGACTTTGTAGGCAACAACTGTAACAGGAAGGTTCTTGCTACAGCTCATGGGCCTGTGTTCAATCTCCTTATGTTTTAATTACAGGAAATGTAAAAGTTAAAAGGGAAGATGATAGATATCTTGTAACATATAGTAAATGTAATTTAACTAATTGTATCACCAGAAATAATAGAGAAAAAGGAACGATGATGCTCCATCAGCCCTCCTTTGTCTTATTACCAGGAAATTTTTCAGAGCCATGGTAGGCTGATGCTGCTTTTCAAGTCTTACAACAAATACACGCCCAGCTACCGAGACCTAAGTGTGCTCTTGGACTCATAATAGTGAGAGTTGTTCCCTTGGTTTCTTTTGTTGCTTCCATGGTGACAGCTTTGGTGGCCATATCTCAAATATTCAACATGTAAATTTTCTTAATTATTTGGCTCAGAATACTTCCAAGGCTCTTCACAATCAAATAAATGTTGATGAAAGGAATGAGACCAAGCTAAATGCCTTAGAGACTGCTGTCATGAATATAGATAATGAACTTTCCACTTTGAAATTCAAGGAAAGACTTAAATGTCATGCTAGCTCTAAGTATGTGTGTGTTACTGCTGCCAAATGCAATGCTTCTTAATGGTATTGGAAGAAGCTTCAAAATCATTTGTTGGATATTTGGCAGAATAATGCTTGGATCTTTTGGAGCTGCATCATCAGATTCAAGATACAAAAATTTAAGATTCATTTTTCAGATCCTACTTCTTTAGCTGATCAAATACTTAAAGAATTAAACAGCTTTAACCCTGGAAACATTCTTAAACACTCTGCATGGTATATCCTTGTATTGTTCTCGTTGCTACTTATTCTCTCTTGTGTTGTAATTGTAGGATGTTGTGCCCCTAGAAGAAGAATTCAGGGACTCAAAATAATGACCCATCACCTGCTTTTTCAAAGAAAGAAGGACAGATATGTGGGAAGCCCTTCTGTGTGACCCATGCCTTCCAGTCCTGAAGCAGGAGGCTCTGACCAGTCACTACATTTATGGTGTCTTGGGCATTGTCCCCGCTCAGATACAGAGGTGGGTCTTCAGATGTAGGCATTACCCATGAGGGTTGACTTACCCTCATGGTCCTTGTAACCCTGCTCCTCTGGCCTTTTTTGAAGAGAACTTTCTAAGAACAAGAGTCCTCCAATAATAGCTCTCTTCTGAATGTGATCACTTTCTCACCAGCCTCTCGTGCCTTTCTCTTGCTTTCCCTTATGGGGAGCCTGAGGCCAAGAGCAGAGAAGAAGTCCTGAAGCTTGTGTAAAGGTAAAGTGTGTCTGTGTTTAATTTGGTGTCCCTGGAAATTCACATGAGTGACCTTAAGTTCAGCTGACTGTGCAGGTCGGGAGCAGCTATTTGCCTGACCTGCATGGGCAGCAATTTGTAACTGGTGTTCAGAGGAATTACACACACACACACACACACAGAGTGCTGATATTTTTTAAGAGTAAAAGCTAAATCAAAAATGCCCCTGAGATGACTAGATATCCACAAGAAGAAAAAATGTATTTGGATACATATCTCATATCATATACAAAAATAAAATTAAAAAAGGATCAAAGTCCTTTGTGTAATAGCTAGAAGCATAAAAGTCATAAAAACAGTTGAGGAAATTTGCATTACTTTGGATCTGGTACCGGCTATATAATATTTGTATTTATTTTAATCACGCCACTCATATAGAATAATCCCCGTTTAAAAGTGGCATGATTTTATGTCAAAATAAACCTTAATATTATGTGTAACTGAAATTCAAAAATAAAAAATAAAATGTAAAAATGAAGAAAGGCACTGGAGATGTAGCTCAGGGGTAAAACACCCCTGAGTTCAATTTTCAGTACCAACAAATAGTTATGAAAGGAACAAAGACATTTCTCAATGTAATAGGCTTAATCTTGACTCTGTTGACACTTCTGTGAGTTCGGTGAAAATGAGAACCATTTTCATGATAATTCATAATTTGTTAAAAAATATGCCCACAAAATTATAATATTTCTCTTTTTTTGACTCAACTATACATTCATGAGTACATGAAGAAGCGACAAGTGTACAGATGTTATTTGGAGCCAGAAGTTAATTAGTTAATATTATTTCTTTTACAGCCCTTCAGCGAATATGATTCTACACAATGCTATGGATCATTTGGATCCAGAGGAATAATCTTTACTCTTGAGAAATTTCAATTTTATTTAAGTCTATAGATTAAGAAAAATGGATGTCCAGGTTTGACTTATACTAGGTAAATGTGGTTGGAGTTTTTCAGGTAGAAGTCCCCACTGGGGACAGTGAAATTTCAAATAGTATATACGGAAGCCTAGATGAAGTCTATAGTTAAAAAAAACATATTGGCTAAATTATAAATATATTTTTCTTTACCCTTCACAAAATTTATTATGCCACATCATAAACCTCATATCTAAAATCCTGTAGATACTTTCTAAATATGTGGCATTATAAGCAGTATCTTTTGGCACATGCCTATAATCCTAGCAGTTTGGGAGGCTGAGGCAGGAGGATCACATGTTCAAAGCCAGACTTAGCAATTGGTCTCTAAGTAAAATTTTTAAAAGGGCTGGGAATGTTGCTCAGTAGTTAAGCTCCCCTGGGTTCAATTCCTGGTACCAAAAAGAAACAAAGAAAATTTGTCTTTTCTAAGAATCTATTGTTCAATGCAGGGTTATGAGATTTTTACATGTTTTCTGCCAAGAATCTTGTAGTTTAAATTCTCATATTTACACTTTTCTTCCATTTAAAATTAATAGTGTAAAGTGTAATCCTCCTTCTTAACTTCTTATATAGTTGGGATTAGTCATGTGCCATGATCCCAACTATTGTTAGTTTTTTGAGTAATATGCACAGTTTTTCATATCAGCTACCCAATTTACTTGCACACACCCGTGCATAAGTGTTGATTTTTTTCCACGTCCACATCGTGTTTGTCACTTTTCTAATTTATCCATTCTTACTGGGATGTGATGATACCTCATGTATTTTTTTTTCCTTGTGGTGCTGGGGACTGAACCCAGGGCCTTGCACATGCAAGGCAAGCACTCTACCTACTGAGTTATTTCCCCAGCGCTCCTCATTGTATTTTTTATTTGCATTTTCCAGAAGGCTAATTATATTGAATATTTTTCTTCATGTTTGCTGGAACTTTTTTGTTTCTTTTGAAAAACTGTCTACTTCGTTTGCCCACTTGAATGGCATTACTTAGTTTTTGATTGTTTGTTTGGTGTTATGATTTTTTTTTTGTTCTTTACATATTCTAAATATGAAGATTGTATCAAACACATACTGGGCAAAGATTTTCTCCCATTTTATAAGGATTTCCTCCCCCCTTTTTTTTCTTTGCTGTTCGTCAACTTTTTAGTTTAATGGAATTTTTAATTTTTATTTTTTTGTGATTTCAAAATTCTGTCCAAAACATTTGTTGTCCTTACAAGAGTCTTAAATTGCTTTCCCTTGTTTATTTTGTAGTTTCACAGTCAGGTCTTTTACCCATTTTGAATTGATTTTGAACAGGGTGAGGAATAGGGATCCAGTTTCTTTGAGTACTGAAACTTTATAATGAGCTTTAAAATTGGGATGTATGAGTCTCCCAATTTTGTTCTTTATATTTTTATTGAAAATAAACAAACAAACAAACTGTATTTGGTATTTGAGTTTGACTGAACTTCCATATTCACTTTAGGCTTACTATTACATCTTTTTCAAAAATGGCATGTGGGAATTTTGGTAAGGTTTACATTGGTATGTAAATCAATTTGCATTTTACCATTTCAGCAACATTAATCTTATCAATAAATAGTCAATGCCTATTTATTCTTTTAAACATTTTCTATAGTATTTTCTGTTTACAAGACATATTTGTTTGTAAATTTTTTGCTATGTATTTAATGTTTGATACTACCAAAAATGGAATTTTTTAAAGTAATTTTGCTTTGAATATTTATTGTTCAGCTACAAAAATTGTATTGATTGATTGGTGCTATATCCTGCACAAATGCTGAACTTTTTTACTTAAATCATTCTTTCGTAGAGACCTTAGGATTTAATTCATGCAAAGCCATCTATCTGTTTTTAGAGTTAGATATAGTTTGATAGTTTCACTTCACATTTCTAATATGGAATTTTGTTGTTGTTGTTGGGTACCAGGGATTGAACTCCAGGGCCCTTGACTCCGGAGCCACATCCCCAGCCCTATTTTGTATTTTATTTAGAGATAGGGTCTCACTGAGTTGCTCAGCACCTTGCTTTTGCTGAGGCTGTCTTTGAACTCACGATCTTCCTGCCTCAGCCTCCCAAGTCACTGGGATACAGGTGTACACCAACCATGACCAGCTCTGATATGGATGTTACTATTGTGTTTTTTTTTTTACTGATTCAATCTCTAATTAAGTCTTTTGAGATTTTCTATGTCTAAGTCAGTTTTGATGGATGTTATGTAAAAATTTGTTCACATTCAGTTGTTCATAATATGCCCTTAAATTTTTCTAATTTTTTTTGTGGAGTCTGTTTTGATGGTCTCACTTTTTTTTGTTATTTATTAACTTGAGTACTCTCTCTCTCTCTCTCTTTTGCTTGGTTAATTGAACAATCAATTTTGTAAATCTTTTGAACAATCAAGTTTGTTTTCTTAATTATTTTGTCTATTTGTTTTATGCTTGCTCTATTCTTTATTAAAATTTATCCTCTGTGCAATTTGATTACAGCTTGCTTCTCTTTCTCTAGTTACTGTGTAAATTTAGGTTTTTGTTTGGGCAGTTTTTCTTTTACAATGTAGGCCTTTATGGTTATGAATTTTTTCTCAGGGCTGCTTTATCTGCACCTCATCAGTTTTGCCATGTTTGCTTTCATTTTTCATGTTTGATTTTCATTTTTATCCACCTAAACTAGTTTCTATTTTTTTCTTTTTCTTCTTCCTAAAGAGTACACTGTCTAATTACTACATGTTTGTAAATTTTTAAATTTTCTGTTTTATTAACTTTAGTTCATTGTAGTTACAAAAGATACTTGTCCTAATTTCAGTGCTTTAAAATTCATTGACATTTTTATGACTTTAAAATGGCAAGTTCTGCACAATGTTTCCTACACACTGGAGTAAAATGTGTATTCTACTCTTCAGGGAAGAATATTCTATATAGTCCTCTAGACCTAGTATAGTTATATTGTTGTTCAAGTTGTTTTGTTTTGTTTTACATGGACTTTCTGCTAGACATTTCATTCATTCTTGAAAATGGGATATCACAAATTATCCACCCCTTTTTGGAGAAATTTTTCTTCCTTTAATCCTGAGAGTTTTCACTTCACATATTTTGGAGCATTGTTTTTTTGACATGTATACATTTATAACTTAGTTTGTGAGATTGCCCCCTTTATTGATATGTATTATATATTTTAATTTTTATCATAAATATGCATATGTATTTAATATATATTTTAATATATGTAATTACAAGTATATATCATGTTCTTGACTCTATCTAACAATTTCTGTTACAGCTGATTTTGTCTGACATGTGCATAGCCCTCCAGCTGTTTTCTTTGTTGTTTTTTATTTGTTTTTACTTGTACTGGGGGTTTTACCCAGGAGCACTTTACCACTGAGACCTATCCCCAGCCATTTTTATGTTGTATTTTGAGGTAGGGCCTCACAAAGGTTCAAGGAGCCACCTGTGAATTACTTGGGGGTCTTCTATTTATCCACCTAAACTATTTTCTTGTTTTTTTTTCTTTTTCTTCTTTCTAAGAATACACTGTCTAATTGCTACATGTTAGCAAATTTTTAAATTTTATGTTTTTTTAAACTTAATTTCATTGTAGTTACAAAAGATACTTGTCATAATTTCAGTGCTTTTAAATTTATTGACATTTTTATGGATTTAAAATGGGAAGTCCTGGACAATGTTTCCTACACACTGGAGTAAAATGTGTATTCTACTCTTTGGGGCAGAATATTCTATATAGTCCTAGAGATTTAGATTTAAACTTGGGAACTATTGCAGCTCCCTGAGGCATATTAAATTGCCCAAGGCACATGACCTCTAAAAGTTACTAGGTGATATTCATTGGCTGTGACCAACTTTAAAACTAGCCACTGCAGATTTGTGTCATCTGTTTCAGACTTTACAGGAACATTCTTCTCTACCTTCTCATCAACTTTGGCAGAAGAAAGAATTGCCATAACAAAAGTTGAATCTGCCATGATTACTGCACAGCTTACTAGAATTAATCCACAAAAACCTATATATTGATTAACATTTCCCACTCTTCATACTCCTACAGGAGAAATATGGCAATATTTGGGAATTATTGAGTGGCCTTGCCTACCTCATTCTCCTCAAAAGTCATCAACTCCATACCATGGCTTTATTGCTCAGTTAATTACTAAAGGAAGAACACGAGTTTTGCAGATAGTTGGGTCATAGCCTAATATTATTGTTGCACCTTTTTCTTCTCAAGAGCATGATTGGCTTTGGTAATCTTCTAATACTTGGCAGATAGCTTTTGCTAATTTCCCTCACCAAATGGAAAGCCATTACCTTCATGAGAAAATTATTCAGTTTACTCTTGTGAATACATTTATTTTTCCCAAAATTGTATGTGCTTAAAAAATAGTTGGATAACTAACAGTATTTGCTGATGGATTGAGTTCAGGAAAAGCAGGTTTCTATAGCCATGTTTATACAGAGATAATACAGACATCATACACTTCTGCAGAATGAGCAGAAATTTAAGCTCTGATTTGTGCTTTAATTCATTTTGCAAATGAGTCAATCCATATTTATTCTTATAGTTTATGTTGCAGTTGGAGTCACAAAAAATATTGAAACATCAACTACTGGGAACACACCATTGCAAGAGTTATTTAATTTGTTTCAGACCTTATAAAAGACAATTCAAATGTGTCACCATCCATGTTTCATTAGCCATATAAGGGCACATTCTAATCTTCCAGGTCTTTTAGAATCAGGTAATGATAAGATTGATAAACTTGTTGCCATTTGTGAATAAATATCTTTATATGATTGTGCACAAGGGTCACATTTTTTACATCATCAGAATGCTTCTACTTTACATAAAAAATTTAATATTCCTGGGGAAAAACTTGTCTAATTGTTCATCAAATCTCACAATATTTTATCTTCACCAACTGGGGTTAATCCCATGGTTTATGACCAAATCAGTTATAGCAAATGGATGTAACTCACATCGGTCCACTTGGCAAACAGTGTTAAGTTCATGTTATTGTTGATACTTACTCTAGATTTCTTTTTGCCACTGCCTGTGTAAAAGAAAATACTCAGCATGTTATTTCTCACTGTCTAGCTACTTTTGCAGCATTAGGATGTCCTTTACAGATTGAAATTGATAATACTCCAGCTTATATAATTTTTCTTTTCAGCAGTTTTTCCATCAATTTTGTATTGATCACAAAACATGATAAAAAATGGCCTCAAGGTCCAGCCATTGTAGAATGAGCTCATTTATCTATTAAGCTACAATTACAAAAAGGGGGGAATAAGGCCCCATAAAATAACCTTAATCATGCTTTGTTTTAATTTTTTTTTAATTGTGACTCTGAAAGTCACACTGCAGCTGAAAGACACATCTTCCATGGCAACAGGTTCCTTGGTCCAAGTTTGGTGGAATCATTTACAAACATAACAACAGAAAGGATCAGCTTAAGTGATAATGTGGGGTAGAGGTCATGCTTGTGTTTTCCCAGAAGGTGCCTCTCATCCTATTGGGGTACCTGAACGTGCTATTAGACATGGAGGACCTAGAACCGAAGTTCAGATGACTGAAGATTGATCCAGAGATGTCAGCCCTGACCCCCAGCAGGAAGTGAAAGCTACAAAAGAGGAAGAGGAAGAAGAAGGCCCGGAGAGACTGAATGTTGAATCTACCATCATGGAAACAACTGGAGAATCTAATGCTACAACCTGAACAGATAGTTCGATACAAGGAGGAACTAAGTCTGCAGCCACAATGTTTGTGGCCATGTTAGCTCTGTTGAGCTGTCCAGTAAATGAGGTTCAGAGAGAAACCAATTGGACATATTTTCCAGACCCACCTTTGGTACACCCAGTGGTGTGGACCAGAGAATTCATCCCAGTATTTACCAATGATACTCATGTAATGTGTGGTTTTACAGATACTCAGATTACACCCATCCCTGTGACTGGATTTAATTATACTGATTACAGTGGGCAACTACATATATATTGGTCCCATGATAATATGCTGGCTATCTCGGTGTATCTTTTGAAGAAGAAAATAGCATATGGGGGGTTTAGACCAGCCAATCATACTGAACCCTGGGACACTAAGCAATATGTCCAAACAGTTTGTAAAATGGGACTTTCTCATAACAAGCCAGTCATTGCCACAGACTGTCTGCCAATACGTTGCTGTCCTAATCATTCTGCAATAGAATTTGGCACCTTTCCTAAATGAATAGACTGTGCAAATATCTTGCCAGTACAACAAAAATCTTCTAGAAATAGTAGATATATTTTAGACTGGTCTCCAAGAATTGACAAAAGACAATCACATAAGGATGCCATGATTCCTGGAGGTTTTGTTGGTAATATCCTAACCTTCATTGAAGGAGGTATCCAAAAATATGTTCAGTGCTTAATTGCAGCCTCCCATATTTCTTATATTACATTGAGAGCCCTATGCCTGACTTTGTAGGCAGAAGGTGTAAAGACGGTTCCTGGTATGGCCTGCAGGCCTGTGTTCAATCTCCTTATGCATCAACTACTGGAAATGTAAGAGAGTTAAGAGAAAGGATGATAAATATCTTGTAGCCAGTAAAAAGTGCAATTTACCTAATTGCATCACTAGATATAACAGATGGAAAGGAACATTAATCCTCACCACTCTTCCTTTGTCTTACTACCAGCCAACATTTCAGAGCCATGGCATGCTGATGCTCGTGTTGAGGTTTCACAATAGACATATGCTCAGGTGACCAAACTTAAGCAAGCTCTTGGACTCATAATTCTTGGTTATAATTTTTATAATTTCATTTAATTTAATTCATCACTTCTATGGTTACAGCCTCAGTGGCTATATCTCAGAATATTCAACATGCAAATTTTCTTAATAATTTGGCTCAAAATACTTCCAAAATACTACCTATATATTTTTGGATCAAAAAGCCCTCAATATTCATAAATATTGATGAAAATATAGAAACTAAGTTGAATGCCTTAGAAAGTATTGCCATACATATTGGTAATGAGATTTCTGCTCCCAAATTTAAGGAAAGGCTTAAATTCCATCTGACTATGAACATCTGTGTTACTGCAGCCAAATATAAGCCTTCCTAATGGGATTGGGAAAAGTTTAAATAATCTAATGGGCATTTGGCATAGCAAATAATAATAGCCTGGATCTTATGGAGTTACAAAACAACATCCAGGATATTCAAAAAAACAAAATCAATCTTATGGATCCTACTTCTCAAACTGGAAATACTTCAAAAATGGAATGGCTTTAACCCTGAAAACATGCTGAAACACTCTGCATGGTGTATTATTGGGATGAGATGTTTGCTACTAGTTCTTTTTTGTATTGTGATAATAGGTTGTCACCCTCTCAGAACAAGAATCCAGGAACTTGAAATAATAGCTCATCATTTTCTTTTGCAAAGTAAAAAGGGGGAATATGCATGGTGCCACCCATGAATTACTTGAGGGTCTTCTCTGGGTATGGAGCCAAGAAGATTTAGGTCTAACCTTGGGAAATATCCATATCTCCCCAGAGTGCACTAGATTGCCCAAAGCACATGACCCTCTTGTTGCCCCGGAGTTGGGCATAACCCATTGGGAACGGCAAAACCCACCTTCTACCTTATTTGGAAAAGAACATTCCATGGAAAACCTTTGATATTTCCTGATATAAATAAAGCAAACAGGGGCTCCATTTTGCTCTTTTGATTGTGGAAGCTTCATCCCTAAGATCAGCTAGCCCATTCCACCCCCTTTTAAAATTACTTTCTGTATCCTGTGGGGTTTTTTCACCCCTGCTTTACCTTTCTTAGCTTTTATTTTGCAGCCAGACCATTCCACCAAAAGGAACTCTATTTTTACCACCTGCAGTTTTGAATTCATGATTCTTTGCCTCAGCCTCCCAAGTCACTGGGATTACAGGCCTGCACCACTGTGTTGGGCTCTTGATTGCTATTTTTATATTTTTTTATATTTTAATTTTATTTTCATCCCGTCTTTGTTTTGGAATCTAAAGTGAATCTAATGTAGACAGCAGAACAATTTTGTTTGATTGTAGGTTTTTACCCAAGGGTGCCTTAACACTGGGCTACATCCCCAGCCACTTTTTAATATTATTATATTTTATTTTCAGACAGTGTTACCCTAAGTTGCTGATGCTAGCATCAAACTTGTGATACCCTAGCCTCAGTCTCACAAGGAGCTTAGTGACAGCATTGAACCACTGTGCCCAGATGATGATGACTTAGACAGGATCTCCATAAGTCACCGAGTTTGCCCTCAAACTTGGAGTCCTCTTACCTCAGTTTCCTGAGTTTCTAGAGTCACAAATGTGTGCTTCATGTCCAACTTGATCAATATGTTTTCTAAAATTGGAACAAATTGGATCTATATGCAGTAATAGTCATGAAAAAGTAATAGTAATGAACCAAATGCTTCTTCTGTATCGCCACTTGTTTTCTACCTATATGTTTTTGGTTCATCAATTTCCCATTATTGCCTATTAATGATTCATTTTTCTTTTGTACCATTTTTATTTTATTTTCTTCTTTTGGCACATGTTTAGTTTTTCCTTAGTGATTGTTCTGGGAGCTCTAACACCTTAAATTCATGACAATCAGTTTTTATTCATGCAAATCAGTTTCAATAGTATAGAAAAATTTTGCTAATCTTACAGAATTGTCCCTCAGTCCTGGTTTTTATCATTGTCATAGACTATAAATTCATGCATCATGTGTCTTCTATGGCTTGGATATCATTTCTCCCCAAACAAGCTTAGGATTTGGATACTTGGTAATCATTATGGTAGCACTGAGTCATGGAAAACTTTCAAATGTGCTGTCTACTGGGCATTAATACAGTCACTGGGGACACCACCCTCAGGAGGAATGGATGCTAGTCTCTTGGAATGAGTTTCTGAGAAAATGAGTTGTTATGAAAAATCAAGACTGACCCTCTGTGGTCTGTGGCTCAAATTGGTCCATATGATTTTTCCTCTTCCACTTGTCCCCACTCTGATGACAGCCACCATGCTGGAATAGAGCAAAGTGGGTACTCCCAAGAAGCCAAGTGGATGGGATCCCTTTATCTTGGACTCTCAGACTCTAAAATTCTGATCTAAAGGACTTTTTAATCACAAACTACTCAGGCTTAGGTATTTCCTGATAGCAATGAAAAATGGAGTCTTGTAGTAATTCCACATCAATCTTTGGTTCTAAATGTCATTTTTGTGTTCTAAGTGTTATTGTTGCACTCATTTATTTAAAAATATTTTTTCAATTTTATTTTTTATTACACAACAGTGGATTACATTGAAATTCTTTTTTTTATTGGTTGCTCAAAACATTACAAAGCTCATGACATATCATCTTTCATACATTTGATTCAAGTGGGTTATGAACTCCCATTTTTACCCCAAATACAAATTGCAGAATCACATCGGTTACACATTCATATTTTTACATAATGCCATATTAGTGACTGTTGTATTCTGCTATCTTTCCTATCCCCTACTATCCCCCCTCCCCTCCCTTCCATATTCCCTCTCTACCTCATCTGCTGTTGTTCAATTCTCTCCTTTGTTCCCCCCCCCTTTCCCCCTCAAAACCTCTTATATGTAATTTTGTGTAACATTGAGGGTCTCCTTCCATTTCCATACAATTTCGCTTCTCTGTCCCTTTCCCTCCCCCAACTCGTCTCTGTTTAATGTTAATCTTTTCCTCATGTTCTTCCTCCCTGCTCTGTTCTTAGTTACTCTCCTTATATCAAAGAAGACATTTGGCATTTGTTTTTTAAGGATTGGCTAGCTTCACTTAGCATAATCTGCTCTAATGCCATCCATTTCCCTGCAAATTCCATGATTTTGACATTTTTCAGTGCTGCGTAATACTCCATTGTGTATCAATGCCACATTTTTTTATCCATTCATCTATTGAAGGGCATCTAGGTTGGTTCCACAGTATAGCTATTGTGAATTGTGCTGCTATGATCATTGATGTGGCAGTATCCCTATAGTACGCTCTTTTAAGGTCCTCAGGGAATAGTCCGAGAAGGGCGATAGCTGGGTCAAATGGTGGTTCCATTCCCAGCTTTCCCAGGAATGTCCATACTGCTTTTCAAATTGGCCGCACCAATTTGCAGTCCCACCAGCAATGTACAAGTGTACCCTTTTCCCCACATCCTCGCCAGCACTTATTGTTGTTTGACTTCATAATGGCTGCCAATCTTACTGGAGTGAGATGGTATCTTAGGGTGGTTTTGATTTGCATTTCTCTGACTGCTAGAGATGGTGAGCATTTTTTCATGAACTTGTTGATTAATTGTATGTCCTCCTCTGAGAAGTGTCTGTTCAGGTCCTTGGCCCATTTGTTGATTGGGTTATTTGTTTTCTTATTGTTTAATTTTTTGAGTTCTTTGTATACTCTGGATATTAGGGCTCTATCTGAAGTGTGAGGGGTAAAAATTTGTTCCCAGGATGTAGGCTCCCTATTTACCTCTCTTATTGTTTCTCTTGCTGAGAAAAAACCTTTTAGTTTAAGTAAGTCCCATTTGTTTATTCTTGTTATTAACTCTTGGGCTATGGGCGTCTTATTAAGGAATTTGGAGTCCGACCCCACAATATGTAGATCGGGGCCAACTTTTTCTTCTATCAGGCGCAGAGTCTCTGATTTGATATCAAGCTCTTTGATCCATTTTGAGTTAACTTTTGTGCATGGCGAGAGAAAGGGGTTCAACTTCATTTTGTTGCATATGGATTTCCAGTTTTCCCAGCACCATTTGTTGAAGATGCTATCCTTCCTCCATTGCATGCTTTTAGCCCCTTTATCAAATATAAGAAAATTGTAATTTTGTGGATTGATCTCTGTGTCCTCTATTCTGTACCATTGGTCCACCCGCCTGTTTTGGTACCAGTACCATGCTGTTTTTGTTACTATTGCTCTGTAGTACAGTTTGAAATCTGGTATCGCTCTACCTCCAGATTCACACTTCCTGCTTAGAATTGCTTTTGCTATTCTGGGTATTTTGTTTTTCCATATGAATTTCACGATTGCTTTATCTATTTCTACAAGAAATGCCGTTGGGATTTTGATTGGCATCGCATCAAACCTGTAGAGAACTTTGGGTAATATCGCCATTTTGATGATGTTAGTTCTGCCTATCCATGAACAGGGTATATTTTTCCATCTTCTAAGATTTTCTTCTATCTCTCTCTTTAGGGTTCTGTAGTTTTCATTGTATAAATCTTTCACCTCTTTTGTTAGGTTGATTCCCAAGTATTTTATTTTCTTTGAAGATATTGTGAATGGAGTGGTTTTCCTCATTTCCATTTCAGAAGTTTTGTTGCTGATATACAGGAATGCCTTTGATTTATGTGTGTTGATTTTATATCCTGCCCCTTTGCTGAATTCATTTATTAACTCTAGCAGTTTCTTTGTAGACCCTTTTGGGTCTGTTAGATATATTATCATATCATCCACAAATAGTGATAATTTAAGTTCTTCTTTTCCTATTTTTATGCCTTTAATTTCTTTTGTCTGTTTAATTGCTCTGGCTAGTATTTCAAGAACTAAATTGAATAGAAGTGGTGAGAGAGGGCATCCCTGTCTTGTTCCAGATTTTAGAGGGAATGCCTTCAGTTTTTCTCCATTTATGATGATGCTAGCCTGAGGTTTAGCACATATAGCTTTTACAATGTTGAGGTAAGTTCCTGTTATCCCTAGTTTTTCTAGTGTTTTGAACATAAAGGGATGCTGTACTTTGTCAAATGCTTTTTCTGCATCTATCGAGATGATCATATGGTTCTTATCTTTTAGTCTATTGTTGTGGTGAATAACATTTATTGATTTCCGTATATTGATCCAACCTTGCATCCCAGGGATGAATCCTACTTGATCATGGTGCACAATTTTTTTGATATGCTTTTGTATTCGATTCACCAGGATTTTATTGAAAATTTTTGCATCTAAGTTCATTAGAGATATTGGTCTGTAGTTTTCTTTCTTTGAAGTGTCTTTGTCTGGTTTCAGGATCAGGGTGATGTTGGCCTCATAGAATGAATTTGGAAGAGCTCCTTCTTTTTCTATTTCTTGAAATAACTTGAAAAGTATTGGTATTAATTCTTCTTTGAAGGTTTTGTAAAACTCCGCTGTATACCCATCCGGTCCAGGGCTTTTCTTGGTTGGTAGTCTTTTGATGGCTTCTTCTATTTCTTCCTTTGTTATTGATCTGTTTAAATTGTGTGTGTTTTCCTGACTCAATCTGGGCAGATCATATGACTTAAGAGATTTATCAATATCTTCACTATCTTCTATTTTATTGGAATATAGGGTTTCAAAATACTTTCTAATTATCTTCTGTATTTCTATGGTGTCCATTGTGATATTGCCTTTTTCATCCCGTATGTTAGTAATTTGAATTCCCTCTCTTCTTCTCTTCGTTAGCATGGCTAAGGGTCTGTCAATCTTATTTATTTTTTCAAAGAACCAACTTTTAGTTTTATCAATTTTTTAATGGTTTTTTTTTGTTCAATTTCATTGATTTCCACTCTGATTTTAATTATTTCTTGTCTTCTACTACATTTGCTGTTGGTTTGCTCTTCCTTTTCTAGGGTTTTGAGATGAAGTATGAGTTCATTTATTTGTTGGTTTTTTCCTTTTTTTTGAGGAATGAATCCAGGAAATTAATTTCCCTCTTAAAACTGCTTTCATTGTGTCCCATAGATTTCGGTATGTTTTGTCTGTATTGTCGTTTATCTCCAAGAATTTTTTGATTTCCTCCTTTATGTCCTCTGTAACCCATTGATCATTCAGTAACATATTGTTCATTTTCCAGGTGATGCAGGATTTTTCCTTCCTTCTTTTATCATTGATTTCCAGTTTCATTCCATTATGATCAGATAAGGTGCATGGTATTATCTCCAAACCTTTATATTTACTAAGAGTTGCCCTATGGCATAGTATATGGTCTATTTTTGAGTAAGATCCATGTGCTGCTGAGAAGAATGTGTATCCACTTGATGATGGTTGATATATTCTATATATGTCTGTTAAGTCTAGGTTATTGATTGTGTTATTGAGTTCTACAGTTTCTTTATTCAGCTTTTGTCTGGAGGATCTGTCTAATGGAGAGAGTGGTGTGTTGAAGTCACCCATAATTATTGTGTTGTGGTCTATTTGACTCTTGAACTTGAGGAGAGTTTGTTTGATGTATGTTGCAGCACCATTATTTGGTGCATACATATTGATAATTATTATGTCTTGTTGGTGGATGGTTCCTTTTAACAGTATATAGTGTCCTTCTTTATCCCTTTTGATTAACTTAGGTTTGAAGTTGATTTTATTCGATATGAGTATGGCCACTCCTGCTTGCTTCCGAGGGCCATGTGAGTGGTATGATTTTTCCCATCCTTTCACCTTCAGCCTGTGTATGTCTTTTCCTATCATACGAGTCTCCTGAAGGCAGCATAATGTTGGATCTGTTTTTTTAATCCAGGTTACTAGCCTACGTCTCTTGATTGGTGAATTTAAGCCATTAACATTTAAGGTTACTATTGAAATATGGTTTGTACTTCCAGTCATGTTTATTTATTTATTAATTTTAGTTTGGCTAGTTTTTCCTCTTTGGTTATTTTTCTCCCCCTTTACTGAGATACCTCCCACTGTTAGTTTTGGGTGCTATTTTTCAATTCCTCTTCTTGTAGTATTTTGCTCAAAATACCTTGCAGTGCTGGTTTTCTGGCTGCGAATTCTTTTAACTTTTGTTTATCATGAAATATTTTAATTTCATTGTCAAGTCTGAAGCTTAATCTTGCTGGATACAATATTCTTGGTTGGAATCCATTATTTTTCAGCATTTGAAATACGTTGTTCGAGGGTCTTCTCGCTTTGAACGTCTGTGATGAAAAATCAGCCATTAACCTAATTCGTTTACCCCTGAATTTAATCTGCCTCCTTTCTCTCATAGCTTTTAATATTCTCTCCTTGTTCTGTATGTTGGATATCTTCATAATTATGTGTCTTGTAGTTGGTCTATTATGGTTTTGAATGTTTGGGGTCCTGTAGGCTTCCAGCATTTGGCAATCCATTCCATCTTTTATGTCTGGGAAGTTTTCTAGGATTATTTCATTTAATAGGTTGTCCATTCTTTGGTTTGAACTTCCATACCTTCTTCTATCCCAATGACTCTCAAGTTTGGTGTTTTTTTTGTGAAATCCCATATCTCTTGGATAGATTGCTCGTGAGATTTAAGCATCCTTCCTGTGTTGACTATATTCTTTTCAAGTTGATAAACTTTGTCTTCATTATCTGATGTTCTGACTTCTACTTGATGTAGTCTATTTGTAATATTCTCATTTGAGTTTTTAATTTGGTTTATGGTTTCCTGCATTTCTAAGATTACTGTTTGATTTTTTAAAAAAATCTATATCTCCTGGTAAAGCTCGTTCTTTGCCATTTGAATTTGTTTAATTCGTTTTCAAAATATACTTTCATTGCTTGGACTTGTTGTCTCATGTCTTCTCTTATATTCCATTCCATCTGAGTTAGGTATGCCTTGAGTTCTTTCCCTGTCCATGTTTTTGATGCTTTTAGGTCCTCCTGTAGATTTAAGTTGCCCTGCATTGTTTGTAATCCTTTTTTCCCTTGTTTTTTCATGTTGTTCACTTTACTTTCCAGCTCTGTTTGACTGCTGTGTTTCTGCTTTCTCCTATAAATTTGTTTTGGTTTTGTATATCTCTGTTGTCTCTCCTTTGTGGTGGGAGACTATGCCTAGAAATGTTGGGCTTTGATTGTATTTTAAAGCTGATTCATTCAATTCATAATAGGCTTCTGGATTCTGTATGCATATAGTAATTTGTTGTTTGTTCTTGGGACTTTATGTTTAGGTTAGGTGCTATGATGATATGAGGGTTAGTATGTCTTGGCTACTTTAGAAGAATGCTCTACCAAAGGGGGATACTAACAGGTGATTGGATCAGGGTGTTTGGTAGTAGCTAGGTATTTAGGAGCCCTATATAAAGCCTCAAAACCTTCACCTATTTGCATTAGACAATTACACGTAATGGAAGACGTAATGCTTGGGATGAAAGTTGGGGTGTAGGGGAAGGAGGGTGCTCTTAAAATGAAAGAAGGAGAGAGAGATAGATAGGTTAGAGGAGAATGGAAAGAACAATAAAACTTGAAACAGGAAAGAAAGAAAGAAGGAAAAGGGGAGAAAAGAACAAAGAGAGAAAAAGAAAAAAATTGAAGTCTTAGAGATCCATTTTCTTCTCTTCCAGTAGGCAGAGCTGTGCCCTTCGAGCTGAGCTTCTGCCCTCTATGTGCCCACAGCAATCCCTGTAAGGTGGCTCCTGTGAGTCTCTCAATCCTGTTAGTCCAGAGCCGTATCACTTCTCCAGCCCCTCCCCTCTTCCTCCTGCCAGCCAGCCAGCCAGGTCCTGTTCACCGGAGGCGGTTCCCCAAGGATCTTGTTATACTAGTAGCCCCACCGCGTGTCCTATTTCCTGAATGACTGAGCACTCTCTCTGTCATTCATCTAAGCCCCAGTGCTGTGGTGCAGTGATCTGGGAACCAACAGTTTAATTTTTCCGGACCCCTTTGGTGGGCACGCCCCCAGAAACTGGCAGCTAAGATCTTGGATGTCGCCGCTGGTGGAAAGAAAGTTGGGGATCGGGAATCCCCTCTGCTTCCCTACAGACACGCCCCAGGAGAGATTCTCGAGGTTTCCTGGCTGCTTGTATCTGGAGGGGGTAGGAGTCACACACCTGCTAAAGTGGATTCCACTGGGAAGGAATTCCATCGGCCGTACTCCGGTGATGTCACCTCTCTGCTATGGCAGGCCCCAGGCTCCTTGCCGGAGTGTCCGAAGGGAGGGATGGGACTAGTCTGTCTCTGGTGGTTTTCAGTTCCTGGTTCACTATTTCATGAAGGCTTGGCTAGAGACCTCTTCCTAGAGTCCCTGCACCTCAGAGGCTGGTCGCTGGGTTGCGCGGGCTGGGGCCTTGCACAGGCGGGCGGCAGAAGGTCGCCGGCTGGCGGATCTGGAGCTCCGTGCTGCGTGGCGGAGATTCACTGTTCTGGGGCAAAGTGTTACCTCCAAAAATCTTACTAATTTCCGGCCTGTCTCTCTTCAGTGGAATTTTGCTAGAAGTTTCTCAGCAGGTAGAATCTAATCGTATTAATGCGTCTCTCTGACCTCGTTATTGTGGAGGTATTGAAAGCACTTCCTCCCTGCTGGTCGCCATGTTGGATCCTATGTTGTGACCTTTTATATCTTGTGAGATCTTTGGGAGATTGAGACCCTATGTGGCCAGATCACAGGAAGTGACCAACAGAGCCTCACCAGTCAGAAAGAGGATGCTGGTCACGTGATGTGGTTGCCACCCCCATATTCCTCCCTTTTCTTTGAAAACAGGTGATGATTCACTTTTTCGAGTCCCAGCATCCTTGTTCTGAAGGCTCACCATTCTACAATTACAACACAAAAGAGAATTAGTAGGAAAGAGAACAGCCCAGGAATAGACCACACAGCGTGTCTAGAGTGTTTCCAGGGTTGAAGCCGTTTGATTCTTTTAATATTTGATAAGCTAAGGGCATGAGATCTGAAAAATCAATCTTGTTTGGATATCTTGAATATGATGAGGGACCTCCCAAAGATTCAAGCTGTTGTTATACCCAATAAATGGTTTTAAACCTTCTCCCAATCCCCTTGGGAAGCATTGTATTTGGCCCCAGCAACACACACATACTTAGAGCTAGCGTGACATTTAAGTGTTCCCTTGAACTTCAAAGCTGAAAGTTCATTACCAATATCTACGACAGTTGCCTCTAAGGCGTTTAGCTTGGTCCCAACCGTTTCGTCAGTATTTATTTGATTATGAAGAGCCTTGGAAGTATTCTGAGCCAAATTATTAAGAAAATGTGCATGTTGAATATTTCGGATATGGCCACCAAAGCTGTGACCATTGAAGCAAAAAAGGAAACCAAAGCCACAACTCCCACTACTAAGAGTCCAAGAGCATGTTTCCATCTTGCTCGCTGGGCATGTATTTGTTGTAAGACTCGAAAACCAGCATCAGCCTACCACGGCTCAGAAATGCTAGCTGGCAATGAGACAAAGAGGGCTGGTGGAGCATCAGGGTTCCTTTTCCTCTACGATATCTGGTGATATAGTTAGTTAAATTACATTTACTATAAGTTATCTATCATGTTTCCATTTAACTTTTACATTTCCAGTAATTAATACGTAAGGAGATTGAACACAGACTTGTAAGCCATAACAAGAGCCTTTCTTGGAGTTTTTGCTAATAAATTCCAGTAAAATTTTGTCAGTAAAATGTAAGAATTCTGAGGCAGCAATTAAGCACCAAACATCTTTCACTGAAGGTCTTTTCCTGAGATGACACTTTTAGACAGCCCTCATGCTTTATCATGGGACCAACACAAGGGTAGTTGGGCAATAGAGCCAGAATAATTAAATCCAGTCAGGTGGTTGGGAGTAAGATGAGTGTCTGTAAATCCTCCATCATATGAGAGGCACTACTAGTAAGTACTGGGATGGACTCTCCATCCACACTGCTGGGTGTACTAGAGGTGGATCTGGAAAATAGGTCCAGGAAGTGTCTCTCTGACTCCCCTTTACCTGACGGCCCAATAGGGCTATTCCTGCAGCGAGCATCATCATTGGGGTTTTATTACTCCCTTGGAGTGGAATCATCCGTGTAGCTCGGAACATCAATTTCCTTAGGTGCCTCCACGAGATCAGTTTCTTCATGTGATTTTTCTGGGCCACTCTTCTCTTCCTCCGAGGTTTCTTCTGTTTGAGGGAAGACTCCTCTGGGTTGATCTTCTGTCATTTGAATCTTGGTTCTAAGTCCTTCATGCCTGGTAGTGCATTCAGGTACCCAAATAGGACAAAAAGCACCTTCTGGAAAAATACCAGCATGACCTCTGCCCCACATCCTCACTGGATCTGGTCCTCTCCATTGACCAGTTTGGAAGTCCTTCCACCAAACTCAGCCTCAAGGGCCTGTTGCTGTGGAAGACAGATGGCACTCAGCTGCAGTATGATCTCGTGAGTCACAAGTTAGAAAATTTTAAAACAAACAGAGCTTGATTGAGGTTCTTTTGGGCAGTCACAGTCCTATCTCTATCCTTCTTAGTTTTTGTAACTGTAGCTTAATAGATAAATGAGCTCATTCCACAATGGCTTGACCTTGGGGGTTATAAGGAATACCTGCTTTATGGTGAATCCGAAACTCTTGGCAAATTTGTTGGAAAGTAGAGCTCACCTAAGCCAGTGCATTATCAGTTTTAATCTGTAAAGGATATCCTGATACTGCAAAAGCAGCTCAACAATGAGAAATAACATGCTGAGTATTTTTTTTTTTTGTACAGGCCATGGCAACGATAAATCTAGAATAAGTGTCTACAATCACATGTACATAACATTGCTTACCAAATTGAGGAATGTGAGTTGCATTCACTTGCCATAATTGATTGGTTTTAATCCATGGGGATTTACCCCTGATGGTAAAGATGGAGTGTGTACACATATTACACACTTGGGGAAGTGACGTACATTTGACAAACTTGTTCTCTGGTTATAATAATGTTTTTATGTAAGCCAGAAGCATTTTGATGATGTAAAGAATACAAAGCTTGGGGTTGGTGATGTGGCTCAAGTGGTAGCGCACTCGCTGTCATGTGCTACAACATAAAAATTGAATAAGGATGTTGTGTCCATCCAAAACTAAAATAAATATTAAGAAATTCTCTCTCTCTTTCTCTCTCTCTCTCTTTAAAAAAAGAATACAAAACTTGTGCAAAGTCATACAAAGACGTTTGCTGACAAATAACAACCAATTTATCAATCTCATCATTACCTGATGTTAGAGGCCCTGGAAGATTAGTGTGGGCCCATGTGGCCTATAAAACATGGGTGCTTTTGCATTTGTCCTTTCTGGGTATGAAATAAATTTAATAACTCTTGTGATGACATATATCCAATAACTGAAGTTTTAATATTTTTGGTAACTCCAATTACATATAAGCTGTCTGAATAAATATTAACAGGCTCATTTGTAAAATAGCTTAAAGCACAAATGAGAGCTTATAATTCTGCTTGTTGGGGAAAAGCATACAAGTTTGTATAACCTCTGTATGGAAATGACTCTAAAAACCTGCTTTACTTGAACTTGAGCCATCAGTGAACATTGTTAGCGCACCATCTATTGGTTGTGCAATGACAATCCTTGGAAAAAATAAATGGTGTCATTAATGCAAATTGAAAAATTTTATCACGAGGATAATAATATTCTATCTGACCAGGAAAATCAGCAAAAGCTACTTGCCATAAATTAGAAGTTTGGAAGAACCAATAATTCTGTTGAGCAGAAAATAGAATAATTATATGTTAGGTTCTGATCCAACTAGCTGTAAAATTCTTGTTCTGCCTTTCACCACTAATTGAGCAACAAAATCATGAAAAGGAGGTAATGACTTTTGAGGAGAGTGGGATAGATGAATCCACTCAATAACTCCTAGTATTTGCCAAATCACTCCTGTAGGAGTGTGAGCAGTTGGAAATATCAATAAATATGTAGGCCCTTGAGAATTAATTCTGGTAGGCCGCACATTTTTAATAGCAATTTCAACTTTCCTTAAAGCCCTTCTTGCCTCCACCATGAGCTGACGAGAAGTAGTTGGAGAAGGATCTCTCTGTAATATCTAGAATAAAGGACTCAAATCTGAAGTAGTTAGCTTTAAAGATGGCCTCAGCCAATTAATATCTCCTAATAATTTTGGAAAATCATTAAGGGTGTGCAACTCCTTGACTCTTATTTGTAAGTTTGGAGGATGGACTGTACGTCTTTCCAATCACATGACCTACATAAAAGGAGATATCTCTTGCACCTTTTGAGGTGCAATGCACAAGCCCATTGCTGGGAGTGAAGTCTCTAATTGGGCAAAAACTTTTAAATGTACCTCTGAATTAGCATGAGCTAGAAGTATGTCATCCATAAAATGAATAATATATGCATCAGGAAATTTTTTCCTTACTGGCATCATAGCCTGGGCTACAAAATTTTGGCATAAAGTTGGACTATTACATATTCCCTGAGGTAATACATTTCAGCAATGTCTTTTGACTGCTTCTTGAAGATTAACTGTGGGGATGCTAAAGGCGAATTTTTTACAGTCATTGGGGTGCAATGTGTGGAGAAAAAACAATATTTTAGATCTATTACTATCAAATTCTAGTTCACAGGAATCGCTGTGGGAGAAGGAAGCCCAGCTTGTAGAGCCCCTTAGGTTGAATTGCATGATTCATTGCCCTTACGTCTTGTAATAACCTCCAATTTCCTGATTTTTCTTAATTACAAAAATGGGTGTGTTCCAAGGGCTGAGTGTTGACTCTAAATGACCAGCTTGAAGCTGCTCTTCAACTAACATATGAGCTATGTTAAGTTTTTCCCCTTTCAGGGGCCACTGAGTAAACCAAATTGGCTCTTCTATGAGCCAAGTGACCTCTTCTGCTGTCGTTTGGGCCAGGGAAAAAGTCAGGGCCCCTGCCAAAAATTTTGGTTGGGTGCATTAATTAATATCTGTTGAGAAGACTGGGTCTTAAGTAGATATCCTTCCTGTAAATTTCTTCCACTATCCCTAGGAGTAAACCCTTGATGAAATTCCTCAAATGACCTGACAGCATTTGGAGTTACTAATAATAATCCAAAGCTTCTTGGAGTATCTCTTCCCCACAGATTTACCTGTAAGGTGTTTAATATATAAGGGTTAAAAATTTCCATCTTGGTCCTCCCAGCGAAGATATTGGGCACTCTGGGCAGGCTGAGAAACCTGCCCTTTGCCTTCTATGTTGGCTGGCACCTTTTGTAACATCCAGGTTTTGGGCCAAAATCAGCGAAACAAAACAGATTCATCTGCCCCAGTATCTATAATTCCTTGAATTTTTTTACTATTAGTTTTAAGTTCCAGTAGGGGTGCTCCTGCTGGACTGTTTGGGCCCAGTACACTCATTCTGGTGACTCGAAATCGAGGTGTCAATTGAACTGTCCATGGAGCCACAGCATCACATTATTTTTTTTTAATTTTTTTTAGAGATGGAGAGAGAGAGAGATGGAGAGAGAGAGAGAGAGAGAGAGAGAGAGAGAGAGAGAGAGAGAGAATGAATTTATTTATTTATTCATTTAGTTTTTTTTTTTGGCAGACACAACATCTTTGTTTGTATGTGGTGCTGAGAATCAAACCCGGTCGCACTCATGCCAGGCGAGCATGCTACCACTTGAGCCACATCCCCAGCCCAGGGTCACATTATTAATTGGGCTCGTGTGTCGTTAGCAGCAAGCCGAATGGCATATTCTGATTTTACAGTGACTATTAGCATACCTGGAAAATAAGAATCAATCACTCCAGGTCATACTTGGATGGCGGCTTTCAAATTATTTTGCTCCAAAATTCAGCCTGTGATGCCTGGGGTGATGGCCAGCATGAATTGGGAAGTTCCTGCCCTGTTGCGTGGGGACTCGCCATCTCGCACCGTGTGGCTGTTTTTTTTTTCCCACAATTAAAAACTGTCTGTGATGTGGCTGCAATTGTGGCTCAGTGGTAGAGTGCTCGCCTAGCTCAGGCGGGACCTGGGTTTGATCCTCAGCACCACATAAAAACAGAGGCATTGTGTTGTGTCCATCTACACCTAAAAAATGAATATTAAAAAAAAGCCCACGAGAATGGCATTGGCTGGGGTTGGGGCTGCAGTCCCAGTTTTAAAGCTGTGGGGAGCCTGAAACCTTGCAGTTGGGTTGGGCCGACCTCTGTACAAAGGTGAACAGATTCTGAGATGGTCCCCTTTTCCCTCTGAGCCCGGAGGATGTTCTGTCAGCCTTTATGTGTGTTTTCCAATGCCAGCTGCTTACCAAGAAACGCACAGGCACCTGGGTCCCCAATGGACCAGGCAGCTCCTTGGTACAGCACGCTCCAAAGTTGGAGAAGGACTCTTCTGAGCCCTGTTTTGTCTTAGTCAAAGTAGACTGGTCTGGGAAGACATTTGTCTCCATGCCCTCTTAGCACATGAAGTTATCTGGTGATTGCAAGGAGCGACGGAAAACCTCCACCAATTCAAGAAGCCAAACGGCCCTTGACCTGTCCGAGATCTTAGTGGGACCACAGCGGCTGGCCACAGAGGAGAAGGGGGTCAAGCAGGCAAGACAGAGAGCATGAGCAGGGTGTTGATGTTTATGGGTTCAACGCAGGGTGAGGGGGAACAGGGGGACTGGGCTGTCACTTCTTTTTTTTTTTAAAATACTAATTTTTTAGTTTCAGGTGGACACAATCTCTTTATTTTCTCGTGGTGCTGAGCATCGAACCCAGGGCCCCATGCATGCCAGGAGAGTGCACTACCACTTGAGCCACATCCCCAACCCCATGGGCTATCACTTCTTTATGGGCCAAGAGTCCGTCTCTGGGCAGGACAGGGTATGAGTCTCCTAGGGTTGGAGGTCACAGTTCGTACCACTTCAGGGATTGGAGGTGATGATTCACACCACTTAGGTGGTAGTTCACGCCATTCAGTGCATCATGGAGCTGAACTACAGGAAGAGGAGCACTTTGGGTGCTATTTTTATCAACATTCCTCCCTTTTTGTGTTTTGATTTGGGGCTCCGGTACTCATTCTGGCTACTTCCTGCTGAGTAGGGGCGTTGTTTAGAGGGAGGGAGGTCAGTTGGTTGGAGAAGGGGGGCCAGGAGGCCCCATATCCATGCACTAAAGGCATGGATTTTCTCCTGGAGAAGACCATGAATGGGCTCTGGAACCACAAATGGTTGGATATAAGGAGCCTTTCATTGGGGTGGCTGTCGGGGGGGGATAAGCCAACTGTCTTCCCGAACCGTTGGATCTAACTGTTTTGAGAGGTATGCCACTGGAGCAAAGGTGGGCCCATACATTAGTCCCAGCACCCCCAAGCCTTGCCCTTGGTTTTCATGGACAGAGAGAGTAAGAGGCCTATTAACATCTGGCTGGTGTAGAGCTGGTGCTTCTAAGAGGGCCTTCTGGAGGGTTCTGAAGTGTGGTGCAGCTGAAAGTAACAAGGGCTCATGCTTGTCCCCCTTTGCTAGGTCATATAGTGGTCTGGCAAGTAATGAGTAACTTGGTACCCATGCCCTCAGATAGCCTGCCAGACCAGGAATGAGAGAATCTCCTCCTTAGTTTTTGGTACTGGAAGGCTTTCAATAAGGCCTTTTATGTTAGTTGTGATAGCCTTCTTCCCTGGGGAAAGAGAGAGAGAGCTGCACCTTTTGCAGAGAAACCCTATATCCTCAGTTGTTGGGGTTTTTAGCCCCCCGTCTCCTCCTGACCAGCGGGAGAAGTAGGAAAAGCACGCCCTGACCAAGACAAGCCAAGAGAGGTAAAGGTCGACTGGCGGCCTGCACCCAGCTGTCCCTCGGGAGAGGACAATCAGAAGCACCAAGGAGCCATCCCAGCCACATGTGCATCCCCAAGACTGGGAAGTGGGCAGCCATGCCCTACAGAGCTATACCTCTGAATATTTTTATTTATTTAATTATGAATTTATTTTTATTTTGAGACAGGGTCTCGCTAAGTTGCTGAGGCTGGCCTTAAACTTGTGATCCTCCTGCCTCAGCCTCCCAAGTTCCTGGGATGACAGGGGTTTGCTCTAGCCCCTGGCTTTCCTGTTTCTTTTAATGAGACTACTACACAGTGTTCAAGTATGTATTTGTCTCCTGTTTGTGTCCCACATTATATCTCTCTTTTTTGTGGTTGTTATTGTTGTTTTTCTTTTTGCAGGGGGTTGCTGTGGATTGAATTTAGGAGCACTCATCTACTGAACCCCATCCCCAGCCCTATTATGTATTTTTTTTAATAGAAACAGGGTCTCACTGAGTTGCTTATTGCCGTGCTTTTGCTGAGGCTGACTTTGAACTGGTGATCCTCCTGCCTCAGCCTCCTGAGTCCCTGGGATGACAGGTGTGCACCACACCCAGTTTTTACTCATCAGATAGCAGTCTTCTTGGAGGAAGCAGGAGCCAACTCTCATGATGAAAGTAAGTATTACTTCCTGAAGTGATGTCATTGTGGGCTACATAAGCCAGCGTTCCTGTGGTGTTCACACCATGACCAGCACTGTAATAAATGTCACTTGTCTCATCTCCACAGACCAGCAGGATAGGCACTGACTGTCTCTGCATTTCCAAAAAGCCACATAGACCAAGAGACTAAAGACAGGCCAGGAGCAAAGACAGGGACCAGGCTAGGAGAGCAGCTCCCCACAGCCTGGTGCCTGGGCAATGGCACCTCATGAACCCATCCTCACTGCCATGCTGGATTTTGAGCTTTTAGGGGTCACAGATGTGCGAGGGCTCCAGCTCCTTCTATTCACAGTGCTCCTGGTCATTACATGCTGACCCTCCTGGGCAACCTCCTCCTCCTTCTCCTCTTCCTCCTCCTTCTTCCTCCAGCTCCTCCTCCTCCTCCTGCTCCTTCTTCTCCTCCTCCTCCTCCTTCTCCTCCTGCTCATCTCTCTCCTCCTACTCCTCCATATCCTCCTCTTCTTCCTTCTTCCCCATCTCCTCTTCCTCCTGTTCCTTCTCCCTCTCCTCCTCCATCTTCACCTTTTCCTTTTCCTCCTTCATCTTTTCCTCCTTATCCATATCCTCCTCCTCCTCCTCCTTCTCCATCTCCATCTCCTCCTCCTATTTCTCCTCCCTCTTCTCCTCCTTCTCATCCTCCATCTCATCTTCCTCCCTCTCCTCCATCTCATTCTCCCTCCTCCATCTCCTCCTCCTCCTCCTCCAGCTCCTTCTCCTTCTCATCCTCATCTCTCAGCTCCTCCTCCTCCTCCTCCATCTCTTCCTCCTCCTCCATCTCCTCTTCCTCCATATCTTCTCGCTCTCCTCCTGCTGTTCATCATCATCTTTTCTCCTCCTCCTCCTTCTCTTCCTCCTCCTTCCCCTCCTTCTCTTCCTCCTCCTCCATCTCCTCCCTCTACTCCTCCTCCTACTTATCCCTCCTCCTCTTCCTCCTCATCATCATCATCTCTCCTCCATCTCCTTCTTCTCCTTCTCCATCTCTTCCTCATCCTCCTCCTGCTCCTTCTTCTCCTCCTCCTGCTCATTTCTCTCCTCCTTTTCCTCCTCCTCCTCCTGCTCCTCCATCTCCTCCTCTTTCTCCTTTCTCCTTTTCTTCCTCCTCCTCCATCTCCTCATTCTCCTCCTTTTGCTCCTCCTTCTCCTCCAGCTCATCTCTCTCCTCCTCCTCCTTCTCCTTCTCCAACTCCCCTCCTTCTCTTCCTCCTCCTCATCATCTCTCATCCTCATCCTGATCCTCCTCCTCCTCCTTCTCCTCATTTTCCTTCTTCACATATCTCCTCCTCATGAACATCATCATCTCTCCTCCATCTCCTGCTACTCCTCCTCCTCAATCTCCACCTCCTCCTAATTTTCCTCCTCCTCCTTTTCCTCATACTTCTCCTCCTCCTCCTCATACTTCTCCTCCTCCTCCATATACATCTTCTCCTCTTCCATCTACTCCTCCTTCCTCTTCTCCCTCTCCTTCTCCTCCTACTCCTTCACATATCTCCTCCTCCTCCTCATAAATATCATCATCACTCCTCCATCTCCTCCTCCTCCTGTTCCCTCTCTTCCTCCTTTTCCTCATCTCTTTCCTCCCCCTCTTCCTCCTTCTAATCTCTCCTACTCCTTATCATCATCATCATCATCATCATCATCATCATCATCATCATCATCTCTCCTCCTCCTGCTCCTCATCTCTCCTCTGAATCATATCATCATCATCATGTCTCCTCCATCGCCTTTTGCTCCTCCTCTTCCTCCTCCCCCTCCTCCTCTCCCTCCTCCCCCTGCTCCTCCATCTCCTGCACCTCCTTCTCTTCCTCCTACTTCTCCTGCTCCTCCTCCTTCTCCTCCTTCTTCTCCTATTCCATCTCCTCCTCCTCCTTCTTCTTCCCCTTCTCCTCCTCCTCCTCCTCCCTTCCTTCTCCCCCATCCTTCTCTATCTTTTCCTCCTCCTCCTCCTCCATGTCCTTCTCCTCCCCTTCCTCCCCTCTTTCTCCTCCTCCTTTTTCTCTTCCTCCTCCTCCTCTTCCTCATTCTCCTACTCCATCTCCTTCTCCTCTTCCTCTATCTCCTCCTCCACCTCCTCCTCATCATCATTTCTACTTTTCCTCCTCCTCCTCCTCATCATCTCTCCTCCTCATCCTCTTCTCCTCCTCCATCTTCTCCTCTTGCATCTCCTCTTAGTTCTGCTCCTCCTTTTCTTTCTCATACATCCTCCTCGTCATGATCATCATCATCATCTCTCCTCCATCTCCTCCTCTTCCCCTCCTCCTCCTCCTACTCCTTCTCCTGTTCCTCTCCTCCTCCTCCTCATCTCTCTCCTCCTATGCCTTATTCTAATGTCTCCTCCTCCTCCTGATCATCATCATCACCTCTCCTCCATCTCCTCCTCTCATCCTTTTCCTTCTCCTCCGCCTCCTCCATCTCCTTTTCCTTCTCCTACCCCTGCTTCTTCTCCCCCTTACCTCCTTCTCCTCATTCTCTTCCTCTTCCTTCTCCTCCTCCTCCTCCTCTTACTCCTCCTGCCCCTCCTTCTCTCCTCCATCTCCTCCTCTTTTTCCTCCCTCTTCTCCTCATCTATTCTCCTCCTCTTCCTCCTCCTCATCTCTCCTACATCTCCTCTTCCTTCTCCTCCTCTGCCTCCTATATCGCCTCCTCCTCCTCCTCCTACTTCACCTCCCTCTCCTCCTCCTCATTGATCCTCCTCTGCATCATCATCATCTCTCCTCCATCTCCTCTTCCTCTTCCTCCTCTTCCCACTCCTTCTCCTCCTCCTCCATTAACTCCTACTCCATCTCCTCCTCCATCTCCTCCTCCTTCTCCTCCCTCTCTTTCTCCTCATCTCTCGTCCTCCTCATCATCATCAACATCATCATCTCTCCTCCTCTTCCTCCTCCTTTCCCTCCTTCACCTTCTCCTTCATTTCCTCTCCTCATCTTACATCTCCTCCTCTGCCACGTTCTCCTCCTCCTCCTCCATCTCCTCTTCCTCGTCCTCTATCTTGTCCTCCTTCTCCTTCCTCTCCTCCTGCCCTTTCCTCACATCCTCCGGCTCATCTCTCTCCTCTTCCTCCTTCTCCGTCATCTCCTCTCCTCCTCTCCCATCTCTTCCTCTTCTCCCATCTCTTCCTCCTCCTCCATCTCCTCCTCCTCCTCCATCTCTTTCTCCTCCTCCATCTCTTTCTCCTCCTCCATCTTTTTCTCCTCCTCCTCCTCCATCTTCTCCTCCTCCATCTCTTTCTTCTCCTCCTCCTCCATCTCCTCCTCCTCCATCTCATCCTCCTTCTCCTCCCTCTTTTTTCCTCCTCCTCATCTTTCTTCCTCCTCCTCCTCATCACCATCATCTCTCCTCCTCCACCTCCTTCTCCTACTCCTCCTATTCCTCCTTCCCCTCTTTCCTCCTCCTCTTCCTGCATTTCCTTCTCTTCCATCTCCTCCTCCTTCTTCTTTTCCTCCCACTCCTCCTCCTCCTCATCATCCCTCCTCCTCTTCCTCCTCATCAACATTATCCTCTCCCCTCCTCCTCCTCCTTCTCCATCTCTTCCTCCTCCTCCATCTCCTCCTCCATCTCCTTTCTCTCCTTTTCCTCCTCCTCATCTCTCCTCCTCTTCATCATCATCATCAACTCTCCTTCTCCTCCTCCTTCTCCTCTCCCTCCTCCATCTCCTCTTACTTCTCCTCATTCTCTTCTTCCTCCTCCTTATATTTCCTCCTCCTTCTCCTCATCCCTCCTCCTCCTCCTTCTCCTCCTCCTCCTCCTCCCCCTCCTTCTCCTCTTCCTCCCTCTTCTACTCCTTCTCCTCACTCTCCTCCTCCTCCTTCTCTTCCTCCTCCTCTTTCCCTCCTCCTCCTCTACCTCCTTTTCCTCCATCTTTTCCTCCTCTTTCTCCTTGTCCTCCTTCTCCTCCTCTTCAACGTTATCATCTCTCCTCCATCTCCTCCTCCTCCTCCTCCTTTTGCTCCTTGTCCCCCTCCTTCTCCTTTTCCTTCTCCATCTCCTCTTCCTCCTTTTTTCCTCCCTCTCCTCCTCCAACTGCTCCCCCACCTTCTCCTCCTCCTCCTTCTCCTCCTCCTCATCCCGCTCCTTCTCCTCTTCCTCCATCTCCTCCTTCTCCTCCAACTCCTCCTCCTCCTCCTCCTCCCTCTCCTCTTCCTCCTTCTCATCTCTCCTCCTTCTCGTCATCATCATTATCTCTCCTTTTTCTCCTCCTCCTTCTCCTTTTTGTTCTCCTCCTCCTCCTTCTCCTCTTCCTCCTCCATCTCCTCCTCCTCCATCACCTCCTCCTTCTCCTCCCTCTCCTCCTTCTCCTCCTCCTCCTCCTTCTAATCAACATCATCATGTCTTTTCCATCTCCTCCTCCTCCTCCTTCTCTTCCTCCATCTCCTCCTCCTCCTGCTGCTCCTTTTCTCCTCCTCCTATTCATCTCTCTCCTTTTTCTCCTTCTCCATCTCCTCCTCTTCCTCCTCCTTCTGCTCCTTCTCCCTCTACTCCTCCTCCTCTTCCATCTCCTCCTTCTCCTTTTTTGCTCCTCTTTCTCCTTCATCTCTTCCTCCTCCTTCTCCTCCTTCATCTCTTCCTCTTCCTCCTCCTCCTCCATATCCTCCTCCTTCTCCTCCTCTATCTCCTCCTCCTCCTCCATATCCTCCTTCTTCTCCTCCTTCTTCTACTCCCTATTCTTCTCCTCCTCCTCCATCTCATCCTCCTCCTTTTCCTCCATCTCATCTTCCTCCTCCATTTCCTCCTCCTTTTCCTCCTCCTCCTTTCTCTTCTCCTCCTCCTCCTCCATCTCCTCCTCCTCCTCCATCTCCTCCTTCTTCTCCCTATCTCTCTTCCTCCTCCTCTCTCCTCCTCTCTCCTCCTCTCTATCACTCTCTCTCTTCTCTATCTCCTCCTCCTCCTCCTTCTCTTCCTCCATCTCCTCCTCCTCCTGCTGCTCCTTTTCTCCTCCTCCTATTCATCTCTCTCCTTTTTCTCCTTCTCCATCTCCTCCTCTTCCTCCTCCTTCTGCTCCTCCTCCTCTTCCATCTCCTCCTTTTTTGCTCCTCCTTCTCCTTCATCTCTTCCTCCTCCTTCTCCTCCTTCATCTCTTCCTCTTCCTTCTCCTCCTCCTCCTCCTCCTCCTCCTCCTCCTCCTCCTCCATATCCTCCTTCTTCTCCTCCTCTATCTCCTCCTTCTTCTACTCCCTATTCTCCTCCTCCTCCTCCATCTCATCCTCCTCCTTTTCCTCCATCTCATCTTCCTCCTCCATTTCCTTCTCCTTTTCCTACTCCTGCTCCTCCTTTTTCTCCTCCTCCTTTCTCTTCTCCTCCTCCTCATCCATCTCCTCCTCCTCCTCCATCTCCTCCTTCTTCTACTCCCTATTCTTTTCCTCCTCCTCCTCCTCCTCCTCCTCCATATCATCCTCCTGCTTTTCCTCCATCTCTTCCTCCTTCTCCATGTCCTTCTCCTTTTTCTACTCCTGCTCCTCCTTTTCCTCCTCCTCCTTTCTCTTCTTCTCCTCCTCATCCATCTCCTCTTCCTCCTCCTGCATCTCCTCTTCCTTCTCCTCCTTCTCCTTCTCCTTCTCCTCCTCCACCCTTCCTTCTTTTCCTCCTGCATCTCCTCCTCCTCCTCCATCTCCTTCTTCTTCCTCTCCATTTCCTCCTCCTCCTTCTCTCTCTCCTCTTCCTCCTCATCTCTCTTCCTCCTCCTCCTCTTCATCATCATCCCCCCTCCTTCTCCTCCATAGTCTCCTTGCTCTGGGACCTCCGATGCGGAGTCCTCTGGCTCCCTGTCTCTCCCCGTGGCTAGCCCCTCACCTCTGTAGGTCCCGTTGCACCTCCCCAGCTGCTGGTGTTCGTCTGTGGCCTCCAGTAACCCTCCATGATCGGAGCCGTAATAGGTGAGCGTGGGGTTCTTCAGACGGTTCTATTCAAGGGCATGGAGGGCTTTACCTGTGGAGAAGGTGGAAGGTGTCAGAGCGCCCACACGGGTCTCAGCTGGTGGCATGCGCTTCCCGTTCTATGCACAAGCCACCTTGTACTGGACCGTCACAGAAAGAGCCCCCTGCCCAGAGACCACAGGGACACGTATGATCATGGTGCTGAGGGTCCTGAGGGGTGAGGGCATACGAGGCCCTGTTTGGAGCACACATTGCAGGAAGGTGACAGGAGGGCACATTAGCCTTCACTTTCGCAGTCTCTGCGGGATCACTACCCAGCTAGAGTGGCCATGGGGTCCAGGCTGCAGCCAGGAGCTGCTGTCCAGGGTCCCTGTGACACCCACCTGATCGGAGTGGCTCTGCTCGGGGTGCAGAGCGGGGGGCCGCCAGGTGCTGGGTGAGTCTCACACCCTCCTTCGCCAGCCGGTCGATATTGTGGGTACTGAGAAAATCAGATGAATGTCACTTGGGAAAGGTTTGGGAATGCTCTGGGCTTCAGACGAGGCCTGCATGGGACTTCCCGGGGCTGCGTGGCACCTGTCTTAGTGCACCCACTTCTCTGAGTTTCAAAGGACAGATGAGGCTCACCCTGGGCGGTTCCTCCTACAGCCCTCCCCCCACATCAGCTGATGCCAAAGCAACAAAGGGCACCCCAGATTTTGAATTTTGGCTTTGGCCTGGGGGGCTGGCACACAGACACCTTGCCCGTTTCACTTTCTGGGGGTCATGAATGACAGATGTTGAACAGTGATTATAAACACCGGCTGCAAGAGAAGCTTTTGTCCAGCCTGGGAATGACATGGGTTCTGAGCCCAGGCAGTCTGGGCTCAGCCAGGACCTTGGGTGGGTTCAGGGTACAAAATGCACATCTGCGTGGTGACATTCTCCTCTTAGGGTGGGTTATGGGTGACCCCTTGTCACAATAACTCTGTGGGTACATCACAGGGCTACTTAGAGGAAGATGGACCCCAACAAAATTGCATTTGAAGGAAGAGATGACTGATGTCACACACAAAGGCAAAGTTTTTGGCTTTTTCTTATTTTTTTGGGGGGGGGTATGCAACCCAGGGGGCTTGTGTGCTTTAAATAGCCCATCATCATCTATGAAGGGTGCACCCTGATTTTCCTACCAGGTTTCTCAGGTGCAAAATTCAAAGAGAAGATGAAACACTGCACCTAATAGCTTTTGCAATCAGATGTGCAAAAATAGATTGAGAATCTCACTATAGATACGAATCCCAAAGGCAGTGACCCAGCCCCTAGAGCTCAAGGAATTCCCCATGGACTGTCAGATGACAGGTGCTAGTCTCTTCCCTTCTCCCTTGGAGGAGGCTGCATCTGGTGGGAGCTAAGCTATAAAAGCTCAGGCCTGGTTCTTCATGCGCCTAAAGCTGACCACTCAGTGGCCCCCCATAAGAACAGTTTTTCTCCCCTGAGGACAACTGGAAAAGTGCAGAGACACTGGAGGTGTGTTGGTCAACATCCTACAGTGCACAGGATGGGCCCATCTTAGAGAGTGATCTGGGCCAGTGTACCAGTAGGACCAAGTCTAAAGAACCTTGTCAGTCCTTCCATCCAGCCAGCCAGCCAGCCACCCATGCACAAATCCAGCCAACCATCCATCCGCCCATCCATCCATCCATCCATCCATCCATTCACCCATCCACCCATCTACCAATTTGCCCATCCAACCACCCATCTGCCCACGCATCCAACCACTCATCCATCCATCTACACACCAAGCCACCCACCCATCCATCCATCCATCCATACATCCATCCATCCATCTATCCATCCACCCACCCACCCACCCAACCACCTATCCACCCATCCATCCATCCATCCATCCAGGCAACCATCTATCCACCCACCCACCCACGCACCTGTCCACCAATCCACCCATCTATCCATCCATCCATCCATCCATCCAGGCAATCATCTATCCATCTACCCATCTATCCATCCACCCACCCACCATCCACCCATCTATCCATCCATCTGTCCACCCAGCCATCCATCTATTCATCCACCATAGGTGGATGGGCAGATAGACAAATGGATGATGCCTGGATGAAAACATGGACAGATGGGTGGGTGGAGGAATGACTCGTTCATAAATGGATACCTAAGATTCAGGCTGATGGATTTGGGGTAAAATTCTAGTGAGTTGCTAACCCTGAGAATAAAGGACTCAGAACAGAGTACAATTTTACAAGCCTGTGTGTAATCCTCTACCCAGTTTAGCCAAAATAAGAAAATACCCCACACTCTCTAAGATCCTCTGGCCTCCAAAGACCCCCATTCAGACCTCCTCCTTGGCCCTCATTTTGGCCCTGGCTCCCCCACACCCCACTAGGACATGCTTTTTGCCCTAGGTCTCCAGTCATACTGGGGATCAGGGTATCTGTGAACACAGGATATGCGAGTATCTTTTGGAATCACTGATTTCAAATCCTTTGGGTCTAAACCCAGCAGTGGCATTGCTGGGTCATATTGTGATTCAATCTTAAGCTTTTGAGGGGCCACTATATTGTTCTGCCAGGGGCCACCTGGAGTCCCAGGAGCTGGAGACGCAGGAGGAGCCTCTCTGGAGCCCATGGAGGGAGCTCAGCCTGGGACTCTCTTCTCTGCCTCTGCCCTCCAGGGCTGGGGGAGGGGTGGTGGTTCCTGGATTACATTGAAGTCTGTGTTTTTGGTTATTTATTACAGCAGCCGCAGGAAAACCCTTACAAACCCGGCAGGGCCTCAAGTCGTTTGAGAGGGCTAAGACCCTATTTTTACTGTTGGAAAATAATCATTTTTGGTGCTGAGTTCTGCAGCACTCACAAATTTCATTTGCACTGGTCGATTTTAAGTGAATTATTCCACGAAACTGCACACAAGGCACCACCCCACCACCCAAAGCGCACTCTACCTCAGTGTAAGGTTCCCATAGCAACCAACATCCCTGATGCCCAGATCATCTGCCAAGATCAGCAGGATGTTTGGCTTGGAGGCGTTCTGTGATTTCTGCTCACAGGTCTGCAGAAGCCAACATACCAGGAGGAGAAGCAGGGTGGAGTCCCTGCAGAGGAAATAAATGTACAGGATTTGGCATGCAAAGTATACACCATGCATATGTAGATGTCAGGGGTCTGGTGAGGGCTTGAACCGAACTCCTATGATGCCAACTGAGCCCCAAGAGAATTATCCAGTTGTGGGAAGCCTCTGATTTTGCACGGAATCCAACAGCCCAAAGATAACCAGGGTGGAGTCCCTACTGCTAATGGCCAATCAAGACCAACGCTGAGAGAGGCCCATTTCCTCCCTGCACCCAAACTGGAGATTCTCAGCAAGCAATCAGAAACTGAACCCTCCTAATAAGAAAGTTCCCTCCACTTTAACCCCATGCAAACAGCAGAGGTCCCCTCTTTATCCTCTGGGGACACATTCCAAAAATCTCAGAGGATGTTGAAAGTTCAGCTAGTACCTAACCCTATATAGACTATACTTTTCCAGTATATATAGATGCATGTCATAACGTATAATTTATAATCTAGGCACAGCAAAGGATTAACAGCAGCAAATCATAACAGAGCAGTTGTAACAATGTGCTGTGACAAATGCCTGACTTAAAGTTTTCCACTTTCTTTCTGTTTTTTCTCCCCGTTTATTTTTGGACATGGGGCAACTGAATCCTGGGAGATTTCTGAGTGCATTTGTGGTGACCTTTTGTCGCTACCAACACCCCGGGTGACGCTGGAAAAACCCTTTCTTGTTGTGCAAGTCATGGTCTCTCTGAGTTTGTTTTGTCACTAAATGGGTCCTCTGGGTTAAGGTCATTTGAGCTCAACTCTCAGTAAAGCGCGGGCGAACGTGGGGTCCAGAGCCCGGGGCCTGCCTTTTGGGGTCCTCAGAGGGTCAGGAGGAGACTGATGGTTGGCAGGCGCCTTGACCCACAGTGCGCGGAGCTCCAAGACTGCACCAAGTGGTATGCAGGGCACTAGGAGGACCAGACTCAGAGGGACACTAGGATTTTAAAGCACAGATGGGGGATTCAAAGCAACCCCAGGGATGCAGTGCAGCCGACAGAAAAGAGTCCCTGAGCGTCTGAACAGGGGGCCAGGCGCCCCACCGCCTACTAGATCTATGGCTCCACCAGCCCCAGCAGGACGCGCTGAGGGTGCGGCAACCGGGAGAGCAGGTGGGCGGAGTCACTGACGTCACAGTGTGGGGGGAGGGTAGCCGGAGGAAAGGGGCGGGGGCTGCCCTAGATCTTGTGCGCCTGGGGGTGGGGTACTGGAGACAGGTCCCACTGCTGGAGGATCGGAAACGCGCAAGGGCGCAATGGGCGGAGTGGAGGACTCAGAGCGGGACTGGCCTGTCGTAGCGCTGGGATGGGGACCCAGCTGTGGCGGGGATGGGGAAAAGTCAAGGGTCTGCACCCTGCGGTTTTTAGTGGGCGGTGGGGGAGGGTCTTAAGGCCATGCACAGCTGCGCTGGGGCGGGATGGGGGACTTGGGGGCCAGGAGCAGGGCGGGGCGTGTCCTAGAGTGGGGGTGTGGGCGTGCTGGGGGTGGGCCAGGGACCGGCCTGAGTGTTGGGCACCCCGGAGCTGGGGCTTCGCGGAGGACGCGCCCAGGAGCTGCATGGGGCCTTCCTAGGGGGACACAAGGTGGAGGGCGGTGCAAGGGCGTGTTCTAAAGTGCGCAATGGACTGCAGGGGGCGGGGCAAGGGGCGTGTCCTAGAGGGGTATGTGCTGGGGGTGGAGCAAGGGGCGTGCCTCAGTGTGAGCGGGTAACTCATAGCTGAGGCTGGGAGGGGACGCGTGGAGCCCACCAGGGCCTGTCTAGGGGGAGACTAGGTCTTAAGGTGGGGTGGTGCATGGGGCGTGCCCTAGGATGGGGGGCTGGGCTTGCTGGGGGGGGGGACAGGGGCGGGCCTTAGTGTTGGGCACCGCGGAGCTGCCTCAGGGTGGACACTTCTTCCCAGGTGCGAAGTGGGGAATGACTTAGGAGGGGAAGGGGCGGCGCAGGGGTCCAGTGGCGGCCCTAGTGTTGGAGGGACCGTCAGTGCTGGGGGGAGGGGAGAGAGGCCGGGGAGCGGGACAGCAGTGGCTTAGACTGTTCCTGGGGACTCCCCAGCAGCATCAGGGAGGGGGCGCGGGGTGTGCGGGGGGAGGGGGGGACTCAAGCCGAGCCCCAAGTGGGGACCACGTGGTATTCGGGGAGTGATAGGGCGAGAAGGCCATCTGGGGAGGGGACCGGACGGGAGTCTCAGATGGGGTCAAGACCGTGTTGGGGGAGGGACAGGATTGTGTCTTAGAGTGTGTGACAGGCCATGGCTGGGGGTGGGGACCAGGACGGGACACGGAAGACTTCGAATTTATTGGGGAGACACGGGCATCGGGCTGCGTGTCTTAAAAAATGTGTGTGTGGAGGGTGTCCCAGCCGTGTCAGGCTGGGGCAGGTCCCCAATGCCTTATAGAGATTGTGGGACTTGGCCCTGGGGAGGGGTCCTGGCTCCGAATGGGAGGGGCAGAGCGGGTCTTAGTGGGGGGACACTCCAGCGCATCTGTGCCGACCTGGTGTGAGGGACACAGGCCATGAGGGGGCAGGGAGCGGGTCTTGGAGGGGTTTGGAGGCCCGAGGGTCTCAGCGTGGGGAGGCGTGTCACCCACCTCGACCCAGGAGCGGCCCCGCCTTAGTCGCGGGCGCAGTTTCCGCGGCTCAACCCAGTCCCCCCTCCTGCTCGGCCTGCGCCCCCTCCTCCTGCTCGGTCCCCCACCTCCCTTTGCGCCCCACCCCAGCGCTGCTCTCTGGGCCGCGCAGAGAACGCGCCTGGGGCTGGGTTTTGGTGACTCGCCATTTCCGAGCACCTCCGCTTCCATCCCAGGGTCTCGCGCTCGTCCCCTCCCCAGGCCTGAGTGGCTCCATCCCGGGGTCCCGCGCACCTGGCGGTGGCCTAGGTGCATCCCCTGGGCCTGCTAGCGCACCTCTGCGTGGATCTCCTGGCTGTGCGCTGGCCCCGGGGAAGGACCTTGACCCCAGATCTGGGCGCGATCCTGCCTGGCTGGCGTCTCCGCCCACTCGGCTGCTGGGCGCGCTCCTGGACCCCGGTGGCTCACTTTATCTGATTAACCTCCCAACTCTGGGCCTGGGGAGTAGTGCCTGGAAACAGGTTCTCCCGGGTCCCCACCTCCCGGTGAAGCTGGGGCTTCTGGAGCTGTTTATTCTGGATGGGGCACAAGCAGGGTGACTCCCCAGGTAGCCAGGGCAGCTTAGGGAACCCCCCCCCCTTTTTTAATTCCTTCCAGGGGTCTTGGGACAGCCCCACCTCTCTCATAGAATTGGTGCAAATTCAGCTCCACCAGGCTCCGCATTGGGAATCTCTAGGGGGCTGGACTCTTGCTCCTTTGTGCACGCAGGGCCTGGGGTGAAGGCAGAATTAAACCAGTCTTTCTAGACGGGGAAAAGGGGTGAGGCCGATTTTGATGAGCCTGGCCAGTTGGAGACTGTTCCCTGAGGGATTGAAATGTCAATTCCTTCAGTGCCCTTCCTCCACCCTTATGGAGAACCTGCCCTTGAGCCAATCTGCTCTTAAGTAGCTTGTCCCAGGAATTGCCCCTCCCTCCAGGGAGCTACTAGGTTTCTGATTAATGTGTCCTGGGCTGCTCCATCCTGTCCTTCCCCCTTCAGCTCTTCTGGTTCCCACCTTTTGAGCAGCTCAGGAGCATCCCTGGGCCTATGGAGCTCTTAATGCTTAAGTGCAGTTAGTGCAGCTGCCACTCTTCAAGACTGGGGTGAAGGGCTTCCCGGCCTAGGCAGCTCCCAATCACCTGTTCAGTACAGAGCAGGCATGTTGGGTTCTGCTGAAGCGACTTCCCAGTTCTTTTTTTTTTTTTTTTAATTAAATTTCTTTTTTTCCTGGGGTTTTTCACAATCAGGAGTTGGTGAAGGGGTTCCTGTTATCCGCTGTCTGCCAGGCTCACAGTGTGGGGGATGCTGTGGCAGGGCCACACCGTCTGGAAACCGAAACCATGGGGGATGTTAAGTGTTTTGTTTATGATCCTCATGATATGGAGTACAGGGCACCCCTCAATCAATAATAAAAGTACGTGTTCCCTGAGAATGCAGGAAAATTCCCAGAATGAGACCAAGGACACAATTGAGACAGGCCCCGAGGTGTGTTTCAATCACTCTCAGGATACAAACAAGAGTGTTATTCCTTAAGAAACTCACAGGGGAAAGATTACCAAAGTTCCCGAGAAAAGCCTAATCGCCAAGAAATGTTTATCCCAGGGTTAACAATGTCCACTAATGTCCCCCTCCCTTCCAAAGCCACAACCTGTACAATAGACTAGTTACAGAAAAACAATCACTGTGCCAACAAAGACCACCTTTTGTAGCTTGCTTAATTAAAGGAAGATTATAGTATTCCCCTTGAGGACAAGAGGCTCATAAAAATACATTCCCCCCATTAACATCCCTCCTTTGCCTCACACAGGAACTCATGATGAAAGTGGAAAACACAGAGCTCATATTAATGGCAAATGGGTTGAGGTGCAGAACCTGCCCTTTAGTCAAAAGATTAAAAAGACATGAGATTTGGTGTTCTTTGACCAAGGATCAAGGAAACTTTAAGAAAACAGATAAATAGGTCATATAAAAAAAAGGAAATTACTTTGGAAATTCAAAATAGAAGAATGTAAAATTAATATAGATATATTTTAGAATCGCTTCGGAATAATAGGCTTTCAGTATTTTAAGTCTGTTTTACTGGGACTTTAGATTAAAAGTAAGAAAGCTTACTGATAATTATATGTGTGCTTTAAAGTTAAAGGTTAATGAAATAATTATACGTATGATTTAAAGTTAAGAGTTAATAATAGAACAGGAGACATGTAGTCGAGTTGTGTAGTACAGTGTTATGGGCCAGGTTATATGGGCAATGACCAAACAGACTCCATTTTACCCTGAGACTTCATATCATGTAAGAAATTCTTCTCCCATGCTCAGGCTTGGGTCTGTTCCTTGCAGAGACAGTTATAGGTCCTGCAGGGAGCTGTCCCTGGCTGCCCAGCTAAATTCTGTCCATTTGGACAGAACTGGGACTTGGTGTGTTTTCTGAGTGACCTGCCCCACAACAGTGTGCACTTAGTGATTAAGGTGAAAATGTAAATATTTAATCCTGATTGTCAAAGGTTACAGGAAAATATTCTAAACCATGTCCTCAATATATCTTAGATAATCAATATGTCAGAAAAGATTGTGACTCTTGAAAAGTATGGACATCAAATAAGTTTTGGGCTTTGAGACTATTTATTACTACCTGGAAAGATATCTACAAAAATGATATAAAAATAAAGGCCTCCCCTAAGGGCAGCAGATTCCTTTTGAAGGCTGCTCAGAACTTGCAACCTGCTCTCCTTCAGCACCACATAAAAATAAATGAAAATTAAATAAAGGTATTGTGTCCAACTACACCTAAAAAATAAAAAAAATAAAAAATAGGGACAGAGTAATACTGAGACAATCTCAGTGAGTATGTTTGTTTCTCTGTGCACCATATCGCCCCTTGACCTGTCTTGAAAACATTTCAATATCTTGCTGAACCTCACTCCTCAACCTGGGCCCAGGGCTGCTTTGTGTCACGGATGAGGCCTCCTTGGTCCAGGTCCCAGAGACACCCCTCATGAATAAAAGCAAATCATTGGCCTCAGCCCACAGGTGAAGGGAGACTGTCCCAAGTCTCCAGGGGGTTTCCTACAATGTGAGGATGAAGAATAGCAAGGAAGAGGTACATGTGCTTGAAAAAGAGTCAAGAAGTTTAAAAAAACCCAGAAAGTGACTTGTTCATTGGACAAGGGTTAGCAAGGCAGTGAGATTTGAGGGTGGGGGTAATTAAACATATTTAAGCCATTGAAATGTTTATATCATTCTTCATGAGGGAGGAGAAATGTTTTCTTCAGAAAGAGATCTGAAGTGAAATTTGAGGACAAGTGGTTAAATGTTAGTCACAGCATTCAGCAGAAATCCTGGGGCAGGAAACACAGAAAATAGGAAGAGTTTGCAGCCCATTCACAAATGCACCCTGTGGCTGGGCAGAGTGAGGCAGTGCTTTGACGGACAGCTGAACTCCCAGAGTCCAAGTTCACATTCAGGATGTGACTCCTATTTCCTACTTGGATTCTGAATTCTTTTCTTTCTGTTATTATTGTTTTCTACATTTAATTTGCTAGGAGTGATGATTGATTCAAGACTCACATTCTAATCTTAACTGCTTTCTGCTTGCTCAGTGACCTTCTATGAATCTTCATGATTTCATTTAAATACTTGGGAATTATTTCCCAAGTACTTGATACTGTTTTTATACAAAAATGTACGATGAACTTTTGAAAAGATTTTTTTATTGATTCTAATTAGTTACACAGGACAGAAGAATCATTTGGTCATCACATTCTACATAGGTGGATTATACCTACTCATTTTTCTGGTTGCACAGGATATAGAGTTACCCTGGTCATGAAGTCATATATGTACGGAGGGTAATGACATCTGATTTATTTTACTTTCAATCTACTTCCATAGCCCCTCCCCTTTTTTCACTTCCCTCTGTCTAATCCAAAGTTCCTCTATTCTTCCCAAAAACCTCACCCTTATTGTGAATTAGATCTGCATATCTGAGAAGGCATTTGGCTTCTGATTTCTTGGGACTGGCTTATTTCGCTTAGCATGATATTCTCCATTTCCATCTATTTGCTGGTAAATGCCATCATTTCCTTCTTCTTTTAGGCTGCATAGTATTCCATTCTGTATATATACCAAAATTTCTTTATCCGTTCATCTGTTGAAGGGCACAGAGATCAGAGATCCCCCAACCTTTGTTACAAAAATGCCATTGAGTCTGAAAAACCAGCCTGTACCTCAGAGCAAAGCCTGTCCAAGGAAGGGGCATGACCCTTGTCCTTGAAAAAACCCACAGAGCACTCCTAGGCATAAATGCACCCTGCTGAGTTGTTTGTCTGCAAATAACAGGAGATATCCCCTGTGCCAGGTGTCTCTGACTCACTCTAGGTGGGGACCCATAGCAACCCCCTAGCAGCCACCAATCAGCATGAGACAGGGAAAATACCTGGGATGCCAGATGACCCTCCCTGTAGTTTATGGTGGTTGATAACATGTTGGTAAATCATGTAGTTCAGCACCTACAACCCTTGTGGCCTAAACCAACCAGTTCCAATGAATCCCCCTCTGTACTAATCAATCACCCCTACCCAACTTGTTCCCACCAGTGAATGTGCTAATCATGTTTTAGAGTTGTTTTATGATTTTTCCGCGGTGTGTGATGATTTGCCAAGAGATGCTCTGATGTATGTGGGGTCCCTGCCTTCTCCAAAGAGTGTATAAAACTGCTGCAAACACTGGGCTCGGGGCCTCTCAGCATCACCAGTTGCTGGGTGCACATGGAGGACCGATCTAGCTCCCAATAAACACTTCTTTGCTGCTTACATGGATCTTGGTCTCTGGTGGTCTTTTGAGGGTCCCGAATTCGAGCCTAACAAGTCTAGGGAAGATTATTGTAATAAACTTCAATTGGGCTTGAATTTTGTTAAATCTTTGTGAATTCTATAATTGTTTTGTAAGAGTCACATAAGTTTTTATAAATCTATTTTTTAAATTTCCAAAAAAGTAAAAGAAAACATATACACCACAAATTGACATAAGGATTCAGTGTATTCTCCAAACTTGGAGAGAAATTGACAAGTTCCGTAAAACCCACATCAAATTGTGAAGAAAACCCAAACTATGACCCACTCTTTCAAATACATGACAAAACTCTGTGGTTCAGTACACTGACATCAATTCTTACTGAAAAACTACAGTGAACAAACCACAAAGTTCTAGCCTGAGAATGGATTCTTATAAACCCATGGGAGTATTTGAAGATGGAATGATGCACACAATTGTGAACAATTCATTATAGTAAATGGACCAAGAATTTCAATGAGGACAGAAGTGTTTCTAATATGATTCTAGAAAATTCAAAAGTTGTCCTGCAGAATGATGAAGCTGCAGCCCCAGGACCAGTCACACACTAAACATACAATCATCCATGGTTAACAAATATATGAAAAAAAAGTTCAATATCTCTGGCAATTAGAGAAATGCAAGTTAAAAGTATTTCCTCTCACTCCTGTCAGGAGGGCAATTCTCAGGAATACAAGTATCATTAAATATGGGCGAGTGGGTGGGGAAAAGGTTCACTCACCCATTGTTGGTGGGACTGCAGATTGGTGCAACCACTCCGGAAAGCAGTATGGAGATTCCTTAGAAAACTTGAAATGGAACCACCATTTGACCCAGCTATGCCACTTCTCGATTTATATCCAAAGGACTTAAAGATCAGCACACTACAGTGGCTCAGCCACAAAAATGTTTCTAGCAACTCAATTCACAATAGTTCAACTATGCAATCAGCCTAGTTTCCCTTCAACAGATGAATGGATAAAGAAAATGTGACACACACACACACACACACACACACAGAGGTTGAGGAGGGAAAAAATAAAAGTCTACTGGATTAGATAAAGGGAAATTATGGGAAGGGAGGGCGATGGTATAGGAAAGAGAGTAAACTAAATGGGACACATTTTTTATGTGCATATATAACTACAGACCAGGGTAACTCCACATCATGTACAACTAAAAGACTGGGATCCTAATCAGAATAAGTTACACTCCATGCATGTATAATGTGTCCAAATATACTCTAGTGTCACGGAACACACAGAAATGCAAATACTGAAATTACTCGAATTATCAGGGCAGAAAACAAGAGGGCATTTTGGGGATCTTGAGAGAGGAAAGATGTCTTAGAATTATACTGAAGGTACAATCAGAAACCACTTTAAAAAGTTTTTATTTTTTATTTTATTTTCTTGGTATGGAGGATTGAACCTATGGGCACTTAACCACTGATCCACATGCCCAGCTCTTCTTTATATTTTATTTAGAGACAGGATCTCACTGAGTTGCTTCAGGCCTCACTAAGTTGCCAAGGCTGGTTTGAAACTCCCAATCCTCCTGCGCCAGCCTCCTGAGCTGCCGGGGTGACAAGCATGAACCACTACACCAGCAAGAACAGAAAATTTGATAAAGAGTACGTCATCAAATTGAAAGAATTTTCTCTTCAAACACCATAAAGAATGTGAAAACAGTCTCTAGATTGAAGCATTCCAAAATCTATGCATACATCAATATAACATGATTTTCCTAATGAATGTTTTCCAAAGGTTATTGATATGCTGCGTGCAAATACCCCCATCTCTGAAATCTGGGGGATCTTAGAGTAGGTCTCCACTTGCTGCTCAGGTGACACAATCTGAGGCTAACAGGGGACCCTAAGAACTCTGCAGCCGTGTGTTCCTGCAAGAGCCCGGCAGGGGGCGCCCTTCCCACACACTTCACCCTTCTCCTGCAGGATTTTGTAATTGGAGGAGGAATGATGGGGTCTGACTCTCATTCATGCTTTCCCTGCAAGTGAGGATACAGAACAACTCCAAAGCTGAAACCAAGCCTCTTGTGGACAAGACATCAGGAAGCTAGACTCAGCCCCCTGAAACCTGACCTCTGGCCTCATTTGAATGGCTTCTCCTCAATAAAAGGGTTCAGCCTCTGTGTGTGTGTGTGTGTGTGTGTGTGTGTGTGTGCGCGTATTTTCTGAACCTCCTACCGGATCATATGGCTGTAACTCGGGGATGCATTTGCTTATCGCAGAAACAAAGCCATCCATGTTCCTGGGATGGCCCACAAAATCCTTCTTCTTGTTCCTGACTATATAATTACAAGAAAGAAATAAATGTATACACAAGGATCATCAGCTACATCACGTGATGTCACATGCAAGCGTGCATTAATAGTTAAAAACAAATTGAAATGGATCCAAAATATCTTAAGAACCACGTGGTTACATAAAGTTAATCAATTCTACTGTATTAATTATAGGTTATGCCCTTATCTACAGAAATATCCAAGGACTTTAACTATATTTTCATTGATATTTCTTTTCTTTTTTAAAAATATATTTTTTAAGTTGTTGATGGGCCTTTACTTTTTTTATTTATTTGTATGCGGTGCCAAGAATCGAACCCAGTGCCTCAAGCATGCCAGGCAAGCGGGCTACCACTGAACCCCAACCCCAGCCCTCATTGATATTTCTTTTTATCAAGGTACAAAGATAATTATTTTTCAGATATTATTTGCAGAAATTATTTCAAAGTGTAACCAGGAAAAATTCTAAAAGGAATTTCAACAGAGGAGAAGCACACACTGGAGGTCCTAAGAAGACAGAAATCATCTTTGGGTAAACCAAGATCTTTATATTCTAGATTTTTATGATAAAAATATTTTCCTAAATAGAAATATTTTTATAATATTAATTAGACAGGTAATATAGAAATGTAGAAAAAAGATTTATATGTACTTGACTGACTAACAGTTTTAACTGATTAATTCAAGGATATTTCAGGCTATTTCCCTGATTTTACTCTGTATGCTGATACTGAGCTAATATTTTTGTTCATATTTTGACATGATAAAGAGCTATTAAAATATTAAGTTTAATTCCTTTAAGCAAGGTCTTTATTGTCTAATGATTCTTATTGTTTAAGGCAAGGATTAATTTGGGTGAATAAATTCACATCCTTGATTAAACACTAAATACATTAAACTGCTGACTTAGATTGTAATTTTTACAATTCTCCTTGGAGACTAAATTTGATTGATTCAAAGACTGTCCATTCTTGTATATTTTGATTGTTGAATCATTTTGAGATCTGGGAATTTTATTAGGACTGAGGTTCTCCAAATTAAAGTTGTACGTTAGTTGTGAGCAATAAAAGTTGCAAACCTTGTTGAAAATTCATGGACATGACAGAAGTTCTCTGACTGGATCTATGATCCATAAAAATATGGTAGGATTTATATAATGCTTAATGACATTTTTTAAAAGCCCATCGAGAGACACCTATTTAAAGGATAAGATTCTGAGACATAAAGATATTTTGAGACCTTGTCTCAGAAAGAGATTGAGGATTCCTTTTAAATTGTTAGGATGGATCAACTAGTTAGTATATATATTGGGAAATTCCAATAATCAATACAAGGTAAATCTGATCATTAAAATTCTTGTACTACTATCTATAACTTAAATTGATGATACTATGGCTTATGCCAAGTCTTTACTCAATTTTATTAAATAAAGAAAAGGGGGAACACAGGACCCCAGAGGCACACAGTAGATCTTACAAAATATTTAATTTTTTTCTTAATTGTAATATTGAGAATCTCAGGGGATATAGCTCAGTTGTTAGGGTGCTTTGCTCACATGCACAAGGCCCTGGGTTCAATCTCAGCACCACCAAAAAAAAAAAAAATTGAGACTGCTGTTGAATTTACTGAATCATGTTCACTGCTGCTGAACATGATTCAGTAAATTAAATCAGGTTTGAAAAGATAGAATTTAAACCTGTCATCATGAAAATGACTGAAAAACCTGACACAGGAAGGTAAATCTTCCAACTGCAGAGTTTACAACCACGTAGCATCATGAGCTTGTCAGGTAAGCAAAAATTATGAAGAGACTTCTATGGACCCATTCTCAGACCTATTTTTTTAAATTTGTTTTTTACTTGTAGATGGAAACAATACCTTTATTTTGTTTATTTTCTCGTGTGGTGCTGAGGATCAAATCCAGAGCCTCGCACGTGCTAGGTGAGCGCTCCACCATCGAGCCACCACCCCAGCCCTCAGATCCATTTTTAATGTGCATTGTAGTGTGGACTGGAAATTCCACCCATGAAACTGGATTAATCCTACTGACTGTAGTGGCCAGTTATATGTCGATCCTATGGCAAACAGATTGTCTGGGATTATATTTGAGGAAAAGACAGTCTATTAGAAACCTAAACCAGACAATCCTGCTGGCCCTTGGAAATGAAGACTACTTATCTGGACAGTTGTCCAAAGAGAAAGATTGTTGAAATAGCATTTTTCTCTACAGACCAGTTATTTACATAAGGTATCCACCAATGTAGGTTTGCCCTGATCATTCTACAATAGAAATTGGCACGTTTCCTAAGTATTATTCCTGAGTATTCCTAAGTATTATGCAAATGTCTGGTCAGGACCACACAAGAGGTCTAGAAATAGTGGATGCTTGTCTCCTAGAATGGACAAGAACAATTATAGGAGGATGCCTGTCACCTGGAAGTTTATTGGTAATACCCTAACCCTCAGTGAGATGGCACCCAAAAGGATGTTAGGATGTTTGTCTTCTGCCTTTAGAATATCTACATCACTGACAGACCTAATAGAGTCCTTAAATGTGAGAATTAAGAGAAAGGATGATGACTATCCTGTAGCCTGTATGAATACAGGTCATCTTAGTTATTATCAGCTGATACTTCAGAGCTACACTCTGCTGAAATTAAGGTTCAGGTCTGGAACAGGTGTATGCCAATTAACCAGGTCTAGGCCAGCTCCTGGTCTCAGGATCTTTGAAGTGACTACTTTAAATATTATTCCTTGCTTCTATGATACAGTCTTTATGGCTCTGTTTCAAACTTACAACATAGAGATTCTCTTAAAGTTGGACTTAAATTACTTCCAAGAGCTTTCATAGTCAGATAAATGCTGATGGAAAAATTCGAACTGAGTTAAAATGCTCTAAAAGGCCACTGTGATAGGCAAGGCTTCCCAATAAAATCGAGAAAAGATGAAGAATCTTCTGATGAGTGTTTGGCAGAATAATAATAATAATAACAACAACAACAACAACAACAACAACAACAACAACAACAACAATAATAATAACAACCAGGATCTTCCAAGTTGGTTATGTCCCAGAGATAGTATGTTTTCTACTAATGCCTTTTGTGTTTCAATAGTAGATCATGATGACCTTGGACCAAGAATCCAGGGACTGAAAGATGCAATTTCCCAATCGCCTTCAAATATTAAGGAAGAGGAGATATGTGGGGAGCCACTCTGAATGACCCCCCGCCTTCCAGTCCTGAAGCAAGAGGCTCTGACCAATCACTACAACAACTCTCTCTCTCTCTCTCTCTCTCTCTCTCTCTCTCTGCCCCCCTTCACTTTGAAACCATCCAAAACAGGGGACTGGCAGGACACTTCTCATTACTTTTCTGGCCAGAGGTGGGCAGGAGAGTTTCAAATTTCAAATCCCCCCTCCCAGGGAGCACTTGGTAGGCTGTTGGCCTGGCTCTTCTGCCAGAGGAAGAGCCCACTTCAAACCCCAAGCCCTTTGTGGCTACCCTGACCAAGGGCAACCTGGTCTCTAGCAGGGCTTCCCCATACCTCTGTGGGTCTCCCCTTCCTGATCAGAGTCTTGTTGGAAGCCAGACCCCCAACCTGCATTCACTCAGGCAGCCAGGAGGGAGATCTGGGGCAAAGTTGGGACTAGTTTGCTCATTACATTTCCTGATCTGGGTCTCAGGTGCGTAGAATTGGACATTCTTTTTATTTTATTTTTTTTCTGATGACCTCTACCTTTGGATAGGATTGCTCAGTCAATTCCCATATAATGTCACTGTTCATGTCGTTAGATTTATATCTGCCCGTTTACATTCTATTTTCTTATGTCTTTTTTGAGGAGGGTGGGGACTGGGGATTGAACACAGGGGCACTCAACCACTGAGCCCCATCCCCAGCCCTATTTTGTATTTTATTTAGAGAAAGGGTCTCGCCAAATTGCTTAGGACCTCACCATGGCTGAGGCTGGCTTTGAACTCATGGTCCTCCTGCCTCAGCCTCACAAGCTGCTGTGACTTGAAGTGTGTGCCACCATGCCTGGCCCTCTGAACTACATGCCCGGAACTACATCTCTATTGCAAGTTATATTTTGAGACAGAGTGAAGCTAAATTGCGGAGGCTGCTCTAGTAGGTTACTGATCTATTTTTGTTTTTTTTGTGTTGCTGTTTGTTAATGAAGGTTTCTGATTTGTTTTTTTTTTAGAGAATGAACTCATTATACAGCTGAGACCTTCTGAGAAACTGAGGCAGTGAAAAGACCCCCTTGAACCCTTGATTTTTGCAATCACATCAGAAAGTTTTCAGACTTGTCACCCTGTAACAGGCATGAACTTCTTGAAGGGGAAGGGGACATTCTCAAGGGCGAGAGTGGGTCCTATCAGAAAGCAGGGAGACCATGTGCCTCTTCTGCACTCTAGTTTTATTGGAGTCCCTGGGAAGTTTCCAGAGAGTCCTGCCCAGGTGCACTTTTTGACTTCTGACAGCAGGGTGACATCATACTTTCAAGTCTCCATGGTCATGGCAACTCTATGTCACCTTGGCCCACGTTGAGTCATTCTAATTGGATCCTTATCCAAAGAATTATCCTTTCTTCCAAAATCTGGTCTGTGGAAAGAGTCACAAAATCTGTCCCTGCATAGTCACTTGGGTTTCTCTTAGGGGGTTTCCTGCCTGCATTTCTCATGCAGATCACAGGTAGTTTTCTGAGGAATGTGACACCTCTTGTCCACTTAGGCCAGGCAGAGTTGCAGGTAAATTGCTTTTTGGAAAAGAATGAATGTGCTGGTCAGCACGGTGGGCCCATTTTACAGGATTATTCTCTTAACCGTCTGTTCCCACCATTCTTGGGTGGGTTCCCTAAAAGACTAAGAGACACAGGTACAGAAAAAGCACCGCTTTCGCTGAGAGTCTTTCAGGATGGAACATCTGGGCGAACAGGCAAGTTGCAGTCAGCATTCTATCCTCTGGTTCACAAGGGTCCCCGCTTCCCACCCCAGTTCCTCTTTGGCAAAGTACTATGGGGTGCACCAACTTCCAGATCTTCACCTGGGTTTCCCTGTGTCCCACTGGGCTGTTTAAAGAAGCATGCTGCAGGGCAGAGGGGCACATGCCTGAAATCCCAGTGGTTTGGGAGGTTAATGCAGGAAAACTTCAAGTTGGAAGCCAGCCTCTGCAGCTTCAGGAGGCCCTAAGCCACTTAGCCAGACCCTGTGTAAAAGTAAAAAAGGAGCTGGAAGTTTGGCTCAGTGGTTAGGCAGCGCTCAGTTAAATCCCTGGTATCAAAACCCCCACATATTTGTATATAAAGCAATACACCATTAGTTGTCCCCAACTCCCTTTGTCCTTTTGTGCCAGGAAAGTCTTCTTGGATTGAGTGCATCTTGGACGTAGACACTTTTGACTTTACCTGAATCAACACTGTTTCTTTCTCTCTTGGTCAGGGTGACCCCTCCCCGACCTCCTGTGTGTCCAGGGTGGTTCAGGTGCACGGACTCGGGATCTGCCACATCCACAGTCTGAGGCTGTACACGTGACTCTCCATTTTGCTCTCCTTGCCCTCAGGTTGCCTTTCTTACGAGTCAATTCTACATTTAAGGAAAATACTATATTCTCATACCCAGCCATGTTTGGTATTTTATTTAGAGTCAGGCTCTCATTGAGTTGCTTAGCACCTCAATTTTGCTGATGCTAGATTGAAACTAGCAATCCTCCTGTCTCGGCCTCCTGAGCCTCTGGGATGCACAGGCATGAACAAACATGCTTGGTCTAACCCTCTGATTTGTCAACTTCTTCATTGGATTGATAGTAGGTTGGAGTCACCATCTGGAGTATCTCTCAGGCCCATTACAGTTATGCTCACACCTACCTTCTCTGAACCACGATAAAAGGGATGCTAAGTGGCAAAGTGCCCCTGCCCTCAATTCAATCTCTACCATGGGGGACAATAAAGGCACCTGGAATTCAATTCTCAGCCCTGGGCAGCTATGTGTCCACTTTTCCACACCTGTGGAAATAGGACTTTTTACACAATAGCCCCCCCCCCCCAGTCCATGGGCAATATTGTTAGGTAGAATGAACTTGGGCCAGTGAGCAGGATGTGAAAGACTTCACAAAGCCCAACTTGAGAGTAGAGAATAAAATTGTACTTAATTTCCAACAGGGGGATAGACATGACAGGCAGTATTGGCCCCAAGTGGCAATTTTTTATGGTTCATATGCAAGGTTAATGGGCCCAGCTGAGCAGGGATTTGGTTTCTTTCTGGTTGGACTATCAGTTGAAACCCAGGATGCTGAGAGTGCTGGGTCAGCTACTGGAGATACGTTGCTTCCTAGGGCTTGTGGCTTTTCTTGAAAACCTTGACATGGAAAGAATACACTGGAGGGGGACTTCCTCCTGACAAAGTGAGGTCAGTCTGTGCAATGGAGTGACATGTGTCAAGGGGGCAAGTGAGTGTGAGCTCACAGACAAGTTATAAGACCACAGATGCCTGAAGCTTAAATCCTACAGATAATACTAAATCCTAGATACAATTTCCCCTATCCATACATGCCTATGATTACCCTTTCTATAAAATCTCAAAGTCCTCGTCAGCATCTGAAGACAGGGTAAGGACAGGGTTTCCTTGTCTTCCTGGTGTAGCTGCACTGGTCAAAGTTTCTTTCCTGCTTTGCATCATAACCTTTTCTGTTTGGTTTTGGATGAACACCTGACCAGACCTGTGGGGTCACCAGAGTCACATCTCTGCAGAAGGCTTCCTAACAGTCGAAGTAGAACATCTACACTAAGCACAATGCACCCATTTTATTTCCACTGCTCATTGCTGCCCTAGAGGATTGCCCTCCTTCCTCCCCCACCCTTTCTGCTGGGGATGGAGCCTTGAGCATCAGAGCCAAATCCCAATTGCTTCCTTTCATAGACCAGGAGCCTCCTCAAAGCAACAGAGGCCAGGAGGTGAGGAGAATTACTAAATAGTTTTCAAATTGTTTTCATTTTTAGGTATTATATATGGGTCATATATATGATATCTTTAAATAGTGTTTCAAAAATTTGGAAAGCTTGTCTTTCTAAGTTGCTTGAGGTCGCATCAGCTGGGGAAAAATATATATATTATATATATATTATATATATATATATATATATAATATATATAATGTATAATATTCTGATTAGATGTACTTGGTGTGAGAAATATATATATATATTATATAATATATGTATTATATGTATAAAATATATAAAATATCTATTTTATATATAGAATATACTATATAAAATACATATTATATATATAAAAATATGTAATATATATATTTTATAAAAATATATAATATATATTATATATAATAAAATATCGTACTTTCTTTTTTAAGGTACTGGGGAACAAACCCAATGGGGCTTGACCCCTACCTCTGAACTCCATCCCCACCTTTCCATTTTAAGAGAGGGTCTCACTGTTTGCAGATGCAGACCTGACCTTGGGCTCCTCCAGCCTCAGCGTCCTGGAGTGGCTGTGCTTTGTTTTTGTGTTGAGGTTAAACCCAGGGCCTCCCCATGCTCGGAAAGCACTCTATGGCTGAAGCATAGCTCAGCGCCAGGTGTCACCTCTGTCCCAGAGGCTAAGCCAAGGCTTCCCACCTGGATTAGTTCCCTGCACAGCCGGGAAGCTCCTCCTGAAAAGGGCTGGGGCCAAGAAGCTGTCACTCTACCCAATTTCAGCCAGTGATTGGATGATGTTAGCTGTCAGTCACGATGCCGAGGCGGGCCTGGAGGCCATCCATCCGGTTGGCTGGGGGGAACTGTCCAATCAGTGCGCAGAGGGAGGGGAAGGGCGGGCTTCCGCAAGCTCGCGGGCTTTTCTTCCTCACCGACTGGGTTACTCCTGCTCCAGGCCCCTTGTTCTCTGCTCCAGGGACCCAGGTGACTGCGCTGCTCGTGTTCTCGGGGATCTTGGGGACCCGGAGTTTCCTCCAGAGGACGCCAGGTCACCAGAGAAGCCAAAAATGGTGAGTTTGCCGAAGGTAGGCGGTCAGCACCTGCCTTGGGGCCCGGCGGGCGGGTGAGCTGCTGTGTGTCGCGCGGAGTCGCCTCTGTCGGGTGGCCCTGGGCCCTGTCCCCTGGTTCCCTGGGTTTGGAAGGGAGGCTCAGCTCCCAGGTGTCCACTTTGCTCCCTGTGTCCCGCACTCACTTTTCCCAACGTGTAGGAAGCAGGACCATAAATGCACCTTCCTTCTCCCAGTGGAGCTCCCCCCAGTGGAGGTCCTCCAAATTGCAGGCGCTTCCTGTCCTCTAAAAGGCCACCTTCCCTCCACCTCACAGCTCAGCCAGAGATTCCTTCTTCCCACTCGTTTCAAATAGACACCGTCTGCTAATTGTCATTATCGCTTAGTGAAATATTGGAAAGAATCAATCAATCTCCCTTCCCCCCTCCCTTCCCCCCTCCCTTCCCCCCTTCCATGTGTTTTGGAAGCTGGGCTGGCCTCCAACTTGTGATCCTCCTGCTTCAGCCTCCCCGCATATCTGGGATTACAGGCTTGTGCCAATGTCCCTGGCAAGAAGAACACTTTTGAAAGCATTTGTTTTCTATTTGTGAATATTATCCTTGAGGGGAAAGAATGATCACTTAACACTTCCTTGTGTTTGGTCAAAATAACTGCTTTAAAGGGAATAAGGGGGTTGTTTATAGATCCCAGGGATATGGAATCCTGGGCTACATCAATCGAGTATAACTGCTCCCTTTTCTGAGAGTCCATGATGTAGAGTCACACCAGTCCTGTAGTTAGGTAAGCACACGGGGTAATCATGATGTAGGGACAAAGGAGGTAAGGCACTAAGGTAGCTGGAAACAGGTTTATCTGGCTGCAGCCAGTCTCAGAGGGCACTGCTTTTGCTGTAATGAATCCATCAATCCCCTGAACCCCGAGTTCAGGTGGTTTCAGAATTTTATTCCCATCATGTAAGGGGAGGGACTCAGAAGTTCACATTGTAATACCGGGACCCCCAAAGAACTCTCAGACCACACAGTCTCATTCCAGTTAAGCCTTTATTGCTGGCCAGTGGCAGACACTCTGCTCTCGAAAGAATGAGATGGTCAGAGTGGTGCCCCTGCCTTCAGTTGGCTCCATATTTAAGCACAAAAACCAGAAAAGGGAAGTTTGGGGGTTCAGGCAACGTAAGCAAGCTTGAAAGTTGTGGTCAGGTAGTCTCCATTTGGCCCCATAGATCACTCTGTGTTCTTGGGGAATTTTCATGAGCAAAAGTATACAAACAGTCCCAGTCATGAGCTTTTTGAGTGTCATGGCTGAGTTCACAAAGTGGAGTCATCATAGTCAAGTTGTCACATCACACACATAAAAGCAGGTTTTTGTTTCTCTGTTCTGGCCAAGTTAACCCTTCAAGGACAGCACCTGAGGAGGGGAGAGATTCTTCTCCCCTTTCTTTCTTCCCCCACCAGCTGTAACCATGAAGCCTAGTTGGTGACTTCTCTGTGAAGCCTAGCTCAAGGCCAGAGGGCTTGTTTGCACATTTTTACAAAGTACTATACTGGATACAAGTGTGAAAAAAATTAGTAAGGGGGAGTCCAGCACCTGGAGTGCTGATTTCTTCCAGACTAGCAGCCCAATAAAATAGGGCAACACAAAAATAGGAAGTTTATCTACACTGAACTTTTTTGTGGACACTCTTTTGTTGAGAGTCCTAAAATTAGCCATGGTGAAGATTTCTGGAGAAACCCAGTTAATATTTTTTTTTTTTGTGAAAAAAGGGGATGCTACTATAATAATGTCTGATTCCTTTACTGTCCTTCATCCCCAGCTGTTTTCAGTATGATTTTCAGAAGGGATCTGGCTATGGTGCCCAGCCTGACCTGAAAGTTGTGATTCTCCTGCCTCAGCTTCCCAATCTGTTGGGTTTAAAGGCATCGACAACCACAGCTACAGAAAATAGTTCATTTTAACCCAAATATTAATTACCATACTAAGGAACATGGATTCAAGTTACCCTGAATGATGTGTGTGTTCCTCCCTGGAAGAGATTATATCACTTTTTTTTTCTTTCTTCTTTATTTTCTCTCTTTCTTTTTTTCTTTCTTTATTTTTCTTTTTTCTTTCTTTTTTCTAATATACCAAGGATTGAACCCAGGGGCACTTAAACACTGAGGCACATTCCCAGCCCTTTTTATATTGTATTTTCAGACATGATGTCACTAAGTTCCTGATGGTCTCACTAAGTTGCTGAGTCTGGCTTTGAATTTAGCAATCCTCCTATGTTAGCCTCTCAAGCTGCTGGGAATGCAGTTGTGTGCCACTGTGCCTGGTCTCCATGAACTTTTATAAAAGAAACTGTGTATCACTGCATTAACCAATTGCATTGGTAGGAACATCAGTTTGGTGGGGTACAGAAGAAAAAAATAAAATTTCTTCTGTATGTCTGCTATTGGATTCTGAGCTTTGGTAGATTTTGGAGATGTCTGGTAAGGTCAGTGATATATTCTGAGAAGTTTTGAGATTGTGGTGTGATACAGAAATTAAGATGATTGGCTATTGAAGAGCTTAGGATTAGCCCAAGATAGTGTTTGCTCTCCATACAGAACCCTGCCTTTCCACCCTCATGGTGGTCTAGTTAGGCAAAGTCAAGTACTCTGAAGGTTCTTTGATGGAGATGCAACTGTATAGAGAACTTGAGTTCACAGCTGTAAAAATCTTGTGCTTTTTCTTTTTTCTTCCTTAGGTGTAGACACCATGTCAGATTTCTTGGGCAGAGGTTCCCTTTGGGCACGTCCCAGAGTCCCATGTCCTCAGCCACTATCCTCTCCTGGAGCTGCCACAGAGTGCCCACAGCTGCCCTGTGCCTTGCAGGGTGAACAGAATTTCAGGCCCTGGGTCAGCTCCTCCTAGAGGACAGCCTGAGGTGTGGGGTGCAGCCTCTCAGGGAAGCTGCTGGGGGCCCTGGGCTGAGGAATCTCCTGGAAAAGGCCTCATCTAAACAGCTACTTCCTTGGGACCTAGTTTTCCCCAAGCTCTGTTCCCATTCCTTGGAGACAGGTGGACAGTCAGCCTGTGGATGCGGGTGCTGAGGGGCCAGGTCAGCAGTGACTCCTGCCCTTTCAGTCTCTCACAGTGTGAAGGAGCACAAGCTCTCCCAAAGCATAAGGACCACCCACCCCAGGGCAGAGCTGTGCAGACCTGAAAAGCCTCATAGACTGGAGTCATGGTCCAGGTTCCTGGGAGGGTGATCCTGGATGCTTTCCATGAGCAAGACCAGGAGGTATCATGTCCCAGCTGTCAGGGACCTTTCCTGCCCCTTGAGCCTGACACATCTGTGCTCTCTCAACACCAAAGCTTTCTGTGTATCACTTTGAAATGATGTGCTCACTTATCTGAGGCCCAGGTTTATTTATTCAGAGCCAAATGGGATGGACTATTATTAAAGAGGCAAGAGAGAGGTGGATTAAAATCCAGCTTTTTTTTTTTTTTTTTTTTTGGTTAAAAATCCTAACTTACAGCCAGATACAATGGTGCACACCTGTGATCCTTCCTGCTCCAGAGGCTGAGACAGGAGTGTTTCAAATTTGAGGACAGCCTTAGCAACTTAGTGAGGCCTTATGCAACCTGGTGAGACTGCGTCTCAAAATAAAATATAAAAATGACTGGGGATGTGGCTCAGTAGTAAAATATCTCTGGGTTTCATCTTGGGGGCATCAAACAAAAAAGAAAAAAGAGAAAAAGAAAAAGAAAACATCTAATTACCTAATTTACCTTTTGCTACCCCTGAGTATGTATAGAAAGTTTGTAAGATTCAAATTTGTCTTTTCATGATTTCAAATTGAAATCCAACTCTAGATTCCAAAATACCACGTAAGATACAGAGAAACTCTGTCTTACATTATTGCTGCAGAATTTGAGTCCAATTCTACAAAAATAGTGGTGGATAAATTTATGAATGTGATTTCATGAAAACTAGTATCTGTCCTTCACAAGGTGATGAATTTGACAAAGGATGACAGTTTTTCACTGTTGTTGTCCTAACGTGGCAGGTTCATGTTAACTGTGTGTTTTTTTGTTATCAGGAATGGAACCCAGAGGTGCTTAACCACCAGCCCCTTTTAGATTCTTTATTTTGAGACAGAGTCTTGCTATATCATCTAGGGCCACTGGGGTTACAGGTGTGCACCATCACACCCGTCTTCATTGTAATTTTTAAGGATAATTTTGGCAATGCCTTGAATACCCAACTGTAATCATTTAATCACTGAATATCAGTGAAAGAGAAAATGACACCTGTTTTCTGCAAAGGAGAGATCCATGTGTCTAAGTAAGGGTGCTGATCCCCTCACCATGTCACCTAATTCCTGTTCCCTCCCAACTGCCTCCTCGTAGGGCCACCGCTTTGGGAGCTAGCCTTTTAGCTTATGAAACCTGGGAGTAATATAAATGCTCTTTGTATTCTCTCTGTCATGTACAACATTTTGCCTGGTGTTAGATACAGTTTACTGTTTCCAATTTTTTGAAAACTATTTTTTGTTGTTGCTGTTGTTGGACACAATACCTATTTATTTATTTCTATGTGGTGCTGAGGATCAAACCTAGGGTCTCTCATGTGCTCGGCAAGCACTCTACTGCTGAGCCAGAATCCCAACCCTCCTATTTCCATGTTTAGATATAGTTTTTCTTAAGTTTACGTCCAAAATACAGTAAAGCATGCCCTAAATTTCACAGAATTTGCTGAAAAGCTCAGTGTTTTTTCAGAGAGTTTAGATCATGGGAACATTCAATCTTCTTTGTGAGAAAGTGTGGTGTCTTTCTACTGATTTTGTTGTGTTTTTATGCCTCTAATTGTGTACCTTTTGTATCATAATCGTTTTTATCTCTCATTCCATGTATTTTACCAAGCTACTCTCCAGCCCAAGAGAATTGGTATTGTAGACTGTTCTTTATTTATTTGCTTACTTATTGAGTGCTGGGAATTGATGCCATGGACATGCTCATGCTTAGTTATCTTCCAGAAAAAAATTTCAATTTGTGAGCAACGTTCTGGAGGTAGGCAGGTGTTTTACTGGGGAATAAACCTACAGGCACTCGACCACTGAGCACATCCTCAGCCCTTCTTCTTATTTATTTCTTTTCTTTTTTTAAAAAAATATTTTGTATAGTTGTAGATGGATAGAATACCTTTATTTTATTTATTTTTCTGTGGTGCTGAGGATCATACCCCGTGTCTCACACATGTTAGCAAGTGGTCTGCCACTCAGCTACAGTCCCAGAGCCCCTTTTATTTTTGATAAAATAAAAATTTAGTCTCACTGAATTTCTGAGTGTCTTGCTATGTTGCTGAGACAGGCCTCAAACTTTTGCCATTTCCCTGCCTTGACCTCCCTAGTGGCTGAAATTACAGGTGCACACCACTACACCAGCAGTTGGAATGAGTTTTGAAGACTTATCATCCAATTTCTTTCCAGATGAAAATAGTATTGAAAATCAGTTTTCTTGCTTTTGTTCATACTTTTGAAATTTGTAACTACAACTCTTCCTCTTTGCTTTATTTTTGCATTATTATGAAAAAGGTATTTAGCATATTAATATTGTTTGTTATGTATACATTTTTAAAACTTCATGGCTTGATAGTTTATTTATTAGATAAACTTTGTTTTTATGAGCAATTTTAGGCTTACATAGTTTATTAGTCAGTGTTCTCCAGAGGAAAAGTATCAAGAGGAAGTATGATTATCAAAGGGGATTCATTAGATTGGCCTACTTGACCCGAAGGTGGATGTCCAGAGTGTCCATCTGCAGGCTGGAGAGCTTGAGAAGTAGTAGATGCAGAGTCCCAGAGGCTGAAGCCTGAGAACAAGGGGGATCAATGGTGCTGCCTTAGTCCAGACCAAAGATTCTGGAAACTCACTAGAGAATCACTGGTAGAGTCCACTTTGGGAGAGTGAAGAATTTTGTTCCACCCAAGACACCGTCCTATTGGATGGTGCGGCATAGTTTAAGGAGGTTCTCCAGTTTGGCTCACTATCCCATATGCCAATCATTTGTAGACATACCCTCATGGACACATCCAGAAGCTCATTAATCATTGGCATCTTTTAATCCAATCAAGGTAACAATTAAATGTGCCATTACACATAGTATCAAATACCCCTTTTCTCCAGCTGATAGTCTCCACTGTTTTCAACATATTGCATTGGTGTAGGGTGTTTGTTAGTTACTAAACCCATGTTGAACATTTGATAAAGAGAATGGATGAAGCAACATTTAGGATAAGCCAAAGTTCATCCTTTACTTTAGGGTTCCTCTTCCTTGTGATGTGATTGTGTGTGTCACGTCGTATACAAGATAATGTCATACAGAAGAGTTTCACTGCTCTGGGAATCCAGTGTTCCACCTGTCCATCACTCCTCCTCATTCCTTCCTCCCTCTCTGCTCCCTAAGTCCCTGACACCCATCAGTTCTGCTAGTGCATCTCTAATGTTGTCTTTTCCAGAATGTTCTTGACTTGGAATCTTCCTGCACTTGGCCATTTCAAACTGGCTTCTCTCACTTACCTGTCTGCCTTTAAGGGTGCTGTATCTTTCCAGGCTGAGAGCTCATTTTCTGGGTGATGCTCTTTGGTGTGGTTAAACTGCAGCTTGTCCATTCAGTATTGAAAGGTGCATCTTCCTTGCATCTAGCTTTGGGCCGTTCTGGATATGGCTGCTGTAGTCACTGCAGTGAGGGTTCCTGTGCCCATAATTTTCACATCATTTGCATAGACACCTGGAGTGTGATGAGTTAATTGTACAGTTTTTTGCATTTATGATTCAATTTTGCATTTATGATTATGAGCATGCTTCATAGTCTTCTTTTCTATTTAATACTTTTCTTTATCTATTTAATTTGGATAATATGGTAACTTATGCCTCAGGAAGACTTAGGAGGTGTTAACTCAGCTTTTATGTTCTGGAAAAAAAGTAGAAAACTGGTGGCAGTTCTTATGTGCCTCATGGAAGCCCGTTTGAGATGTCAGAGCCTTGCCTTGCCTTTTTGGGAAGTAATTAGTTATTGAGTCTGTTTTTTTCAGCAGCCATGGGCTCATCTGTTTTGTGTATTTCCCCTTGTGTGTAAGTTGTAGGAGATTGTCTCTCTCAAAGAAATGGTCCAGTTTCTGCAGTTGTCTAATTTGTGTCAAGCAGGTTTATGAGAATCTTGAAGTCCCAATGCATTGTTGATGATGACATTTTTAAATCTGTTAGTAGGTTTTCAGTCCTCGATGCTTTTTTCTTTAATGTTATTGTATATTTTACAGTTTTATTTCTTTCTTTTTATGTGGCAGTGAGGATTGAACCCAGTTTCTCCCAAGCACTAGGCAAGCCACAACCCCAGTCCCTGTCCTCTGTATTCTTAGCCTTTTGTCAGTTAATCAGTGATGCTGATGTTCATGAAGAACTTGATTTGCAGACTGCGGATTTCCAAATTGTGGTTTCATCAACACCTTCTCTGTTACCTCCCTGTGGTTAATTTAGGTTTACCTTGTTCTTCTTTCTCTGGTTTTCTGAAGTGGCAGTTTCATTGGTTGCTTTTAGCTCTTCTTTTCTGAAATGTGTGTTGGATGACTTAGATACCAATACAGTGCCACCTCTGGTGTTCTCTATGAATTTCCTATGATGGACTTTTACATTTTTTTCTTTCAAAATGGTTACCTTTTCTCTTGAGTCACCTCTTTGTCCTGTGTCTGTTCAGAGCCCTGTGTTTCATGTCCCCTTCCCTGGAGGCCTTTCAGCTTCTTCTGATCTGATTTCTGCTTTAGCTCTCATGTTCTTTGAGCATACATGGGATTTCACTGGCGGTGCACTTGTAGGGGTATGGTTTATGTCCTGTAGAGTGTTGCTGTGATCCTGAGACCTCAGTGTGCTTCCCGTTTGGTTGAAGGTCCATGAAGCCCTCCTGTCTGCATCATTGTCCTGACAGAGTTGGGCTGATGTCTCTGAGGGTAATTTTGGATTCTTCGTTGTTTGGGGTGGTTCTGTATGTTTTCAGTCTTTGAGTATGCTTCTGTGTAAGTGGCAGGGACATTTCCTTTTTGTCTGTCCTTCACGGTGCAGACATCATAGCATGCTTACAGATGTGAATGGTGGCCTCTTTCACACCCAGACTGTGTGGGATAGTTCAGAATCCTGGGCTACAAACTTGTTGCTTTACCACACTGTGGAAGAGCTTCTGCCTTAGGTTTGTTTGCACCACCATTGCTACAGGCACAATGAATCTGTTTCACCACAGACAACCATTGCATATGTGGCCCAACCTTGATCAAAATGTCCTTGAGCAGAACATTGGTATATGTCTCATGACTGTATATTATGGTAGTGATTCGGCTGCTGTTAAGAAGAGTTTGACAATCATTGGACATTCATTGTTGCAGTGAGACTTAGAAAAGTAGTGCTTGCTGTTTATTAAGAAGATTGTTTTGCGAGTTATAAAACTTTGTAAGGCTGTTGTTTGGACAAGGTGAGTTTTTTTTTTTTTTTTTTTTTTAGAGAGAGAGAGAAGAGAATCTTTTTAATATTTATTTTTTAGTATTCGGTGGACACAACATCTTTGTTTGTATGTGGTGCTGAGGATCAAACCCGGGCCGCACGCATGCCAGGCAAGCACGCTACTGCTTGAGCCACATCTCCAGCCCTTGGTGACATTTTTGGGTCATTGAGTTATTTCTAAGACACGGGCCATCTTTCCACTTACCCCATTCTGGTTTGACAGTAACCACAAGAAATTATCAAATTGTTGTGTTTATTAATAAATAAATTAATCAAATAGAGAACTCATGTTTGTTTTGGTCCTTTAATAGTAAGCTAGTTGACTAAATTTGTTCTGGAGTACAGCACCTGCAAACTTCCAGTTGTTCTTAGTGTAATCACACAGAATGAGCTCAGTCTCCAGTTAACACATTGTGACCAGCTGTGTGAAATGTTGTCTAAATGTTGTCTATGAAGGAATCTCCTTAGTGACCCCATGCCCAGAGGGTGGGAGTGTGGGCTGGTTCTAGGCATTTCTTTAAGTATGGAACAATAGACTTTCAGAGGAAACAAGACATCAGTAAATACCATGTTGCCTATATTAACCTTGTAGGTACTGGCAGCCACTGTAGTTGGCAGAATCTCTCTCAAATGCTTAGTTTCATGATTCCTGCATTTTTCTACTCATCACCTTTCTTTTCTAAAGATAAGTCCTATCAGGAGTGTTTATATTAGCTCTGTACCACACAGGACATTTCTAGGACATGTAACAGAGGTGCAACCATTAAAGAAGTTAGGAGTGATCTGGGAGTCTGTCTTACTTCCTGTGAACTCACCAAAGGAAGGGTATAAATCACTATGATGTTTGCCTTCTGAGTAGCCAATTTCTAGTGTTGGAATGGGTGTAAGAAATTGAGTGCAGTAAAGATTTGATGGACCAAATCATGGAATTAATCAGGAGGCCAGGGAATCATGTGAACATCATGCATGTTGAGTGCAGATTTCTCATGCTGTCATTCTCTTCTGGCCTTCACTATACATTTGTGGGATATTTTAGATCTCAGTGACCTTTGAGGATGTGGCTGTGAACTTCACCAAGGAGGAGTGGTCTTTTCTGGATGCTTCCCAGAAGAACCTTTACAGAGATGTGATGCTGGAAGTCCTCAGAATCCTGGCTTGTATAGGTAATAATGTTGGTTTTAAAATTAATCAAATAGAGAACTCATGTTTAATATTTTGGTCATTTATGTAGAAGGTGAAAAGGAAATCAGTTGGTGAATTATTGAAGCATAAATGGCACCTAAAATTTGGCAAAGCATTTCTAGCTCCTAAATATTCATAAAGATTGTTATGTTCTCTCATTTTAGGAAACAAGTGGGAATACAGGACCACTGAAGATCAGATTGAAAGCTCTGGAAGCAACCTAAGGTAACTGTACTCACAAGAGGAATTTGTGAGGGAATCTGAGAACTGTCATAAAATTTTTAAAGCAATCCAACCGAAGAAGTATGCATAATGTGAAATGTATTTATTCTTATAATATTTTTTTAACCAGAAATATATACTTATCTGTAACAGGTATTCAGTCTTTTCAAAGTATTTGACATGCAAAAAGTACTATGAAATTGCATATGTGAATATCAGTATGTGAATAATAGCCAGAGAAGGTGTGTTGCAAAGGATTGTTTCCTTTCAATCTCTTTATTTTCAGGCAACTTTAACAAGTCAGAAAATCTAGCCTTTACCTGATGTTGGTAGAAATGTAAAGACCTATAAATAAATAGAAAATTGTGAATGAGTTAGGTATCAATTATGTGCTGGTCACTTCTTCTTCAAAGAAGTCCTATGGTAAACTTCAAACTTTCCCCACAGAATAGTGTGGGGAAAGCTTCAAATTGATTCCAATTCTTAATGAAACAAAGAAAAATTTTAATAGAGTAAATCCATGTGACTTCATTATGTGTGCAAAAGATTTCATATGTCCTTCATTCCTTCATAGGCACATCACATCTCACTCTGGACAGAAATACTATAAGCATGAGGAATGTGAAGAGAAGCCATGTGAATTTAAACAATATAGGAAATCTGTGGTTTCTCTGAAAAGTGTTCACACACAAATGTTGTTCCAAACTGGAGATAGACCACATGAAAATACAGTATGTGGGAAAGTCATCAGTTGTTCCAGTGACATTCAAAGACATGAAGAAACTCATACTGGGTGGCAACCCTATGAATGTCAACAATGTGGTGAAGCCTCTTCTTCTCTCCCAGGTGTTCAAAGACACATGATAACACACAGTGGAAGTAAACCTTTTCAATGTGAGGTATGTGGGAAAGCCTTTCATTTCTCCTCTTTATTTAGAAGACATGAAAGAACTCATTCTGGAGAGAAACTCTATGAATGTAAACAAGATGGTCGAACCTTTATTTCACACCCAAGTCTTCAAAAGCACAGGATCACACACACGGGGAATGCACATTTCAAATGTAAGGTATGTGGGAAAGACTTTGCTTATCCCAGATTACTTAGAAGACATCAGAAAACACATACTGGAGAGAAGCCCTATGAATGTAAGCAGTGTGGCAAAGCCTTTGGTAGATCTGGTGACCTTCATGTACATGAAAGAACTCACACTGGAGAGAAGCCCTATGAATGTACGCAGTGTGGGAAAGCCTTTGCTACATCCTGTCTGCTTCATACACATGGAAGAATACATACTGGAGAGAAGCCTTATGAATGCAAACAATGTGGAAAAGCCTTTACTGCATCCTATGAGCTTAAGAGACATGGAAGAACACATACTGGAGAGAAGCCCTATGAATGTCAACAATGTGGAAAAGCCTTTGCTAGATCTGGTGACCTTCACACACATGAAAGAACTCATACTGGAGAGAAGCCCTATGTATGTAAGCAGTGTGGAAAAGCCTTTGCTGCATCCCATCAGCTTCACGCACATGGAAGAACACATACTGGAGAGAAGCCTTATGAATGTAAGCATTGTGGAAAAGCCTTTTCTAGTTCTAGTTACCTTAACATTCATGAAAGAACACACACTGGAGAGAAGCCCTATGAATGTAAGCAGTGTGGAAAAGCCTTTGCTAGATCTAGTCACCTTCAGATTCATGGAAGAACACACACTGGAGAGAAGCCCTATGAATGTAAGCAGTGTGGCAAAGCCTTTGCTAGATCTAGTCACCTTCAGATTCATGGAAGAACACACACTGGAGAGAAGCCCTATGAATGTAAGCAGTGTGGAAAAGCCTTTGCTAGATCTAGTCACCTTCAGATTCATGGAAGAACACACACTGGAGAGAAGCCCTATGAATGTAAGCAGTGTGGCAAAGCCTTTGCTAGTTCTAGTTACGTTCAGATTCATGGAAGAACACACACTGGCGAGAAGCCCTATGAATGTACGCAGTGTGGGAAAGCCTTTGCTACATCCCGTCTGCTTCATACACATGGAAGAATACATACTGGAGAGAAGCCCTATGAATGCAAACAATGTGGAAAAGCCTTTACTACATCCTATGAGCTTAAGAGACATGGAAGAACACATACTGGAGAGAAGCCCTATGAATGTCAACAATGTGGAAAAGCCTTTGCTAGATCTGGTGACCTTCACACACATGAAAGAACTCATACTGGAGAGAAGCCCTATGTATGTAAGCAGTGTGGAAAAGCCTTTCCTAGATCTTGTGACCTTCACACACATGGAAGAACTCATACTGGAGAGAAGCCCTATGTATGTAAGCAGTGTGGAAAAGCCTTTGCTGCATCCCGTCAGCTTCATACACATGGAAGAACACATAGTGGAGAGAAGCCTTATGAATGCAAACAATGTGGAAAATCCTTTGCTGCATCGCATCAGATTCACGCACATGGAAGAACACATACTGGAGAGAAGCCTTATGAATGTAAGCAGTGTGGAAAAGCCTTTTCTAGTTCTAGTCACCTTCAGATTCATGGAAGAACACACACTGGAGAGAAGCCCTATGAATGTAAGCAGTGTGGCAAAGCCTTTGCTAGATCTAGTCACCTTCAGATTCATGGAAGAACACACACTGGAGAGAAGCCCTATGAATGTAAGCAGTGTGGAAAAGCCTTTGCTAGATCTAGTTACATTCAGATTCATGAAAGAACACATACTAGAAAGAAACCCTTTGGATGTCAACAATGTGGAAAAACATTTGCTTCATCCCGTCGTCTTCACATACATGGAAGAATGCATACCGGAGAAAAGCCCTATGAGTGTGAACAATGTGGAAAAGCCTTTACTGCTGCCTATTGCCTTCAGATACATAAACGAACTCATACTGGAAAGAGGCCCTATGAATGTAAGCGGTGTGGGAAAGCCTTCACTCAGTCCTCTCACCTTCACTCACATGAACAAACTCATACTGTAGAGAAGCCCTATGATTGTAAGCAGTGTGGCAAAGCTTTTGCTAGTTCTTTTAAACTTCAAAGACATGGAAGAGTGCATACTGGAGAGAAGCCGTATGAATGTAAGCAGTGTGGCAAAGCCTTTGCTAGTTCTGGTTACCTTCACATACATGAAAGAACTCATACTGGAGAGAAGCCCTTTGTATGTAGGCAGTGTGGCAAAGCCTTTGGTAGATCTGGTGACCTTCACATACATGAAAGAACTCATACTGGAGAGAAGCCCTATGTATGTAAGCAGTGTGGCAAAGCCTTTGCTACATCCCGTCAGCTTCAGAAACATGGAAGAACACATACTGGAGAGAAGCCTTATGAATGCAAACAATGTGGAAAAGCCTTTGCTACATCCAGTCAGCTTCATGCACATGGAAGAACACATACTGGAGAGAAGCCTTATGAATGTAAGCATTGTGGAAAAGCCTTTTCTAGTTCTAGTTACCTTAATATTCATGAAAGAACACACACTGGAGAGAAGCCCTATGAATGTAAGCAGTGTGGAAAAGCCTTTGCCAGATCTAGTCACCTTCAGATTCATGGAAGAACACACACTGGAGAGAAGCCCTATGAATGTAAGCAGTGTGGAAAAGCCTATGCTAGATCTAGTCACCTTCAGATTCATGGAAGAACACACACTGGAGAGAAGCCCTATGAATTCAAACAATGTGGAAAAGCCTTTGCTACATCCAGTCAGCTTCATGCACATGGAAGAACACATACTGGAGAGAAGCCTTATGAATGCAAAGAATGTGGAAAAGCCTTTGCTCTGTCCCATCAGCTTCATGCACATGGAAGAACACATACTGGAGAGAAGCCTTATGAATGTAAGCAGTGTGGAAAAGCCTTTGCTAGTTCTAGTTACCTTCAGATTCATGGAAGAACACACACTGGAGAGAAGCCCTATGAATGTAAGCAGTGTGGAAAAGCCTTTGCTAGATCTAGTCAACTTCAGATTCATGGAAGAACACACACTGGAGAGAAGCCCTATGAATGTAAGCAGTGTGGCAAAGCCTTTGCTACATCCCGTCAGCTTCAGAAACATGGAAGAACACATACTGGAGAGAAGCCCTATGAATTCAAACAATGTGGAAAAGCCTTTGCTATATCCTATCAGCTTAACAGACATGAAAGAACACACACTGGCGAGAAGCCCTATGAATGTCAACAATGTGGAAAAGCCTACACTACTGCCTTTTACCTTCGGATGCATAAATACACTCATACTGGAGAGAAGCCCTATGAATGTAAGCAGTGTGGCAAAGCCTTCACTCAGTCCTCTTACCTTCACTCACATGAACAAACTCATACTGGAGAGAAGCCCTAAGAATGTAAGCAGTGTGGCAAAGCCTTTGCTAGATCCAATGACATTCACAGACATGGAAGAATGTATACTGGAGAGAAGCCCAATGAATGTCAACAACGTGGAGAAGCCTTTGCCACATCTTGTCTGCTTCACACATGTGAAAAAACACATACTGCATAGAAATCGTATGCATGAAAACAATTGGTAAACTCTTGTGTTATCACTGTTTCACTCATATACATGTAGGGAGTTTACTGGAGAAAAATCCTTTGAATGTGAAATATGGTAAATCAATATTTCATGTCATCCTCAAAGACAAGAGGGGCTCACAGTGCTGAAAATGTGTGTGTGTGTTTGTGTGTATGTGTGTGTGTGTGAGATAGAGATCGATCATCAATCGATCCACTGGGGATTTAGTCTGGTGGTGCTCTACCAGTGAGCTGCATTCCAGTTCCTTTTTACTTTTTATTTTGAGACAGGGACTTGCTGAGTTTCTTAGGGTCTTCCTAAGGTGCTGAGGCTACCCTCCAACATTGATTCTTCAGAATCAGCCTCTCGAGTCTCGGGAATTAAAGGCATACACCACCACATCCAACTGAATAACTCTTTAAATGTGAAAAATATCACAAATCATTCCATTTTCCCTGTTGCCTTCAAAGCCATTTCACTCACATTGAAAAACAAACCCTCTGAGTTTAGGGGATTTGCTACATTCTGTCAGCTTCGTTTCCTTTCTTATATATGAAAACACTCATGCAGAGAAGCCCTGTGAATGTGAGAAATGTGGGAAATCTACTAGTTTTCTCATTTTTTTTCCTAAGGACTGGGAATATCGTTTTGGAATAAAAAGAATAAATCCTATGCAAGTAAGATATATAAAGGGTTCAGCCGTTCTAGTTTTGTTCAGTTGTATGAAAGGAGTCATACTGTAGAAAATGCTGAGGATAAGCCATGTGGGGCAGTATTCAGATTTCAGAGTTTTCTCCAAAGGCATAAAAGAATTCACATCTGTGAAAATCCTTTTTCTATCTTTAAAAATTGCAGTAACACTTTCAACTTTCCAGTTCCCTTTGAACAGCATTTAAGCAATCACACTGGAGAAAAGCCCTGTATGTAGAAATGTGGTGAGAACTTTGCTTGTTTCAGATCCATTTGAACTTGTTCAGACTTGAGGAAAATTTTATTTTATTTCATTTTATTTATTTATTTTGAGAAAACCAGTGTAGGTGTTTGAAAATGGTGTGTGCCTTCATTTCTTTTTTCTTTCTTTCTTTTTTTTTTTTTTAAATCTATTCAGAGGTAACAAAACTGCACCCTGGGTTGGAGAGGCGCATTGCATCAGCATGAAGATTTGAAAGCAATATGTTTTTCTGGGTTAAATCTCTCTTATTGTTAGATTCCATTTTCCTGTATCTTAAGTCTTTTGAGTCTAATGTTTCATTACATATTGTGTATGTTAGTTTAGGCCTCTCCACTCCAGGCTTTGGTACAGATTGGTGAAATGGCTCTTCTGAACTTCTTTCTTCTCTTTCTTTGTTCAGATTTCACCCAGGAGTGCTCTACCACTGAGTTTCTCCACAATCCTTTTAATTGTTATTTTTTGATATGGGGTGAGGCTGGCAGCTGGGACCATCGGGATGTGTCTGTGTACCCTGCAGCTGGCCTCTTCCTTTTCCTTGATTGCTTATTGATCTATTGATGACTCTGGGACCATCACACTTGTCACTTGTGCTTGTTCTAAGGCTCATGTATTGTGCTGTATGTAGGCACATTAAAGAGCATTATAAGATAATATCATTTGTGTATATTGTTTGGAGAGGCACTTTCTCAAAATATATTTTGCCCTATACTTGAGTTGCTTTCTCTTTTCTTTTCCCAGTTCTGGGGACCGAATCCTGCCTTGTGCATGCTAGGCAGGCATTCTAGCATTGAATGCTCCGTGGCTCAGGTGGTGAGTTTGCTGCTGCTGTGAGTGTGGACCCCACTGATAACCACATTAGCAGATGCAGCTCTGCAGGTGTTTCCTCCACAATTGCAGCTGATCTCTTCCTTCTTAAAGGTCTTTTATACCAGTGAATTTTTTTTTTTTTTTAAAACTGCATCCAGTTTAGGTTTTCTCCCCATGAATGATACTTAGGTGGAATATGCAGAAAAGCCAGCCTTGATTTCTCTCTGTGTTTAGAGTACCTCAGTAGCCCTGGTAAAATTGTGTGATGGTTTTCTTAATACACACTGCATGACCAAAGGCTTGATAAGGAGCATCCCAGTCTGATGTCCTAATTCAGCGGCACTCTCTTCTCCACCAAATAATCTTAAATAAATTCTGAAGAGACCTTCACCATAATTTTCTTTCAACAGAATGTCAGGAAAAGATTTTGCAAAGATCTCAATGTGGGTTATAACACAGACTTCTGCTTTTGTGGCAAAGCTTGGAAGTCCTCTGACAAATCTTAAAATTGGTACACACAGCAGTTTCTGTGAACTAATCAAAACAAAGAAACATACAAAAAAACACCTTTATGTATACCCCTACAAAAAATATAAACCTCCATCCCTGTCCCACTGGATGTAAATAAAGATCAATGAAATTCAAAGCAGTGATCCAAAAAATTTTGTGATACCCCTCAGAACCCTGCAGCTAATCAATGTGCTCCTGGAACCTGCCTTGGGTGTCTAGCCTCATGTGCCCTACATCACTAATAAAGCTACAGCCTCCAATCAGGTGATATTGTGCAGTACTTGCTGTGGAGAGGGCTGTTTCTGCTCAGGCTAAAGGATTCAGTTACTTGTCCTAAGGATTCAAAGCCTCTTCAGCAAAACCTCACCCACAACGTATTCAGGTGTCATGGATCTTGTGTGATCATTGGTGCGAGTTCCTTACATACTTGTGTCCAAATATTGAAGTTTGCCAACATGCCAAAGATGGGTTGATTGTCACTGGTACCTCTGTTGCAGCCATTTGCTGTGTCTCAGTGCTCATTTGGAAAGGAAGGCCAAAAGAGTGTGCTGTGGCCCTTTTGTTTTTGATAAATACAGCCTAAGCCATCCAGTAAAACTTCATTAAAAGATAGTTTTGAACGCTTCCCAGGATTTCCAAAAACTTTCTTTGCAGCTAATGAGTCAGTGTGGCAATTTCCTAGTTTTACATTTTTAATTTAGTAGAAATATTGCATAGAGTTGTGTGAGCACTTGATGCAGTCTGGACTTCATTGTAATAAATCCATTTGCCAAAGGCAGTAGTTGCAGGCTTGTTCCTGGGCAGAATGAGGGACTGGAGTGAATGCAACTGTCCTGGGGTGTGGGCATTGTTTGTAGGAGTTCAGTCATGGTGAGTACATCAGTTTAGGAATCAGACTCCTAGGAGGGCTACATAATCTCCTGACAGGACCTGCCTGTCCCTTTTGGACAATAGTGTTGTCATGTGAGCTGGCAGGTGGATGGTTACCTTCTGATGGATTTGGGTTTGTAGCTGAGCAAGTAGTGAGAATGTACAATGATTAAATGAGAATTAAAATATTCTTTGTGATACCAAAGACATAATTTGGGGGCCAAACAAAATAACAAGTAACCTCTTGGACCTTGAATCACATATTTTCCTTCATGTATGCATTTTCTTACAAACTTTTGTAGTGTGATGCTTATGTGGAACAAACTGAGATAAACATGGAGAGGTTTATTTAATGGTACAGTGTACTAGAAGTTTTAAAGACTTGCAGCAGGCTTAGATTCCACTATTGTTAAAATTTTATGAAAGACTCTGCAATTCTCAAAATTCTTGAGAATCCTCAGGTGCTGTGGCATACACCTGAAATACCAGTGGCTCAAGATTCTGAGGCAGGAGGATTGTGATTTTTTTTCACTTTTTTTAAAGAGAGAGAATTTTTTAATATTCATTTTTTAGTTTTCAGTGGACACAACATCTTTATTTTATTTTTATGTGGTGCTGAGGATTGAGCCGAGCACCCCACGCATGCCAGGTGAGCATGCTACCATTTGAGCCACATCCCCAGCCCATCTTTTCATTTTCTTAAAAATTTATATATATAAATATAATTTTTTTTCCTCAGAATCAAACCCAGTGCCTCACATATGCTAGGCACATTGTCAACCACTGAGCCACAACCTTAGCCCAAGGGTTGTGATTTGTAAGGTGGTCTCCCTGGATAACAAGGCGTAAAGAACTCAGTGAGACCCTGTCTCTAAGAAGTAACTCAAATAATAAATAAAAAAGAAGGCTGGGAAGTGGCTGAGTGGTTGAGTGCCAGTGAGTTTGATTCACAGTACCCCCAAGAAAAATGCATTAGGAACCAAGTTTTAATAAACCGTATGATGGGTGGATGGACTTGTCCATTATATTGTTTTCTTCATTGGATTCTCAGGCATGGTTTACTAATTCAGGAACTCTGTAAAATTCACCAATTCAATAAAAAGCAAGTGTATGGTTTTAAAAAATAATAATATAGCAAGGTCCATGAGGGGCCGCTTCCTGCTCTGGGAACCTCAGTAATTGGTAGTCATCACAAGTGGCCATCATGTCCTTATCATAAAGAGTTTGTGAAAGCTTCTATTGTGCAGGAGTCTCTGAAGGTGCTAAAAGTGCCTGTCTTTTCAGATCCTTTTGGTGGAGGAATTCCATATGGAGGTCTCTGATTTAGAGATGATGTCATTGGGGAGCTCAAGTGAAACTGATAAGTGACGAACACATTGCCACATGGTCCAGGACAGCCTAAAAGGTGTCAGATTTTCTTGTCTTCAAGGAGTGTGTCAAGCAACCTTGGAGGAGGATGTCAGCAATTTACGATGTGCTCCTGCAAAAACGTCTCTGCTCAGGTCATTTGTGAAAAGCTGATGAGTAGTCTGAAAATTTATTTGGTCCTGTTAGTGATAAGGACAATTTGCCTTAGAATGCTATTGAAATAGAGAAAACAGAAAATATTAGCCAATTCTGAGGCGAAAATATATACCAGTTGTGATTAAATGGGATCAGTAATTTTCATTATATTTGGTATTGGGTATGGATACTTACAGACAGGAACAGATCATCAAAGTAGCAGTAATCTACCCAAGGCAAATGTTGAGATAGAGAATATCTGTGTTTCTGTGGTTGGTATTTTATTTTTTCTTCTGTGATGGTCAGTGACTGTGTTTAAACATTTCACGATGCCCAGATAGAACTCTAATTTTTCCATATTTAATGAATTAGAAAATGTTAGACTATTAAATATTCTGAGAAGCACATCAGATTTTATAGGAATTTTTAGTTTCCATATACCTTGTTTTAACATATCAAAAAATATATGAAGTGATTTAATTAGAGACTGATGGTGTTTATTTATTTATTTTTGTTACTGGGGATTGCTGCGGCAAGTGTGGCGAAGCTAGCAGGTTCTGGCAAGGTTTGATGGGACATTGGAAGAAATATAGAGTCACACATGCAGAAGATACAACATCTGGGATCGTGTGGAGCACTGCTTTATGATGGAGCAGCAGGTCTAAAGAATTATACCAGGGGGGCTGGGGATGTGGCTCAAGTGGTAGCGCGCTCACCTGGCATGTGTGGGGCACTAGGTTTGATCCTCAGCACCACATATAAATAAAATAGAAGATGTTATGTCCACCAAAAACTAAAAATATAAATGAACAAATATTAAAATTTATCTCTCTCTTTAAAAAAAAAGAAAAAAAGAATTACACCAGCAATCTTTATTGTATATCTTTCATTGATCATATTAAAGACTATGCAAGCATTATTCTTTGTATTTATGAAAGTTACACAGTTAGCAACGGTATGCAGCTATTTCCTCCGTTACATTCTACAGTTGGAATTTGCAATGTTAAGAGCACTGTGCAGCTCTCAAGAAAGTCCATCCTTTAGAGTTACTTTAAAGCATCCTTTAAAGCAGCGGAACTGGTGAAACATTGTGGTTGACTTAGCAAGGAACTTTGTGCCTGAGAATAAGGTCATAGCTGAAAAGTCTCCCACAACAGAGTCTCCCCCATGGAGAGCATTGCCATAGCAACCGGGCATCTTATACTTTTGCGTAGAAACTTTTCCAGTCACCAAGCATGCCACTGCCATTACATCATTAGAGACCTCCATCTGAGACACTTGTCTCCCAATCACTGTCCTGGTCTCCACAGGGGATTGAACCCAAGGCTGCTTTACCACTGAGCTACACCCTCACCAAGGCTCCCCCTCTTTTTTTCTTTCTTGAGACAGTGGTAGACTCTGTTGCCCAGGCTGACCTTACACTCATCTAAAACTAGAGCAATGTGGTCTCTGAACCTTTACCCCAATGGTAGTCACATTTGCTGGGAACTCAGCTGAAGTGGTTCAATTAAAGTAATGACTTTGGAATTGTATAGGATGTGACTACTGTTTCCAACCCATTCTACCAGGCCTGGTAGAAATTTGCAAGTCCATTTTTATGTCTCCAGATCATAAGAAAAAATATTTTTTCAAATTTTCACAGATGTACCAATATCACACAGACGCTAAGTACTTGGTTTTTAGGGCAGGGATTATGGGAAATTCGTTGGAATTGTGTGGATCCATCCTGCCTTCTGATTTGTCTTCCCTGTTTTCCCTCTGACTCATTATAGTACAAGGGGTTCTTAACCACTAAGCCACATCCCCAGATTCTCTTTCATCCCCATGACAGTAGAATGCATATATATATATATATATATATATATATATATATACACACACACACACACACACTTTGGTATATCATACTTGGATGGGATATCATTTCTCATTTTTCTGAGTGTACATGTTGCAGAATCATATTAGTCATGTAGTCAAATATACACATACAGTAAAGATGTCTGTTTCAATCTACTTCTGTCTATCCTATTCCCACATCCCTCTCCCCTCCCTCCCATCACTTCCCTCAACTTAATGTAAGGTAAAGTATTCTGCCCCAGTGCTCCCTCCCTCCTGAATTAGCATCAGCATAATAGAGAAAACATTAGTCTTTGGTTTTGCGAGACTGGCTTATTTCATTTAACATGATATTCTCCAACTCCAACCATTTACTAGAAAATGCCACAATTTTAGCCTACTTTCAAACTGACTAATATTCCATTGATCATATATACCACATTTTCTTTATCTATTCATCTCTCGAGAACCACCTAGGTTGGTCCATAGTCTAGCTATTGCAAATTGAGCTGCTATAAACATTGATGTGACTGCTGAGGAGTCATACATGTGAAAATATTTTTTTTAAAAGTTGCTAAGCAGGAGAAAATATTTTACATTACATATTTAATTATCTCATAGTATTCAGAGTATAAAAGGAACTCTAGTGACTCCATAATAAAATGATCAACAAATTAAAAAATGAATTCTGAATTGTGAATCCGTCAGATATTTCTGCTACTCTTTATGGTGTTTTCTGAGAATGATTTTCAAAATGCTAATTGTTACTTATTGCTCCTAGTCATCTGGAAGTTTCTAGAGAAAGGACGCCCCTTTCCTGCACTAGGCGTAAGTTCCAGTGGTTTTGCTAACTTCTGTTGCTGGAAGAATTGCTTCTCTCTCAACTCAATTATAGGTACCAAAGGGGAAAATTAAACAAAGTACCGATAGACTCAATAATATTTGAGCACTTTCTGAGCCCTGACCTACCCTTGTTCACCCCAGTAATAATTCCAGGCCTTCCAGTTGTTTTCAGAAGTAGTTTCTCCATGTACTGAGCATCTAAAATTAGTGACTTCTGTTCCAGGGAGTATATCCTAAACATCCAATTTCTATAAGCAACAGAGACTGAGCATGTGCAAATATTCATACATTACAAATAGTTGGATTTGCATTGTTTGTAACTGCTTCCAAAAACTAAAATTTGCAGCAGTCCTGTTAAAAATGTGTTAGAAACCACAGATTCCTGTTTCACCACAGAAAATACAATAGACTCTTCTTCTAGCTACTTGACAGCCTGGAATATAACACACTTGCCTCAGAAATTTAATGCATCAAATGAAAACTTTCCTTCACCCTATGCAGTCTTGTCAGAATGCCTATGATAAAAATCTGAAAAATAGGGGCTGGGGTTCAAGCTCAGTTATAGAGTGCTTCCCTAGCACATGGGAGGCACTGTGTTCAAGCATCAGAAGCACATAAAAAGAAATAAATAAAATAAAAGGTATTTGTCTATCTATGACTAGTAAATAAATAAGTAAAATATTTAGAAGTAAACAATAAAAATTTGAAAGATAGTAGGTACTCCAGAGCATATGAGCATGGATATAAAGATTCACCTGTAAAAATGCTGGTGAGAATATAAATTGAATAAAGGTATTTTTGAAAATGGTATTAAGGTTCTTCAATAAGTTAAAATAAAAATGTCATATGATTCAGTAGTAGTAATTCTGGGTATGCATCTAAAAAAATTGGAGTCATTAGATCATAGAAAAGACTACATTTATATTTTCATTGTAGTAATTTTCACAGAACCTGGTAAAAGAACTGAAGTACTTTTAAGGTAAATGGTAGTTGGGCATAGTGCCACATACCTGTATTCCCAGCAGCTTGGGAGGGTGAGACAGGAGAATCATGAAATTAGAGCCAGTCTCAGCAACGTATCAGCCAGGCACTAAGCAAATCAATGAGATCTTGTCTGCAAATAAAATATAAAAAAGGAGCTGGTGATGTAGCTCAGTGGTTGACTAGCTCTGATTTCAACACACAGCACAATAAATAAATAAATAAATAGGCCCTACACATTGACCCTATGCTTTATCTTCCAAGAAGCAATTTACTTGCACCCTTTCTGGATTAACTGGACAGGATGTGTTACATTCTTTAACAAACTATTATCTGCAGGAGAAATGCAGTTTCAAAATAATGTTTGTAAGAGGAACACAAGTTACACTAAAGGGGAGACTTTTGTGATCTTGTTAAAGACCAGATTCTGGAATTCAGGGAAATAAAGATAATTTCTACTAACCATAAACTCTGAAAGAGTTTATGATTAAGAATTCAATTATAAATCATGAACATAAGGCTAATTAACCTAAAGTTTTCATGGCAGTGGATACTTGAGAGTGTGATATGATCCCGCTGTCAGTCCAAAGTCAAGAAGTGTACCTGGGCAGGATTCTTTAGAATCTTTTTTTAGATCTCTAATAAATTTGGAGAGAAAGAGAGCCATGCTCTTCTCTTTACAGAGTGGACACATTCTCTCTCTTTAAAGTGTCACCTTTTTCTTCCTTCACATCACTTCTAATAAACTCATTGTGTCTGCTTTTTTCTCATGTGAAATGCTCACAAAGAGAAATCAAAATCTATAAACTGTCATCCAGTTCTTGGAGGAAAAATTAGAAATATTGCATCCATTTGAAATATAGCATAAAATGGTTGATAAGGCAAAGAGGGAATGCTGGCATTAAAATTGTGAACAGAGCTGAGTGCAATGCTGCACTCCTGTAATCCCAGGGTCCTGGAAGGCTGAAGCAGAAGGATCATGAGTTCCATGCCAGCTTCAGCAAGGGAGAAGTGCTAAGCAAATCAGTGCAACCTCTTTCTTTAAATAAAATACAAAATACTGCTGGGGATTTGGCTCAGGGGTGGAGTAAGCCAATAAGTTCTAGAATGACTTGTTATCCTGTGACCATTAATTGACCCACTATAGGCTGGAACTCAAGATTCAATCACAAGTTCCACAGAAGTCATATGGAAAAGAGCTGGTGTATTATAGATAGTGTAGTTAAGTTGTTCCTGCACCCTCTGTCTGATAGGGTCACAGCATGGGGGATGCTGTGGCAGAGCTACACCATTTGGAAACTGAAACTATGGGGAGGGTTAAATGTATTGTTTATGATACTCATGATATGGATAATAGGGTATACATCAATCAATAATAAAAGTACATGTTGACGGAAATGGCAGGAAAATTCCCCAAATGAGACTAAAGATGCAATTAAGATATGCCTGGAGATGTGTTTTAATGTCTCTCAGGATACAAAGAATAGTGTTATTCCTCAAACATTTATGAAGAAAATATGACAGATCTCAAGGTTCTTGAGAAAAACTTAACAATTTGCACTAAGCCCCACATTCTAAATCTACAATCTGTGCAACATACATTTCCCCCCACTAACAGGCCCTCCTTTGCCTTACACAGGAATTCATGATAAAAATGGGAAACACATTGTTAATATTAATGGTAAATGGGTTGTGTTGAAGAGCCTGCTCTTTTGTTAAAGATTACAAAGACATAAGAATAGTTGTATTTTGAAAAAGTATCAAAGAAAGTATTAAAGAAAGCAGTTAAATAGGTCATATGAAAAAGAAAATTACCTTTGAAATTAAAAATAGAATAATATAAAATTAATATACATACATTTTAGAAGCACTTCAGAAAAGTGCTTTTAAGTAATAGGCTATAACTATTTTAAGTGTTTTCTTGGGACTTAAGAAGTAAGAAAGCTTAACAATAATCATAGGTATGCTTTAAAGTTAAAGGTTAATGATATAATTATACGTATGCTTAAAGTTAAAAGTTAATAATAGGTCCAGATACATGTAGTCGAGTTGTGTGGTCCAGCACTTATTGATTGAGGTGAAAATGTAAAAGCTTAATCGTGACTGGCAAAGGTTATAGGAAAATATTTTAAACAATGTACTCAATATCTTAGGTAATTAATATATGTCTGAAAATAGTGTAGCTCTTAAAAATTATGTAAATCAAGGAAATTTTGAGCTTTGAAGCTATCCATTAACTACATGAAAAAAACACTTGTAAAAAATGTATAAAAATAAAGGCCCCTCTAGGGGCAGCAAGTACTTCTGAAGGCTGCTCATAACTTGCAACTATAGTCCTGTCTCCTCTTCTTTCACCTAAGCCACTCATCCTTCAGGATCCCTGGATCTCTTGTAGCTAGGGCTTGACATAAACAATAGAGATTTATTTTTTTTTCTTTTAAATTTAATGTTGAGTTTGTTGATGGGCTGTATTGAAATATATAGAAAATCTGTGATTTGTGCTCATATTCTTGTAGTACCCCATACCAATGGGGGGGGTAGACATCATAATCCTACCACTATGCTCAAGGCAAAATTGCAAATAAGTCTGTTTTTAATTCCTTATACTCCAGAGTCTAGAGATCTGGCACCCTTGATCTCTTTTTCATTTTTATCATTAATACTAGAAACTTTAAATTTTATTTGTACTTTTCAAGTACAGCATAAGGTGTGTAGAAATGGTGGGTATATTTTGGACTGGTCTCCTAAAATTGACAAAAGGCAGTTATGCAAGGGTAATGCCCTGAATCCTGGAGGATTTGTTAGTAGCATCCTTACCTTCAGGGAAGGTGGCATTCAGAAAGATGTTTGGCACTTAATTGCTGCCTCAGAATTCTTACATTTTACTGACAAAGCTTTACCAGACTTTGTAGGCAAGAACTGTAACAGGAAGTTTCTTGCTACGGCTTATTGGCCTGTGTTCAATCTCCTTATGTTTTAATTACAGGAAATGTTAAATTTAAAAGGGAAGATGATAGATATCTTGTAACATGTAGCAAATGTAATTTAATTAATTGTATCACCAGAAATAATAGAGAAAAAGGAACGATGATGCTCCATCAGCCCTCCTTTGTCTTATTACCAGGAAATATTTCAGAGCCATGGTAGGCTGATGCTGCTTTTCAAGTGTTACAACAAATACACGCCCAGCTAGCGAGACCTAAGTGTGCTCTTGGACTCATAATAGTGAGAGTTGTTCCCTTGGGTTCTTTTATTGCTTCCACGGTGACAGCTTTTGTGGCCATATCTCAAATATTCAACATGCAAATTTTCTTAATTATTTGGCTCAGAATACTTCCAAGGCTCTTCGCAATCAAATAAATGTTGATGAAAGGAATGAGACCAAGCTAAATGCCTTAGACTGCTGTCATGAATATAGATAATGAACTTTCCACTTTGAAATTCAAGGAAAGACCTAAATGTCATGCTAGCTATAAGTATGTGTGTGTTACTGCTGCCAAATGCCATGCTTCTTAATGGTACTGGAAGAAGCTTCAAAACCATTTGTTGGATATTTGGCATAATAATGCTTGGATCTTTTGGAGCTGCATCATCAGATTCCAGATACAAAAATGAAAGATTGATTTTTCAGATCCTACTTCTTTAGCTGATCAAATACTTAAAGAATTAACCAGCTTTAACCCTGGAAACATTCTTAAACACTCTGCAGGGTATATCCTTGTATTGTTCTCGTTGCTACTTATTCTCTCTTGTGTTGTAATTGTAGGATGTTGTGCCCCTAGAAGAAGAATTCAGGGACTCAAAATAATGACCCATCACCTGCTTTTTCAAAGAAAGAAGGACAGATATGTGGGAAGCCCTTCTGTGTGACCCATGCCTTCCAGTCCTGAAGCAGGAGGCTCTGACCAGTCACTACATTTATGGTGTCTTGGGCATTGTCCCCGCTCAGATACAGAGGTGGGTCTTCAGATGTAGGCATTACCCATGAGGGTTGACTTACCCTCATGGTCCTTGTAACCCTGCTCCTCTGGCCTTTTTTGAAGAGAACTTTCTAAGAACAAGAGTCCTCCAATAATAGGTCTCTTCTGAATGTGATCACTTTCTCACCAGCCTCTCGTGCCTTTCTCTTGCTTTCCCTTATGGGGAGCCTGAGGCCAAGAGCAGAGAAGAAGTCCTGAAGCTTGTGTAAAGGTAAAGTGTGTGTATGTTTTATTTGGTGTCCCTGGAAATTCACATGAGTGCCCTTAAGTTAAGCTGACTTTGCAGGTCGGGGGCAGCAATTTGTAACTGTGTAGGCAGCAATTTGCCTGACCTGCATGTGCAGCAATTTGTAACTGGTCTTCAGAGGGATTACATACACACACACACACACACACACACACACACACACACACACTGCTTATATTTTTCAAGAGTAAAGGCTAAAGCAAAAATGCCCCTGAGATGACTAGATATCCACAAGAAGAAAAAATGTATTTGGATACGTACCTCACATCATATACAAAAATAAAATTAAAAAAAGATCAAAGTTCTTTGTGTAATAGCTAGAAGCATAAAAATCATAAAAACATTTGAGAAAATTTTCATTACTTTGGATGTGGTTATGGCTATATAATATTTGTATTTATTTTAATCACGCCACTCATATAGAATAATCCCCGTTTTAAAGTGGTATGATTTCATGTCAAAATAAATCTTAATGTTATGTGTAACTGAAATTCAAAAATAAAAAATAAAATTTAAAACTGAAGAAAGGCACTGGAGATGTAGCTCAGGGGTAAAGCACCCCTGAGTTCAATTTTCAGTACCAACAAATAATTATGAAAGGAACAAAGACATTTCTCAATGTAATAGGCTTAATCTTGACTCTGTTGACACTTCTGTGAGTTCGGTGAAAATGAGAACCATTTTCATGATAATTCATAATTTGTTAAAAAATATGCCCACAAAATTATAATATTTCTCTTTTTTTTTGTCTCAACTATACATTCATGAGTACATGAAGAAGCGACAAGTGTACAGATGTTATTTGGAGTCAGAAGTTAATTAGTTAATATTATTTCTTTTACAGCCCTTCAGCGAATATGATTCTACACAATGCTATGGATCATTTGGCTCCAGAGGAATAATCTTTACTCTTGAGAAATTTCAATTTTATTTAAGTCTATCGATTAAGAAAAATGGATGTCCAGGTTTGACTTATACTAGGTAAATGTGGTTGGAGTTTTTCAGATAGAAGTCCCCATTGGGGACAGTGAAATTTGAAATAGTATATACGGAAGCCTAGATGAAGTCTATAGTTTTAAAAAAACATATTGTCTAAATTATAAATATATTTTTCTTTACCCTTCACAAAATTTATTATGCCACATCATAAACCTCATATCTAAAATCCTGTAGATACTTTCTAAATATATGGCATTATAAGCAGTATCTTTTGGCACCTGCCTAGAATCCCAGCAGTTTGGGAGGCTGAGGCAGGAGGATCACATGTTCAAAGCCAGACTTAGCAATTGGTCTCTAAGTAAAATTTTTAAAAGGGCTGGGAATGTTGCTCAGTAGTTAAGCTCCCCTGGGTTCAATCCCTGATACCAAAAAGAAACCAAGAAAAATTGTCTTTTCTAAGAATCTATTGTTCAATGCAGGATCTTGAGATTTTTACATGTTTTCTGCTAAGAATCTTGTAGTTTAAATTCTCATATTGACACCTTTCTTCCATTAAAAATTAATTGTGTAAAGTTTGAGATAGTGTTTGAGATTGTGTTCCATGTTTTATATGGATGGAAGTTGTTCCAGATGATTTGAAAACATTTTTCCTATAATGTCTTGGCATTCTCCTTGAAAAATAATTGACCATAAATATAAGGATCTATTTCTAAATTCTATTCTTATTTCTTTTTGCAGTAATGAATTTGAATCTAGGAACACTCTACCACTGAGATTTATCCCCAGTTCATTATTTTTTTTTGTTTTGTTTTGAGACATGATCTTGCTACATTCTCAAGGGTGACCTCAAAGTGTCAATTCTTCTGTCTCAGTCACCTGAGTTGCAGGTACTATAGGCATCCACAACCACGCATGACAATATTATTCCATTGAATCATTTTGTAAGTGTGACTCAGTACTGATTACAGTAACATTTTAAAAATAGCTTTGATGAAGATGTACTAAATATAGATAATAAAGTGTCTCTGCATGGTATTTTAACACATATGCCACATCCACTGATGAAATCCTGTTCTCATTTCCCATGTTTTCATTACATACCCCCAAGTGGGATACCTGAATCATAAGGTAATTCTATTTTAGTATTATTTAGTTGCGATACTGAAGACTTAACCAAAGCCTCATGTTCTTGGCAAACATTTGACCATTAGACTACATCACAGTGCCTTATTTATTATTATTATTATTATTATTATTATTATTATTATTAATTTATTTTGAGAGAGCTTTACATTAAGTTTCTTTAACCTCACAACAATTCAGGATCCTCCTCCTGTAGTCTCCGAAGTTGCCTACTTTATAGGCATTTATCACCATTTCTGGCTTCCAGCATATTTCTTTTTTATTGGAGACAGGGTTTTGCCCTCTTTGATCTTGAACTTGCACAAGTTGGCCTTAAACTTGTAATCCTCTCCTTTAGCTTCTTAAATATATGGGATTAGTTGTGTGCCATGATCCCAGCTATTGTTAGTTTTTTCAGTAATATGCCTAGTTTTTTTATATCAGCTACCCAATTTACTTGCACACACCAATGCATAAGTGTTGATTTTTCTCCACATCCACATCAGTGGTTGTCACATTTCTCATTTATCCATTTTGACTGGGATGAGATGATACCTCACGTATTTTTTTTTCTTGTGGTGCTGGGACTGAATTCAGGGCCTTGTGCATGCAAGGTAAGCACTCTACCAACTGAGCTATTTCCCCAGTCTTCCACATTGTATTTTTGATTTGCTTTTTCCTGAAGGCTAATTATATTGGACATTTTTCTATATGTTTACTGGGACTTTTTGTTTCTTCTTTTGAAAACTGTCTACTTTATTTGTCTACTTTTAAATGGCATTAATTAGTTTTTGATTGTATGGTTTGTTTTATTATTTTGTGTTCTTTATGTATTGTAAATATGAAGCTTGTATCAAATGCATACTGGGCAAAGAGTTTCTCCCATCTTATAGAGATTCCACTTTTTTTCTTTGGTGTAAATCAGGTTTTAATTTAATGCCATTTTAATTTTATTTATTCATTTTTTGATTTTGAAATTATTTCCAAAACATTTGTTGTCCTTACCAGAGCTTAAATGGCTTTCTCTTGTTTATTTTGTAGTTTTACAGTCAGGTCTTTTACCCCTTTTGAATTGATTTTGAACAGGGTGAGGAATCAGGATCCTCTTTCTTTAGAACTGAAACTTTATACTGAGCTTTAAAATCGGGGTGAGTCTTCCAATTTTGTTCTTTATATTTCTCTTGAAGAAAGCCTGTATTTCATATTTGAGGTTGACTGAACTTCTATGTTCACTTTAGGCTTACCATTCCATCTTTTTCAAAAATGGCATGTGGGAAATTTGGTAAGGTTTACATTGGTATGTAAATGAACTTGCATTTTACCATTTCAGCAACATTAAACTTATCAATAAATAATGGATGCCTACTTAGTCTTTTAAACATTTTGTATAGTATTTTCTGCTTACAAGACATATTTGTAATTTTTTTGCTATGAATTTAATGTTTGATACTACCATAAATGGAAATTTAAATAATTTTGCTTTGAATATTTATTGTTCAGCTTCAAAAATTATATTGATTGATTGGTGCTATATCCTGCATAAAAGCTGAAATTTTTTATTTAAATAGTTCTTTGGTGAGACATTAGAATTTAATTCACATAAAGCCATATATCTGCTTTTAGAGTTCGATATAGTTTGATAGTTTCACACACATTTCTAATAGGATTTTTGTTGTTGTTGTTTGGTACCATATTGAACTCAGGGGCCCTTGACCACAGAGCAACATCCCCAGCCCTATTTTGTGTTTTATTTAGAGACAGGATCTCCCTGAGTTGCTCAGTGCCTTGCTTTTGCTGAGGCTGGCTTTGAACTCATGATCCTCCTGCCTCAGCCTCCCAAGTCACTGGGATACAGGCATGCGCCAACAATGCTCAGCTCTGATATGGATGTTTTTATTGTGTTTTTTACTGATTCAATCTCTTATTAAGTCTTTTTAGAATTTCTATGTCTAAGTCAGTTTTGATGGAAGTTTTATAGGAATTTGTTCACATTTAGTTGTTCATAATATGCCCTTAAAATTCTCTAAATTTTTTTGTGGAGTCTGTTTTGATGGTCTCAGTTTTATTTTTGATATTTATTAACTTGAGTACTCTCTCTCTCTCTTTTCTTGGTTAATTGAACAATCAATTTTGTAAATCCTTTGAACAATCAAGATGTTTTCTTAATTCTTTCTTTTGTATATTTCTTTTATTCTTGCTCTATTCTTTATCAAAATTCATCCCCAGTGCAATTTGATTACAGTTTACTTTTCTTTGTGTAGTTACTGCATAAAGTTAGGTTTTGGTTTGGGCGGTTTTCTTTTATAATGTAGGCTTTTGTGGTTATGAATTTTCTCCTGAGGGCTACTTTAGCTGCACCTCATAAATTCAGGCATGTTTGCTTTCATTTTTATCCACCTAAACTATTTTCTATATTTTTTGTTCCTAAAGAGTACACTGTCTAATTGCTACATGTTTGCAAATTTTTAAATTTTGTTTTTTTAACTTAATTTCATTGCAGTTACAAAAGATCATTGTCCTGATTTCAGTGCTTTTAAATTTATTGATATTTTTATGGCTTTAAAATGGCAAGTCCTGTAGAATGTTTCCTACACAGTGGAGAAAAATATGTATTCTACTCTTTGGGGCAGAATATTCTGTATAGTCCTGTAGACCTAGTGTAGTTATATTGTTGTTCAAGTCAGTCTGTTTTACATGGATTTTTGCTAGTCATTTCATTCTTTCTTGAAAGTGGGATATCACAAATGATCCAGCACTTTTTGTAGATTTTTTTTCCTTTTAATCCTGATAGTTTTCACTTCACATATTTTGGAACACTGTTTTTAGACATGTATACATTCATAACTTAGTTTTTGAGATTGCCCACTCTATTGATATATATTCTATATCTTAATTTTTATCACAAATATGCATATATTTAATATATAATTCAGTCTATGTAATTACAAGTATATATCATGTTCTTGCCTCTATCTAACAATTTCTGTTACAGATGATTTTGTCTCACATGTGCAGAGCCCTCCAGCTGTTTTCTTTTTTGTTTTTATTTGTTTGCTTGTTTTTTTCTTGTACTGGTGGTTTTACCCAGGAGCACTTTACAACTGAGACCTGTCCCCAGCCATTTTTATATTTTATTTGGAGGTAGGGCCCGACTAAGTTGCAGGGAGTCACCCGTGAATTACTTGGGGGTCTTCTCTCATCATGGGGCCATGGAGATTTAGGTTTTACCTTGGGAAATATCGGCAGCACCCCCAAGCACAATAGATTGCCCAAGGCACATGGCATCTAAATGTTACTAGGTGATATTCATTGGCTGTGACCAAGTTTAAAATTAGCCACTGTAGATTTCAGTCCTCTGTTTCAGATTGCCCAGGGAGATCCTTCTGTACTTTCTCCTCAACTTATGGCAGAAAAAAGGATTGCCATAAGAAAGGTTGAATCTGCCATGGAGACTGCACAGCTTACTAGAATTAATCCACAAGAGCGTGTATATTGACGAACATTTCCCAATGTTCATACTCCTACAGGAGCCATATGGCAATAATTGGGAATTATTGAGTGGCCTTGCCTACCTCATTCTCCTCAAAAGTCATCAACTCATTTCCATGGCTTTATTACTCAGTTATTCAAGGAATGGCATGAGTTTTGCAGATAGTTGGGTCATAGCCTAATATTATTGTTGTCCCTTTTTCTACTCAAGAGCATGATAGGCTTTGGCAGTCTTCTAATACTTGGCAGATAGCTTTTGCTAATTTCCCTGGTCAAATGGAAAGCCATTACCTTCATGATAAAATTATTTAATTTGCTCTTGTGACTACAATTATTTCCCCCCAAAATGTATGTGCTTAACCAATAGGTGGAGCACTAACAATATTTTCTGATGGATCAAGTTCAGGAAAAGTAGGTTTCTATAGCCATGGTCATACAGAGATAATGCAGACATCTTATACTTCTGTACAATGAGCAGAACTTCAAGCTCTCATTTGTGCTTTAATTCATTTGCAAATGAGCCAATCAATCAATGTTTATTCAGATATTCTACATGCAGTTCGTGTTACAAAAAATATTGAAACATCAACTACTGGGAACACACCATTGCAAGAGTTATTTGTTTCAGACCTTACAAAAGACAATTCAAATGTGTCACTATCCATGTTTCATTAGCCATATAAGTAGGGCACATTCTAATCTTCCAAGTCCTTTAGCATCAGGTAATGATAAGATTGATAAACTTGTTGCTGGTTGTGAATAAATATCTTTATATGATTGTGCACAAGCCTCACATTCTTTACATCATCAGAATGCTTCTTCTTTACATAAAAAATTTAATATTCCTGGGGAAAAACTTGTCAAATTGTTCATCAAATGTCACAATGTTTTAAACATATTTTATCTTTACCAACTGGGGTTAATCCCATGGTTTATTACCAAATCAGTTATGGCAAATGAATGTAACTCACATCCCTCAATTTGGCAAACAGTGTTAAATTCATGTTATTGTTGATACTTACTCTAGATTTATTTTTGCCACTGCCTGTGTAAAAGAAAATACTCAGCATGTTATTTCTCACTGTCTAGCTATTTTTGTAGCATTAGAATGTCTTTTACAGATTGAAATTGATAATACACTAGCTTATACCAATTTTTCTTTTCAGCAGTTTTGCCGTCAATTTTGTATTGATCATGAAACAGATATTGCATAGAAGCATCAAGGTCAAGCCATTGTAGAATGAGCTCATTTATCTATTAAGCTACAATTATAAAAAAGTGTGGGATAAGGCCCCACAAAATAACTTTAATCATGTTTTGTTTTAATTTTTTTTATTGTGACTCTGAAAGTCACACTGCAGCTGAAAAACACATTTTTTCCACTGCAGCAGGTCCCTTGAGCCATGTTTGGTGGAAGGATTTACAAACATAACAACAGAAAGGATAAGATTCAGTGATAATGTGGGGTAGAAGTCATGCTTGTGTTTTCCCAGAAAGTGCCTCTCATTCTATTGGGGTACCTGAATGTGCTATCAGACATGGAGGACCCAGAACCGAGGTTCAAATGACTGAAGATTGATCCAGAGATGTCAGCCCTTGTGGGAGGCCAACCTTACAGGTGACTGAGTTACATTCCCCAGCTGGGTGCTGAGGCGCTCAGTCACAGAAATGGGTGTGTCTTGCTACAGCCCCATGGGTGAAGCTATGCTCACCTGTTCCTTTGTAATATAACCCCCTGCCCTGTTTAGGATAGAATCTTCCATGGAAGTGCCTTGTGTGTGTCCCCTCCTCTTACTGTGCCCTTGGGTGTGGCCTACCCAGGTGTCAACCTGCTGACAGTGGACATCATGAAGATAGACTCAGCCCCTGAAACCTGACCCCTTTGCCTCATTTGAATAGCTTCTCCTCAATAAAAGGGGTCAGCCCGTGCTCTAGCTCTCTCTCTTTCGGCGGACCCTTAAGGTCAGAGGAGCCGTCACAGCAACCCCAACGAAAAAGGTATTTGTGTCTCTTGTGTGGTTATTTCATGCAGCCCAGTTAGCCCAGTTTAACTAGAGTGACCCCTGAGCCTTTTAGTCGCGAGAACAGAAACCCGGCACTCACCCATTGTTGGTGGTATTGCAGAATGGTGCAACCACTCCGGAAAGCAGTATGGAGACTCCTTAGAAAACTTGAAATGGAACCACCATTTGACCCAGCTATGCCACTTCTCGATTTATATCCAAAGACTTAAAGATCAGCACACTACAGTGACTCAGCCACAAAAATGTTTCTAGCAACTCAATTCACAATAGCTCAAGTATGAAATCAGCCTAGTTGCCCACACACACACATACACACACATGGAGATTGAAGAGGGAAAAAAATAAAAGTCTATTGGATTAGATAAAGGGAAATTATGGGAAGGGAGGGGAATGGTATAGGAAAGAGAGTAAACTGAATGGGACACATTTTTATGTTCATATATAACTACAGACCTGGGTAACTCCACATCATGTACAACTAAAAGACTGGGATCCTAATCAGAATAAGTTACACTCCATGTATGTATAACGTGTCCAATATACTCTAGTGTCACGGAACACACAGAAATGCAAATACTGAAAATACTCAAATTATCAGGGCAAAAAACAAGAGGGAATTTTGGGGATCTTGAGAGAGGAAAGATGTCTTAGAATCATAGTGAAGGTACAATCAGAAACCACTTTTAAAAATTTTTTATTTTATTTTCTTGGTATGGAGGATTGAACCTATGGGCACTTAACCACTGATCCACATGCCCAGCTCTTCTTTATATTTTATTTAGAGACAAGATCTCACTGAGTTGCTTCAGGCCTCACTAAGTTGCCAAGGCTGGTTTGAAACTCGCAGTCCTCCTGCGCCAGCCTCCTTAGCTGCTGGGATGACAGGCATGAACCACTACACCAGCAAGAACAGAAAATTTCATAAAGAGTATCTCATCAAATTGATAAGAAATTTCTCTTCCAACACCATAAAGAATGTGAAAACAGTCTCTAGATTGAAGCATTCCAAAACCTATGCATACATCAATGTAGCATGATTTTACTAATGAAAGTTTTCCAAAGGTTATTGATATGCTGCGTGCAAATACCCCGATCTCTGAAATCTGGGGGATCTTAGAGTAGGTCTCCACTTGCTGCTCAGGTGACACAATCTGAGGCTAACAGGGGACCCTAAGAACTCTGCAGCCGTGTGTTCCTGCAAGAGCCCGGCAGGGGGCGCCCTTCCCACACACTTCACACTTCTCCTGAAGGATTTTTTAATTGGAGGAGGAATGATAGGGTCTGACTGTCATTTATGCTTTCACTGCAAGTGAGGATACAGAACAACTCCAAAGCTGAAACCAAGCCTCTTGTGGACAAGACATCAGGAAGCTAGACTCAGCCTCCTGAAACCTGATCCCTGGCCTCATTTGAATGGCTTCTCCTCAATAAAAGGGTTCAGCCTGTGTGTGTGTGTGTGTGTGTGTGTGTGTGTGTGTGTGTATTTTCTGAACCTCCTACCAGATCAGACGGCTGTAACTCGAGGATGCATTTGCTTATCGCAGAAACAAAGCCATCCATGTTCCTGGGATGACTCCCAAAATCCTTCTTCTTGTTCCTGACTATATAATTACAAGAAAGAAATAAATGTATACACAAGGATCATCAGCTACATCACGTGACATCACATGCAAGCATGCACTCCTAGTTAAAAACAAATTGAAATGGATCCAAAATATCTTAAGAACCACGTGGTTACATAAATTTAATCAATTATACTGTGTTAATTTTAGGTTATGCCCTTATCTACAGAAATATCCAAGGACTTTAACTATATTTTCATTGATATTTATTTTCTTTTTTTTTTAAATACTTTTTAAGTTGTTGATGGGCCTTTACTTTTTTTATTTATTTGTATGCAGTGCCAAGAATCGAACCCAGTACCTCATGCATGTCAGGCAAGTGGGCTACCACTGAGTCACAACCCCAGCACTCGTTGATATTTCTTTTTATCAAGCTACAAAGATAATTATTATTCAGATATTATTTTCACAAATTATTTCAAAGTGTAACCAGGAAAAATTCTAAAAGGAATTTCAACAGAGGACAAGCATACACTGGAGGCCCTAAGAAGAAAGAAATCATCTTTGGGTAAACCAGAATCTTCATATTCTAGATTTTTATGATAAAAATATTTTCCTAAATAGAAATATTTTTATAATATTAATTAGGTAATATAGAAATGTAAAAAAAAAGATTTATATGTACTTGACTGACTAAAAGTTTTAACTGATTAATTCAAGGATATTTCAGGCTATTTCCCTGATTTTACTCTGTATGCTGATACTGAGCTAATATTTCTGTTCATATTTTGACATGATAAAGAGCTATTAAAATATTAAGTTTAATTCCTTTAAGCAAGGTCTTTATTGCCTAATGATTCTTATTGTTTAAGGCAAGGATTAATTTGGGTGAATAAATTCACATCCTTGATGAAACACTAAATACATTAAACTGCTGACTTAGATTGTAATTTTTACAATTCTCCTTGGAGACTAAATTTGATTGATTCAAAGACTGTCCATTCTTGTATATTTTGATTGTTGAATCATTTTGAGATCTGGGAATTTTATTAGGACTGAGGTTCTCCAAATTAAAGTTGTACGTTAGTTGTGAGCAATAAAATTTGCAAACCTTGTTGAAAATTCATGGACATGATAGAAGTTCTCTGATTGGACCTATTATCCACAAAATTTGGTGGGATTTATATAATGCTTAATGACATTTTTTAAAAGCCCATCAAGAGACACCTATTTAAAGGATAAGATTCTGAGACATAAAGATATTTTGAGACCTTCTCTCAGAAAGAGATTGAGGATTCCTTTTAAATTGTTAGGATGGATCAACTAGTATATATATTGGGAAATTACAATAATCATACAAGGTAATTCTGATCATTTAAATACTTGTACTACTATCCACAACTTAAACTGATGATACTATGGCTTATGCCAAGTCTTTACTCAATTTTATTAAATAAAGAAAAGGGGGAACACAGGACCCCAGAGGCACACACTAGATCTTACAAAATATTTATCTCAGGGGATATAGCTCAGTTGTTAGGGTGCTTTGCTCACATGCACAAGGCCCTGGGTTCAATCTCAGCACCACCAAAAAAAAATTGAGACTGCTGTTGAATTTACTGATTCATGTTCACTGCTGCTGAACATGATTCAGTAAATTAAATCAGGTTTGAAAAGATAGAATTTAAACCTGTCATCATGAAAATGACAGAAAAACACGACACAGGAAGGTAAATCTTCCAACTGCAGAGTTTCCAACCACGCAGCTTCATGAACTTGTCAGGTAAGTAAAAAGCATGAAGAGACTTCTATGGACCCATTCTCAGATCTATTTTTTTAAATTTGTTTTTTTACTTGTAGATGGAAACAATCCTTTTATTTTGTTTATGTTCTCATGTGGTGCTGAGGATCAAACCCAGGGCCTCACACGTGCTAGGCGAGCGCTCCACCACCGAGCCACCACCCCAGCCCTCAGATCCATTTTTAATGTACATTGTAGTGTGGACTGGACAGCCCACCCATGAAACTAGATTAATCCTACTGACTGTAGTGGTCAGTTATGTGTTGATCCTATGGCAAACAGGATGTCTGGGATTCTATATGAGGTATAGACACCATACGAGAAACCTAAACCAGACAATCATGCTGCCCTTAGAAATTAAGACTACTAATCTGGACAGTTGTCCAAATAGAAAGATTGTTGAAATAGAATTTTTCTCTACAGGCCAGTTATTTACATAAGGTATCCACCAATGTAGGGTTGCCCTGATCATTCTACAATAGAAATTGGCACCTTTCCTAAGTATTATTCCTGAGTATTCCTAAGTATTATGCAAATATCTAGTCAGGACCACACAAGAGGTCTAGAAATAGTGCATGCATTTAGGCTGGTCTCCTAGAATGGACAAGAACAATTACAGGAGGATGCCTGGCACCTGGAAGTTTATTGGTAATACCCTAACCCTCAGTGAGATGGCACCCAAAAGGATGTTAGGATTTTTGTCTTCTGCCATGAGAATATCTACATCACTGACAGACCTAACAGATTCCTTAAATGTGAGAATTAAGAGAAAGGATGATGACTATCCTGACGCCTGTATGAATACAGCTCATCTTATGGCATCACTAGTTAGTGCCAGCTGATATTTCAGAGCTACACTCTGCTGAGGTTAAGATTCAGGTCTGAAACAGGTGTATGCCAGTTAACCAGACCTAGGCCAGCTCCTGGTCTCATGAAGTGACTACTTTAAATATCATTTGTTGCTTCTGAGTCTTTATGGCTCTGTTTCAAACTTACAACACATGGATTTTCTTAATGTTGGACTTAAATTACTTCCAAGAGCTTTCATAGTCAGATAAATGCTGATGGAAAAATTAGAACTGAGTTGAAATCCTCTAAAAGGCCACTGTGATAAATATTGTGACTGAGCCCTCTGCTCCATAGTTTGTGGACAGGCTGAAGCGCCATACCAAATGAATATGTCTGTGTTACCATTGCCAAGTGCAATGTTTCCCAATAAAATCGAGAAAAGATGAAGAATCTTCGGGTGAGTGTTTGGCAGAATAATAATAATAATAATAATAATAATAATAATAATAATAATAATAATAACCTGGATCTTCCAAGTTGGTTGTGTCCCAGAGATAGTATGTTTTCTACTAATGCCTTTTGTGTTTCAATAGTAGATCATGATGACCTCGGACAAAGAATCCAGGGACTGAAAGATACAATTTCCCAATCGCCTTCAAATACTAAGGAAGAGGAAATATGTGGGGAGCCACTCTGAATGATCCCCCGCCTTCCAGTCCTGAAGCAAGAGGCTCTGACTGATCACTACATCAACCCCTGAAACTCTCTCTCTCTCTCTCTCTCTCTCTTTCTCGTTCTCTCTTTCTGTGATCCCTTAAGGTCAGAGGAGACATCATAGAACCCCCAAAAAAGGTATCAGGCAGCCTGGAGGGAGATGTGGGGCAAAGTTGGGACTAGTTTGCTCATTACATTTCCTGATCTGGGTCTCAGGTGCGTAGAATTGGACATTTTTAAATTTTTTTTTTCTGATGACCTCTACCTTTGGATAGGATTGCTCAGTCAATTCCCATGTAATGTCACTGTTGATGTTGTTAGATTTATATCTGCCCTTTTACATTCTATTTTCTTATGTCTTTTTTGAGGAGGGTGGGGACTGGGGATTGAACACAGGGGCACTCAACCACTGAGCCCCATCCCCAGCCCTATTTTGTATTTTATTTAGAGAAAGGGTCTCGCCAAATTGCTTAGGACCTCACCATGGCTGAGGCTGGCTTTGAACTCACGGTCCTCCTGCCTCAGCCTCACAAGCTGCTGTGACTTGAAGTGTGTACCACCATACCTGGCCCTCTGAAGTACATGCCCTGAACTACATCTCTATTGCAAGTTTTATTTTGAGACAGAGTGAAGCTAAATTGCGGAGGCTGCTCTAGCAGGTTACTGGTCTATATTTTTTTTGTTGTTTGTTTTGTTTTGCTGTTTGTTAATGAAGGTTTCTGATTTTTTTTAGAGAAAATGAACTCATTATAGAGCTGGGACCTCCTGAGAAACTGAGGAAGTGAAAAGACCCCCTTGAACCCTTGATTTTTGCAATCACATCAGAAAGTTTTCAGACATGTCGCCCTGTAACAGGCATGAACTTCTTGAAGGGGAAGGGGACATTCTCAAGGGCGAGAGTGGGTCCTGTCAGAAAGCAGACAGACCCTGTGCATCTTCTGCACTCTAGTTTTAATGGAGTCCCTGGAAAATTTCCAGAGAGTCCTGCCCAGGTGCACTTTTGGACTCTTGACAGCAGGGTGACATCATACTTTCAAGTCTCAACGGTCATGGCAACTCTATGTCACCTTGGCCCACGCTGAGCCATTCTAATTGGATCCTTATCCAAAGAATTATCCTTTCTTCCAAAATCTGGTCTGTGGAAAGAGTCACAAAATCTGTCCCTGCATAGTCACTTGGGTTTCTCTTAGGGGGTTTCCTGCCTGCATTTCTCATGCAGATCACAGGTAGTTTTCTGAGGAATGTGACACCTCTTGTCCACTTAGGCCAGGCAGAGTTGCAGGTAAATTGCTTTTTGGAAAAGAATGAATGTGCTGGTCAGCACGGTGGGCCCATTTTACAGGATTATTCTCTTAACCGTCTGCTCCCACCATTCTTGGGTGGGTTCCCTAAAAGACTAAGAGACACAGGTACAGAAAAAGCACCGCTTTCGCTGAGAGTCTTTCAGGATGGAACATCTGGGCGAACAGGCAAGTTGCAGTCAGCATTCTATCCTCTGGTTCACAAGGGTCCCCGCTTCCCACCCCAGTTCCTCTTTGGCAAAGTACTATGGGGTGCACCAACTTCCAGATCTTCACCTGGGTTTCCCTGTGTCCCACTGGGCTGTTTAAAGAAGCATGCTGCAGGGCAGAGGGGCACATGCCTGAAATCCCAGTGGTTTGGGAGGTTAATGCAGGAAAACTTCAAGTTGGAAGCCAGCCTCTGCAGCTTCAGGAGGCCCTAAGCCACTTAGCCAGACCCTGTGTAAAATAAAAAAAGAGCTGGAAGTTTGGCTCAGTGGTTAGGCAGCGCTCAGTCAAATCCCTGGTATCAAACCCCCCACATATTTGTATATAAAGCAATACACCATTAGTTGTCCCCAACTCCCTTTGTCCTTTTGTGCCAGGAAAGTCTTCTTGGATTGAGTGCATCTTGGACGTAGACACTTTTGACTTTACCTGAATCAACACTGTTTCTTTCTCTCTTGGTCACGGTGACCCCTCCCCTACCTCCTGTGTGTCCAGGGTGGTTCAGGTGCACGGACTCGGGATCTGCCACATCCACAGTCTGAGGCTGTACACGTGACTCTCCATTTTGCTCTCCTTGCCCTCAGGTTGCCTTTCTTACGAGTCAATTCTACATTTAAGGAAAATACTATATTCTCATACCCAGCCATGTTTGGTATTTTATTTAGAGTCAGGCTCTCATTGAGTTGCTTAGCACTTCAATTTTGCTGATGCTAGATTCGAACTAGCAATCCTCCTGTCTCGGCCTCCTGAGCCTCTGGGATTGCAAGCATGAACAACCATGCTTGGTCTAACCTTCTTATTTATCAATTTCTTCATTTGATTGATAGTAGGTTGGAGTCACCATCTGGACTCTCAGGCCCATTACAGTTTTGCTCACACCCACCTTCTCTGAACCACATAAAAGGGATGCTCAGTGGCAAAGTGCCCCTGCCCTCAATTCAATCTCTACCATGGGGGACAATAAAGGCACCTGGAATTCAATTCTCAGCCCTGGGCAGCTATGTGTCCACTTTTCCACACCTGTGGAAATAGGACTTTTTACACAATAGCCCCCCACCCCCCCCCAGTCCATGGGCAATATTGTTAGGTAGAATGAACTTGGGCCAGTGAGCAGGATGTGAAAGACTTCACAAAGCCCAACTTGAGAGTAGAGAATAAAATTGTACTTAATTTCCAACAGGGGGATAGACATGACAGGCAGTATTGGCCCCAAGTGGCAATTTTTTATGGTTCATATGCAAGGTTAATGGGCCCAGCTGAGCAGGGATTTGGTTTCTTTCTGGTTGGACTATCAGTTGAAACCCAGGATGCTGAGAGTGCTGGGTCAGCTACTGGAGATACGTTGCTTCCTAGGGCTTGTGGCTTTTCTTGAAAACCTTGACATGGAAAGAATACACTGGAGGGGGACTTCCTCCTGACAAAGTGAGGTCAGTCTGTGCAATGGAGTGACATGTGTCAAGGGGGCAAGTGAGTGTGAGCTCACAGACAAGTTATAAGACCACAGATGCCTGAAGCTTAAATCCTACAGATAATACTAAATCCTAGATACAATTTCCCCTATCCATACATGCCTATGATTACCCTTTCTATAAAATCTCAAAGTCCTTGTCAGCATCTGAAGACAGGGTAAGGACAGGGTTTCCTTGTCTTCCTGGTGTAGCTGCACTGGTCAAAGTTTCTTTCCTGCTTTGCATCATAACCTTTTCTGTTTGGTTTTGGATGAACACCTGACCAGACCTGTGGGGTCAGCAGAGTCACATCTCTGCAGAAGGCTTCCTAACAGTCGAAGTAGAACATCTACACTAAGCACAATGCACCCATTTTATTTCCACTGCTCATTGCTGCCCTAGAGGATTGCCCTCCTTCCTCCCCCACCCTTTCTGCTGGGGATGGAGCCTTGAGCATCAGAGCCAAATCCCAATAGCTTCCTTTCATAGATCAGGAGCCTCCTCAAAGCAACAGAGGCCAGGAGGTGAGGAGAATTACTAAATAGTTTTCAAATTGTTTTCAGTTTTAGGTATTATATATGGGTCATATATATGATATCTTTAAATAGTGTTTCAAAAATTTGGAAAGCTTGTCTTTCTAAGTTGCTTGAGGTCGCATCAGCTGGGGAAAATATATATATATATATATATATATATATATATATATATATATATATATATATAATATACTGATTAGACGTACTTGGTGTGAGAAATATATATATTATATATAAAAATATATATATTATATGTATAAAATATATAAAATATCTATTTTATATATAGAACATACTATATAAAATACATATTATATATGAAATATATATAATATATATATTTTATAAAATTATATAATATATATTATATATAATAAAATATCGTACTTTCTTTTTTAAGGTACTGGGGAACAAACCCAATGGGGCTTGATCCCGACCTCTGAGCTCCATCCCCATCTTTTCATTTTAAGAGAGGGTCTCACTGTTTGCAGATGCAGACCTGACCTTGGGCTCCTCCAGCCTCAACGCCCTGGAGAAGCTGTGCTTTGTTTTTGTGTTGAGGTTAAACCCAGGGCCTCCTCATGATCCCAAAGCACTCTATGGCTGAAGCTTAGCTCAGCGCCAGCTGTCACCTGTGTCCCAGAGGCTAAGCCAAGGCTTCTCACCTGGATTAGTTCCCAGCACAGCCGGGAAGCTCCTCCTGAAGAGGGCTGGGGCCAAGGATCTGTCACTCTACCCAATTTCAGCCAGTGATTGGATGATGTTAGCTGTCAGTCACGATGCTGAGGCGGGCCTGGAGGCCATCCATCCGGGTCGCTGGGGGGAACTGTCCAATCAGTGCGCAGAGGAAAGGGAAGGGCGGGCTTCCGCAAGCTCGCGGGCTTTTCTTCCTCATCGACTGGGTTACTCCTGCTCCAGGCCCCGAGTTCTCTGCTCCAGGGACCCAGGTGACTGCGCTGCCCGTTTCTCGGGGATCTCGGGTGCCCGGAGTTTCCTCCAGAGGACGTCAGGTCACCAGAGAAGCTAAAAATGGTGAGTTCGCGGAAGGTAGGCGGTCAGCACCGGCCTTGGGGCCCGGCGGGCGGGTGAGCTGCCGAGTGCCGGCGGAGTCGCCGCTGTCGGGTGGCCCTGGGCCCTGTCCCCTGGTTCCCTGGGTTTGGAAGGGAGGCTCAGCTCCCAGGTGTCCCCTTTGCTCCCTACCTGTGTCCCGCACTCACTTTTCCCAACGTGTAGGAAGCAGGGCCACAAATGCACCTTCCTTCTCCCAGTGGAGCTCCCCCCAGTGGAGGTCCTCCAAATTGCAGGCGCCTCCTGCCTTCTAAAAGGCCACCTTCCCTCCACCCCACAGCTCGGCCAGACATTCCTTCTTCCCACTCGTTTCAAATAGACACCGTCTGCTAATTGTCATTATCGCTTAGTGAATTATTGGAAAGAATCAATCAATCTTCATTCCCCCCTCCCTTCCCCTCCCTCCCTCCCCCCTGCCTTCCCCCCTCCCTTCCCCCCTCCCTTCCCCCCTTCCATGTGTTTTGGAATCTGGGCTGGCCTCCAACTTGTGATCCTTCTGCTTCAGCCTCCCCGCCTATCTGGGATTACAGGCTTGTGCCAATGTCCCTGGGAAGAAGAACACTTTTGAAAGCATTTGTTTTCTATTTGTGAATATTATCCTTGAGGGGAAAGAATGATCACTTAACACTTCCTTGTGTTTGGTCAAAATAACTGCTTTAAAGGGAATAAGGGGGTTGTTTATAGATCCCAGGGATATGGAATCCTGGGCTACATCAATCGAGTATAACTGCTCCCTTTTCTGAGAGTCCATGATGTAGAGTCACACCAGTCCTGTAGTTAGGTAAGCACACGGGGTAATAATGATGTAGGGACAAAGGAGGTAAGGCGCTAAGGTAGCTGGAAACAGTTTTATTTGGCTACAGCCAGTCTCAGAGGGCACTGCTTTTGCTGTAATGAATCCATCCATCCCCTGAACCCCGAGTTCAGGTGGTTTCAGAATTTTATTCCCATCATGTAAGGGGAGGGGCTCAGAAGTTCACATTGTAATACCGGGACCCCCAAAGAACTCTCAGACCACACAGTCTCATTCCAGTTAAGCCTTTGTTGGTGGCCAGTGACAGACACTCTGCTCTCGAAAGAATGAGATGGTCAGAGTGGTGCCCCTGCCTTCAGTTGGCTCCATATTTAAGCACAAAAACCAGAAAAGGGAAGTTTGGGGGTTCAGGCAACGTAAGCAAGCCTGAAAGTTGTGGTCAAGTAGTCTCCAGTTGGCCCCATAGATCACTCTGTGTTCTTGGGGAATTTTCATGAACAAAAGAGTCCAAACTGCACCAGTCATGAGCTTTTTGAGTGTCATAGCTGAGTTCACAAAGTGGAGTCACCGTAGTCAAGCTGTCACATCACACACATAAAAGCAGGTTTTTCTTTCTCTGTTCTGGCCAAGTTAACCCTTCAAGGACAGCACCTGAGGAGGGGAGAGCTTCTTCTCCCCTTTCTTTCCTTCCCCACCAGCTGTTACCATGGAGCCCAGTTGGTGACTTCTCTGTGAAACCCAGCTCAAGGCCAGAGGCCTTGTTTGCACTTTTCTACAAACTACTATACTGGATACAAGTGTGTGAAAAACTAGGAAAGGGGAGTCCAGCACCTGGAGTGCTGATTTCTTCCAGACTAGCAGCCCAGTAAAATAGGGCAACACAAAAATAGGAAGTTTATCTACACTGAATTTTTTTTGTGGACACTCTTTTGTTGACAGTCCTAAAATTAGCCATGGTGAAGATTTCTGGAGAAACCCAGTTAATTTTTTTTTTTGTGAAAAAAGGGGATGCCACTGTAATAATGTCTGATTCCTTGACTGTCCTTCATCCCCAGCTGTTTTCAGTATGATTTTCAGAAAGGATCTGGCTATGGTGCCCAGCTAGGCCTGAAAATTGTGATTCTCCTGCCTCTGCTTCCCAATCTGTTGGGTTTAAAGGCATCGACAACCCCAGCTACAGAAAATAGTTCATTTTAACCCAAATATTAATTACCATACTAAGGAACATGGATTCAAGTTACCCTGAATGATGTGTGTGTTCCTCTCTGGAAGAGATTACATCACTTCTTTTTTTCTTTCTTTTTCTTTATTTTCTTGCCTTCCTTCCTTCCTTCCTTCCCCTTCCTCCCTCCCTTCCTTCCTTCCTTCCTTCCTTCCTTCCTTCCTTCCTTCCTTGCTCATACCAGGGATTGAACCCAGGGGCACTTAAACACTGAGCCACATCCCCAGTCCTTTTTATATTATATTTTCAGACATGATCTCACTAAGTTGCTGAGTCTGGCTTTGAATTTAGCAATCCTCTTATCTTTGCCTCTCAAGCTGCTGGGATTACAGTTGTGTGCCACTGTGCCTGGCCTCCATGAACTTTTATAAAAGAAACTGTGTATCACTGCATTAACCAATTGCATTGGTAGGAACATCAGTTTGGTGGGGCACAGAAGAAAAAAAATAAAATTTCTTCTGTATGTCTGCTATTGCATTCTGGGCTTTGGTAGATTTTGGAGACGTCTGGTAAGGTCAGTGATATATTCTGAGAAGTTTTGAGATTGTGGTGTGATACAGAAATTCAGATGATTGGCTATTGAAGAGCTTAGGATTAGCCCAAGATAATGTTTGCTCTCCATACAGAACCCTGCCTTTCCACCCTCATGGTGGTCTAGTTAGGCAAAGTCAAGTACTCTGAAGGTTCTTTGATGGAGATGCAACTGTATAGAGAACTTGAGTTCACAGCTGTAAAAATCTTGTGCTTTTTCTTTTATCTTCCTTAGGTGTAGACACCATGTCAGATTTCTTGGGCAGAGGTTCCCTTTGGGCACGTCCCAGAGTCCCATGTCCTCAGCCACTATCCTCTCCTGGAGCTGCCACAGAGTGCCCACAGCTGCCCTGTGCCTTGCAGGGTGAACAGAATTTCAGGCCCTGGGTCAGCTCCTCCTAGAGGACAGCCTGAGGTGTGGGGTGCAGCCTCTCAGGGAAGCTGCTGGGGGCCCTGGGCTGAGGAATCTCCTGGAAAAGGCCTCATCTAAACAGCTACTTCCTTGGGACCTAGTTTTCCCCAAGCTCTGTTCCCATTCCTTGGAGACAGGTGGACAGTCAGCCTGTGGATGCGGGTGCTGAGGGGCCAGGTCAGCAGTGACTCCTGCCCTTTCAGTCTCTCACAGTGTGAAGGAGCAAATCCTCTCCCAGAACATAAGGACCACCCACCCCAGGGCAGAGCTGTGCAGACCTGAAAAGCCTCATAGACTGGAGTCATGGTCCAGGTGCCTGGGAGGGTGATCCTGGATGCTTTTTCCATGAGCAAGACCAGGAGGTATCATGTCCCAGCTGTCAGGGACCTTCCCTGCCCCTTGAGCCTGACACATCTGTGCTCTCTCAACACCAAAGCTTTCTGTGTATCACTTTGAAATGATGTGCTCACTTATCTGAGGCCCAGGTTTATTTATTCAGAACCAAATGGGATGGAATATTATTAAAGAGGCAAGAGAGATGTGGGTTAAAATCTACCTTTTTTTTGTTGTTTTGTAAAAAATCCCAGCTTACAGCCAGATACAATGGTGCACACCTGTGATCCTTCCTGCTCCAGAGGCTGAGACAGGAGTGTTGCAAATTTGAGGACAGCCTTAGCAACATAGCGTGGCCTTTTGCAACCTGGTGAGACTGTGTCTCAAAATAAAATATAAAAATGACTGGGGATGTGGCTCAGTAGTAAAATATCTCTGGGTTTAATCTCGGGGGCATCAAACAAAAAAGAAAAAAGAAAAAAAGGAAAAGAAAACACCTAATTACCTAATTTACCTTTGCTACCCCTGAGTATGTATAGAAAGTTTGTAAGATTCAGATTTGTCTTTTCAGTGGTTTGAAATTGAAATCCAACCCTAGATTCCAAAATACCACGTAAGATACAGAGAAACTCTGTCTTGCATTATTGCTGCAGAATTTGAGTCCAATTCTACAAAAATAGTGTTGCATAAATTTATGAATGTGATTTCATGAAAACTAGTATCTGTCCTTCACAAGGTGATGATTTTGACAAAGGATGGCAGTTTTTCACCGTTGTTGTCTGAACTTGGCAGGTTCATGTTAACTGTGTGTTTTTTTGTTATCAGGAATGGAACCCTGAGGTGCTTAACCACCAGCCCCTTTTAAATTCTTTATTTTGAGACAGAGTCTTGTTACATCATCTAGGGCCGCTGGGGTTACAGGTGTGCACCATCACACGGGTCTTCATTGTAAATTTTAAGGACAATTTTGGCAATACCTTGAATACCCAACTGTAATCATTTAATCACTGAATATCAGTGAAAGAGTAAATGACACCTGTTTTCTGCAAAGGAGAGATCCTTGTGTCTAAATAAGGGTGTTGATCCCCTCACAATGTCACCTAATTCCTGTTCCCTCCCAACTGCCTCCTTGTAGGGCCACGCCTTTGGGAGCTAGCCTTTTAGCTTATGAAACTTGGGAGTAACATAAATGCTCTCTCTATTCTCTCTGTCCTGTACAACATTTTGGCTGGTCTTAGATATAGTGTACTGTTTCCAGTTTTTTGAAAAGTATTTTTTGTTGTTGCTGTATTTGGACACAATGCCTATTTATTTATTTTTATGTGGTGCTGAGGATCAAACCTAGGGTCTCTCATGTGCTAGGCAAGCACTCTACTGCTGAGCCAGAATCCCAACCCTCCTATTTCCATTTTTAGATGTAGTTTTTCTTAAGTTTACCTCCAAAATACAACAAACCATGCCCTAAATTTTACAGAATTTGCTGAAATGCTCAGTGTTTTTTGAGAGAGTTTAGATCATGGGAACATTCAGTCTTCTTTGTGAGAAAGTGTGGTGTCTTTCCACTGATTTTGTGTGGTTTTATGCCTCTAATTGTGTACCTTTTGTATTATAATCATTTTTATCTCTCATTACATGTATTTTACCAAGCTACTCTCCAGCCCAAGAGAATTAGTATTGTAGACTGTTGTTTATTTATTTGCTTACTTATTGAGTGCTGGGAATTTATGCCATGGGCTTGCTCATTCTTCGTTATCTTCCAGAAATAAATTTTAATTTGTGAGCAACGTTCTGGAGGTGGGCAGGTGTTTTACTGGGGGATAAACCTACAGGCACTCGACCACTGAGCACATCCTCAGCCCTTGTTCTTATTTATTTATTTTTTCTTTTTCTTTTTCTTTTTTTGTATTTTGTATAGTTGTAGATGGATAGAATACCTTTATTTTATTTATTTTTCTGTGGTGCTGAGGATCATGCCCAGTGCCTCACACATGTTAGCAAGTGCTCTGCCACTCAGCTACAGTCCCAGAGCCCCTTTTTATTTTTGATGAAGACCAATCTCACTAAATTTCTGAGTGTCTTGCTATGTTGCTGAGACAGGCCTCAAACTTTTGCCATTTCCCTGCCTTGACCTCCCTAGTGGCTGAAATTACAGGTGCACACCACTCCACCAGCAGTTGCAATGAGTTTTGAAGACTTATCATCCAATTTCTTTCCAGATGAAAATAGTATTGAAAATCAGTTTTCTTGCTTTTGTTCACACTTTTGAAATTTGTAACTGTGACTCTTCCTCTTTGCTTTATTTTTGCATTATTATGAAAAAGGTATTTAGCATATAATATTGTTTCTTATGTATACATTTTTAAAACTTCACGGCTTGGTAGTTTATTTACTTCTTCATTAGATAAACTTTGTTTTTATGAGCAATTTTAGGCTTACATAGTTTATTAGTCAGTATTCTCTAGTGGAAAAGTATCAAGAGGAAGTAGCATTATCAAAGGGGATTCATTAGATTGGCCTACTTGACCTGAAGGTGGATGTCCACAGTGGCCATCTGCAGGCTGGAGAGCTTGAGAAGTAGTAGCTGCAGAGTCCCAGAGGCTGAAGCCAAGACACCATCCTATTGGATGGTGTTGCCTAGCTTAAGGAGGTTCTCCAGTTTGGCTCACTATCCCATATGCCCATCATTTGTAGACACACCCTCATGGACACACCCAGAAGCTCATTAATCATCAGCATCTTTTACTCCAATCAAGGCGACAATTAAATGTGCCATTACACATAGTATCAAATACCCCTTCTCTCCAGCTGATAGTCTCTACTGTTTTCAACATATTGCATTGGTGTAGGGTGTTTGTTAGTTACTAAACCCGTGTTGAACATTTGATAAAGAGAATGGATGAAGCAGCATTTAGGATAAGCCAAAGTTCATCCTTTACTTTAGGGTTCCTCTTCCTTGTGATGTGATTGTGTGTGTCACGTCGTATGCAATAGAATGTCATACAGAAGAGTTTCACTGCTCTGGGAATCTTGTGTTCCACCTGTTCATCACTCCTCCTCATTGCTTCCTCCCTCTCTGCTCCCTAAGTCCCTGGCACTCATCACTTCTGCTAGTTCATCTATAATGTTGTCTTCCAGAATGTCCTTGGCTTGGAATCTTACTGCACTTGGCCATTTCAAACTGGCTTCTCTCACTTAACAGTCTGCCTTTAAGGGTGCTGTATCTTTCCAGGCTGCAGAGCTCATTTTCTGGGTGATGCTCTTTGGTGTGGTTAAACTGCAGCTTGTCCATTCAGTATTGAAAGGTGCATCTTCCTTGCATCTAGCTTTGGGCCGTTCTGGATATGGCTGCTGTAGTCACTGCAGTGAGGGTTCCTGTGCCCATAATTTTCACATCATTTGCATAGACACTTGGAGTGTGATGAATTCATTGTACAGTTTTTTGCATTTATGATTAAATGTTGTATTTATGATTATGAGCCATTACATTATGTTGCGGCCCCAGCAACATCTAGCTGATTGGCTCCTCTGCGGTGATGCTCATTGGGCTGTTTCCCTGCCCTTTCAGACCACGGAGCTGCTCATTGGGGGACTTTTTTGGCTCTGCCCATGTGACCCAGCCAATCGGCCTCAAGAGCAGGAGGATTGTGGGAGGTGGAGAGAAGCTTGTGTGGGAGAGAGAGGCTTGTGGAAAGCCGGTGGTGGCAGTTGAGGCTCTGAGGGTTTTTCCTGAGAGGCTGTTTTGTTTGGCGTGTGTGGTTCTAAAAATAAAGTTAGTTTCTTTTGACAAGTGGCTCCTGATTGTGCCCAGCCAGACTGTGGCATTTGGTGGCTCGCACGGGGAGCGACTGAGGGTAAGTGAAACTGCTCGCCCCTGAGGGCAGGGCGAGAGGATGGGTAGCCATTTTAAGATTCCTCTTTTATTTTGCTTCACTTTTGTTTTAAGTTGCCTGTCCCTGGAGATGAGTGAGACGGAAAAAAAACCACTCACATCTGAGGAAAAACTATTTACGTCTGAGGAACAGATAGGGAGAAAGGACGGATGCACATGTCAGGAGGATAGAAAGGCTATAATGACTTTTTGTTGTTCCCTTTTTATTTCATTCTGTCTCGGTTTTGTTTGGCGTCATCTTGTTGGGTTGTATTATAGTAGAAATACGGGATCAGAAATTAGTAAAAAACAAACTGAAAGAGTGTTAAGTAAATTGTTAGAGGAAGGAGGCATCTCAGTAAAATCAAGAACAATCAGGGCATATGTTGATACAATACAAAAATGTAGCCCATGGCTTTTTAAGGAGGAGTTGTTAAATATATCACAATGGAACCATCATGGTGAAGATTTAAAAAGAATAGAAAAGAAAAGCCCAGGGACTCTGCCAGATGGCACATTGCCATTGTGGACATTCATATCTTGTTTGCTTAGTCCAAAGCCTTCAGTTCAGACAATGGTAGAGGAAGGAGAAGACATAATGATTCAAGTAAAAGAGAAGGTCTCTCAAGTTAGTCAGACAGAGGAAAAGATTCAAGTAAAAGAGAAGGCCTCTCAAGCTAGTCAGACAGAGAAAGAAAGTGTAAAACAGAAAAAGCCATCAGGGGGAAAGTTACAACAGGAGACTGCTACTAACACCTTTCTATCACCAGAGGGTGTAAGTGTCCAACCAACAGCACCACCTCTACAGGAGACTGCTACTAACACCTTTCTATCACCAGAGGGCGTAAGTGTCCAACCAACAGCGCCACCTCCATATGCTGGGAGGCCCCCAACCCCCGCAGTTGATAGTTGGGATCCTGAGACAAGATCTCAAATATTAACATGCCCTGTATTTGAGGCAGGAGGGCAGCGATTTTACCAAGTTTTAAATTTCAAAACAGTGAAGCAGCTAAAAGAGGCTGTAACAACCTATGGTCCTCAAGCACCCTTCACTGTAAGCTTGGTCGAATCCATTAACAACTTGAACATGACGCCAGCAGATTGGGCTAATATGTGTAAAGCTGTGCTAAATGGAGGACAATACCTGTTATGGAAGGTTGCCAATGAGGAATTTTGCAAGGAGACGGCTAGGCGAAATGCAGCAGCTGGTTATCCTCAGAGAAATCTAGATATGTTGTTAGGAAAGAGACCTTATGAGGATCAGCAGCAACAAATTGCATATGATCCTGGCGTATACGCACAAATTGCTGCAGATGCAATTAAGGCATGGAAGACTTTACAAGGACATGGAGGTTTACAAGGTCAATTATCTAAGGTAATACAAGGAGCTAATGAACCTTATGCTGAATTTGTAGATAGGCTTATTCAAACAGCTACCAGAGTTTTTGGGAATACAGAACAAGCAATGCCATTACTAAAACACCTGGCTTATGAGCAAGCGAATCGTTGGTGCAGAGATATCATTAGACCATGGAAACATGAAGATTTAAACACATATATTAAATTATGTAGAGACATTAATGAACAAGAGCAAGTCGTGGCAGCTGCAGTAAAACAGGCTTTAGATGCCAGAGACATTAATGAACAAGGGCAAATTGTGGCAGCTGCAGTAAAACAGGCTTTAGATGCCAGGCCAAGAACATGCTACAATTGTGAACAAACAGGACATTTTAAAAGGAATTGCCCCATTGGAGGAGGGTTTAACAAAACTAGGTATCAAAGGAGTAGAATACCAGGTATTTTCCCACGATGCCGTAGAGGGAGACATTGGGCTAATGAATGCCGTTCTCAAACCACCATAGAGGGTACTCCATTATCAAAAAACGAACAAGGACCAGGTGTTTATCCACGATATCATGGAGAAAGGCATCGGGCTCCATTGCCAAAAAATGGACAGGGGGGCCCAATGCTCCGGGGCCCAAAACCACAAATATACGGAGCACTGGAGGAACCCAGCAACCCCATCAGGGTAGTGCCCAGGACACATTGTCCATCAGATCCCTCATCAGACAAACCAGAGGGAGCGCAGGGTTGGACATCTGCGCCTCTGCCAGAGCAGTACTAACTCCAGAGATGGGAGTTCAAATCATTCCCACAGGGGTGAAAGGACCTCTTCCCAAAGGAACAGTAGGCTTATTATTGGGACGCAGCTCTTCTACTCTAAAAGGACTTATGATAAGTCCTGGGGTAATTGATCCCGATTATGAAGGTGAAATAAAAATTATAGCCAGTTCTCCAAAGGGTATATCAGTAATTTCACCAGGAGATAGAATAGCACAGTTACTAATAATACCCAGCCTACATGATAAATTTTCCAGTCGTACTGTAGAAAGAGGTTCCAAGGGATTAGGCTCCACAGGTGTAGATTGGGCTATGCTTTCTTTAAATTTAGATTCTCGCCCCATGCTAAAACTAAATATTCAAGGACATGAATTTAATGGGCTACTGGATACAGGTGCAGACCTTAGCATCATCTCTCGTCAAGAATGGCCAAAACATTGGCCATTACAACAAGCCACTCAAATGCTTCGAGGCCTAGGAGTGGCAACTAATCCCCATAGAAGTGCAATGGTATTAGATTGGAAGGATCCTGAAGGATGTGAAGGAACTATACAGCCATATGTATTGGATCATCTTCCTATAAATTTATGGGGATGAGATGTCCTAGATCAATTAGGTTTGACATTAACAAATAACATCAACCAAAATGCACCCACTATTATGACTAGACAAGGTTTTAGGAAAGGAAAAAGATTAGAAAAACAAGAACAAGGTATAGCAGCACCAATACAAATAGATCAAGGAACAGACAGACATGGGTTGGATTTTCAGAAAGGGCCACTGAGACAATAAAAATTACTTGGAAATCAGAAAGACCAGTATGGGTTCCTCAGTGGCCCCTGACTAAAGAAAAGATACAAGCAGCCCATGACCTGGTCAAACAACAATTAGCAGAAGGACATATACAACCTTCTGTATCTCCCCATAATACTCCCATTTTTTGTCATCAAAAAGAAATCTGGTAAATGGAGATTATTGCAAGATTTAAGAGCCATTAATAATGAGATGGTTATTATGGGACCTGCTCAATCAGGGATTCCTCAGTTGTCTGCTTTGCCAAAAACCTGGTATGTTTTAGTTATAGATATTAAAGATTGTTTTTTTTTTCAATTCCAATTCATCCTGAGGATAGTCCACGTTTTGCATTTACTATCCCTGCACTGAATCATGAAGGTCCTGATCAGAGATATGAATGGAAAGTACTCCCTGAAGGGATGGCTAACAGCCCAACTATGTGTCAAATTTATGTTAACAAAGTAATCCAGCCACTTAGAAATCAAAATCCTGAACTACAAATATTTCACTATATGGATGATGTATTATTAGCACACAAAGATAAAAACACATTGCTAGAATGTTATGCCACACTTACAAACTTATTAAAAAATTATAATCTAGAGATAGCAATAGATAAAGTACAATTAAATTTTCCAATTAATTATTTAGGAGTTCTATTATCCTCAACCATGGTCCGTCCACCAAAAATTCAAATACGAGTAGATCAACTCAAATCACTTAATGACTTTCAAAAGTTATTAGGAGACATAAATTGGATAAGGCCTTATTTAGGTATACCAACAGGAGAGTTGGGACCTTTATTTGATATCCTAAAAGGTCCATCAGATCCAAATTCACCCCGAATGTTAACGCCTGAAGCAAGAAAGGCATTAAAAATCATTGAAACATATATGGAAAATATGCATTTGGATAGAATTGATATAAGTTTGCCTTTATTATTTATTGTACTACCAACAAAAAATATTCCTACAGGAGTATTTTGGCAAGAAGGTCCATTATTATGGATACATTTATCTTATTCTCCTAACACTATTCTTACTAGGTATCCTGAGGCTGTAGGACAATTAATACTCAAAGGAATAAAAACAGCAAAGGGAGTGTTTGGAATTTCTCCCCATAAAATTATTACTCCATATACTATGAATCAAATTGATGAGTTAGCTAATGAGTTAAATACTTGGGCAATAATCATGTGCAAAGCTAATGTTTCATTTGATAACCACTTACCATCTAATCCTTTATTGTCTTTTTGGTCATTGCATCCTGTAATTTTTCCAAAAATGACAAGAAAAACACCTATCATGAATGCTCCAAATATATTCACTGATGGGTCAAATAATGGTACAGCAGCAGTAGTTACCCCTGATCAAACTTTTACATTCTTAGTACCCAAACAATCAGCTCAAAAGGTAGAGCTTAATGCAGTTTTACAAGCTTTTGTGATGTTTAAAGATTCTGTATTTAATTTATTTTCTGATAGTCAGTATGTAGTTAATGCTATAGTATCTCTTGAAGATGCTGGTAGGATTTCCCCTTCTTCTACTGTTTTCTCTTTGCTTTCCACTATACAAAGTCTAATCTGGGACAGAAAAGATCCATTCTTTATAGGACATATCAGGGCACATACAGGATTGCCTGGAGCCCTTAGTTTGGGCAATGATTTAGCAGATAAAACTACACATGACATACATATTTTCTCTACACTAGAAGAAGCTATAAATTTTCATAAAAAGTTCCATGTCAATGCTAATACTTTACAAAAGCGTTTTAAAATAACTAAGGAACAAGCTAGACAAATAATAAAACAATGTCAAAATTGTGTGACCTTTTTACCACAAGTTAATCTTGGAGTCAATCCTAGAGGATTGATACCTAACCATATTTGGCAGATGGACGTCACACACTTGCCAGAATTTGGAAAATTAAAATATTTGCATGTTACAGTTGATACTTCTTCTGGATTTTTGATGGGCTCCCTTCATGCCAGAGAAAAAACTAAAGATGTTATAGCTCATTGCTTACAAAATTTTGCCACTGTGGGTGTTCCAAAACAGTTAAAAACAGATAATGCCCCTGGTTATACTTCTACCTCTTTTAAACAATTTTGCTCAACATTTGGCATTACTCATATAACAGGAATCCCATACAATCCACAGGGACAAGGCATAGTTGAAAGAGCTCATCAAACTATTAAAATGTACTTATTAAAGCAAAAAGAAGGAATTGGGAAGGGGTATATATTCCCCAAAGATAAACTTAAAATAACCCTTTTTACTCTAAACTTTTTAAATTTGGATTCATCAGGACTTAGTGCTGCGGAAAGGCATATGTGTCCAAAAAATGTGCATAAGCCCAAGGTACTTTGGAAGGATATTCTAACAGGACAATGGAAAGGTCCTGACCCAGTAATTGTCTGGAGTCGGGGGTCTGTTTGTGTGTTTCCACAGGGAGAACAGCAGCCGATTTGCATTCCAGAGAGATTAACCAAGGTCCTGACCCAGTGATTGTCTGGAGTCGGGGGTCTGTTTATGTGTTTCCACAGGGAGAACAGCAGCCGATTTGGATTCCAGAAAGATTAACTAAAGCGATTTCTACAGACCAAAAAGAAGATGATTTGGCTCAAATCCATAACAACTGATATCCAAAACTCCAGTTTGGCTATTCTTACATCTGCAACAGAACCAGAATGCTTTTTTCAATATCTATTTTATTATTGCCCTTTGCCATATCATGAAGTTCTATTTTTTTTTTTGAGCTCATACAGACCTAGGTTAATGTTTTGCTGATCAGTTCTATTTTTTGACTATAGAGTTTTTAAACATTGCAATGGAGATTTCACCTGTAAAAAGTTATAAGGCCTTTACTATAATGTTATGTGTTGTATGTATTATATTATGTGTGCACACTTGTGTTTTGTGTTATATGTTTGAATGTATGTATGTCCATATATCATATATGATGAGTGCTCATGATAAAATGGATCCAAATATTTTGTTTTTTCACGTGATTTATATGGTTTAATTTAAATTGGGTAAACAACTGTTGAGGATTGTTTTAATATGTAAACAAAAAAGAAGGTTAACAGATCTGTTTGTTTACTTTCACCTTTCCTTTTCATTATATTTAATAATTCTCTTAAAGATAATGTAAATTGTTAAGAAAATTGTTTTCTTTTAGTGCCTTCTGTAATGTTACATAATTTTTCTTTAGCCATTATTGCCAGAATTCCTATCTTCATCCCAGTGCTGGTGAAGTCAAAGATAAAACCAATCTACAGCTTCTACAATAGCCATCACTGAACTGCTTGCAGAACTTGCCTGGACACATTGTGAGCTCACCTGTATGCATTGTGAACTATCTGTTGGTGCAGCGACTTGTGGTAGTGTTGGGGTATTTTTGCTGATGGTGTCACCGGTGGTACAATTTTTCAAAGGAGCCCTCAATTGGCTTAATGTCATGGCATTTTGCATCCTCCTCTACTAGTGATGGTCTAAAATTTGGGGGCCAACAGAGGTGAGGCAAAGAACCTCACCCCCCCACAGGTGCAAAGGCTGATCCACAAGTATAGCTGTATGCTGGACCGGTAGTCAGTGACGGGTATGATCCAATTGCAGTGGTACCAACCTAAGACAGGAGGCTGACGCCTAGAGGTCAGTTCATCCGATGACGGGTAAGGACCGTATGTTGAATTGGACTGCCTAACAGACACGGTCCCTAAGCCACATGCTTGTTGTTTAAACAGAGAGGGGGAGATGTTGAGAGCCACAGCCGACGGGGCCCCAGCAAACTTCCAGCTGCTAGCAAACTTCCAGCTGCCGGCTGATGATTGGCTCACAGCGGCCCCAGCAACATCTAGCTGATTGGCTCCTCTGTGGTGATGCTCATTGGGCTGTTTCCCTGCCCTTTCAGACCACGGAGCTGCTCATTGGGGGACTTTTTTGGCTCCGCCCACGTGACCCAGCCAATCGGCCTCAAGAGCAGGAGGATTGTGGGAGGTGGAGAGAAGCTTGTGTGGGAGAGAGAGGCTTGTGGAAAGCCGGTGGTGGCAGTTGAGGCTCTGAGGGTTTTTCCTGAGAGGCTGTTTTGTTTGGCGTGTGTGGTTCTAAAAATAAAGTTAGTTTCTTTTGACAAGTGGCTCCTGATTGTGCCCAGCCAGACTGCGGCAAGCATCATTCATAGTCTTCTTTTCTATTTAATACTTTTCTTTATCTATTTAATTTGGATAATATGGTAACTTATGCCTCAGGAAGACTTAGGAGGTGTTAATTCAGCTTTTATGTTCTGGAAAAAAAGTAGAAAACTGGTGGCAGTTCTTATGTGTCTCATGGAAGCCTGTTTGAGATGTCAGAGCCTTGCCTTGCCTTTTTGGGAAGTAATTAGTTATTGAGTCTGTGTTTTTCCAGCAGCCATGGGCTCATCTGTTTTGTGTGTTTCCCCTTGTGTGTAAGTTGTAGGAGATTGTCTCTCTCAAAGAAATGGTCCAGTTTCTGCAAGTTGTCTAATTTGTGTCAAGAACATTTATGATAATCTTGAAGTCCCAATGCATTGTTGACGATGACACTTTTAAATCTGTTAGTAGGTTTTCAGTCCTCGTTGTTTTTTTCTTTAATATTATTGTATATTTTACACTTTTTATTTCTTTCTTTTTATGTGGCAGTGAGGATTGAACCCAGTTTCTCCCAAGCACTAGACAAGCACTCTTCCACTGAGCCACAACCCCAGTCCCTGTCCTATGTATTCTTAGCCTTATGTCAATTAATCAGTGATGCTGATGTTCATGAAGAACTTGATTGGCAGACTGCAGATTTCCTGATTGTGGTTTCATCAACACCTTCTCTGTTACCTCCCTGTGGTTAATTTAGGTTTACCTTGCTCTTTTTCTCTGGTTTTCTGAAGTGGCAGTTTCATTGGTTGCTTTTAGCTCTTCTTTTCTGAAATGTGTGTTGGATGACTTAGATACCAATACAGTGCCACCTCTGGTGTTCTCTATGAATTTCCTATGATGGACTTTTACATTTTTTTCTTTCAAAATGGTTACCTTTTCTCTTGAGTCACCTCTTTGTCCTGTGTCTGTTCAGAGCCCTGTGTTTCATGTCCCCTTCCCTGGAGGCCTTTCAGCTTCTTCTGATCTGATTTCTGCTTTAGCTCTCATGTTCTTTGAGCATACATGGGATTTCACTGGCGGTGCACTTGTAGGGGTATGGTTTATGTCCTGTAGAGTGTTGCTGTGATCCTGAGACCTCAGTGTGCTTCCCGTTTGGTTGAAGGTCCATGAAGCCCTCCTGTCTGCATCATTGTCCTGACAGAGTTGGGCTGATGTCTCTGAGGGTAATTTTGGATTCTTCGTTGTTTGGGGTGGTTCTGTATGTTTTCAGTCTTTGAGTATGCTTCTGTGTAAGTGGCAGGGACATTTCCTTTTTGTCTGTCCTTCACGGTGCAGACATCATAGCATGCTTACAGATGTGAATGGTGGCCTCTTTCACACCCAGACTGTGTGGGATAGTTCAGAATCCTGGGCTACAAACTTGTTGCTTTACCACACTGTGGAAGAGCTTCTGCCTTAGGTTTGTTTGCACCACCATTGCTACAGGCACAATGAATCTGTTTCACCACAGACAACCATTGCATATGTGGCCCAACCTTGATCAAAATGTCCTTGAGCAGAACATTGGTATATGTCTCATGACTGTATATTATGGTAGTGATTCGGCTGCTGTTAAGAAGAGTTTGACAATCATTGGACATTCATTGTTGCAGTGAGACTTAGAAAAGTAGTGCTTGCTGTTTATTAAGAAGATTGTTTTGAGAGTTATAAAACTTTGTAAGGCTGTTGTTTGGACAAGGTGACTTTTTTTTTTTTTTTTTTTAGAGAGAGAGAAGAGAATTTTTTTAATATTTATTTTTTAGTATTCGGTGGACACAACATCTTTGTTTGTATGTGGTGCTGAGGATCAAACCCGGGCCGCACGCATGCCAGGCAAGCACGCTACCGCTTGAGCCACATCTCCAGCCCTTGGTGACATTTTTGGGTCATTGAGTTATTTCTAAGACACGGGCCATCTTTCCACTTACCCCATTCTGGTTTGACAGTAACCACAAGAAATTATCAAATTGTTGTGTTTATTAATAAATAAATTAATCAAATAGAGAACTCATGTTTGTTTTGGTCCTTTAATAGTAAGCTAGTTGACTAAATTTGTTCTGGAGTACAGCACCTGCAAACTTCTAGTTGTTCTTAGTGTAATCACACAGAATGAGCTCAGTCTCCAGTTAACACATTGTGACCAGCTGTGTGAAATGTTGTCTAAATGTTGTCTATGAAGGAATCTCCTTAGTGACCCCATGCCCAGAGGGTGGGAGTGGGGGCTGGTTCTAGGCATTTCTTTAAGTATGGAACAATAGACTTTCAGAGGAAACAAGACATCAGTAAATACCATGTTGCCTATATTAACCTTGTAGGTACCGGGAGTCACTGTAGTTGGCAGAATCTCTCTCAAATGCTTAGTTTCATGATTCCTGCATTTTTCTACTCAACACCTTTCTTTTCTAAAGATAAGTACTATGAGAAGTGCTTATATTAGCTCTGTACCACACAGGACATTTCTAGGACATGTAATAGAGGTGCAACCATTAAAGAAGTTAGGAGTGATCTGGGAGCCTGTCTTACTTCCTGTGAACTCACCAAAGGAAGGGTAAAAATCACTATGATGTTTGCCTTCTGAGTAGCCAATTTCTAGTGTTGGAATGGGTGTAAGAAATTGAGTGCAGTAAAGATTTGATGGACCAAATCATGGAATTAATCAGGAGGCCATGGAATCATGTGAACATCATGCATGTTGAGTGCAGATTTCTCATGCTGTCAATCTTTCCTGGCCTCCACTATACATTTGTGGTATATTTTAGACCTCAGTGACCTTTGAGGATGTGGCTGTGAACTTCACCAAGGAGGAGTGGTCTTTTCTGGATGCTTCCCAGAAGAACCTTTACAGAGATGTGATGCTGGAAGTCCTCAGAAACCTGGCTTCTATAGGTAATAATAATGTTTTAAAAATTAATCAAATAGGGAACTCATGTTTATTATGGTCATTTATGTAGAAGGTGAAAAGGAAATCAGTTGACGTATTATTGAAACATATATGGCACCTACAATTTGGCAAAGCATTTCTAGCTCCTATATATTCATAAATATTGTTATGTTCTCATTTTAGGAAACAAGTGGGAAGACAGGACCACTGAAGATCAGATTGAAAACTCTGGAAGCAACCTAAGGTAACTGTACTCACAAGAGGTATTCGTGAGGGAATCTGAGAACTGTCATATGATTTTTAAAGCAAACCAACCAAAGAAGTATGCATAATGTGAAATGTATTTATTCTTATAATATTTTTTACCAGAAATATATACTTATCTGTAACAGGTATTCAGTCTTTTCAAAGTATTTGACATGCAAAAAGTAGTATTAAATTGCATATGTGAATATCACTATGTGAATAATAGCCATAGAGAAGGTGTGTTGCAAAGGATTGTTTCCTTTCAATCTCTTTATTTTCAGGCAACTTTGACAAGTCAGAAAATCTAGCCTTCACCTGATGTTGGTAGAAATGTAAAGACCTATAAATAAATAGAAAATTGTGAATGGGTTACGTATCAAAGAAGTCCTTTGATAAACTTCAAACTTTCCCCACAGAATAGTGTGGGGAACCTTCAAATTGATTCCAATTCTTAATGAAACAAAGAAAAATTTTAGTAGAGTAAATCCATGTGACTTCATTATGTGTGCAAAAGATTTCATATGTCCTTCATTCCTTCATAGGCACATCACATCTCACTCTGGACACAAATACTATAAGCATGAGGAATGTGAAGAGAAGCCATGTGAATTTAAACAATATAGGAAATCTGTGGTTTCTCTCAAAAGTGTTCACACACAAATGTTGTTCCAAACTGGAGATAGACCACATGAAAGTACAGTATGTGGGAAAGTCATCAGTTGTTTCAGTGACATTCAAAGACATGAAGAAACTCATACTGGGAGGCAACCCTATGAATGTCAACAATGTGGTGAAGCCTCTTCTTCTCTCCCAGGTGTTCAAAGACACATGATAACACACAGTGGAGGTAAACCTTTTCAATGTGAGGTATGTGGGAAAGCCTTTCATTTCTCCTCCTTATTTAGAAGACATGAAAGAACTCATTCTGGAGAGAAATTCTATGAATGTAAACAAGATGGTCGAACCTTTATTTCACACACAAGTCTTCAAAAGCACAGGATCACACACATGGGGAATGCACATTTCAAATGTAAGGTATGTGGGAAAGACTTTGCTTATCCCAGATTACTTAGAATACATCAAAAAACACATACTGGAGAGAAGCCCTATGAATGCAAGCAGTGTGGCAAAGCCTTTGCTAGATCTGGTGACCTTCACATACATGAAAGAACTCACACTATAGAGAAGCCCTATGAATGTAAGCAGTGTGGCAAAGCCTTTGCTACATCCCTTCAGCATCATAAACATGGAAGAATACATACTGGAGAGAAGCCCTATGAATGCAAACAATGTGGAAAAGCCTTTGCTACATCCTATGAGCTTAAGGGACATGGAAGAACACACACTGGAGAGAAGCCCTATGAATGTAAGCAGTGTGGCAAAGCCTTTGCTAGATCTGGTGACCTTCGCACACATGGAAGAACTCATACTGGAGACAAGCCCTATGTATGTGAGCAGTGTGGAAAAGCCTTTGCTAGATCTGGTGACCTTCAGATTCATGGAAGAACACATACTAGAAAGAAACCCTTTGGATGTCAACAATGTGGAAAAATATTTGCTTCATCCCATCATCTTCACATACATGGAAGAATGCATACCAGAGAAAAGCCCTATGAATGTGAACAATGTGGAAAAGGCTTTACTACTGCCTCTTACCTTCAGATACATGAACGAACTCATACTGGAGAGAAGCCTTATAAATGTAAGCAGTGTGGGAAAGCCTTCACTCAGTCCTCTCACCTTCACTCACATGAACAAACTCATACTGGAGAGAAGCCCTATGATTGTAAGCAGTGTGGCAAAGCCTTTGCTAGATCCAGTGAAGTTCAAATACATGGAAGAGTGCATACTGGAGAGAAGCCCTATGAATGTAAACATTGTGGAAAAGCCTTTGCTAGATCTGGTGACTTTCACATACATGAAAGAAGTCATACTGGAGAGAAGCCCTATGAATGTAAGCAGTGTGGCAAAGCCTTTCCTGCATCCCGTCAGCTTCTTAAACATGGAAGAACACATACTGGAGAGAAGCCCTATGAATGCAAACAATGTGGAAAAGCCTTTGCTACATCCTATCAACTTAACAGACATGGAAGAACACACACTGGAGAGAAGCCCTATGAATGTCAACAATGTGGAAAAGCCTACACTACTGCCTTTTACCTTCGGATACATAAACACACTCATACTGGAGAGAAGCCCTAAGAATGTAAGCAGTGTGGCAAAGCCTTTCTAGATCCAGTGGCCTTCACAGACATGGAAGAATGCATACTGGAGAGAAGCCCAATGAATGTCAACAACGTGGAGAAGCCTTTGCCACATCTTCTCTGCTTCACACATGTAAAAGTACACATACTGCATAGAAATCGTATGCATGAAAACAATTGGTAAACTCTTCTGTTATTACTGTTTCGCTCATATACATGTAGGAAGTTTACTGGAGAAAAATCCTTTGAATGTGAAATATGGTAAATCAATATTTCATGTCATCCTCAAAGACAAGAGAGGCTCACACTGCTGAAAATGTGTGTGTGTGTTTGTGTGTGTGTGTGTGAGAGAGAGAGATCGATCAATCAATCCACTGGGGATTTAGTCTGGTGGTGCTCTACCACTGAGCTACATTCCAGTTCCTTTTTACTTTTTATTTTGAGACGGGGACTTGTTGAGTTTCTTAGGGTCTTCCTAAGGTGCTGAGGCTAGCCTCCAACATTGATTCTTCAGAATCAGCCTCTCGAGTCTCGGGAATTAAAGGCATACACCACCACATCCAACTGAATAACTCTTTAAATGTGAAAAATATCACAAATCATTCTATTTTCCCTGTTGCCTTCAAAGCCATTTCACTCACATTGAAAAACAAACCCTCTGAATTTGGGGGATTTGCTACATTCTGTCAGCTTCATTTTCTTTCTTATATATGAAAACACTCATGCAGAGAAGCCCTGTGAATGTGAGAAATGTGGGAAATCTACTAGTTTTCTCATTTTTTCCCCTAAGGACTGGGAATATCATTTTGGAATAAAAAGAATAAATCCTATGCAAGTAAGAAATATAAAGGGTTCAGCCGTTCTAGTTTTGTTCAGTTGTATGAAAGGAGTCATACTGTAGAAAATGCTGAGGATAAGCCATGTGGGGCAGTATTCAGATTTCAGAGTTTTCTCCAAAGGCATAAAAGAATTCACATGTGTGAAAATCCTTTTTCTATCTTTAAAAATTGCAGGAACACTTTCAACTTTCCAGTTCCCTTTGAACAGCATTTAAGAAATCACACTGGAGAAAAGCCCTGTATGTAGAAATGTGGTGAGAACTTTGCTTGTTTCAGATCCATTTGAACTTGTTCAGACTTGAGGAAAATTTTATTTTATTTCATTTTATTTATTTATTTTGAGAAAACCAGTGTAGGTGTTTGAAAATGGTGTGTGCCTTCATTTCTTTTTTCTTTCTTTCTTTTTTTTTTTTTTTAAATCTATTCAGAGGTAACAAAACTGCACCCTGGGTTGGAGAGGCGCATTGCATCAGCATGAAGATTTGAAAGCAATATGTTTTTCTGGGTTAAATCTCTCTTATTGTTAGATTCCATTTTCCTGTATCTTAAGTCTTTTGAGTCTAATGTTTCATTACATATTGTGTATGTTAGTTTAGGCCTCTCCACTCCAGGCTTTGGTACAGATTGGTGAAATGGCTCTTCTGAACTTCTTTCTTCTCTTTCTTTGTTCAGATTTCACCCAGGAGTGCTCTACCACTGAGTTTCTCCACAATCCTTTTAATTGTTATTTTTTGATATGGGGTGAGGCTGGCAGCTGGGACCATCGGGATGTGTCTGTGTACCCTGCAGCTGGCCTCTTCCTTTTCCTTGATTGCTTATTGATCTATTGATGACTCTGGGACCATCACACTTGTCACTTGTGCTTGTTCTAAGGCTCATGTATTGTGCTGTATGTAGGCACATTAAAGAGCATTATAAGATAATATCATTTGTGTATATTGTTTGGAGAGGCACTTTCTCAAAATATATTTTGCCCTATACTTGAGTTGCTTTCTCTTTTCTTTTCCCAGTTCTGGGGACCGAATCCTGCCTTGTGCATGCTAGGCAGGCATTCTAGCATTGAATGCTCTGTGGCTCAGGTGGTGAGTTTGCTGCTGCTGTGAGTGTGGACCCCACTGATAACCACATTAGCAGATGCAGCTCTGCAGGTGTTTCCTCCACAATTGCAGCTGATCTCTTCCTTCTTAAAGGTCTTTTATACCAGTGAATTTTTTTTTAAAAAAACTACATCCAGTTTAGGTTTTCTCCCCATGAATAATACTTAGGTGGAATATGCAGAAAACCCAGGCTTGATTTCTCTCTGTGTTTAGAGTACCTCAGTAGCCCTGGTAAAATTGTGTGATGGTTTTCTTAATACACACTGCATGACCAAAGGCTTGGTAAGGAGCATCCCACTCTGATGTCCTAATACAGCGGCATTCTCTTCTCTACCAAATAATCTTAAATAAGCTTCTCAAGAGACCTTCACCATAATTTTCTTTCAACAGAATGTCAGGAAAAGATTTTGCAAAGATCTCAATGTGGGTTATAACACAGACTTCTGCTTTTGTGGCAAAGCTTGGAAAGCCTCTGACCAATCTTAAAATTGGTACACAAAGCACTTTCTGTGAACTAATCAAATCAAAACAAAACAACGACAACAAAAAACACCTTTATGTATACCCCCACAAAAAATATAAACCTCCATCCCTGTCCCACTGGATGTAAATAAAGATCAATGAAATTCAAAGCAGTGATCCAAAAAATTTTGTGATACCCCTGAGAACCCTGCAGCTAATCAATGTGCTCCTGGAACATTCCTTGGGTGTCTAGCCTCATGTGCCCTACATCACTAATAAAGCTACAGCCTCCAATCAGGTGATATTGTGCAGTACTTGCTGTGGAGAGGGCTGTTTCTGCTCAGGGTAAAGGATTCAGTTGCTTGTCCTAAGGATTCAAAGCCTCCTGAGCAAAACCTCTCCCACAACCTATTCACGTGTCATGGATCTTGTGTGATTATTGGTAAGAGTTCCTTACATACTTGTGTCCAAATATTGAAGTTTGCCAACATGCCAAAGATAGGTTGATTGTCACTGCTATCTCTGTTCCTGCCATTTGCTGTGCCTCAGTGCTCATTTGGAAAGGAAAGCCAAGAGTGTGCTGTGGCCCTTCTGTTTTTGATAAATACAGCCTAAGCCATCCAGTAAAACTTCTTTAAAAGATAGTTTTGAATGCTTCCCAGGATTTCCAAAAACTTTCTTTGCAGCTAATGAGTCAGTGTGGCAATTTCCTAGTTTTACATTTTTGATTTAATAGAAATATTGCATAGAGGTGTGTGAGCACTTGACGCAGTCTGGACTTGTTTGTAATAAATCCATTTGCCAAAGGCCGTAGTTGCAGGCTTGTTCCTGGGCAGTGTGAGGGACCGGAGTGAATGCAACTGTCCTGGGGTGTGGGCATTGTTTGTAGGAGTTCAGTCTTGGTGAGTACATCAGTTTAGGAATCAGACTCCTAGGAGGGCTACATAATCTCCTGGCGGTACCTGCCTGTCCCTTTTGGACAATAGTGTTATCATGTGAGCTGGCAGGTGGATGGCTACCTTCTGATGGATTTGGGTTTGTAGCTGAGCAAATAGTGAGAATGTACAATGATTAAATGAGAATTAAAATATTCTTTGTCATACCAAAGACATAATTTGGGGGCCAAACATAATAACAAGTAACCTCTTGGACCTTGAATCACATATTTTCCTTCATGTATGCATTTTCTTACAAACTTTTGTAGTGTGATGCTTATGTGGAACAAACTGAGATAAACATGGAGAGGTTTATTTAATGGTACAGTGTACTAGAAGTTTTAAAGACTTGCAGCAGGGTTAGATTCCACTATTGTTAAAATTTTATGAAAGACTCTGCAATTCTCAAAATTCTTGAGAATCCCCAGGTGCTGTGGCATACACCTGAAATACCAGTGGCTCAAGATTCTGAGGCAGGAGGATTGTGATATTTTTCAACTTTTTTTAAAGAGAGAGAATTTTTTAATATTCATTTTTTAGTTTTCAGTGGACACAACATCTTATTTTATTTTTATGTGGTGCTGAGGATTGAACCCAGCACCCCACGTATGCCAGGTGCACTTGCTACCATTTGAGCCACATCCCCAGTCCATCTTTTCATTTTTCTTAAAAATTTATATTTATATATATATATAATATATATATATAAGTAATATATATAAATAAATTGTTTTTTCCTAAGATCAAACCCAGTGCCTCACACATACTAGGCACATTGTCAACCACTGAGCCACAACCTTAGCCCAAGGGTTCTGATTTGTAAGGTGGCCTCCCTGGATAACAAGGAGTAAAGAACTCAGTGAGACCCTGTCTCTAAGAAGTAACTCAAATAATAAATAAAAAAGAAGGCTGGGAGGTGGCTGAGTGATTGAGTGCCACTGAGTTCGATTCACAGTACCCCCAAGAAAAATGCATTAGGAACCAAGTTTTAATAAACCGTATGATGGGTGGATGGACTTGTCCATTATATTGTTTTCTTCTTTGGATTCTCAGGCATGGTTTACTAATTCAGGAACTCTGTAAAATTCACCAATTCAATAAAAAGCAAGTGTATGGTTTTAAAAAATAATAATATAGCAAGGTCCATGAGGGGCCGCTTCCTGCTCTGGGAACCTCAGTAATTGGTAGTCATCACAAGTGGCCATCATGTCCTTATCATAAAGAGTTTGTGAAAGCTTCTATTGTGCAGGAGTCTCTGAAGGTGCTAAAAGTGCCTGTCTTTTCAGAGCCTATTGGTGGAGGAATTCCATATGGAGGTCTCTGATTTAGAGATGATGTCATTGGGGAGCTCAAGTGAAACTGATAAGTGAAGAACACATTGCCACATGATCCAGGGCAGCCTAAAAGGTGTCAGATTTTCTTGTCTTCAAGGAGTGTGTCAAGCAACCTTGGAGGAGGATGTCAGCAATTTGCGATGTGCTCCTGCAAAAACGTCTCTGCTCAGGTCATTTGTGAAAAGCTGATGAGTAGTCTAAAAATTTATTTGGTCCTGTTAGTGATAAGGACAATTTGCATTAGAATGCTATTGAAATAGAGAAAACAGAAAATATTAGCCAATTCTGAGGCCAAAATATATACCAGTTGTGATTAAATAGGATCAGTAATTTTCACTATATTTGGTATTGGGTATGGATACTTACAGATGGGACTAGATCACCAAAGTAGCAGTAATCTACCCAAGGCAAATGTTGAGATAGAGAATATCTGTGTTTATGTAGTTGGTATTTTATTTTTTTCCTCTGTGATTATCATTGACTGTGTTTAAACATTTCAGGATGCCCAGATAGAACTCTAATTTTTCCATATTTAATGAATTAGAAAATGTTAGACTATTAAATATTCTCAGAAGCACATCAGATTTTATAGGAATTTTTAGTTTCCATAGACCTTGTTTTAACATATCAAAAAATATATGAAGTGATTTAATTAGAGATTGATGGTGTTTATTCATTTATTTTTGCTACTGTTGATTGCTGCGGAAAGTGTGGCCAAACTAGGAGGTTCTGGCAAGGTTTGATGGGACATTACAGAAATAAAGAGTCACAGAAGATACAACATCTGGGATCGGGTGGAGCACTGCTCTATGATGGAGCAGCAGGTCTAAAGAATTATGCCAGGGGGGCTGGGGATGTGGCTCAAGTGGTAGCCCGCTCACCTGGCATGCGTGGGGCCCTAGGTTTGATCCTCAGCACCACATATAAAAACAAGATGTTGTGTCCACCAAAAACTAAAAATATAAATGAACAAATATTAAAAATTATCTCTCTCTTTAAAAAAAAGAAAAAAAATTACACCAGCAATCTTTATTGTATATCTTTCATTGATCATATTAAAGACTATGCAAGCATTATTCTTTGTATTTATGAAAGTTACAGTTAGCAACAGTATGCAGCTATTTCCTCCGTTACATTCTACAGTTGGAATTTGCAATGTTAAGAGCACTGTGCAGCTCTCAAGAAAGTCCATCCTTTAAAGTTACTTTAAAGCATCCTTTAAAGCAGCGGAACTGGTGAAACATTGTGGTTGACTTAGCAAGGAACTTTGTGCCTGAGAATAAGGTCATAGCTGAAAAGTCTCCCACAACAGAGTCTCCCCCATGGAGAGCATTGCCATAGCAACCGGGCATCATATACTTTTGCGTAGAAACTTTTCCAGTCACCAAGCATGCCACTGCCATTACATCATTAGAGACCTCCATCTGAGACACTTGTCTCCCAATCACTGTCCTGGTCTCCACAGGGGATTGAACCCAAGGCTGCTTTACCACTGAGCTACACGCTCACCAAGGCTCCCCCTCTTTTTTTCTTTCTTGAGACAGTGGTAGACTCTGTTGCCCAGGCTGACCTCACACTCATCTAAAACTAGAGCAATGTGGTCTCTGAACCTTTACCCCAATGGTAGTCACATTTGCTGGGAACTCAGCTGAAGTGGTTCAATTAAAGTAATGACTTTGGAATTGTATAGGATGTGACTACTGTTTCCAACCCATTCTACCAGGCCTGGTAGAAATTTGCAAGTCCATTTTTATGTCTCCAGATCATAAGAAAAAGTATTTTTTTCAAATTTTCACAGATGTACCAATATCACACAGACCCTAAGTACTTGGTTTTTAGGGCAGGGATTATGGGAAATTCGTTGGAATTGTGTGGATCCATCCTGCCTTCTGATTTGTCTTCCCTGTTTTCCCTCTGACTCATTATAGTACAAGGGGTTCTTAACCACTAAGCCACATCCCCAGACTCTCTTTCATCCCCGTGACAGTAGAATGCATATATACACACACACACACACATATATACACACACACACAGACACACACACACAGTTTGGTATATCATACTTGGATGGGATATCATTTCTCATTTTTCTGAGTGTACATGTTGCAGAATCATATTAGTCATGTAGTCAAATATACACATACAGTAAAGATGTCTGTTTCAATCTACTTCTGTCTATCCTATTCCCACATCCCTCTCCCCTCCCTCCCATCACTTCCCTCAAGTTAATGTAAGGTAAAGTATTCTGCCCCAGTGCTCCCTCCCTCCTGAATTAGCATCAGCATAATAGAGAAAACATTAGTCTTTGGTTTTGCGAGACTGGCTTATTTCATTTAACATGATATTCTCCAACTCCAACCATTTACTAGAAAATGCCACAATTTTAGCCTACTTTCAAACTGACTAATATTCCATTGATCATATATACCACATTTTCTTTATCTATTCATCTCTCGAGAACCACCTAGGTTGGTCCATAGTCTAGCTATTGCAAATTGAGCTGCTATAAACATTGATGTGACTGCTGAGGAGTCATACATGTGAAAATATTTTTTTTAAAAGTTGCTAAGCAGGAGAAAATATTTTACATTACATATTTAATTATAGTATTCAGAGTATAAAAGGAACTCTAGTGACTCCATAATAAAATGATCAACAAATTAAAAAATGAATTCTGAATTGTGAATCCGTCAGATATTTCTGCTACTCTTTATGGTGTTTTCTGAGAATGATTTTCAAAATGCTAATTGTTACTTATTGCTCCTAGTCATCTGGAAGTTTCTAGAGAAAGGACGCCCCTTTCCTGCACTAGGCGTAAGTTCCAGTGGTTTTGCTAACTTCTGTTGCTGGAAGAATTGCTTCTCTCTCAACTCAATTATAGGTACCAAAGGGGAAAATTAAACAAAGTACCGATAGACTCAATAATATTTGAGCACTTTCTGAGCCCTGACCTACCCTTGTTCACCCCAGTAATAATTCCAGGCCTTCCAGTTGTTTTCAGAAGTAGTTTCTCCATGTACTGAGCATCTAAAATTAGTGACTTCTGTTCCAGGGAGTATATCCTAAACATCCAATTTCTATAAGCGACAGAGACTGAGCATGTGCAAATATTCATACATTACAAATAGTTGGATTTGCATTGTTTGTAACTGCTTCCAAAAACTAAAATTTGCAGCAGTCCTGTTAAAAATGTGTTAGAAACCACAGATTCCTGTTTCACCACAGAAAATACAATAGACTCTTCTTCTAGCTACTTGACAGCCTGGAATATAACACACTTGCCTCAGAAATTTAATGCATCAAATGAAAACTTTCCTTCACCCTATGCAGTCTTGTCAGAATGCCTATGATAAAAATCTGAAAAATAGGGGCTGGGGTTCTAGCTCAGTTATAGAGTGCTTCCCTAGCACATGGGAGGCACTGTGTTCAAGCATCAGAAGCACATAAAAAGAAATAAATAAAATAAAAGGTATTTGTCTATCTATGACTAGTAAATAAATAAGTAAAATATTTAGAAGTAAACAATAAAAATTTGAAAGATAGTAGGTACTCCAGAGCATATGAGCATGGATATAAAGATTCACCTGTAAAAATGCTGGTGAGAATATAAATTGAATAAAGGTATTTTTGAAAATGGTATTAAGGTTCTTCAATAAGTTAAAATAAAAATGTCATATGATTCAGTAGTAGTAATTCTGGGTATGTATCTAAAAAAATTGGGGTCATTAGATCATAGAAAAGACTACATTTATATTTTCATTGTAGTAATTTTCACAGAACCTGGTAAAAGAACTGAAGTACTTTTAAGGTAAATGGTAGTTGGGCATAGTGCCACATACCTGTATTCCCAGCAGCTTGGGAGGGTGAGACACGAGAATCATGAATTTAGAGCCAGTCTCATCAACGTATCAGCCAGGCACTAAGCAAATCAATGAGATCTTGTCTGTAAATAAAATATAATAAAGGAGCTGGTGATGTAGCTCAGTGGTTGACTAGCTCTGATTTCAACACACAGCATAATAAATAAATACGCTCAACACATTGACCCTATGCTTTATCTTCCAAGAAGCAATTTACTTGCACCCTTTCTGGATTAACTGGACAGGACGTGCTACATTCTTTAACAAACTATTATCTGCAGGAGAAATCCAGTTTCAAAATAATGTTTGTAAGAGGAACACAAGTTACACTAAAGGGGAGATTTTGTGATCTTGTTAAAGACCAGATTCTGGAACTCAGGGAAATAAAGATAATTTCTACTAACCATAAACTCTGAAAGAGTTTATGATTAAGAATTCAATTATAAATCATGAACATAAGGTTAATTAACCTAAAGTTTTCATGGCAGTGGATACTTGAGAGTTTGATATGATCCTGCTGTCAGTCCAAAGTCAAGAAGTGTACCTGGGCAGGATTCTTTAGAATCTTTTTTTAGATCTCTAATAAATTTGGAGAGAAAGAGAGCCATGCTCTTCTCTGTACAGAGTGGACACATTCTCTCTTTAAAGTGTCACCTTTTTCTTCCTTCACATCCCTTCTAATAAACTCATTGTGTCTGCTTTTTTCTCATGTGAAATGCTCACAAAGAGAAATCAAAATCTATAAACTGTCATCCAGCTCTTGGAGGAAAAATTAGAAATATTGCATCCATTTGAAATATAGCATAAAATAGCTGATAAGGCAAAGAGGGAATGCTGGCATGAAGATTGTGAACAGAGCTGAGTGCAATGCTGCACTCCTGTAATCCCAGGGTCCTGGAAGGCTGAAGCAGAAGGATCATGAGTTCCATGCCAGCTTCAGCAAGGGTGAAGTGCTAAGCAAATCAGTGAAACCTCTTTCTTTAAATGAAATACAAAATACTGCTGGGGATTTGGCTCAGGGGTCGAGTGAGCCAATAAGTTCTAGAATGACTTGTTATCCTGTGACAATTAATTGACCCACTATAGGCTGGAACTCAAGATTCAATCACAAGTTCCACAGAAGTCATATGGAAAAGATCTGGTGTATTATAGATAGTGTAGTTAAGTTGTTCCTGCACCCTCTGTCTGATAGGGTCACAGCATGGGGGATGCTGTGGCAGAGCTACACCATTTGGAAAATTAAACTATGGGGAAGGTTAAATGTATTGTTTATGACACTCTTGATATGGATAATAGGGTATAGATCAATCAATAATGAAAGTACATGTTGCCGGAAATGACAGGAAAATTCCCCAAATGAGACTAAAGATGCAATTAAGACATGCCTGGAGATGTGTTTTAATGTCTCTCAGGATACAAACAATAGTGTTATTCCTCAAACATTTATGAAGAAAATATGACAGATCTCAAGGTTCTTGAGAAAAACTTAACAATTTGCACTAAGCTCCACATTCTAAATCTACAATCTGTGCAACATACATTTCCCCCCACTAACAGGCCCTCCTTTGCCTTACACAGGAATTCATGATAAAAATGGGAAACACATTGTTAATATTAATGGTAAATGGGTTGTGTTGAAGAGCCTGCTCTTTTGTTAAAGATTACAAAGACATAAGAATAGTTGTATTTTGAAAAAGTATCAAGAAAACTATTAAAGGAAGCAGTTAAATAGGTCACATGAAAAAGAAAATTACCTTTGAAGTTAAAAATAGAATAATATAAAATTAATATACATACATTTTAGAAGCACTTCAGAAAAGTGCTTTTAAGTAATAGGCTATAACTACTTTAAGTGTTTTCTTGGGACTTAAGAAGTAAGAAGGCTTAACAATAATCATAGGTATGCTTTAAAGTTAAAGGTTAATGATATAATTATACGTATGCTTTAAAGTTAAAAGTTAATAATAGGTCCAGATACATGTAGTCGAGTTGTGTAGTCTAGCACTTATTGATTGAGGTGAAAATGTAAAAGCTTAATCCTGATTGGCAAAGGTTACAGGAAAATATTTTAAACAATGTACTCAATATCTTAGGTAGTTAATATATGTCTGCAAATATTGTAACTCTTAAAAATTATGTAAATCAAGGAAATTTTGAGCTTTGAAGCTATCCATTAACTACATGAAAAAAACACTTGTAAAAAATGTATAAAAATAAAGGCCCCTCTAGGGGCAGCAAGTACTTCTGAAGGCTGCTCATAACTTGCAACTATAGTCCTGTCTCCTCTTCTTTCACCTAAGCCACTCATCCTTCAGGATCCCTGGATCTCTTGTAGCTAGGGCTTGACATAAACAATAGAGATTTAATTTTTTTTCTTTTAAATTGAATGTTGAGTTTGTTGATGGGCTGTATTGAAATATATATAAAATCTGTGATTTGTGCTCATATTCTCATAGTACCCCATACCAATGGGGGGTAGACATCATAATCCTACCACTATGCTCAAGGCAAAATTGCAAATACGTCTGTTTTTAATTCCTTATACTCCAGAGTCTAGAGATCTGGCACCCTCCATCTCTTTTTCATTTTTATCGTTAATACTAGAAACTTTAAATTTTATTTGTACTTTTCATGTACAGCATAAGGTGTGTAGAAATGGTGGGTATATTTTGGACTGGTCTCCTAAAATTGACAAAAGGCAGTTATGCAAGGGTAATGCCATGAATCCTGGAGGATTTGTTAGTAGCATCCTTACCTTCAGGGAAGGTGGCATTCAGAAATATGTTTGGTGCTTAATTGCTGCCTCAGAATTCTCACAGTTTACTGACAAAGCTTTACCAGACTTTGTAGGCAAGAACTGTAACAGGAAGCTTCTTGCTATGGCTTATGGGCCTGTGTTCAATCTCCTTATGCTGTAATTACTGGAAATGTAAAAGTTAAAAGGGAAGATGATAGATATCTTGTAACATATAGTAAATGTAATTTAACTAATTGTATCACCAGAAATAATAGAGAAAAAGGAATGATGATGCTCCATCAGCCCTCCTTTGTCTTATTACCAGGAAATATTTCAGAGCCACGGTAGGCTGATGCTGCTTTTCAAGTCTTACAACAAATACACGCCCAGCTAGCGAGACCTAAGTGTGCTCTTGGACTCATAATAGTGAGAGTTGTTCCCTTGGTTTCTTTAATTGCTTCCACGGTGACAGCTTTGGTGGCCATATCTCAAATATTCAACATGGAAATTTTCTTAATTATTTGGCTTAGAATACTTCCAAGGCTCTTCACAATCAAATAAATGTTGATGAAAGGAATGAGACCAAGCTAAATGCCTTAGTCTGCTGTCATGAATATAGATAATGAACTTTCCACTTTGAAATTCAAGGAAAGACCTAAATGTCATGCTAGCTATAAGTATGTGTGTGTTACTGCTGCCAAAGGCAATGCTTCTTAATGGTATTGGAATAAGCTTCAAAACCATTTGTTGGATATTTGGCATAATAATGCTTGGATCTTTTGGAGCTGCATCATCAGATTCAAGATACAAAAATGTAAGACTCATTTTTCAGATCCTACTTCTTTAGCTGATCAAATGCTTAAAGAATTAACCAGCTTTAACCCTGGAAACATTCTTAAACACTCTGCATGGTATATCCTTGTATTGTTCTCGTTGCTACTTATTCTCTCTTGTGTTGTAATTGTAGGATGTTGTGCCCCTAGAAGAAGAATTCAGGGACTCAAAATAATGACCCATCACCTGCTTTTTCAAAGAAAGAAGGACGGATATGTGGGAAGCCCTTCTGAGTGACCCATGCCTTCGTGTCCTGAAGCAAGAGGCTCTGACCAGTCACTACATTTGTGGTGACTTGGGCGTTGTCCCAGCTTAGATAGAGAGGTGGGTCTTCAGATGTAGGCATTACCCATGAGGGTTGGCTTATCCTCACGTGTCCCTTGTAACCCTGCTCCTCTGGCCTTTTTTGAATGGAACTTTCTAAGAACAAGAGTCCTCCAATAAAAGCTCTCTTCTGAATGTGGTCACTTTCTCACCAGCTTCTCATGACTTTCTCTTGCCCTCCCTTTTGGGGAGGCTGAGGCCAAGAGCAGAGAAGAAGTCCTGAAGCTTGTGTAAAGGTAAAGTGTGTCTGTGTTTTATTTGGTGTCCCTGGAAATTCACATGAGTGACCTTAAGGTCAGGGGCGGCAATTTGTAACTGTGTGAGCAGCAATTTGCCTGACCTGCATGTGCAGCAATTTGTAAATGGTGTTCAGAGGGATTACATACACACACCACACACACACACACACTGCTTATATTTTTCAAGAGTAAAAGCTAAAGCAAAAATGCCCCTCAGATGACTAGATATGCACAAGAAGAAAAAATGTATTTGGATAGGTACCTCACATCATATACAAAAATAAAATTAAAAAAGGATCAAAGTTCTTTGTGTAATAGCTAGAAGCATAAAAGTCATAAAAACAGTTGAGAAAATTTTCATTACTTTGGATGTGGTTATGGCTATGTAATATTTGTATTTATTTTAATCATACCACTCAGATAGAATAATCCCCATTTAAAAGTGGTATGATTTCATGTCAGAATAAACCTTAATTTTATGTGTAACTGATATTCAAAAATAGAAACATAAAATTTAAAAATGAAGAAAGGCACTGGAGATGTAGCTCAGGGGTAAAGCACCCCTGAGTTCAATTTTCAGTACCAACAAATAATTATGAAAGGAACAAAGACATTTCTCAATGTAATAGGCTTAATCTTGACTCTGTTGACACTTCTGTGAGTTCGGTGAAAATGAGAACCATTTTCATGATAATTCATAATTTGTTAAAAAATATGCCCACAAAATTATAAGATTTCTCTTTTTTTTGACTCAACAATACATTCATGAGTACATGAAGAAGCAACAAGTATATAGATGTTATTTGGGGTCAGAAGTTAATTAGTTAATATTATTTCTTTTACAGCCCTTCAGCTAATATGATTCCACACAATGCTATGGATCATTTGGCTCCAGAGGAATAATCTTTACTCTTGAGAAATTTCAATTTTATTTAAGTGTACAGATTAAGAAAAATGGATATCCAAGTTTGACTTATACAAGGTAAATGTGGTTGGAGTTTTTCAGATAGAAGTCCCCACTGGGGACAGTGAAATTTCAAATAGTATATACGGAAGCCTAGATGAAGTCTATAGTTTAAAAAACCATATTGTCTAAATTATAAATATATTTTTCTTTACCCTTCACAAAATTTATTATGCCACATCATAAACCTCATATCTAAAATCCTGTAGATACTTTCTAAATATGTGGCATTATAAGCAGTATCTTTTGGCACATGCCTATAATCCTAGCAGTTTGGGAGGCTGAGGCAGGAGGATCACATGTTCAAAGCCAGACTTAGCAATTGGTCTCTAAGTAAAATTTTTAAAAGGGCTGGGAATGTTGCTCAGTAGTTAAGCTCCCCTGGGTTCAATCCCTGGTTCCAAAAAGAAACAAAGAAAATTTGTCTTTTCTAAGAATCTATTGTTTAATGCAGGGTTATGAGATTTTTACGTGTTTTCTGCCAAGAATCTTTAGTCCCAATTCTCATATTTACACTTTTCTTCCATTTAAAATTAATAGTGTAAAGTGTGAGATAGTGTTTGAGATCGTGTTCCAAGTTTTATATGGATAGTTGTTCCAGATGATTTGAAAACATTTTTCCTATAATGTCTTGGCATTCTCCTTGAAAAATAATCGACCATAAATATAAGGATCTATTTCTAAATTCTATTCCATTTACTTATTTCTTTTTGCAGTAATGAATTTGAAACTAGGAACACTCTACCACTGAGATGTATCCCCAGTTCATTATTTTTTTTTTTGGTTTTTAGACAAGATCTTGCTATGTTCCCAAGGGTGACCTCAAATTGTCAATTCTTCTTCCTCAGTTCCCTGAGTTGCTGGTACTATAGGCATCCACAACCATGCCTGGCAATATTATTCCATTTAATCATTTTTTAAGTGTGACTCAGTACTGATTACTGTAACATTTTAAAAATAGCTTTATGAAGATGTACTATATATACATAATAAAGGGTCTCTGCTTGGTATTTTAACACATATGCCACATCCACTGATGAAATCCCTTTCTCATTTCCCACTTCCACTCTTTAACCTTTAAAAATCAACAACCTAAGTTCAGGTTTAGCCTCCCCCACATGAGGGACAGCATGCAGTGTTTGTATTTCTGTGTCTGGTTTTATTTCATTTTACAACTCTACCCTCCAATTTCACCCAATTTGTTGCAGGTGGCAGGGTTTGATTTTTATGGATATATATATATATATATATATATATATATATATATATATATATGCCATATTTTCTTTATCCATCTGTCCCAGAATTCCCAGGTGATTCTATATCTTTTCAATTGGGAAGTGCCTCAATAAACATGGGCATCCAGGTATCAGTGAAGTTTCATACTTGTTCATTACATACTCCCAAGTGGGATACCTGAATCACAAGGTAATTCTATTTTAGTATTATTTAGTTGAGATACTGAAGACTTAACCAAAGCCTCATGTGCTTGGCAAACATTTGACCATTAGACTACATCACAGTGCCTTATTTATTATTATTATTATTATTATTATTATTATTATTATTAATTTATTTTGGGAGAGCATTACATTAAGTTTCCTATCCTCGCAGCAAATTCAGGATCCTCCTCCTGTGGTCTCCCAAGTTGACTACTTTACAGGCATTTATCACCATTCCTGGCCTCCAGCATATTTCTTTTTTATTGTAGACAGGGTTTTGCGCTGTTTGACCTTGAACTTGCACAAGCTGGCCTTAAGCTTGTAATCCTCCTCCTTTAGCTTCTTAAATATATGGGTTTAGTCGTGTGCCATGATCCCAGCTATTGTTTTTTTTTTTGAGTAATATGCACAGTTTTTCATATCAGCTACCCAATAACTTGCACACACCCGTGCATAAGTGTTGATTTTTTTCCACATCCACATCATGTTTGTCACTTTTCTAATTTATCCATTCTTACTGGGATGTGATGATACTTCATGTATTTTTTTTCCTTGTGGTGCTGGGGACTGAACCTAGGGCCTTGCGCATGCAAGGCAAGCACTCTATCAACTGCGGAGAGGGATAGCTGGGTCAAATCGTGGTTCTATTCCCAGATTTCCAAGGAATCTCCATACTGCTTTCCATATTAGCTGCACCAATTTTCAGTACCACAAGCAATGTGTGAGTGTACCTTTTCCCCACGTCCTTACCAACAATTATTGTCATTTGCCTTCATAATAGCTGCCATAATAAAAGTTTTAAACCAGTAAATTCACACACACACACACACATACACACACACCTGGATTTAGCTTTGGTGTCTCTGGACAAGACCATGTGGAGTAGGAACCTACAAATACAATGTAATCCTACTGCCAGCTAAGAACTAGGAATTGGTCCATGGGAAGGCCTCTGGAAACACACACTGCATCTCCCATAACGTTGAGGCCTAGAGATGTCAGAGAAGCCTCACTGTTTCCTCCCTTTCTTTTGATAGTGATTTCTGGGCCAATAAAATTTCCTCTACTTTGACTATATTTTAATGTATTATCTAAAATCCTCTCTTGCTTTTTTAATTTTTATTTTTAAAAATAGTTTTTAGTTGGACAGGATAACTTTATTTTATATATTTCTTTGCAATGTGGTGCTGAGGATCGAATCCAGTGCCTCACAGGTGCTAGGCAGGTGCTCTGTCACTGAGCCACAACTCCAGTCCCTTGTTTATAATTTCAAATTTTTGTGGGCATTCCTGCATTCTGGTGATTTATGAACCTTCTCCTTTGAGGTTCATTGTAACTTTCTTCTTGGTATCCCAGCATTTCTGTCCCAACCAGACATGTTCCACAGTTCTTTGTGGACCTCAAGTGTTGCTAGAGGAATTATTAAATGATCATTTAGTTATCAAAGCAAATAGGGCAGTGTTTTCAGGATGGAAGACTTAAGAGGATGCTCATTATTAGATTTATATTTTTACTTATGTATTTAGCCATGGACTCTTATGGTTTTTGCAGTGATCCACAAACGTGGTCCACAAAGCAGCAGATTTCAGAAACTTTTCACATTGACAGCTATTTTCAAATAGTTGCATTCTGATTGAGGCACATTTTACCAAGGGTAAATATTAAGATTCTTTTAAAGTGCTCATGAATTTTCCTGGCTAGAATATTGCAGAGGGTTTTGCCAGTTTTCTTGCCACATTGCTTACCTCATTGGTGTTGAAAAACCTCTCAAATGCAAGGAATGCACCCCAGAGGCAAGCTCCTGTAGCTGGCCACCCACAGACCCCCATAACCACCCATCCAATTCTCCATCCCCCTTTTACTGGGTGTCAGGTGCTGTTGGATTATTAATTATTGGGTAAAACCCAGTGTTTTGTCCCCAAAAAGCCCAAGGTCTAGCTTGTTGTTTATTGGAACCACTGGGTTCGTTATTCACTTTTCCTTGCCTCTCAAGACAAACCTGAGCTCCATCCAGGGACCTATATCTAATGGCACTGGTGGCTTAGTAAAATTTCTCATTTTGGTTAAGAAAACTAACAGCAAGAATAATTAATCATTTCCCTCTTGGGGGAAGGGGGGTTCTGGCCTCAGAGTGTCCCTGGCTCTTTCCCTCTTCTCAGCCATATAATCTTCTCCTCATCCTGGGCAAGACAACTGTGTACTGCTCATCCCTGGAATCCTGGGCATGTGCCTTCATCTTCTCAGTCTTCCGTCAAGAGAAATGTTCCCATTTCACAAATGCAGCAAAACTGGTCCCCCAAATAACTGGGCTGCTATTACTGAGAAGCAAAAGTAAAAAATACTGAACATACTATCATCTATTCTCACCCACAGAGTGCTTGCCTAGCACGTGCGAGGCACTGGGTTCCATCCTCAGCACCACAGAAAAATAAATGGATAGAATAAAGGTATTGGGTCCAACTCCAACTAGAGAAAATATTTTTAAAAAATACTGAAAAGGCAAAGTATTCTAGCAATTAGGGAAATGCAAATTAAAACTGCACTGAGATTCTCTTTCACTCAAGTCAGAATGGCAATTATCAAGAATACGGTAACAATAAATTGGTGAGGATGTGGGGGACAGGGAATGCCCACACCTTGTTGGAGAAACTGTACATTGGTACAACTTCTCTGGAAAGCAGGATGGAGATTCTTCAAGAAATTAGGACTGGAACCACCATCTGACTCAGTTATCCCACTCCTCAGCATAAATCCAGAGGATAAAATCAGCATACTACAGGGACACAGCCATATCAATATTTAATATTTCTCCGAGGTCCGGGCTTCTAGGATTCCTGCAGTTGGAATCCAGGCTTCGCTCCGTGCCCGGGATCCCATGTGGGCCTGCCATGCAGGGACTGAAGTTCTCCAGGGCAGGCTTAGCTCTTGGGCACCAGGAAATGGCGAGTGTGCAGTGGCACATTGTGCCTGGACAGGGAGGCTCAGGAGGGAGATAGGGCAGGGAGGCCGCCTGGGGGGACCTGCTGTGGCAGGAACCCGAGCTGGCCGACCCCGACTCCTGGCGCTCTCTGCGTCCGCAGGCCTGAGCCCATTGGGGACAGCGTCCCTCAGTCCCCCTGGCCAGCCGGGTGGAGAGTGTGACAGTGGCGGAGACCCCTCACAGCCTCCCCATCCCCCAGGGCAGGCTGGGGAGCGGGGGAGAGGCTGATGCAGGAAGATTGCGAGGTCAAGGCCAGCCTTGGCAACTTGGCGAGGCACTTAGAGACCAGCTAGATGAGACCCTGCTTCTAAATAAAATGCAAAATCCTTCAATCATTTTTTTCCTGTAGGAGGGGAGCTGCAGTGTACAGGGACCCTGCTCATTCCTGAGCTAGTTTTGTGGAGTTTATTTGTTTTGTGTTTTGGTAATTAACAGAAGGGTGCTTTACCACTCACCTCTGACCCTGGTAGTTTTTAGTTTTTATTCTGAGCGCGGGTCTAGCTAAGTTGCTGAGGGTGGCCTGGTTAGGGTTGGATTGATAATGACTTTTCCATTGCAATTAAGTGTATGAGTTTTACATCCACGTGGGTCCGTGGGTGGACTCTGTTGCCGTCTTGGTTCCTTGATGATAATTGTAACAGTTATTCCAAATTATACCAGGAACCTCCTATTCTGGTATAATTTTGAAACATAATCCTGCTCAACATGTGCTTCTCTGGGGTGCTGGAGTGTAATCCAGTACCATGCACGTCCTGCCCCCAAGCCCTACCAGTGCTCTGCGCCTCCAGTTCCCACACCTCCCTTCACGTTGGGTTGTCTTGTTCATTCACATAAAAATCCTCTGCTGGAGATGGTTGCATTGATCTAGGCCTTTTCATTGCACTTAACAATAAAAATGAAATTTACATACATGTGGAGTCATCCATGAAATTGCTGCATTGTGATTTTCTTGGTCCTCAAATCACTGTATTATGATAATTTTATAACATGCATTAGTGCCTGGTAATTATAGCTCCTGGTTTTGCTCTTAGAGTTCAGAATTCTTGGCCAATTTCATATCAATTTAGCCTTCCAGGAGAATTTTCAAACTTTTTGGTTTGTTCCCTTCTTCGATTAAAAGGAAATCATGGTGAAATTTTGATGGGGTGTTATCATAGATGAACCTGAGGGAAGCAGTCCTCTTTAAAATGAGGAGCCCTATCATCTATTCCCAGGGTGTGTAATTCAGTCTGTTTTGTGCTGATCTGTATTTGTATTTTTTTCAAATTCTGCAGGTGTCCTTTTAAAATATGTTTATGTGTGAAATGTGATATTTATGTGACATCAATATAAAACTGACACAGTGTTTCATAGTATTTGTCCAACTGTATGTAATATGGCAAACAAAATGTGGCTGATTGCCAGAAATGGTTATTTCTGGATGGAATTTCCAGGGTGTCCTATTACTGAACTATATCCTCAGCCCTTTTTAAATTTTTATTTTAAAAAATTAAATTTTTAAATGTTTTTTGAATTTAATTTTTTAAAATTACTATTACTTTTTTAAAAATTAAGGCAGGGTTTCACTCGGTTGCTGGGGTCAGCTTCACAATTGTGATTTCGCCTGCCTAAGCCTCCAGAAGACTGGATATATCAGGTGTGTAGCACCACATGCATCCCATCTTACAATTTCTTTTTTTTTCAGATTTTTTAAAGTCATGATTTATTTTTTTATTTTTTGTTTTTTAATATTTTTTATTATTTTTAAAGATAAACAATAACAGTGGAATGCATTATGATTTTTATTACACATATATAGCACAATTTTTCATATCTCTGTATATAAAGTATGTTCACATCAACTTGTACCATTATATATGAACTCATTTCTTTCTGCATTACAATTCTTAATACACAAATATATCACAATTTTCATGTCTTTGTATATAAGATATGTTGACACCCAACTCAAGTCTTCATACATGTATTTTGAATAATGATGTTGATCATATCATTGTATAATGAAAACCATCACATTCCACCATCCTTGCTAATCCCCTTCCCCCTCCAATTCCCTCCCACTCCTCTTCCCTATCTAGAATTAATCTAATCCTCCCATGCTCTCCCTCCCTACCCCACTGTGAGTTACCCCCCATATATCAGAGAAAATATTTGGCATTTGTTTTTTGGGGATTGGCTAACTTCACTTAACATAATATTCTCCAACTCCATTCCTTTACTGTCAAATGCAATGTTTTTATTCTTTTTTAGTGCTGAGTAATATTCCATTGTGTATATATACCACATATTCTTTATCCATTCATCCACTGAAGGGCATCTAGTTTGGATCCACAGTTTAGCTATTGTGAATTGTGCTGCTATAAACATTGATGAGGCTGTGTCCCTGTAGTATGCTGTTTTTAAGCCCTTTGGGTATAGACTGAGGAGTGGGATAGCTGGGTCAAATGGTGGTTCCATTCCCAGATTTCCAAGGACTCTCCATACTGCTTTCCATATTGCCTGCACCAATTTGCATCCCCACCAGCAATGTATCAATGTGCCTTTTCCCCCACATCCTTGCCAACACTTATTGTTTATATGCATAATAGCTGCAATTCTGGCTGGAGTGAGATGAAATCTTAGCTTTGATTTGCATTTCTCTAATTGCTATGTTGAACTTTTCATATATATTTGTTGTTCATTTGTATATCATATTCTGAGAAATGTTTGTTGAGTTCCTTGGTCCATTTATCCATTGGGTTATATGGTTGTGTGTGTGTGTGTGTGTGTGTGTGTGTGTTTTGGTGTCAAGATTGAGTTCTTCATATACCCTAGAGATGAGGGCTGTATCTGACATGTGAGTGGTAAGAATTTGCTCCCAGAATGTAGGCTGTCTCTTCACCTCACTGATTGTTTCTTTTGCTGAGAAGCTGTTCAGTTTTGATCCGTCCACTTATTGAATCTTGGTTTTAATTCTTACACTATAGGAGTTTATTAAGGATGTCGGGGCTAATCCAAAATGATGAAGATTTGGACCTACATTTTCTTCTCTTAGGTCCAGGGTCTCTGGTTTAATTCTTAGGTCCTTGATCCACTTTGAGTTGAGTTTTGTGCATGATGAAAGAGAGGGTCTTAATTTTATTTTGCTGCATATGGATTTGCTGTTTCCCTAGCACCATTTGTTGAAAAGCTATTTTTTCTCCAATATGTTTTTGGTACATTTGTCTAGTATGAGATAACTGTATTTATGTGAGTTATTCTCTGTGTTCTCTATTCTATACAATTGGTCTACTTGTGTATTTTGGTGCCAGTACCACACTGTTTTTGTTACTATTCCTCTGAAGTATAGTTTAAGGTCTGGTATAGTGATGCCACCTGCCTTCCTTTTCTAAGGATTGCTTTGCCTCTTCTGGGTCTCTTTGTTTTTCCAGGATTAAATTTTATTTCTTTTTCTATTTCCATGAGGAATGTCATTGGGATTTTGATAGGAATTGCATTAAATCTGTATAGTGCTTTTGGTAGCATGGTCATTTTGACAATATTAATTCTACCTCTTCAAGAACAAGGTAGAACTTTCCATCTTCTAGGTCTTCTTTAATTCTTTTTCTTTAACATCTTGTAGTTTTCACTGTACAAGTCTTTCACCTCTTTTGTTAAATTAATTTAATCCCTTTCAAGTCTCATACCTTATTTTTTTCCTTCATTACTTCCCCCCAATATTCTCCTTCATCTATTTTATTAATCTTCTATTTATGCATTTATGTTTAATGCTTTCTACATATACAGGAATGTGGAATTCACAGTGGTATATTTTTATATACCCATGATTTTCAAAATTTATTTGATATTCTCCTTTCCTTTTCATTCCCACCCAATCTCCTTATACTCCACTAATCTTCCCTATATATTTATGATATCCAATTCTCCATTCCCTTTTTCTTTTGCTGTATCTGTCACATGTGAAAGAAAACATTTGACCTTTGATCAGTCTGATTTATTTCACTTAACATGATGTCGTTAATTTCTGTTCATTTACTGACAAATGTCATAATTTAAATCTTTATAGCTGATAAAAACTCCATATTGTGTGTATCACATTTTATTAATCAATTCATCTATTAACAGGCATGGGAACTGCTTCCATAATTTGGCTATGGTGAATTGGGATGCTAGGAACAAAAATGTGGCTCTATCAAAATATAGTATTAATTACAATTACAGATATCAAATATTCATGGCTACTCGGACATGCTTTTCTGATACAAATATAAGTCAGGCATAAGAAAACAATCCACTGTTGATGATTATATATAGGCAGTAGCATATTCCAATAAATGTTTCTCATTATGAAAATAGTGTTATTTATTGGAAATAGTGTTATTTATTGCAAATATCACTTGCAGTTTTGTTTGCCTTTTTAACCTTTTATTTTATGCTTATTATTATTATTGCTATGGTTTTGACTTTTTTCTTGTGGCTTTTACAAAAACAGTTTTTTTCTTCTGGAAAAATCTAAGTAAAATTTAGTTTACCATTTTTAAGGTTACAACTTACAGTAGTCACAATGTTGTAAAATGATCACCAGTGTTTGTTTCTGATATTTTTATACATTAAAAATAAGTTCCCTCTAACACCCATGAACATTCTCCCAAATAATTATTTTTAATTTTTGCATCCCTTGACATTTTTAAATCTGTTTTCTCACATTTTTAGATTTTTGTGTAAATTTTAATACTGTTTTGTTCATTAGACAACAACCTTTAGAAAGATAGAAGGCATAACAATTTGTTCCTTATGGGCTCATCCAGGGCAGGGCTATCAGTCTAGATTCCCTAAGGGGGCTGTTTGTACATTTCAGCTAGAGTTCTTAGAACCATGGTGATTGAACAGGAAGAATAATTTGGGGACTTTATGAACACTGAAGTAAATAAAGTAAATAAAGCTGGACACTAAGTAGAAACATAAGAAAAGTAAAAAATGAAAGTTTGAATAAAAAATATGCTTAAAGTACACTGGGCTCATGATTGATTGTTTTAACTTAATGATATTAGAAATTAAGGGGGATTGGTAAAAAATATTTCAAGTAGAACTTTTCAGACATAGAAGTTTCTACTATATATAGGAGACACAGAAACCCACTGAGTTCTGTGGTTTTCCAAGAGAATGTCTTAGAGTAGAGTCATGAAATATCTGTCAAATGTCACTATGTTATCATGGCCTTACTGGAAATTATTGCATTTGTTTTTGTGCTGCTGGTAATCAAACCCAAGTTCTTGCATATGCTGAACAAATTCTGCACCACTTAACTACAACCATAGCTCCATAAAATATTATTGTGTAAATGTCTCTGTAAGTGAAAATTTTACAGGTTATCTTTATTTATGCATAAATTACATATAATTAATGGAATATATTTCATTATGTCATATAATTCATTCATTATATGACTCATTGTACTAAAGGTGTTTAAAGATATATGCTTAAACTATGTAAATCTGCAGTATTTTATATAATTATAAATCTATGTATGTACATATACAAACATGTATAGAAAAACAGATATAGATACACAAATCTTAACTCCATGGATCTGTATATATTTATTATAGTTTCTAATTATATTATTCTTACTATTGCTCCTTATGACTTTCTAATAAAATTATATGTCATACTGCCCATTTTTAAACTGGTTGTTTAGTTGCTCAGTGGTTTTTTAAAAAATATTTAGTTATCAATGGACCTTTGTTATTAATTTATATGTGGTGCTGAAGATGAAACCCAGTACCTCATACATGGTAGAAAATTTCTCTACCACTGAGCCACATCTTCAGCACATTTTGCTGAGTTTTAAGAGCTCATGGTATATTTTTATTCCAGACCTTTATCATATATATATTTGCCAAATATTTAATCCACTTTGTTATCATTCAGTTATTAGCATATTTCAAAACACAGAATAGTTTTCAATAGAGAAATAGTTTATTAACTTTCTTATTTATAGATCCTGCTTTGGGCTTTGAATGTTCATGTCAAGGACAAAGGCATATAGAATTTCTGCTATGTTGTCTGACACAAGCTACAAATTTAACATTTTCTTTCAGATGAATGATTTCATTTTTTAAAAGTTGTAAGTTCTGTGTCTAATTCACTTCTTTGCATACTGATGCCATGGTGTTCATAATTCATTAAAAAATTATATAATCTCCAGTGAAGTCCTGCCATCACTTGTGTTTTCTCAGTTTATTTCTAGGTTTTCAGTTCTATTCAACTAATCTGTTCGTATACTCCTTGCCACATATCTCACATTTTGGGTTACTGTAAGTTCATAGTAAGTCTCAGTGTCAGATATTTCAGTCCTACAAACTTATTCTACAAAATTGTTGACCATTCTGTATGACAGTTTTCTCCATATAGCCCTTAGAAGCCATTTTTTTATATTTGTGCAATAGGTTGTTAGGATTTTATCATGGTTGTGTTTAATTCATTTATTAGAGTTTTAGATAACTAATATCTTAATATTGAATGCTCCTTTCTGTATGGTAGCTGTAGGGTCCCCCAATTTACAGGAAGTTGATCAGCAGTGTAGATGACATTCTGGGACATCAGAATGAGGTGAAAGACTGCAAGTTTGAGACCTGAACTAGTGATATTTTTTCCAACCAGTGTCAAAAATATGTTCTTTCTAAAAAGTATTTTTTAGTTGTTGATATACCTTTATTCTTTATTTATATGTGGTGCTGAGGATCAGACCTAGTGCCTCACACATATTAGGCAAGTGCTCTGCCACTGAGCCACAACCCCAATTTGATTTTCTTCAAATTGATTTTCGGCAAATTCACACATTTTCTTTTAGAAAAATTATTTTTAAAGACCATTGTAGGTGAGGACCTTAAACTGACTCCAGCTATGTTTCTGTTAACTGGTAAGAATTGTGACTCTGGAAGACTAACCATTTCCTTTCTTTGCAAAAGGGATCTGAGGTGTGTGGACTTTACAGAATTATTTTCTTACCTGTCCAGAAATACCTCACTCACTAGTTAGGAATGAGCCACAGAAGGCTATAGTGTTACAGTGAGAATGCTCCACAGTTTGGAAAAAATATTTATTCTAACATGTCAGGATTTTTTTTGCATTTTGTGAACAGTGACTATAATCATCTACTAACCAGATTTGTCTTGTTGTTCCTTTCACAAAATCTTGATACCATACAATTCCCTTTGGCTCAAGTATTTAAATATTCTACTATTGAAGATTTTTAATTGGTTATTTGTATAGAAGTGGTGATTCTGCTCTGATTTCAAGGTAATTCTTCCAATAAAATAGCTATGTTTAAGTAATTGGGATCCCTCCACACGTAGAGTTCCCACGTGGAATACTTCTGGTGTGTCTTACTGATCTCATCTTCATTTTGCACACACAGATGATGACAGTCCTGTGCCTCTTTTATCACTAATAATTTTATTATATATTTCTAAAAGCCATCATTTTCCTTGGTTATATTTCCTTGGTTGTATGAGTTTTAAGTAACATATTGTTACTATTATTTCTCCATTACAATTACATCAAAAGGTATTTTTTCTTTTATTAACCATTTCTTTGCCTCAGTCTTTTGAACCCATATGTGCTGTTGTCTGGGCCTCTATTGTACCAATCTTATTCACTCGTTGAACTGCTTATAGAACTTGAAATATTTCAAGTTTGCCTTTTCACGAGGTGGAAGCGTCACTTTACATGTCTCCAAACGTTAATATTATATGAATATTTTACACATTGGGAATGTGTCATGGATGATACTTGAAGCTAATTGTTTTGGGAGCTCAATCTATCTCATGGATATAAAGCAGAGAGAATAGGAACCAGACTGTTTTCAAAGCTTTTTTTTTACCACTCTTTTTGTCTCCCTTGGGCACAATCTCCTTATGAGAATATGTTTGATGAGTCTGATTTGCATCTGTAATGTCCACCAAATTTCACATTCACTGATAGCAGAAAAGTTAGGAGTTGGGCTTTTATTCAGCGCTTGGATTATGGTATATATCCTTCAATTCACTCTGATATGGAATACACACACACACACACACACACACACACACACACACACTGTTTTGGACTTATGTATTTTCCTCTGAATTAGATAATGGAACGATAATGGAAAGTATATTTTTACATAATTAAAGTCACTCTCCTACATGACAGTCGATTCTACTAACTCTTAATTCAAACTAAAAACTGAATAATGGTTTGGTCCATGTGCTATTGATCTACCAATTTTTATTTCAGGAGCAATTGACATTCGGGGATGTGGCCATTAATTTCTCTGAGGAGGAATGGGAATGCCTGGATCCTGCTCAGCAGAATTTATATAGAGAAGTGATGTTGGAGACCTACAGCAACCTGCTCTTTGTGGGTGAGCATAACTTTCCTTCAAAATTCCTAATTATCATTATTTAATTTTCTTCCCTTGAAGTACATATTTTGGGAACTTCTCCACAAGAATGAGTTTCACATTTATGCTATCAATAAAGAAGATGGGGTAGTTCTTGGTGCTGACAAAAAAATGTTAATGATGTTTCTTTTCATCCTTAATGTTTTCCTTTGTTGGCATGATGTACATCCTTCACTTGACATATGGTTTCCTTAGAGGAATGCAGTGATGTCAAATACTGTGGCCCACATATAGCAGAGGACATAGTTGAGGTAAAGGAGGAAGCCTAAATTCAAAAAGGTTGATTGAGAAGTTACCCAACAGAAAAGATTTTTGAGAAGCCTTGATTTCTTTCTCTTGTTAACATAGAAGAACCTGTCCTGTGTTTTGTGCTTTAAAATTACCTAGTCTCCTGCTTTTCCTCCAGTAATGTATTGGAACATTCAAATTAACAACAAAACACTCTCCTTGCCTTGTGAGTGTCAATATTATCTGACAGCACTTCCATAACTTTTAAAAATATTTTTTAGTTGTTAATGAATTTCCCATTTATTCATATATGGTGCTGAGGATCAAACCCAGGGCCTCATACATGCTAGGCAAGCACTCTACCACTAGTCTACAACTCCAACCCTTCTTGCATTATTTGCAGGAAATTTTTGCACATTTCTCAAGACCTCTAGGTCAACCCATTGTAATACATTACTATCATAAGTCAGTTTCTCTAATCTTATTTGTACATTTTTTTCACTAAAATTTCCTTATCAGAGTTCTTTCTGAATACGTGTAATGGATTTTCTGTGAAATTATCTGCCATGGAATGAATGTCAGATGGACAAAGACTGCTCTTCTGAGAGATGGTGTAAGTTGTAGTTGAATAAGAGGATTCGTAAAATAATACATCTGTGGATATTTACAATTTGGTTGGTTAATTTTTTCAATATGTTTTTAATTGTGTACAGAGGGTTCCATGTTATAGATGGGGTTTCCTCATATCAGTTAATTGCTTTACAAATTAAGGTATGCATGACTCTGGTTTGTATTGCCAATCATATTATATATGCTTTTGCTTGTATAAATATTAAGCCTCTTTTGTCTATGACTTTTGTATTTTATCTTGATTGGCTTTTCATTCTGCCCATGTACTTAGAAATTGAAGTTTTCTATATGTAAATGTAATGGGATTGATGGCAGTGATACTCAAATGCTGAACTACATTCCAAGCTCTTTTTCATTCATATTTGGAGAGAGGTTCTCACTAAGTTATTGAGGATGTCTTGAATTTGCAATTCTTCTGCCTCTGACTTCCTAATAGCTAAGATTACATGCATGGTCATCATTTGTATATTGATTAGTTTGTTCTTTTTTATAGGATAAAGACCTTAATAAATAATAAAGGCATTATTTTAAATGTAGCTTTTTGAGAAATGTTGCAATTCTCTTTTATGAAATTTTGTAATTTTTATTATAATCAAAACTACAAAATAAAACTTACTGCCTCCAAAATTTTAAATATACAGTTCAGTAACATTAATTCAAATTGTTATGCAATATATCTCTAAAAAGTTTGCATCTCAAAAAAAAAAAAAAAAAAACAATGCCTAGGAAGCAAGGGCTGATTTCTGTCTCCCCATCACAAAACCATTCTCTTTTGTTCAGAAACCTGCTTCTTTAGTTTAGAGATGTCATGTTCTAGAATTCTGCAGTATTCTTTCTGTGACATTTCAGTTAACATAGTGTACATACATTTTGTAAAATATATAATTAGAATAAATTCCTTGACTTCAAAGTTTTATTGTTTCTCTATTTCAAATTGGCTCATCCATTCTTTTCAAGGGATATTTGGTTTGCATCCCCCATGATGGCTCTGTTGAATAACATTGTAACAACACTGATGTGTAATGTTTTTAATTTGCTATTGATGTGAGGGCTTATTGCCACACTCACTAAGAACTCCGTTTACCTAACTCCATGTCTGCATTTACAATTGAATGCTGTAACTTTTAGCATATTGTTTAGCATGGAAAAGTCTTCTTATTTGTATTTTTGGGGATATTCATATAATTTAACAGATTTCTCTGCAAAAAAAAAACCCAAAACCTTTTTAATAATGCGAGTTTAATGAATATTACCTGGAGCCTCTAGTTAACTTTAAGTAGTATAAACATCTTTTAATTTTTATCTTTCAATTTTTGAACAACAGCATGCCCAAGAGTGTTCAATCAACTGACACATATTGAGTGATTTTTGAAAATCCCTACCACTTTTGACTTCAAATATTTATTCCATATTGGTTAAAAAATAACTATCACTTAAATATTTATTAACCTTTTTTTAATACATAAAATTGGTCTATCCAGCATAATATCCCATTTGTGATTAAGAACAGGGATTCTATAAGTCTACAATAGTTTCAAAATATTTTCAAAGTCTTATGCTTTGCAATTACCATTTTGCTTCACTGTATTTCCCTTTTCAGTAAGTGGGGATTGATGTCTCCTAGTATGACAGTGATTCTTGGTTTTCATTCAACTCTCTCATGTGTTTTCTTTGTGTGTTTGGAAAGTAGGATGTTTGTTGTGAATGTATTTACTCTTAATTCAGAACCTAGGGAAAGGTTACTTTTCTCTATTTTGCCTCTTTTCAAAAGTTATTTTTAAATTTAAAACGTCTTCTATGTCCTATTACTGTCTTAAACTATGTTTTGTGTACAATAATTTAGACAGCCCAGATTGTGTTTGGTCACCTTTGTATGTGTCCTTCTTATATCCTCTTGCTTTCCGTGTATGTTTGTGTTTTTAGATTTAGAGTATCCTGCGGACTACCAACAGTTGTAATTTTTAGAGTTAATTCAGATAGCCAAGGTTTGTTTTGATCAGAATTTTGTAATCTTGCATTTGTCAAAAAAAAAAAATCTAAAAACTGAGTTATCTCCTTCACATACTTTGTATGAGTTAAAACTTGACTTCACTTTATTAAAAACTTGAATATATTTATGTGTCCTTTCAAAATCATGTTATTGTTACAGATATATATGCCTATTTACAGTTTTGTTTTTAGGCTTTTGTCTTTCAAATTCTATTGCAAAATTACATATTTTGTGACCCATCATTACAATACAATAGAATTGTTTGTGGCAAGACATGTTTAAAATTTCATATGACTTGTGTTGCTGTGCACACTTACATTTTAGTATGAAGAATTACCTTTAGTACTTTGTGGAAAACAGCTAGTGTTGATGAATAGTGTGTGCATTTTTATATCTTTAAAGTCATCATTTTCCTTCTCTTTTGAAATATAGTAGCTGTGAATATAATTTCTTGGTTGATAATTTTATTCTTTCATTTTTTGAAAATAGCCTTGAATTCCTTTCTGTGTTGTGAAGTTTCAACTAAGGATTTCACAATTATATAATTACACATTTCTAGGTGACCCATATTTTTCTCTTGGATGCTCTCAATATTCTGAGTTTAAAAACTTAGTTTAATACCTGCTTTGAGTCTTTACAACTTGGTGATAATTGAGTTGCTTGGATGTTTTATTTTTCCTATTTTCTGAGATGTGTTTATTAGTACTAGAGAGAGAACTTAAGGATTATTTGCCACTGTTCATTTTTTTTTCATTTTACTTTGGCTGGCCTTGAAATTTTGATCCTTCTGGCTCAACCTCCTATGTTGCTGTGTACAACCACCCTTGACACTTTCAGACATTTTCTAAAGAAATTCTTTCAACACACATTTTCTGCTTATTACTATTAACAATTCTTGACTAATTTTTATTCTGTTTTTGTGTGTTGGTTTAGTTCAGTAAACTTCTTTTAAATGATAATTTACTCTTCCCTTGGATTAATTCATAACTTTTCTTACAGTTGACTAAGCCATGTTTTTTCTGGTGGTAAGTAGGAACCCCTTTTTGAACAGTCCCCAAATATTTGCGTGTTTCATATTCTTTTTAATGAAGCAGAAAAAAGTTGGTAAATTTTTAAAATATATTGTGAAGGAGGAAAGGCTTTGTGTAACACATTGTATTTTCCTCTACTGTATTACTCTTCACAGTAATGTACTCATCTTGGATACTGTGAACAGTAAGATGATTTGAAAATTTCTCAAAGTATTTTTCTGTGTACATTTTTCTTTGATTCATATATATTTCTGCCATAACGATGGACTTGGATTTAATAATCCACTCCCCTGCTGATGTTCCTTAATTGCTGTAGTTTCCTATGTTTGCAAAATATACTCAGCCCAGTACAGTAAGTAAACATGATTGTTTTTTATTTATTTCAGCCATGACTTCTTATCATCCTGGAGAAATTTTACCAGAGCAGGGAATAAAAGAGAGAGAGAGAAGATATGGAAAGTGTGACCTTGACTATTTACAACTAAGGAAACAATGGGAAAATATAGGTGAGAGTAAAGTTCAAAAATCGTATTATAATGGACAAAACCAATTAGTAGTCTGTATTTGTGATAAAAATTTTATGGCCAAAATACACCATAAACAATTAATATCTGAAAAATTATTTAATCTATTCCAATTAGTATTAAGGAGCTGTATATATGTGTGTTTAAGAATATATCCACAGCCATTTTTGATGACTATATTTTCTCTGAAAGGAAATGTGGAAAATTTGAAAAGATATCTGGTCCATGCATAAGTTTTTAACTTAGCCAATTATAAATGTAGCACTGAGTTAAACTTCCCATCAAACATTTGCACAGAGACAATATTTAAGACAAATTTCTAAAAGTGATTCTTTTGAGAGTTTCTTTTAAAAATGTCCATTTTTTCTGCAACAAAACAAATGGACAATATTAAGAATTGTAGAAAGGTTTCTACTTCCCCACTATTGCTCAATGACAATTCTGATACAGATTTCTGGAAAGTGCACTATATAGATAATGCTATATATTATATATATATCAACTGTAACACCATTAGCCATGTATGTACCCTGAGTAATTACCAGTATATTTACATTGGTGATAAAAATTATGAATATAGAGAAACTCCTAGTAATTTTCTAAAAAAAATTTACCAAGATGATAAATGTGGGAAAGTCTTGCTTCAGTGCTCAAAAACTATTACTCATCCAAATATTCATAGTCAAGACAAAACTTGCAAGTGTAAGGTATGTGAAAGGGCTCTTAATCACAGTGCAGAGCTTGCTCAATACAAGAGAATTTATAGAGAATGAGAGCCCTATGCTTTTAAAGAAAATATCAAAGCATCGGCTTGCTCAACATCTTCTAAACACAGTAGATACCATGAAAGTGATAAACCCTATAAATTTAAAGAATGTGGAAAAACTTTTAGTGAAACATTACAACTTGTTAAGCATCAGAGGATTTATACTGAATAAAAGACCTGTAAATGTAAAAAGTGTGGCAAAGCTTTAAAAAATTATCAACTCTTACTCAACACCAAAAATTTATTTGGCAGGGAAGACCTACAAATGTGAAGAATGCAACACACTCAAAAACTTTACTCAACATCACAGTGTTCATACAGGAGATATTCCACACAAATGCAAAGAATGTGACAAAACTTCTAATAAAAGCTCCAATCTTATTTGTCACCAGTGGACACACACTGGAGTGATGCCCTACATATGTAAACAATTTTGCAAAGGTTTCAGTCAAAAACCAAGCCTTAAAAATTACCAGAGAATTCATACTGGAAAGAAGCCCTTCAAATGTAAAGTATGTGGCAAAAATTTTAAAACAAACTCACAGGTTGATTGCCACAACAGGATTCATACTGGAGAGAAGCCCTACAAATGTAATGTGTGTGGCAAGAGTTTCAGTCAAAAATCATCACTTACTCAGCACCAGCGAATCCACACTGGAGAGAAGCCCTAGAAGTGTAAAGAGTGTGGCAAAGCTTTTAATAGCATCTCACAGCATAATTGGCACAAAAGTATTCATACTGAAGAGAAGCCCTACAAATGTAAAGTGTGTGGCAAGAGTTTTAATACAAACTCACATCTATATTGCCACAACAGGATTCATACTGGAGAGAAGCCCTACAAATGTAAAGTGTGTGGCAAGAGTTTCAGTCAAAAATCATCACTTACTCAGCACCAGCAAATCCACACTGGAGAGAAGCCCTACAAATGTAAAGAATGTGGCAAAAGTTTTAATCAAAAAATAATACTTACTCAGCACCTGAGAATCAACACTGGAGAGAAGCCTTACAAATGTAGAGAATGTGGCAAAGATTTTAATCAACAATCATCACTTACTCGACACCAGAGAACCCATACTAGATAGAAGTCCTATAAATGTGAAGAATGGCAAACCTTTTAAAAACTGAAGATCACATCTTACTAAACATTATAGATTTTATACTAGAGAGAAGTTTTACAATCAAAACTGCTGAGGGCCATAGCCAAGTAGGAATGATGCATGGCAATTTCCTTTTCAGCCTACCCAATGTTGCTTAGAGGGAGGACTCTCCATTGTGGAAATGGGCTTGCCTTGGACCCAGGTCATTTGCAGTGACATTGCATGAATGAGAGTTTTTTGAAAGGTGACCCTGCTCAGGAATTAGGGCGGCTCCAGGTTTAGGGTGTATCCTGCTGAATTAGGGTGGCTACAAGTTTAGGGTGGATCCTGCTGGGAATAGGGTGTATCCTGCTGCCTCAGGCGCCTGCTCCTTGAGTTCCTGTTGAGTTCTCCTGGGATTCAGAGAGTACTTGGGATGCAGAGCCCAGTGGAAGTGTAGATTTTTCCAGACCATGCGTGTAGAGTGCCGGTGAGAGTTCGGGAATAAAGAATTGCTGTTTGAATCTACAAGGCTGTGAGTGGCTCGTGATTTTGTGCCCACCCAGACTGCGGCATTTTGGTGGCCAATATGGGGAACATCTAAAGCTTGGAGGTAAGTGAAATTGCTCGTCCCTGAGGAAGAGCGAAAGAATTGGTGACCATTTCAAAACACAATGTGTTGTTGTTTTGATTTATTTTGTATTTATTTCAAGTTGCCTGTTCCTAGAACTTTCTCAGGCAAACTGGGGAAAATGGTTGACTCAAGGTTTGAAGTTGTTCACCTCTGAGAAAGAGAAATTGTTAGAGGAAGGAGGCACCTCAGTAAGACCAAGAACAGTTAGGGCATATGTTGATACAATACAAAACTGTAGCCCATGGCTTTTTAAAGAGGAGTTGTTAAAAATATCACAATGGCACCATCATGCGATCCTGTAGAAAGATTTTTCTTCAACAAGAAAGAGATGGCTAGTTCTGTTTACTACACTTGTCTAAGATGTTGGTTTTTACAGACATCGGATTAATTTACAAACCTAAAGTGTTAAAATATCAACCACTAAATATAAAATCAAGTACTCTTTACTTATTAAGTTCCATAAGGTAATATATTTAAACATTATCCTGCTGCCTCAGGCTCCCACTCCTGCGTATCAATGTACACAAGTTGTTCGTCACCCCCTGGTTATTTTGTGCCCAGCCAGACTGTGGCAGAAAACATTGCATCAGTGTCTTTAAGGATGAATCAACCCTTATTTCACAGTAGTTCATCACTATTTCACACCAGAGATATGATATCACAGAAATTATATAAATGTAAAATAGGTGACAGAGTCTCCAATAGTTGTTCACACCCTACTCAGCACCTCAGAATTCATACGAGTGAGAGGACATGAGGACAAATTTTTGCAAAGCTTTTGGCCATTGATCAAATATTTTTAAAACACTGGAGGATTTATAGCATATAAACCCAAAGAATGTGTCCAAGACTGTATTCAAATTTCCAACATTTTAAAATTTCTGACCTCATATCTGTAGCAAATGTGGAGTAGCATTTGTCCAAAGTGTGTACCCTTAGATAACAGCAAAATATTTACAAAAACACCTTGACAAATATAAAGATGGTAGTAAGTTTCTTATCTATAGCTCATCCCTTGAAGTATTTGGGACCTAGGTGGAAAAAAAATCATTTAAATGTAGAAAATGGGTAATTGCTTTTGACATTTGCTGAAAATTTTCTTAACATCTTTAGCTGATATTGTAGAAATAAGGAAATACAAGTATAGAATTGTGCATCCCTAAAAGGATATAATTTTAGTATAAATCAACAATTACTAAAGAGTCTCATTTTTCACAACTGGAGAAATAATAATACTCAGAGTTGATTATTTCAGAAGTGTCTTAAGATTTATATGAAATTTAAAATTTAAATTTTTAAGAGCCTCTTAAACTTAGGGGCATTTAATCAGTAAACCACATCCTCAGATTTTTTTTCTTTTTTATTTAGAGAGAGGTTTTGCTAAGTTGTATAGGGCCTCACTAAGTTATGGAGCCTGACTTTGAACTTGCAAAGCTTCTCACGTCCCTAGGGTCATGACATGGTCCACCATGCCCGTTTTGCAGAGCATTTTTACTTATATTTCATTACAGATGCAATTTGTTACTAAATAAAGTGTGAATTTCTTAATGTTAACCTTATCATGCATTTAATGATATTAGGTCACACATCTCCCACTATTCACTTTGCTAATGGATCGATGCAATAGTAAACCATTCTATTGGGTAAATAATGCTATAACGTCTCCATTAATTATTTCATATGTTTAATCAAGTGTTATTTGGAGAATATTATTTATGTAAATTATATACTCTCTTGTTTGTAATTATGGGAAAATTAAGAGTTATAGGAAAGACCTATGGATACTGAAATAATGCCCAGATATCCCTAGTTTGAATTATGAGTTTAATATTTCACCTTATAGAGTAGCAGTACACCCTAAGGGATCTACAACTCCAGAGAGTTATAAGAGCTCCCAATCAGGGAGAGGAGAAAGACCCAAGAGATTAGGAGCCAACGTGTGTATTCAGGCAATAAAGGAGGGTTGCTGAAGGGGGAAATAGTCTTAATGTTTCCCGGGAACCCACATGGTCCATAGGCCCATCCTGACTCTTGGACTGAAGAAATCATGCAGTTCCTCATGAATTCTATGACGTTCATCTCTGAGGTGACTATACTCACCTCTAGTGTAGGAAAAACATCACAATTTGGAACCACTTCTTTAGTTTTGGATATCCAGTAGAAAAGTGTAACTAGAAACATGTAAAATGATGACTGTAAAAAGAAAAAGACATACTATAGGAGCATTTATGCCCCCATATTTTTTATTTCATTATATATTTTGATTTTGTAGAACTTTTGGTTCTACTTACTAACTTACAATATAATGTTTGTTATATTTATTGGATTATATGATAGATAGCATGTGTCATGGTCTCCCAGACCTCTGTGCAACCTAATAATTATAAGATGCTATAAACTAACCCTGTCCCTCCTCAGATCTTACAGCTCCAAGAGCCCATGACACCACAGAGAGAGAAACACAATTTTGATTGAAATAAACCTCTAGACTCTCATCTACAAGTCCTGTTCACAAAGTGAAAACACAATATTCTCTTCATATGTGAGCCTTTTAGGTCAACAAAACACCACCCACAAACATTTCATTTAACTTTATTTGGGAAAATAAATATTGAAATATAATGATAAGTTCTAGGAGAATAATATCCACACCATTCTTTATTCAAAAGTGTAAATATCTAGGTTTCATGCTTATCTCCACATTATTTTATGCAGAAAACTGGCTTCATTTTACATATGAGAGTTTAAACTATTTATAAGGCCAGGAGGGAAGATTCAGTCCTAGAGGTCTAAGGAAAATACTAAAGATCTTCCCTTTTCTTGATTGAATGATGTCTGCAATCTTTGATGAAACAGCTAAAGAAGGCTGATTTCTCAATGAATCTGGCTCGGTGGCTCACTCATTGGAACCCCAATTTATTTAGTCATCTCAAGGCTATCACTCCCTCCTCTAGGATCTGACCTGTTCTTGGGAGGACTTGGTGTTCTTCAGGGGATCACCAGGTCATGCAAGATGTTAGAATGAAGTTTTCTTTGTTCTAACTTGTATTTATTAGGCCTCACTTTCAATACAAGGTAGAACAAGACTTCAGACTCTCACCTGTGGAGAGGATGCTCTGCCCAGGACTTCCCAGTCAGGACCCTGAAAAGCTGTTTGGACTCCTTAGTACATAGGTTCAGTGTGGGGGTTTTCCTAGTCTGGCAATACAGTTGCCTGTGTCTTTCACTTTTGCTTTCTCTCTTGCTTTCATAGTATTACTCAAAGAAACACTGTCTGGTGTGAAGAGAGTGTCTTCCTTATCTATTGGATCTGACCTGCCAAGTTGAGCAGCTGCCCACACACTGAATGTCACAAACACATGTATGTGTTATCTAATCAGTAAGTAGTGTATCTTTCAACTGCATGATTTTTTATTGTATGGGGGAGGAAATTGAGAATGCTTTCTTTGAGTGCCCACAGCAATATTCATAGTATTCATAACACTGCTATGTAATGTTTCCTCTCTGCTCAACTTGTAAGTATTGTTCTTGTGCTGCTTTGTAAAACAAATAGAAAAGAGTTGTAAACCAAAAATTTTGTGATTATAGCTAGTTGGGCAGACTGACTTGGGCAACTCTATTTACCATTATTGTTTTGTATGGGCTCAAGGAACTCTTTTATACTTTTATTTACCCTTAATGACATTACCATTCATTGAAGAGTTTTAAACTCACAAACCTTCTTGGTATACAAATTTTCCCTTGTCATTTTTAAAATTTCTTACTCTTTTTAGGTATACATGATAGTAGAGCAAATTTGGACATATTATACATGGAGTAAAACTCATTTTAGTTAGCATTTCATTCTTGAGGTGTACATGGTGTGGACCTTCCCTGGTGGTGTAGTTATATATGAACACAGAAAAGTTGTGTCTGATTCATTCTACTGTCATTTGTACTCCTATTTCCCTTTTCTTCCCTTCAATCCAACTTTGTCTAATCCACTGAATTTCTATTCTCTCCCCCTCCCTTGTTGAGTGCTTTAGCATCTATATATATTATGTATTATATGTAATGTCTGTTTCATTCTACTATCATTTCTATCCCCATATTCCCTCCCATCCCTGCACTCCTCTCTACTTAATCTGAATAACTATTCTTCCCCACCCCCATTGTGAATTAGCATATACTTACTGGAGAGAACATTTGGCCTTTGTGTTTGTGAGTGTGTGTGTGGGGGCACTTATTTCACTTAGCATGATATTCTTCAACTCTATCCTTTTACCACCAAATGGCATAGTTTCATTCATCTTTAAACCTAAGTAATATTCCATTGGTGGGGGAAATTATATATATATATATATATATATCACATTTTATTTATCCATTCATCTGTTGAAGGGAACATAGGTTGGTTCTATGGTTTATCTATTGTGAATTGTGCTGTTATAAACATTGGTGCGGCTGTGTCCCTGTAGTATGCTGTTTTTAATTCCTTTAGGTATAGTCCGTAGAGAGGGATAGCTGGGTCAAATGATGGTTCCATTATGGTTTTTCAAGGCATCTCCATACTGCTTTCCATGGTGGTTGCACCAATTTGGAGTCAATCTCATGAGCAATGTGTGAGTGTTCCTTTTCCCCCACAACCTCACCAACATTTATTGTTGCCTGTATTATTAATGATTGCCATTCTGACTGAAGTGAGATCAAATCTTAAAGTAATTTTGATTTAAATTTTCCTAATTGCTAGATAGGTGGAATGTTTTTTCATATATTTGTTAATGGTTTATATTTCTTCTGTGAAGTGTCTGTTCAGTTACTTAGCCCATTTGTTAATTGGTTTTTGTTATTGTTATTTGTGTTAATTTTTAGTTCTTTATATACCCTAGACATTAGTGCTTTTTCTGAATTACATGTGGTAAAGATTTGTATAAAATCTGTAGGTTCTTTCTTCACATTATTGTTTGTTTTGCTAGAAGCAGCTTTTTAGTTTGAATCTATCCCCTTTATTTATTCTTGATTTTTAATATTTGTGCTGTAGGGGTCTTGTTATGGAAGTCAGATTGTGGACCAACATTCACCTCAGATTTTTAAATGGCATCCCAAGTTCATGAATGTTTCGGTTTTATTGTTTCTCTTACTATTTGCCTTATAGATCTACATGTTCTAAAGAGTCATGAAATGATCTAGCTTCACATACATGATTTTTTGATGACTATTATTTTTCAATATGTAGCTGCAGATTATTTAAAATATAAATCTACTATTTCAGACTTTAAATAAAGCACATACATGCCTTGTGTAGGAAATATTCCATCAATAGATCAACATAAATCTATTATTTATATATATATATATATATGAATGATCCTGGATTCAAATGCATGCACATCCAACCCAGAGCTTGGCCCATAACACTTATTCTATACTAGTTCTACACTTCAGAACCTCCATGAAAGTTGTTATAAATCCAAAGCCTGAGACTCACTCCCCAGACATTCTTCTTTTTTGGGGGGGTATGATGATGAAGATTGAACTCAGGGGCACTCAACCACTGAGCCACATCCCTATCCCTATTTAATGTGGAGACAGGATCTCACTGATCTGCTTAGTAGATTCATTTTTACTTAGGCTGGCTCTGAACTCATGACCCTCCTTCCTTAGCCTTCCAAGCTGCTGAGATTACAGGCAAATACCACCATGCCCAGCTCCCCAGAGAGCCTTCTTTAACTGATTGGAACCCACTTGTTCAGTATGTTTTGGCCTAATCCTCACAATTAGAGATGAAATTATTTTCCTCTCTAAGAAAAATCATGGCTACAAAGAGATTGGACTCAACAACACCCAATTACACAGCATGTCCACATTACAACAAAGGTGTGGTCTGCAATTCTCCACCTCTCCAAAGAGCTCTTCTTGGCTCCACAAAGTTGGGAGTACTGGCCAACCTTCTGCCATGGCTTATTCAGAAGCCTCCAAGGAAGTGAGTGTATATGAGGGACAGAGTTCCAGGTGGCACGTTGGTGATTAATGGGCTGTGCCAGGGAGTAAGGCAGAGCCCAATTCACCAAAGGCACAAAACTTTCATGTGGCTGGTCCAGGATGGGGCTGCATGAGGCGATAGTTTTCCTCCACCCTTGATGTGTCTTTCCTAACTGTTCATATGCTGAAATACTTGTTCAATGACTTGCACTCTTTTCCTGTTTTATGTTTCACTCTCATGTGGCTTTGGAGGTCTCATGCTTTGGCAATTATTGTGACTTTCTTCTTCAGTTTTCCAACCTCCCTCATCCCATCCATGTGGAATTTCTGTCTGTGGATATTAGTTTTCATTTTATATATTTCCATTTAGTCCAAATTTCCATTACCTCTAGAAAAAACAAATGTTTAATTCATTATCATGCTTGTACTCACCCTTCACATGTTGATAATGGCAGTGTTCAAGAACTATCTTCTGATTTCTACAACTGGATCATAAGTGGGTCTGCTTGAAATGACTGTCCTTTCTTTTGACTCCAGATAATGGGGATCCTTTTTAATATAGCGCTTTAATGCTTTTATGTATATTTATATACAGTACCCAGGATACTGAGCCTGCTTTTTACATGGTTTCTCTCAGAGAAGGTGGAGTTGATCATGTAGGTTTCTTAGAGTGGACTTCAGCTCGGACTCTGCCTCAGCTCTGACTAGATTCCATCTCCCTGTGATTTCTACAACATGTGACCTATAGCTCTTCCTCTTCTTCTCTTGATTTTAATATTTCACTTAGAGCTTGAGCCATAGAACTGTCACTTTGGAAAGGATGAATTACCAAACCATCACTAACCACAAGAAGGTGTGCTCCATGTGCAAACTAGGAAAAAGGGGCCCATCACATACTTCAGGGCTTCAGGGAAATTATGGGGGTGCCAGGAGTCCCTCACATCAAAGTAGAGGCATTATAAGTTGTGGGACAGGTTTAGACTAATTTGATTTTAGGACCAGAATTAGAGTAATTTAAGTTTCCTTATCAACATGAGAAAATGATCTCAATCAAGATCCTTTTCCAGATGTGTCCAGGAAACTTTAAGAGTTTGAAGCCCAGATCTCTTGGATTGCTGTTATCCATCAGAGAAGACAATAAAATTAAGAGAGATGACATGTCCCACTGGGGAAGCCACAGTTCTGTGTTCTCCAGTGGGAACTTCTTGCCTTTCTACAGACATTAAAATTACAAATCTGCAAAGACAGAACTTAAACACATCCTTTCCATAAAACCTACAAGTGTTGGTGCTCTGCTCAGCTTATTCAGGTGACAAAGTACCTCTGTGTCCTCAGATGCAGAGTTAGTGTGGATTCTAAAAAGGGCATTGGAGGAGGAAATTCAGTCTACTAGTGAGGTTTCCCAGTAGCTGCTTTGCTTCTCAAAGAAGCAAACATCTTTAGAAGACAATATCCTCATTGCACCATACAGAACATGGTCCTCTGGGCTCACTAGGACTGTTGGAGGACCAGAGGACCATGTTCTGTATGGTGCAATGAGGATATTGTCTTCTAAAGATGTTTGCTTCTTTGAGATCCTGCTAAAATGGGTCAATTTTTCTTACAGGGAATGTCAGTTTTACTTCTTCATTTTTCAATTTAATAACTTCATGGGACATAACTTACATATGGTATGTCATATAGAGATTTTAAACACTACTAATTTGTATACTTATTACCAGAGAATTAATAAGTTCTAATATTTGATTGATAATCTTGCTTTGGTCATCTTCATACCTCATAGAACAATTATTGTTTGTGTAATTGTACATTTTTAAATATTTAGAGGGAATTGAGGTTCTATGTTCAAAACCTCATTTTATAGAATGGAATCTCACATGGTTAAGAACTTTCAGTTGGTAAATGTCAGAGAAGGGACCGTGATCAAAAGGAAGTACATTAAATATTTTAGAAAATCAAATAAATGTGCTGGTAAGTTCCAATTCATGGTGGCAAATTATAGGCTTGTGAATATAATTCACAAGAATTTGGAAGAATATTTTTATGTATTATTCCATTCTGTTTTAATCACTAAAAACGTTTGATAATATCTAATAATGGAAATGTGTAAATTCAATTTTGCTTAGAGGAACATTCAGGACACTTGAAATCCATCCTGCCCTGGTCACATTAACATTTTTTTCCAAAATTCAATTTTTCATGTCATTAGCATGCACAGATAAATGTGACCCTAAGACACACAGAACAAGATAAGGAAGGAAAACTGAAAGCAGAACTTGACTCTTCTATCACAATATCAGTCAGGGAAAATGGACCCTCCTGCAGGATCATGTGGATTTCCCAGTAATGAGAGATTGGGGTCTGCAGAGAAGTGCATGGGCTTTCTTATCCCTGAGGAGGTCCACAGAACATAGTAGAGGAGAGTGTGGCTGTGCAGTCTCTAATCAAGAACTCCAGATACCAAGTAGGAAGCAGGTCTGATTTTATTGTGCAGTTACCATGTATATGTACTCAGGCAGTGCCTAAGCAAAATATAGACAGCCACCAATGTAATGTCTGCTAACTTTCCTTGCAGTGAACAATCAAGGAGTGGGACTGCAACACATGGCCTCGTGCCCAGAGCTGTGCCGATGGGGTAAGCAGTTTGCCACTCACATGCCTAGCATGGGGAGTGGCCTGCCATACAGACACCCTTAACCTATGCCCTGTATGCAGTACTCCATGCACTTGTCCCCACAGAGAAGCACCTCTGGGGCTTCTTCTTTCTTGACTTTAAAGAACAATTTCTCTTCTAGTGGCCTTTCTCAGGAGAAACTTAAAATAATAGTAATATAAATATCATAGCTGTAAGTGTTAACCCTGAGCTGTATTTTCAAACCCTGACAATTTACAAAAGCAACCCATGGTTCTCATATCTACTTCTCACAAAGAGCTGCCATTCATTCAGTCAAGTATTGCCCAGGGTTTGCTCGTTGTGTTACTGGAGGGTGTGTTTTGCAGCAGAGGGGCTGGATGATGGTGTCTCCCTCTCTGAGATGTCAGTCATTTCTCCCTAGTGCTATTTATAGATTCCCAGCACACAAAGAGCCACAAGTAAGAGGTTTCTGCCAAGGCTGACATCAGTCCCAAGCCCACTTGCTTGAAGCAAGACCAGTCTCAATTCTCCATCTCCCTTTTGTCTGTTAGTGAACACCAAGAGGACATGGGGAGGGTTGGCAGTAGTGGTGAAGCTGAGCTCTGTGATGAGGACAACCCCAAGCTGTAAGTCTGCACATGTGTTGTTAGGGGTGACAGATCCTATTTCCTGTCCCGTCATGAACAGGATGGTGCTCAGATTGCATATGGGAGAAGAGATGTTTCTTCCTCTCACTTTCACCCTGGAATGTGCCCACCCAGAGGGTCCAAATAACCCTGACTTGCAGTGGGGTGTCCTTCTCTTGTAATTCTCTCTCCTTCTGTCCTGAGCACCAGCTCATGTCCACTGCCTGAGCAGTCCTCACTAGATGGTTGCAACACAGATGATGGTGCATGTATCACACAGCCTCCCCTGACTTTAGTGACAGCACCATATCTAACATGACTCCTTCCTGGATCCAGATACTAGAGGGAGTCTTTACTATCAGCTCTAACAAACAAAACTTCTGATTTTTTTGAAAATTTCTTTTTCATGTGTGATCTGTTTTTTCTCATCTTCTCACTTGGCCTTTCCTTCTTCTTACCATATGTGAATTCTTCAAATGTAACCTATTTCAGAAATCTGTGTTAGATTCCCTGTGATTTACATATCCTTCCACACAGAATGCCCACTCTAGGGGGCAGCTTGATTTCTTCAGTGCATAAAGGACATGAGTGCCCAGTACAATAGGGCATATGTGGACCAAGCTGGAAGTATCACTCCTTAGACCCTGGTTTGAGGGGTGTTTCTCAGATTACCTCCCTGATGTCAGAGAGCTTGTGTTATGTCTCATGATCTCCTGGACTATGTTGTGCCAGGCATAATGTGCCCAGCTGGGAAGGTACATAGCTCAGGATTTCAGTCATCTATGAATCATTCCCATTCTCCAGGATGCTTCTTAACAACAATGGTACCTTAGCATGGACATTACTATAGATATTTCTTCACAACACTACCATGGTACATTTACACAATTTTAATCATATATACTTGATGCACATCATTTAGTGATGATTGTGTTTCAAAACTGGAGCTAGCAGAATGACCAGACTGTTCTTTCTCCTGGCCACTACCTGTATGAAGATTAGTTCTCCTCATTATTGCATGAAATTGTGTCCCTTTCTTTGAAGCATACTATCAGGAAAGGGTCTAAGTTCTTCCCAATACTGATACAGAAATTTACCATCAGAAAACAATTTTCCAACAGTTTCAAGGCAATCAACAACCCATCCATGAGTTCTTGACTATTACTGCAAATTCATGGCACCTGCACACTCCAGTTTGTATGACTGCATTTTCCTCAGCTACACTGATCTTAAATTAATCTATTGGCCTGGAGACACACGTGATTAAAACATGTCATTTATTGATTGTTAGAAAACTTAGATTGTGTAAGATTCAAATGTTTAAAATGAATTAAAGCAGATTCTGCGTGTTACAGAAAAGTGATAGTATTCAGTTTTTGGTTTTAAATTTCACATGTCTTTTTGTTGCTGAGACAAGGAAATTTAAAAACCCTCCTCCTTTCCTTTGTACCCCAGATTGAACCCAGGGCATTTAGTCATTCAACTATCTCACCAGCCATTTTTTTATATTGGGAGAAAATCTTGCTAAGTTACTGAGCTTTGGCCTTGTAATCTTCTGACTCTGGAGCCGATGGGATTGCAGGCATTCAGCCTCACCTAAAAGCATTTTTAAGTTATTTTTTACATGCTAATATAGATCAATTTAAGCTTATACAATAAAAAAATATTTATGTAATATTTGTCGTACATAAAATAAATTCATAAGAATTGGCATATGCCATTTATATATAGATCTCACCAAAAAATAACTAAGGCCTAGTGATTAAATGTAAACCCTAGAATATTTGGGGGGGTACCAGGGGTTGAACTCATGGGCACTCAACCATTGAGCCACATCCCCACATCTATGTTGTATTTTATTTAGAGACAGCATCTCACCAAGTTGCTCAGGGCCTTGCTGTTGCTGGATTTGAACTCACCATCCTCCTGTCTTAGCCTCACAAGGCACTGGGGTTATAGTTTACAATTTTTAAATGTATATTCTTTTTTCCTGGATTTACCATGGGAGATTGTCTTTTTCTAGTGATTTTTCATATTTCACAAATCCTGTATGTTTGCACTCATATGTTGAAGCTGAAAAAGTTGATCACAAAGAACCACAAATGAGAAAATGTTTTTTATATCTGTTTTAAGAGACAGTTGGCAAGGAGTGCCAAAAAGCCATTAAGAGGGAAAAGTAACTCTTAGGTTTTATAGCCCATAGTTTGAATTGTATAAGTAATTATTAGACTCTGGACATTCTAAGAAGACTTCACAGGTTTCAAACATCCAAATGATATTTTAGAAGGTAGAAATTGCACTGATTTGATCACTACACATGTTCAATTAAAATCCTGGATCCTATATGTAGATACAAATTAAAAATTAAACAATAATTAACACTTCAAGTCAAGTAGCAAAAATAAACAAGGATAGCTGGAAATACAAACCATGTCTCAATAGTAACCTTAAATGTTAGTGGCTTAACACACCAATCAAAAGACATAGGCTAGTAGCCTGGATTTAAAAACTCCAACAATATTCTGCCTCCAGGAGACTCAGGAAAAGACAGACTGAAGGTGAAAGATTGGGAAAAAACATACCACTGACATGAACCTTGAAAGCAAGCAGGGGTCTCCATACTTTTATTAAATAAAGTAGACTTCAAGCCAAAGTTAATCAAAATAGATAAAGAAGAACATCTCATAGTGCTCAAGGGAACCATACACCAACAAGACATAACAATAATAAATGTATATGCCCCAAACGATGGCGCACCTATGTTCAAACAAACTCTTCTCAAGTTCAAGAGTGAAATTGACCACAACATGATCTGGGGTGACTTTAACACACCTCTCTCGCCACTGGATAGATCTTCCAAACAAAAGTTGAATAAAGAAACTATAGAGCTCAATAACACAATTAATATCTTAACTGACATGTGTAGAATATATATCAGACCAGAGGAGGAAGCTCAGCACCATGCCAGGCCAGAGGGAGGAGGAAGGCTGGCTCTGCCCCGCGCGCTAGTCTGGAGGAAGCCTATGAACCCTGAAAACCCAAAATCAAACTTTTAATCAGTGAATATTGTCGCGACCCCCTCGCCAGCAAGGAAGACACGACACAGGATTCTTCTTTCAGCGGTTTATTCAGGCCTTAACTCTAGTTTTCTCTCAAGCGCTCTCCCTCCTCACGCCCCCCCACACAGCCTAATAAAGCTTACTCAAGTCCAATCCAAAGCTGCCACGTGGGGTTTTCTCATAGGGTGTTGAGGGACAGCGCGCCAATACTTCCTAATAAGGAGTTGTTTACCAAGATCCACAACGGAGACCGGCGCCATCTTCTAATGGCGGCAACGGTCTAGAAACACGGCTCACCACAGTTCCCCCTTATCTCTTAAAAAACAATGCAGGTGAAAGTAGAGGTCCTATCCCACTGTGCAAACATGGCTGCAATGTATGGCTCAGTCCCAAGGAGGCGCCTTCCCTAGATCTGACACCATATCAGCCGACGCCTTTTTTCGTGGGACGGGGCGTGGACGCCAAACCTGTATGCAATAGGACGTGCTTCCCTTGAGGTCTGGAGACCGGATCACTCAAGTGCAGTGCCTTGCCTCGCATCCTGCATCGTGATGACGGCGAAAAGGAAGGGGGATTTTACAAGTAGCCTGTCAGTGACTATGAGGTTGGAAGTGGCAACACCATCTCTCAGCCCCTGAGAAAACGAAGGGTCCAAAGCATAAAGTGCAGCACCAGCATGGAAGCCCACCTGCGTGCAATGGCAACAAGGCCTGCAGAGTGCATGGGCCTTCCATAACTGGGAAAGCAGGAAGAGGAGGGCATGCCAATCCCAGTGCAATGTCACAGATAACTTGGGGTGCAATGGCCAAAACCCAGGAAATTATTGCTTAAGTTGCGCAAGCCAAACTTGTGGAGAGATACCATTCTCTAGGGCTGCAAAAGCCTGGACAATCATAGCCTTTTCTTGGCTATGGCGAGCTCTTAGGCGACAGAAAAGCCACAGACAAAGGACAACCCCAAAACAACACATCACTCCAAAAATGCCTACTCCCACCCATTCCTTAAAGAAAGAAAAAGCAGAAGACAACCAATTCGTAAATTGGCCCAATGTCACAGGGTCCACACGAGTGTTGTTCAACATGGCAATTTGTGTCAGTTGGGTCTGGATCAACTTCTCTGCTTCCATGGACCAGTTTCCGGCCAGGTACTGTCCAATAATTTGAGAGGTATTCCTGGAATCATTAAATCTGAGAGATGTTATACATAGATGTGCACGATGATCAACACAACCCAAATGTACTAGGTCTGACAATTCCTCAATCTGAGCTTGGAGGAGATCCACCCTTTGATTAACGGCCAAAATTCCTGATAAAATATGTTGATTGATTTTACTTTGAGACTCTAAAATGTTGGAAGTTTGTTGGATGACCTGATTAACCGTGGCCGCAGTCTGCACTCGATTAGCCATGGCCACTCCAGCAGTGACCGCTGCAGCAGCAGACACTGCAACCGCTGTCACAATAGCTGCCGTGATTCCAAAATCCCTACGGCTCCTGAGCACCTCAACAATAGGGAAGGAGTCCGGATCCGCAGTAACCGGAATCGGGACGAAAGTCGGGACCTTCATAACAACTGCCGTGCTCCAAGATCCATTCCAACACTCAGATAAGACACATGTACAATTAGAACAGTCAATCATTCTGATCCTGTAGTATTGGTATCATTGGTCAAAAGGAACAGAAACGGAGAATGAAGACAGACTGCTGCAGAGGGCAGTGTAGCATTGGACACCTGAGAATTGTATGAAATGTTTTTAAGCCTCCTACCATTACCAGTGTCCTGTACAGAGCCAGACACATTAAACAGCCAGCTCTGGACTCCTCTCAATTGAGCCAGAGCAGAGACATCGGCTGTGGCCCCCTTTTCATTGGAAATCAACCATTGAAACCAAGACCAGCCTGTTCCTGTAGTGGAATTACCCTTGGAAGAATTATACAAATACCTTTTAAGAGAAGGGGAAAGAGAGAAACCCACAGCAACTTGGCGCTTCTCCCAAGAATGATCTTGACAAGGCGTGAATGTCGGGGGGGAAAGAATAGTACGGGGTACAATAAGGAGAGGCCTTAAAAGAAGTGGCATTACTAGCGTTAGAAAAAGCCACCGGGAGTGACACCTGGGAAATCATAGCCAAAGTGGTGATATTCATTTCGGTCGAATTAGTAGTCTCTCCTGAGCCCGCCCCTTTTCCACTACTCACTTGGCTAAGCGCCGCAAACAAGATTCCCAGTGAGACCCTACTGTTCTGCAAGGGGTCCTCCCAATTGGTCAAATTGTTGTGCTGTAAGCAAATACAATGGTTTCTCAAGAAACTGAAGCAGAAAACTCCCGTGAGATTAACACGAGAAAGGTTGAAAGCCTGTTCCTCGTCTCCTCTAGGGGAGACACAAGGGGCAGACATCTTGCATGAAGTAGAAAAAAGAGTGGGGAGGACACTAGAATTTTTATGGACCGGCATCGGCCATGTCCGAGCTACCGCCCACCACTACATCGGTAACATCTGGACCATTATCGTCTGTGATAGGGCCAGGATACTCAGCAGGATGAAGGGTCTCATCATTGGACTCTTGTAGGGTCCCCCGTTGTTGGTCAGTTGTCTTCAAGACTTTTCTCGTTAGTCGTTCAGGGATCCACACCGGCTCCGCTCGGTCCTGTGGGAAAACACAGACAGAACCTCGTGCCCATGCCAGCACTGGATCAGGCCCATACCATTGTCCAGAAAGGACATCTTTCCACTTAACATACCCAAAATTCGGGGCAGAGGGCGAACAATGTCTATCTGCAGCAGAGCGCCCTTGAATGTCCAAATTTAAAAAATTGATAGTAAATAGAGCCAGGGAGAGGCGCTCTTTCGGGGAGTGGCCTAAGCCAATTCCCCCTTTTTGTTTTAGTAACATCTCTTTTAGAGTCTTATGAGCGCGCTCTACAATACCCTGGCCTTGTGGATTGTAAGGTAAACCATGGACAAGTTGGATACCCATCTGGCTGCAAAAGGAAGAAAATTGTCGCCCAGTATATGCTGGACCATTGTCCGTCTTAATGGACTGTGGTAATCCCCAGGCTGCCCAAGCTTCCAAGCAGTGTGTGATAACATTTCCAGCTTTTTCCCCAGACAAAGCGAAAGCATAGATAATGCCAGAACAAGTATCTACAGATACATGGACATATTTAAGTTTACCAAAGTCAGGAACATGAGTAACATCCATTTGCCATATAGTTAAAGACCGTAAACCACGAGGATTTATGCCTATAGAAGGGGGATGATGTAAAATCACACAATTAGGACAATCCAACACAATCTGTCGAGCATCAGCACGGGAGATGGTAAAGCGTTTCTGAAGTGCTCGTGCATTAATATGAAACTTACTATGAAAGTTTTTAGCTTGATCTAAGGAGGAAATAGGGAACACCCAAGAAGGACGAGTAGCAAGATCTGCCTGGGCATTGCCCGCAGAAAGAGCACCCGGTAAACCTGTGTGGGCTCGAATATGCAAGGGGTAGAAACAGGCGGAAGGATTCCAAATCAATGTTTGGAGATGGAGAAAAAGGGAAGACATTACTCCTGATGTGTGAATGGGACCCACTGCTTCCAACACCTTTAAAGCTTGAACTACATAAACAGAATCTGAGATTAAATTAAAAGGAAATGGACATTGTTCAAAAACTTTTATGACAATTTGCAGCTCCACCCATTGCGGATTGCCAGGAGCAAACTGATGTTGGATAGGAGGTTGATCATTTATCACATAAGCCCCAATACCAGTCTTAGATCCATCTGTAAAGATATTTGCAGCTCCTGGAATAGGCGTAGAAGAAGTGATTTTAGGGAAAATGATAGGATGTTCCTTAACAAATGTAATAAGAGGATGTGATGGGTAGTGATTATCTATCTCTCCTAAAAAAGAGCATCGTAATATAGCCCAATTATCCAAGTTAGCACATAAGACCAGAATTTGTTGACATGTATAAGGAACAATCACAGACGTTGGAGAGAAACCAAAAAATTGTACACTTTGTCGTATCCCTAACATAGCTAAGGAAGCAACTGCATCAGGATAATACTCAAGGGATTTTCCAGGGGACATACGTGGATGTATCCACAGTAAAGGACCATCTTGCCATAAAACTCCAGTAGGTTGTCACACGGTGACGAGCACACATAGTTGGAGAGGTTTATCCTCTTGAAATCTACAAAGGCTAGCATGTTGTATAGCCTCTTCCACTTTAAGCAACACTGACCTGGCTTCCTCAGTAAGATGTCGAGGGGAAGTAAGATCCGAATCACCTTTAAGAATTTCATACAAAGGTTTTAATTCAACATTGGGAATATGTAGGTAACTTCTAATCCAATTTATATCACCCAATAATTTTTGGAAATCATTTAGTGTCTGTAATTTATCAGTCCTCAGAGTTATCTTTTGGGGTGTGATAACTTTACAAGAGATAATAGCACCAAGATAATTAATGGAGTCCCCCATCTGTACCTTATCAGGTGAAATAAGCAAGCCTTTTAACTGTAGCAAATGTATTAAGTCAGTATAAGCGGCCTCCAACATACATTGGGTCTTTGCTGCTAACAAAATATCATCCATATAATGTACACACCTTAATGATGGATATTTTTGTCTGAGTGGAGCAATAGTCGCACCTACAAACATTTGACACATGGTAGGACTATTTGCCATGCCCTGCGGCAGAACCACCCACTCAAACCTCTGATCAGGCTCCTTGTGATTACACGAAGGCAAGGTGAAAGCAAAACGTTCTGAATCTAGAGGATGCAATGGGATGGAAAAGAAACAATCTTTAATGTCTATACATATCACTGGCCAATTTTTAGGGATAGTAGAAAGCAAAGGCAACCCTCTCTGAATAGATCCCATGAGTTGCATTTGAGCATTAATAGCCCGTAGATTGTGCAGCAACCGCCATTTTCCAGTCTTCTTTTTAATAACAAATATGGGTGTATTCCAAGGAGAAGTGGATGGCCTTATATGTCCTAACTTTAACTGTTCTTGAATTAAAACATGTGCTGTAGCCAGTTTCTCAGAGGAGAGTGGCCACTGAGGCACCCATACTGGCTCCCCTGACTTCCAGGTAATGGGCACCTGATCCTCAGTGGCCCCTAAGAAAAACCCAACCCATGTCTGTTAAGTTTTGGTATTGATTGTACGGGACGTCTACGTCCCTGTAAATTTTTACCTAATCCAAGACCTGGTCTATAACCCATGTCTTGCATTATCTTTTGGGCAACTGCTGAGTATTCATTACTAAGTTGAAACCCCATGTCCTTCATAAGATCACATCCCCATAGGGAGATTGGAAGATCAAGCACATATGGTTGAAAAATGCCAGAATGTCCTTCAGAATCTTTCCATGATAGATGTCTACAGCTGACTTGTGGAGCTTGAGCATATCCTAAACCCCTCAGCGATTGATCCGAGAGTTGCACCGGCCACCCCTTTGACCAGTCCTTCATTGCTATTATGCCGCGATCTGCTCCAGTATCCAGTAATCCTAAAATTGATTTGCCTTCTATAGTTAATTTTAATGTGGGACGGTCATCCATTTCTAAGGACAAAAAGACACAATTCGCCCCCCCCCCCCCCCGTTGTTCCAATCTTATCGTTTAATCTCAAATGGGAGCCAGCAGGAAAACGGGTATGTAGACTGGGTAGAATTAACAATTGAGCAATCCGGTCTCCTGGGGAGATGGACACAATACCTTTCAGAGCTTCTACCATAACCTTTACTGTTCCTATTGTATCCGGATTAATAATTCCAGGGAAAATGTAAAGGCCTTGTAAAGCGGAAGAAGCACGCCCAACTAACAACCCTACAGTACCAGGTGGCAAAGGTCCCTTAAAGTCAGTTTCCACCAATTGGACTCCCATTTTAGGTGTTAATACGAGTCTGGAGGTGGAACAGAGGTCCAGTCCCGCGGCACCTGTAGTGGTTCTCCGTGATCTTTGGGATGTCGTAGAGATGGCCATGTTTCGCTCTCCATTGTCCCATTCTCCATTGCCCCATATATTTGTGGGCCCTGAGGTGGAGGGCCCTTCCGGCCGTTTTTTGGCACCTGTCTATCTGATATTGGCTGTCCATGAATGTCCTTGACTGATCTGCATTCATTAGCCCAATGTTTACCCTTCTTGCAATGAGGACATAATCCTGGCTGTCGAACAATTGAGGATGACTCTTTTTTGTCCTGTAACTGACCTGTTTGGGGACAATCACGCTTAAAATGTCCCTCCTGGCCACATCTAAAGCACTTTCCTGTATGAGGAGGTGGTTTTTGGGTTAGCTGGAGAACGGCAGCAGCCAACCCTGCATTAGTAAGGGGCCCACCTATTTCCCTACAGACTTTCATCCATGCCTCTATTCCTTTATTTTTATATGGGGTTATAGCTGCTTTGCATTCCTTAGTACATTGTTCAAAAACAAGTTGTTTGATCAAAGGCATAGCTCTATCAGGGTCCCCGAATATTTTCCCCGCTGCATCTACCATCCGAGCCACAAAGTCAGAAAAAGGCTCTGTGGGGCCTTGGATGATCTTAGTTAGATTACCAGATACTTCCCCTCTGTTAGGCAAGGACTTCCAGGCTCGGATGCAGATGTTGTTGATTTGCTCATATACTTCCAGTGGGTACCCTGTTTGTTGATTGGCAAATCTGCCCTGTCCCAAAAGCATGTCCTTATCCCAGGCAGGGCGTCCCACTGCATGGTTTTGGGCCACCTGCTCTACTGCCCCCTCTAACATAAATGCTCTCCAATCCAGATACTTTCCTGGAGAAACACAGGCACGCACCAGGCTCGCCCAATCAGACGGAGTCATACAAAAGCGAGAAAGGCCCTCCACCTGGGTAAGTGTAAATGCAGCATCCACACCATAGGTTCGGACTGATTCAGCCAATGTCTTGACAATTTTAAAGTCAAGGGGTTCATGATATCGCCCCCGATTGGCATCTTGAAACACAGGGAATGCTAGACCCATGTCCGAATGAACTTTTCTCCATGTTTGTGCATGAAACGTCCTATTGGATCCTGGGTTAGGATAGGGTGGAGGGTCAGGAGGAATCTCCAAAATTTCCTCCCCCTCTTCCTCATGTCCCACATCTGTCTTTGGGTACTTATGTTCTGTGTAGACAGCCCTACGGGGATCACCTCGCCCTTTAGTCACACCTTTTCCTTTTTTCTCTCTAGCTTGCCGTGATAGCAATTCCAATACTTCCTCATTATCTGAACTACTGTCTTCCTCAAAGGCTTTCAATTCAGTCAAATCTGGATAAAGTCTAGTCTTTGGCTGACTTGAACGTTTATCATCTCTATCACTTCCCCCACTCTTAATACTTTCAGCTCCCTCGGACCTCTCCTCATGCAATTGTTCAAGAACCTCCTGTCCTTTGGTTAGGGCATCCTGACATCTACTGTCAGATAAACAACCCCTTACTAACTTCCATAAGGGAATCACCCCACCTTCGAGGGTCCCTTGTTCATGTGCAAAATCTAAATCCCTGCCTAGTTTTTCCCAGCTGGGGGTCGTGAGACTGCCCGAGTAAGCAAACCATGGGGCCGCTAGATCTATTTGTTTTAAGAACATCTGCAAAGTACTCTGTTTAACTTTTAAACCTTTAGATCATAGCAGTCCATCCAGGGCTAACAGAATAGGGTTAGAAGCAGAGGCGCCCACGGCGTTAATGCAGAAAGCAAAAGCAAAGAAATAAAGCGAAAGTCCAAAAAATCCCCGCTCTCTCTGCTTACAGAGGAGCGACCCGCTAATTTTTCCGCGGATTCCCACTTACCTGGGAACTTACCAGTGCACCACCCTGACTGCTAAAAGTTCTGGATCCTGGGATTGAGAGGTATTCGGTTCCCCGTGCGGGCCACCAACTGTCTGTCGCGACCCCCTCGCCAGCAAGGAAGACATGACACAGGATTCTTCTTTCAGCGGTTTATTCAGGCCTTAACTCTAGGTTTCTCTCAAGCACTCTCTCTCTTCACGCCCCCACACACAGCCTAATAAAGCTTACTCAAGTCCAATCCAAAGCTGCCACGTGGGGTTTTCTCATAGGGTATTGAGGGACAGCGCACCAATACTTCCTAATAAGGAGTTGTTTACCAAGATCCACAATGGAAACCGGCACCATCTTCTAATGGTGGCAACGGTCTAGAAACACGGCTCACCACAGAATATTAATAGTTTCCCCATTTTGTTTCCATGATCTTTTTTGCATTTTACTTTCACCTTTACTTTTTACTTTGCAGTGAACAATTCTTTTGTTAATACTTTCATTTAGATTATTTTTCCTATATTTGTAATTTTAACACTGCTCATTGCTACTGTATATAATTTAAATGATTTAATGCTGACCATTTAACCCATGACATGATTGAACTAATTCTTATGTTTCATTAGTTCATGGATATTGCTTAGAAACATTATAGAAATAATAGTATCATCTGCATATGCTATTTGGTTTTTGATGTATAAAATCCCATTTAATATTCTCAAAATTTAGAAGTTAGGAAAAGAAAAAAAAGTATGCTTTTCTAAAAATAAATTGATAAACACTTCAGTTCACATCATTAAGTATGAAAACAGTTCATAGCTGCCTTTAAGTGGATTGAAAAAGAATTTTCCTCTGGTCATAATTGGCCATAAGTTTTACAGTAATTTGATAAGTGATTTGCCAAAAGCTTTGCTCTATCAAAATGATTTTTGGAAACTTCCCATATGACAATGTCCCTCTTGGTCATGAAGTTCAATCATTCTTTTTGTTGTTGTTCTCAGTTTGCTAGGGGTTTTGAATATCTGGGTCAACATCTATAAAAAGATGGTCAGCAATTTTCATTCTTCTGATGTGTTATCTGGTATTTCTGGCCTTACAGAAAGAATTAGTCAATTTTCTTCTTCTACATTTAGATGTGATCATGAATTATTGTTACTGATCCTTATTACATATTTCATAGAAATCACCCGTGAAGGCTCCTTTTAAAAAATGTGATTACTGTTTGGTTTTTTGGTGGGTCAATTTTTAGAGCTGGGTTTTTGCCAGGTTGGCCTCAGATTCCTTAGCCTAAATCCTCTTCTTGCTGTGGCCTCATGGTAGTGAAGACTAGTGGCATGTGCTCCCATATCAGCTTAACTGCAAGTATTTTTATGAGCATCTGTAAAGTTAAATGTTGATTTGTAGGTCTATTTTATATTTCTCCACATCTGGGTCTACTAATATATTCTATTGATTTCTGAAGTAATTTTCAAAGTTGATGATTATCTAGCAATTTATCTATATTTTGTTGTTTTCCAGACTCGAGACTTTCTTGGCAATTAAGATGGAATAATGAGGAAGCATAATGTGGGAAAATGAGAACCTAGCATTTTGCTAATTGATCTCAAGATGCCCTGTGAAGGATGGAGAGTGTGCACCTATAATCCTGTGAGACAAATAAAGCAGAAAAGCTAAATTATCATTTTATGTAGCCTAATACGTGATCTTGAGTAACTTTCATATGTCTTGACACACTTTTTTAAATTTTAGGGCAGAATCTAAGTATTTTACCATATTTAATTTAGGTTATGAGGGGTTTGTATTAAATTTTGGTGAGTTGTGTAAGTTTCTTATATTTTGGATGTTGAGCTTTTTCAGACATGGGGCTAGAATCAGTTTTCTTTAACCCAGTCTACTTTTACATTTCATTGATTGATTCCTTTGCTGTATAGAAGCATTTTTAGCTTTATATAGTCTCAGCTGTCTTTCCTTGCACAGTCTCAGCATATTCTATCTAAAACCATTGCCAACACCAATAGTAAAAATTCTTTTCTCATTTTCTTCTGGAATTTTTATGATTTTAGTTTATATCACAATGAGATATAACCACACGCTTGTGGGCTCAATCCTCAAAATGTTGGTAGGTAACTCATACCGCAGAGGATATGCAGAAAAGGAAACACTTGGACATCCTTTCCAGGAATATAAATTTGAATAGGCATTAAAAAAAACTATAAGGTTTTTTTTCAAAAAATTAGAACTAGAGATGCAATATGACCCAGATATTGAGAATATGCCTGTATTTTTAGGATTCTTCAGAAAAATAGAATACATAAAAAATGTACATGTGTATACAGAAGGGAGCTTATGATATTTACTCACATAATCATGGGAGTAATAATCACCAAATGTTTGCCTACATGATGGCAGCACTGGGAAACTGGTAACAGCTCAGTCCAAGAAGCTGGAAGCTTCACAATATGAGGAAGCAAATGAAGCAGCTGTGGTCCAGGATAGAGGACTTAAATGATCCCAGTAGATGAAAAAACAAATAACCTGATCAACAAGTGGGCTAAGGACCTGAACAGATACATCTCAGGAGAGGATATACAATCAATAAATATATGAAAAAATGCTCATCATCTCTTGGAATCAGAGAAATGCAAATCAAAACTACTCTAAGATATCATCTCACTCCAGTCAGAATGGCAGCTATTATGGAGAGAAACACCAATAAGTATTGGTGAGGATGTGGGGGAATGGTACACTCATACACTCCTGATGGGACTTCAAATTTGTGCAGCCAATTTGGAAAGTAGTATGGAGATTCCTTGGAAATATGGGAATGGAACCTCAATTTGACCCACCTATTTCTCTCCTCAGTCTAAGCACAAAAGTTTAAAAACATCATACTACAGGGACCCAGCCACAACAATATTTATGGCACCACAATTCACATTAGCTAAACTATAGAGCCAACATAGATGCCCTTCAGTGGATGAATAGATAAAAAATTGTGGCATATATACACAATGGAATTTTACTCAGCAATAAAAGAATAAAATCATGGCATTTGCATGTAAATGGATGGAGTTGGAGAAGATAATGATAAGTGGAGTTAGCCAACCCCCCCCCCCCCAAAAAAAAAAACAAAAAACAAAGCCTGAATATTTCCCTGACAAAGGGGGGCTGACTTATAGTGGAGTATGCAGGGGGAGCATAGGAGGAATAGATGAATTCTAGATAGGGCAGAGGGGTGGGAGGAAAAGGGAGGGGGACGGGGATTAGCAAGGATGGTAGAATGTGTCATACATCTAAAATACATGTATGAAGACTTGAATTGGGTGTCAACATACGTTGCATAAAAAAGATACAAAAATTGTGGTATATATGTGCATTAAGAATTGTAATGCAAAAGAAAAAAAAAAGAATAGCATTAACTTAGATTACGTAGAGGAAAGTGAAAGGATGGGAAGGCAGGGGATGTGGGAATAAGAAAGAATGAAACAGACATTAGTACTTTATGTATGTAAGTGACTGTATGACCCATGTGATTCTACAATATGTATACTCAGAAAAATGAGAAATTATATCCCATCTCTGTATGATATATCAAAGTATATAAATGCTTTGTACTGTCATGGATAACTAATTGAAACAAATAAAAATTTTAAAAAGACACAGGTAGAGCTAATGGCGCAAGTCCCCAAAGGTTACTTCAAGAAGCTTGGAGCATAAGTGAGTGACTGCTTCTCTTGCTTTTTTCCAAATCAAACCTATTGAACACCAATATATATGTTCATTACAGGTATTCCCCATGCTTTCTGACTCAGCCTTCTGGAAGCACACTCACAGACACCTGCAGAGATCTTCCACACTAATTCTCTGGGTATCTCAATCCACTCAAATGGACACCTGACATTAACCACTTCAAAAATTGAAGGAAATAAAGTCCATCTTTAGGAATATCTACCCTCCCAAGTTAACCGCCATACTATCCACAACCTAAATTTCCAAAGAGTAACTCAGGAAGAAGAACCTATGGTATATTACAGATAATAGAGAAAGAGAGATTTATCATTGTGTTTACACACAAATATATCAACATACATATATAACCTTTTCAGTTTTTTTTACAATTATTTTGAGACAAGGTCTTTTAAGGTGCAGTGGGTGTCACCAAGATGCGAGGCTGGCTCCAAGATAGTGCTTCTCCTCCCTCAGCCTATCGAGTCCCTAGCATGACAAAAGAAATGTGCCTCCACACCTCACTTATTACTCAACTTTAAAATAAGGATAATGTATATGGTAGTGTCGCCAAAATTTGAAGGCCAGCCTTAGTCATTTGGTAACATTCTGTCTTAAAACTGAAAAAGAAAATGATGGTGGATCTCTCTCACTGGTAAGGCAACCCTGGGTCGAAACCCCAGAAACAAATGAATATTCTCCAATAACACAGACAAGCTGGAGGACATTAGGCTAAGTGAGATGATTCCAGATGCAGAAATACATTGTATACTCTATGTTCAGAGCCTGGAAGAAAATAGAATGCATGTGTAGGGAGAGCCGGGTTGTTATCAGCCAGCATCATTAATAATATCGCATCATATACTGGAAATTCCAAAAGAGAGCAGGATTGTGTTCTTAGTGCAGAATTGGATAATTATGAGAGACGATGGGTTTTATCATCACATAGCAATTGCACATACTTATGGGATTCAGTGTGATGTTTATATATATGCAGATACATGTATTCATAATATCCAAACATCCTCTTCTGCCCTTGATGCCCCCCACACAGTTCTCAGCCATACTAATCACTATTGTACTTGCACATGATATCATATTAGTTAACATATGAGATGTAACACTATTGTGTATTTCTTCACTTAGCATGACATCATCCAATTTCATCTATTTTGCTGACCATTAGAGGAGTTTGTATTGATGGCTGAGTAAGACACCATGGTGAATATATAATATACTTTCTGGTGGATATGTTCAATTGCTTACCTACATCACTGGTTTTCTCTATATCTGTATTGTTAAACATACTGTTATTCAACTTGAATTTATGTAACAAAAGAATGCAACAACTACAAAAGAATGAAGAAACTGGGAGTGGGGGCACACACCTGCAATCCCAATGGCTTGGGAGGCTGAGGCAGGAAATTCACGAGTTCAAAGATAGACTCAGCAAATTAATAGGGACCTATACAACTCAGTGAGACCCTGTTTCTAAAAAAAAATTAAACATGACTGGGGAAGTGGTTTTGTGGTTGAGTGATACTGGGACCTATCCCTAGTATAACCCCCCCCCCCCCAAAAAAAAAGAATAAAGAAACTAGAAAACTATGTCCTAACCTGATTTTATCAAGTGAAAAGAAGCCAAGGCATAAGAAAAATCATATTCTTTAAGTTTGTTAATATAAAGTTAATAAGCTATCTCTTTGAATCTTTCACAAAGTGCAATATTTCGAGAGCATTCAGTAGGTTATATTACATGAAAAACTGCTCTTGTGCAAATAATGAAATAAAACCTTAGCCAGGTGTGGTGGTGCATGCCTGTAATCCCATTGTCTCTGGAGGCTGATACAAAGCCAGCCTCAACAACTAGGAAAGGACTAAGCAATTCAGTGAAACCCTGTCTCTAACTAAATTACAAAAAAACGATCAGTAATGTTGCTGAGATGTTGAGTGCCCCTGGGCTCAATCCACAGCATTAAAAACAAAAAACAAAGATAAAAAAGAAATAAGACATTAGGCTGCTGAACATTTGTATTTTCAGTGTTCCAAATATTTGGCCCAATACTCCCAAGTTCACTTCATCCATCAATTTATAATTGAAATCTCTAGTTATTTTTTTGTGAGAGCAAAGAGACAGAGATGTTCCTGAACCCTGCCATTCCTTTGCTAGTTTCTGCCATAAGCTAGGCAAAGATCTGCCCATTGTGATCCCCAAGGTACTGTGGCTCAGTCCTTTCTCTTCATGCAAGGATGCACCTTGAGGAGTGAATGTTGGCTTGACTGCTAAAGTGGGGAAGAGGTAAAAGGGAAGTAATGTGTGTGGGTGTGTGGGTAGATTGTGATAATGATGACTTCTGACCAAGTCCTACCCATGATCATCTCTTTAAAATGAATCCAGTAAATGGTTTATTTTCTTATATATCTTCTGGGATCCTGATCCTACAGTTAAATGTGAGGGACCCTATTCTCCATACCCAGGTAGCTTAGCATTGATTTTCTCAGTCTGCTGCCTCACACTTTGAAATACCTAGTCCCTCTTCCTCAGAGCCTTGACCTCATGTCTCTTTTGTTTATATTTTTAAGATCTGGGAAATCCACAAATAATAAGTTGCAGGTGAATCCACATTTGATGTTCCACTTCCAAGGATAAAGATAGATATTTTCTCTCATTGTGGCCTCTACCTTCTACCCACAAAATGGGGACATTATACACGTTTGCAAACCTATATATTATCCTGAGCCAACCTGTAATATGAAGGTCAAGAATTGAATCCCTGGGACTGGGGCTCAGAGTTACAGAACCTGCCTAGAACATGTGAGGCACTGGGTTCAATCCTCAGCACCACATAAAAATAAATATATAAATAAAGGTACTCTGTCCACTACAACTAAAGAAAACAAAAAAGACTAATCCCTACCAGGGTTGTGATGGCACATGCATTTAACCCCAGCTGCTCTGGAAGCCGAGCCTTGAGGGTCACAACTTTGAGTCTAGCCTCACTAACTTGGGAAGACCATATCTCAAAGAAAAATAAGAATGGGATAATGATAGAGCTCACTGGTAGACCATACCTAAGTCCTGTCCTCAGGATCACAGGGGAAAGTTTTTTATTTCCTATCTTTTTTCTATGAGTTAAGGTCCCCACAAAAATGAAGGTGGCTTAGGGATAATGGTATATTTTCTAAAAACAAGCCATGTTAAATGTTCAAGTGTTCACATTTCTTGAAAAATTCTCAAGTATTTTGCTTTTGATATTATGGTCATTAGAACTGTCTTTAATTTTATGTTTGCTACTTATTTTCTTATGCACATAAATAACTGATGATATTAAATTTTATTTCTGTACTGAGCTCATCTGTTGCTTCTAATAGTAATTAGTGAACTCCTACATTAAAAATATACACTTAAAATCCACTTCTACCTCATACCTCATATTGGAAAACCACAAAAGTTAGACAGCAAGAAACAGAAGTAAGTTTCAATACCACTTGACAAAGGCAAAGATACTGGTGAGAATCTCAGAAAAACTCTATTCCCTACAAGTCAGAAACCAAGAGAACAAGACCATAATGTCCCCCACACACATGATTTTATTCTGTTATTGCTGAATAAAATTCCATTGTGTATATATAACACATATTTTTTTATCCACTCATCCACTGAAGGGCATCTAGGTTGGCTCCACAGGACATCTGGGTAAAATGGTGGTTCCATTCTCAGATTTCCAAGGAATCTCCATACTGCTTTTCATATTGGCTGCACCAATTTGCAGTCCCACCAGCAGTGTATGAGTGTACCATTTTCCCCACATCCTCGCCAACACTTGTTGCTATTTGTTTTCATAATAGCTGCCATAATAAAATTTTTATTATAGTAAAATTCACAAACACACACACACACACACACACACACACACTCGGGTTTTGCTTTGGTGTCTCTGGACAAGACCATGTGGAGTAGGAACCTACAAACACGATGTCATCCTACTGCCAGTTAAGAGTAGGAATTGGTCCATGGGCAGGCCTCTGGAATCACCCACAGCATCTCCCATAAACTTGAGGATCAAAGGGGTGTGAGGCCTAGAGATGTCAGAGAAGCCTCACTGTTTTCCTCCCCCCTTCTTGATAGTGATTTCTGGGCCAATAAACTTTGCTCTACTTTGATTACATTTTATGTATTATCTAAAATCCTCTCTTGCAAGAACACAAAAGCCAAGAAACACCACCGAACCTCCATATCCCTGGGATCACAACCAGCTACAGTGTCAGATCTTTTATTGCTTTAGTTATTTACTCACTTCATTTGATCTATTTATTAATACAGGTGGGCACCAGCAACTGTTCTAGGTCCTGTTGGCAGGTAACAGTCACATACATACACACAGCATCCTAAGGGGAGACTGTTGAAACAGGAATTCTGACCTTTCATTGTTCATGAAGACTCACCCAATATCAGAACTTTTGAATATTGTATTTTGAGGCAGGGTCTTGCTAAAGGCCAACTGTGGCCTCAGACTTGAGATCCTCCTAGGCAGCTTTACAAATCCCTGGCCTTTATCGACATGTGCTACCAAACCTTGTCCTTTGCTTATTAAAAAAAATTTGCATAGCTGCTGGTTACCTCCCTCCAGTGACGTATGTGATATCAGACCCCAAACAATAAAAACCCCACACAATTCCAAAGCTCAAGTCTGACTCTGGCTGTGTGAGGTTGTGTAATGGGAAGGGATTCCAGGGAGAGAGAGGGACATCAGCTCAGAAAAAGTAGGTTCCTTGGTTTTCAAGGCAGAAAAGATCTTCATCATTGTCAGGCACGTGAACAGACCTATTTAGAAAACAGATGCACATTCAGGAAAGAAGGTGAGGGGCCGGGGTTTCAGTGAGGTTGGTAGTGTGCTTGCCCTGCATGCACAAGTTCATAGGTTCAACAAAAAGAAAGAAAGGAAAAATGTGAGAAAGCTCTAAAGGGAGAGACAGCAAATACATGGTCTGAGGTGTTGCTATTTGGAGAGGGACATTTAAGTGGGGCTGGACTAGAGATGGGGCCAGAGCAGACTTCTGTAATTTCTCACCCATTTTTCTAAGCTTGCTCATATCATGCTAGTATTTTGGGGGTCCAGGAAGCTGGTCTAGGGGAAATGCTGCATATCAGGGAGTTGCTTTTTTTATTTTAAATCTGATCTTTATTTTTAAAAATAGATTTTAGTTAAATAGTATACCTTTATTTTATATATTTCTTTTTAATGTGGTGCTGTGGATAGAACCCAGTGCCTCCCAGGTGCTAGGCAGGTGCTCTGTCACTGAGCCACAACCCCAGTCCCTTGTTTTTAATTTCAAGTTTTTGTGGGCATTCCTGCAATCTGGTGATTTATGAAACTTCTCCTTTGAGGTTCAGCGTGACTTTCTTCTTGGTATCCCAATATTTCTATCCCAACCAGACATGTTCCACGGTTCCTTATGGACCTCAAGTGTTGCTAGAGGAATGATTAAATGATCATTTAGTTATCAAAGCAAATAGGGCAGTGTTTTCAGGACGGAAGTCTTAAGAGAATGCTCATTATTAGATTTCTATTTTTACTTATCTATTTAGCCATGGACTCATATGGTTTTTGCAGTGATCCACAAATGGGGTCCACAAACAAGCAGAATTCAGAAACTTTTCATGTTGATGGCTCTTTTCAAATGGTTGCAGTCTGATTGAACCACATTTGACCCAGTGTAAACATTAAGATGCTTTTAAAGTGCTTATGAATTTTCCTGTCTAGAATACTGCAGAGGGTTTTGCCAGTTTTCTTGCCACATTGCTTACCTCATTGGTGTTGAAAAACCTCTCAAATGCAAGGAATGCACCCCAGAGGCAAGCTCCTGTAGCTGGCCACCCACAGACCCCCATACCCACCCATCCAATTCTCCATCCCCCTTTTACTGGATGTCAGGTGCTGTTGGATTATTAATTATTGGGTAAAACCCAGTGTTTTGTCCCCCAAAAGCCCAAGGTCTAGCTTGTTGTTTATTGGAAAGACTGGGTTGGTTATTCACTTTTCCTTGCCTCTCAAGACAAACCTGAGCTCCATCCAGGGACCTACATCTAATGGCACTGGTGGCTTAGTAAAATTTCTCATTTTGTTTAAGAGAACTAACAGCAAGAATAATTTCCCTCATGGGGGAAGGAGGGGTTCTGGTCCCAAGGTGTCCCCGGCTCTTTTCTTCTTCTCACCCACATAATCTTCTCATCATGGGCCAGACAACCATGTACTGCTCATCCCTGGAATCCTGGGCATGTGGCTTTACCTGCTCAGTCTTCCTTCAAGAGGAGTGTTCCCATTTCACAAATGCAGCAAAACTGGTCCCCCAAATACCTGGGCTGCTGTTACTGAGAAGCAAAAGAAAAAAAATACTGAAGATGGGGATTAGGGCTGGGGCTCAGCCGTAGAGTGCTCGCCTAGCACTTGAGAGGCCCTGGGTTCCATCCTCAGCACCACAAAAAATAAATGGATAGAATAAAGGTATTGGGTCCAACTCCAACTAGAAAGAATAGTTTATAAAATAAATACTGAAAAGGCAATGTATCTAGCAATTACAGAAATGCAAATGAAAACTGCACTGAGCTTCTCTTTTACTCCAGTTAGAATGGCAATTATCAAGAATACAGTAACAATAAATTAGTGAGGATGTGGGGTACAGGGAATGCTCACACCTTGTTGGAGAAACTGCACATTGGTGCAACCCCTCTGGAAAGCAGGATGTAGATTCCTTAAGAAACTAGGACTGGAACCACCTTCTGACTCAGTTATCTTACTCCTTAGCATAAAGAGGATAAAATCAGCATACTACAGGGACACAGCCACATCAATGTTTATGAGAGAACAACTCAAAATAGCTAAGCTATGGAGCCAGCCTAAATGCCCATCAACAGAAGAATAGATAAAGAAAATGTGGTATATATACATGGTGGAATATTACTCAGCTTTAAAAAAGGATGACTTCATAACATTGGCCAGTAAGTGAATGGATCTGGAGATTATCATGCTAAAGTAAAATAAGGCAATCCCCCCAAAGCAAAGGTCACATGTTTTCCATGACATGCTTTATCTATATCACAAGGAAGGTGGGAGGCAAAAAGAGAAGTTCTGTAGATGAGACAAAGGGGAGCAACAGGAAGGGAGGGGAGATAAGAACAGAAAAGACAGTAGCATGAAGTGACCATAATGTTTCTATTTAATTATATGAAAATACCTATGTGAATCTACCCATCATGCCCACTCACAAGAATGGGGTCCTAAGGAGAATAAGGTATATTTTATGTTTGGATAAGTTTACCACAATGACCCACTTGAATCAAAGTGTGGAATATGATACGTCAAGAAATTTGTAATGTTTTGAACAACCCACAATAAAAAATTAAAAAAAAAAAGTTTACCACAATGGATTCTATGGCCATGTATAACTAAGGAGAACCAATAATATAGAACAAGATTTAAAAGTACTGAAAAGGACCATGGGACCAAATTGATAGCATCCTAGCCGGATGAGGAAATGTCTTTAGGTACATTCCAGAATTTTCTAAACCGCTCCCCCACTGGATGCTGCCAAAGGTGTTGGAGCCTGTGGGAAGGTGGAGGTACAGGGCGCTGCATGAGTAGAAAGGACTCCCCCCGCATTCATCTGCAGGTGCAGAGGTCCCAGGGGCAGGTAATCTCGAGGCCTCCACGGTTAAGTAAGGCAGAGAGGAGCAGGGTGCATTCCAGTCTATGGAGTTATTTACCAAAATAGGAAAACCTGGAATTGGCTTTCCTGGACTCCCAATCAAACGCAAATTGTTTTTCCTTAAAGAGAGAGACCCCTGAGCCCCTCTTAAGGAGAAGACTTCTCTTATTATGTGACTTTTTGCACCACTGAATTGGGGGGACAAGATGCAGAGCTCTCTTTGGAAACACATCGTCTTTGTTTGCATCAAGGCAAGCAGGTAGGGTCTCTCTTTTTTTTTCTTTTTTCTTGATAAGTGCAGCATATTCAGCTGATAGTAAGGATGCAACCTGGGCAGGGGGTCTCTGGGTTTTGGAGGAGGCAGGATCCCATTGCCTGGGATCCAGGGGAACGGGTGGGATCCAGGAAGAGCACCCAGGGTGGCCTTGATCTGTGCAAGGCTGTTATCCTGAGGCCACCGCAGGTATTTCTCTTAAAAAGAAAGAAAGAAAGAAAGAAAAAAGTGGCACTCGCCTGTCCTTCCAGCTGCTGGGGAGGCTGAGGCAGAAGGATGGCGAATTCAAAGCCAGCCTCAGCAAAAGCAAGGTGCTAAGCAACACAGTGAGACCCTGTCTGTAAATAAAATTCAAACTAGAGCTGAGGAAGGAGCTCAGAGGTCGAATCCTCTGAATTCAACCCCCAGTGCGCCAGGGAGCAAGGGAGCCTGGGTTTAGGTGGGGTTTACTCAGTTCTGCGCTCCCGGGGTCTCTTCTGTGCTGATCTCCTTACTCTGCCTCCAGCCTCAATGTGGGCAGGAGAAAGATTCTACTCAGCTGGAGGAACATCAGCTCTCAGGCTGCCAACTGGGTGGTAAACTCCTCCAGGGCACCTGCCAGCACCCCCCACCCCCACCCCCCATGAGCCTAAACCAGCGCTGGCCATGATGCACTGGGCAGTTCCCAAGGGAGGAAAGGCCAGTTCTGCTTGGAGAATTTTGCACAGATGAACAGAAGACAAGTCAGCACCCGGAGACGCTCTGGGTGGTCTTATTATAGGAGGAGGCCCAGGTGATGAAACTATCAAGAAATGACTTCAATTTCCTAACATCAGAACCCAACAGAACTTAGAATTCTGGTCACCCTAACCCTAACCCAAACCCAATGCCCAGACCTCAAAAGGAAAAGAAAAAGAGCTGCACCCAAACCCTACCATTCTGGCCTCCTTCTTACCTGAAGCGGATATCACCCGCTGTCACTCAAAAAGAAGGCTCACTGGGCTCGGGCTGGGGAGAGCGGAGACTGACTGACGCCCTGTCCAATCAGAAACCCCGGTGCTGAGCGCTGTCCAATCCTGAGCGCAGCCAGCGAGCAGGGGGCGGGCCTCCGCGCTCGGGGTGGGATTTATTTCTCAGCGGTCAGTGCTTCTAGGATTCCTGCAGTTGGACTCCAGGCTTCCCTCCGTACCCGGGATCCCGCGTGGGCCTGCCATGCAGGGACTGAAGCTCCCCAGGGCAGGCTTGACTGATGGGCACCAGGAAATGGTGAGTGTGCAGTGGCATCTGGGGCCTGGACAGGGAGGCTCGGGAGGGAGATGGGGCAGGGAGGCGGTCTGGTGGGTCCTGCTGTGGTGGGAACCCGAGTTGGCCAACCCTGACTCTGGGCGCTCTTTGCGTCCACAGGTCTGAGCCCATTGGGGACAGCGCCCCTCAGTCCCCCTGGCCAGCCGGGTGGAGAGTGTGACAGTGGCGGAGACCCCTCGCAGCCTCCCCATCCCCTGGGGCAGCCTCAGCCCCTGTTCCAGTCCTAAGTGGCAGGTGAGCGCGGCTGCCCGGTGTCTTCCCGGGCTGTGGTGCCACAGGTGGGACCAGAGAATAATCAACTCCAAGCCAGGGGATGGCGCACACCTGTCATCCCAGTGGCTGGGGGTAGGGGGATGATGCGGGAGGACTGCGAGGTCAAGGCCAGCATTGGCAAGTGGGTGAGGCACTTAGAGACTCAGGGAGATCATGCCTCTAAATAAAATGCAAAATAGGGCTGGGGATGGGGCTCAGGGGTAGAGGGCCCCTGAGTTCAATGCCAGGTACCAAAAGAAAAAAAATCCAATCTCCAAACACCGTTTTCCTGCAGGAGGGGAGCTGCAGTGAACAGGGACCTCGCTTATTCCTGAGCTAGTTTTGTGGAGTATGTTTTTTTGTTTTGTAGTTAACAGAAGGGTGCCTTACCACTCAGCCATGTCCCTGGTAGTTTTTAGTTTTTATTCTGACCGCGGGTCTAGCTAAATTGCTGAGATTGGCCTGGTTAGGGTTGGATTTATAATGACTTTTCCGTTGCAATTAAGTATAGGATTTTCACATCCACGTGGGTTCGTGGGTGGACTTTATTGAGGTCGTATTCCTTGAAGATAATTGTAACAGTACAGCTTCCCAATGTACATGTTAGGTAATAACGTTTTTCCCTTATAATTAAAAAGTTTCTTGGTTAAGTTTACATATATTTAAATTTGTGGATGAATTTTAGGACTGGATGCTTCCATTAGGAGTAAAGCATGTTGGATTGTTTATTAGTGCATCATAGTTATACATAATACCACATGCATATGGCACCCGTGTAGAACTTACCCATGGTATTTTATACTATTTTTAATCTGAATATCCCATGACTATTAATGTATTATTCTGGTCCTATGAACTGATTGCAACAAGTCCCTGCAGTGGGGAAATATCATGTGTCTGTAATGGCAAAACAGTTTCCACAAATAGTTAAGAAGCACTTAAACTCCTTGAGTTTATTAGAATTCTTATGTTTCCTATCTTCATTGATACTATTACATTTTCTCTCTGATAGGGTTTTATTTCACATTTCTCGGGTTTCTAAAGATGCTGGATTCTTCTTATTCTTCTTATGGAACACATGGATATCTCCTGTACAAATTGGCAGCTCAAGTCTCCTCCCTGAATTTCTTCTGTGGTGGATTTCAGAGTGTCATGACTGTGAGAATCACCAGTGTGTGGGCCCTTTTCCTACCCAAGGGGGCTGGGATCTGCATGGGTCTCAGTGTTTTCTTCCCCCCTGAGCTTTTCTTTATTTTGGGGGGGGGCAGGGGTGCATAGTGTATTGAACACAGAGGTCCTTTCCCACTGAGCTACATCCCTCCTACTTTTTATCATTTATCTTGAGACAGAGGCTGACACTGACCTTGAACTTGGGCCTCAGCCTCCTGACTGGCTGGAATTACAGGTGTGTGCCCTTTTGCCTGGTTCCCCCTGAATGTTCTAAATGTAAGGGAAGCAAAATGTCAGATCCAGAACCCGTCTCCCAGATGAAACCTGTACATATGTATCAATGAATTCCTCAAATTCAAGTCCCCTGTCCCCATTTCCAGTAAAAATATATGTGTGCATGTGTGAGTGTGCATGTGTATTCTCCCTTTATTTCCCAAGCCAGACACTTTGTCAGAATGTCTTTGGGCTGAGTGTCCCCACTGTGGACTGCATGTCCCAGGGGTTCTCATGCCCTCTGAGATTTTCCTGGTCCTGTTTTGGCTCTGCCTGACATGAGCATCCCACACCTGGCACATCTGAGGTCTCCTGAGCATCTGGTAAATATCAGCCACCTGTGGAACTATGAGCAGGTGTATTTTGGGGAAGTAGTTTCTCAGGGGAGTAGGTGACTGCCCTGTAGCTGGGAAGAGTCTCCTTATCCAGAAGCCACTTCAGATGTTCCCTGGTCCTGGCTCCTGTGGATCCTGGAACAGCGATGGGCATGCAGCCATTTATGAACACACTGGTTCAAGTTCCTTTGGAAATGCATCCAGAGTGGTTGTTACTCTGTTAGCTTTTAAAGAACTCCATGCTATTTTTAAAAATGGCTGAACTAAGCTTATATTCTAGCCCCGTGTGAGCGGGTCTTGCTCCATATCCATGTCATTGGAGGACTGGTTCCTTCACCTGTTTGGTAGCAGCCTTCCCCACAGCTGGGCTCAGGCTGCAGAAGGTCTCCTACTTGGCTGGTGACTGAATTCCTGACGCAATTGGTTAGAACCCAGGCTGCCTGTGCTCACTGCAAGAAGGTGGTGTGAGCCTATTCTAGAAAGAAACAGGGAGCTGTGGTTTTGACCCCTTTTGATTCACTCCTTGTGGGGATTGTAGCCCAGGGAAATACTTACACACCAATGTGAAGCCCCTCCTTTGTGATCCAGGGAGATTTGCACATGCACAGTTGCCATTGCTCCCAAAGCTTGGTGGGTTAGGATGGAGTCCATGGAATGGGGAAAAATGTTGGGACCCTGAGTGCCTGGACATACTCCTTCCAGAAAGAACTGGTGAGACCTAGAGTCATTACTGAGGTAGGGGGGAGAGGGCTCAGGCAGGGCTGCTGGATGGACTACATTTGTCCGATCTACCCTCAGGGACTGGCTAGAGAGGAGCTCAGCTGTTAGCAACCACAGTTTGCAGATCATGCTGGCAAATCCCTTCTAGGGATAAACTGGGACTCTTGATCTCACTCCCCTTCTACCATGGTAAATTTTCAAACTGTTTGCTTTGGTCCCTTCTTCAATGAAAAGGAAATTATGGTGAAATTTTGATGGGGTGTTATCATAGATGAACCTGAGAAAAGAGGCCATCTTTATAAGGAGGAATTTTATCATTCAGTCTCTTATGTGCTGATATGTATTTGCATTTTTTTCAAATTCTGCAGGTGTCCTTTTAAAAATATGCTTATATGTGAAATGTGACATGACCTACCACAGCCATAGAAAGCCACCCCTTTTCTCTCATCCTGATACTTGTGTATATCCAGCTTTTTCTTCTGGGCACCAGACAAATTGCGTTTCCAGCTACAAGTCATTTAGTGTTCAATGTGCTCCATTTGTGACTCCAATCAGTCTTCCTGTACCCTGGGTGACATTGGATTGGGGTATTCTGTCCCAATTATGTGGCACATTGCTCAAGGCAGGACTAATGCCTACGTGTCCCTCAACTTTGCCTGCCTTTCGAATGGTAGAGATTTTCTCAGTGGTCCAATGCATATGTCTCTCAATCCGTGTATAACTTTATTTAAGGGGGACTCAAAACAGAAGTAGGTATTTATTTGGTTTATTCATGTGTGGAGAGAATCCAGGAGCCTCCTATTCTGGTATAATTTTGAAAAAGAATCCTCCTCAATATGTGCTTCTTTGGGGTGCTGGAGTGTAATCCAGTACCACGCACATCCTGCACCCAAGCCCTACTAGTGCTCTGCGCCTCCAGTTCCCACACCTCCCTTCATGTTGGATTGTCTTGTTCATTCACATCAAATCCTCTGCTGGAGATGGATGCATTTATCTAGGCCTTTTCAGTGCACTTAATAATAAAAATGACATTTACATACATGCGGAGTCATCTATGAAATTTCTGCATTGTGCAAATTTTTTGGTCCTCAAGCTTCTGCAATATGATAATTTTATAATATGCATTAGTGCCTAGTAATGATAGCTCCTGCTTTTGCTCTTATAGTTCAGAATTCTTGGCTAATTTCATATCAATATAAATAGGAGAATTTTCAAACTGTTTGCTTTGGTCCCTTCTTCAATGAAAAGGAAATCATGGTGAAATTTTGATAGGGTGTTATCATAGATGAACCTGAGGGAAGTGGCCATCTTTATAAGGAGGAATTTTATCATTCAGTCTCTTAGGTGCTGATCTGTATTTGCATTTTTTTCAAATTCTGCAGGTGTCCTTTTAAAAATATGCTTATATGTGAAATGTGACATTTATGTGACATCGATATAAAACTGACAAGGTGTTTCATAGTATTTGTCAAACTGTATGCAATATGGCAAACAAAATGTGGCTGATTGCCAGAAATGGTTATTTCTGGATGGAATTTCCAGGGTGTCCTATCACTGAACTATATCCTCAGCCCTTTTTAAAATTTTACTTAAAAAAATTTAAAAATTTTAAATTTTTTCTTAATTTAATTTTTTAAAATTTCTATTGCCTACTTTTTAAAAAAATTAGGCAGGTTTCACTCAGTTGCTGGAGTCAGCTTCACAATTGTGATCCCCCTGCCTCAGTCTCTAGACCACTGGATATATGAGTTGTGTAGCACCACATGCACCCTATCTCACAATTTCTTTCTTTTAGATATTTTTATGTCATGATTTAATTTATATATATATATATATATATATATATATATAGTATTTATTATTTTTAAATACACAATAACAGTGGAATGCATTACACTCCTTATTAAACACATAGAGCACAATGTTTCATATCTCTGTATAAAGTATGTTCACATCAATTTATGCCATTATACATGTACTCATTTCTTTCTGCATTACAATTCTTAATGCACATATATACCACAATTTTTCATCTCTTTGTATATAAGGTATGTTGACACCCAATTAAAGTCTTCATACATGTATTTTGAATAATGATGTCGACCATATCATTGTATAATGATAACCATCACGTTCCACCATCCTTGCTAATCTCCTTCCCCCTCCATTTTCCTCCCACCCCTCTTCCCTATCTAGAATTAATCTAATCCTTCCATGATCTTCCTCCCTACACAACTGTGAGTCACCCCCGTATATCAGAGAAAATATTTGGCATTTGTTTTTTTGGGATTGGCTAACTTCACTTAACATAATATTTTCTAACTCCATCCATTTACTGGCAAATGTCATGTTTTTATTCTCTTTTAGTGCTGAGTAATATTCCATTGTGTATATGTGCCACATGTTTTTTATCCATTCATCTACTGAAGGGCATCTAGGTTGGCTCCACAGTATAGCTATTGGGTATTGTGATGCTATAAACATTGATGTGGATGTGTCCCTGTAGTGTGCTGTTTTTAGGTCCTTTGGGTAAAGTCAAAGAAGAGGAATAGCTGGGTCAAATGGTGGTTCCATTCCCAGATTTCCAAGGAATCTCCATACTGCTTTCCATATGGCTGCACCAATTTGCAGTCCCACCAGCAATTTATGAGTGTGCTTTTTCCCCTGCATCCTCGCCACCATTGCTGTTGTTTGTCTTCATAATAGCTGCCATTCTGACTGGAGTGAGATGATATCTTAGTTTTTATTTGCATATTTCTCTGATTGCTAGAGATGATGAACATTTTTTCATATATTTGTTGATTGATTGTATGTCCTCTTCTGAGAAGTGTCTGTTTAGGACCTTGGCCCATTTGTTGAGTATTTGTTTTTTTGGTGTTAAGATTTTTGAGTTCTTTATATACCCCAGAGATTAGTGCTCTATTTGATGTGTGAGGAGTCAAGATTTGCTCCCAGGATGTAGGCTCTCTAATGTGTTTTTTTTTTTTTATAAAAAAACTTTTTAGTTGGAATTCCTTTCATGTGTTGATTCTTGGTTTTAATTCTTGTGCTATAGGAGTCTTATTAAGGAAGTTGGGGCCTAATCACACATGATGAAGATTAGGGTCTATCTTTGCTTCTGTTAGATGCACAGTCTCTGGCTTAATTCCTAGGTCCTTGATTCATTTTGAGTTAACTTTTGTGCATGGTGAGAGATAGGGGTTCAATTTCCTTTTGTTGCATATGGATTTCCAGTTCTCTCAGAACCATTTGTTGAAGATGCTATCCTTTCTCCAGTGCATGTTTTTGGCACCTTTGTCTAATATAAGGTAGTTGTAATTTTGTGGGTTGGTCTCTGTGTCCTCTGTTCTGTACCATTGGTCTACCAGCCTGTTTTGGTGCCAATACCATGCTGTTTTTGTTACAATTGCTCTTTAGTATAGTTTACGGTCTGGTATAGCGATACCACCTGCTTCACTATTCCTGCTAAGGATTGCTTTGGCTCTTTTGAATCTCTTATTTTTCCAGATGAATTTCATAATTGCTTTTTCTATTTTCATGAGGAATGCCATTGGAATTTTGATCAGAATTGCATTAAATCTGTATAGTGCTTTTGATAGTAAGGTCGTTTTGATAATATTAGTTCTGCCTATGCAAGAGTAAGGTAGATCTTTCCATTTTCTAAGGTCTTTGATTTCTCTTTAGTGTTCCGTAGTTTTCATTGCATGGATCCTTCACCTCTTTTTTTGATTCCCAGGTATCTTTTTCTTGAGGATATTATGAATGGGGTAGTTTTCCTCATGTCCCTCTCAGAGGATTTGTCACTGATATAAAGAAATGCCTTTGATTTGATTTATGGGTGTTGATTTTATATTCTGCTACTTTGCTGAATTCTAGTTCTAAAAGTTTTCTCATGGAGTTTTTTTGGGTCTTGTAAGTACAGAATCATATCATCAGCAAATAGTGTTAGTATAAGTTCTTCTTTTCCTGTACTTATTCGTTCAATTTCTTTCATTTAATTGCTCTGGCCAGTTTTTTAAGAACTGTGTTAAATAGAAGTGGTGAGAGAGGGCATCCCTCTCTTGTTCAGATTTTAGAGGGAAGGCCTTCAATTTTTCCCCATTTAGAATGATGTTGGCCTGGAGCTTAGATTAGAGAGCCTTTACAATGTTGAGGTAAGTTCCTGTTATCCACAGTTTTTCCAGTGTTTTGAACATGAAGGGGTGCTGTATTTTCTCAAATGCTTTTCTGCATCTATGGAGATGACCATATGATTTTTATCTTTAAATCTACTGATGTGACGAATTACATTTATTGATTTCTCTATGTTGAACCAACCTTGCATCATGGGGATGAATCCCACTTGATCATGGTGCACGACCTTTTTGATATGTTTTTGTAATTGATTTGCCAGAATTTTATTCAGAATTTTTGCATCTGTTTTTTAGAGATATTGGTCTGAAGTTTTCTTTCTTTGATGTGTCTTTGTCTGATTTTAAAATCAAGGTGATTTTAGCCTCATAGTTTGGAAGTGCTACCTCATTTTCTATTTTACAAAATAATTTCATGAGTATTGGTGTTAGTTCTTCTTTAATGGTCTTGTATCCATTGAGTCATGGGCTTTTTTTTTTCTTGTTTTCTTTTTTTTTTGGTTGGTGGGCTTTTGGTGGTGTCTTCTATTTCATTGCTTTAAAATGATCAGTTTAACTTGTGTATGTCATCCTCACTCAGTTTGGTTAAATTATACGATTGTAGACATTTGTTGATGTCTTCAGTATTTTCTGTTTTATTGGAGTAAAATTTTCAAAATAATTTCTAATTATCTTGTGTATTTCTCTAGTGTTCATGGTGATATTTCCTTTCTCATCATGGATTTTAGTAATTTGAGTTTTTCTCTTTCTCTACATTAGTATGGATAAGGGTTTATCAAGTGTATTTATTTTTTTCAAAGATCCAACTTTTCATTTTGAAAATTTTTAAAAAAGTAATTAATGTATAAAAAATATATGCAGCAAAATGTATTATAATTCTTACTACACAAGTACAGCACAATTTTTCATATCTCTGTAAAGTAGGTTGACACCAATTTGTGTCTTCATACATGTACGATGGATAATGATGTCCATCATATTCCATCATCCTTGCTAATCCCTGCCCCCTCCCTTCCCATCCCTCTGACCTAAATATAATTCATCTATTCCTCCCATGCTCCCACTCCCTACCCCAGTATATTCAGCCTTCTTATATCAGAGAAAACATTCAGCATTTGTTTTTTGGAGTTTGACTAACTTCATTTAGCATTATATTCTCCAATGCCATCCATTTACCTGCAGATGCCACGATTTTATTCTGTTTTATTGCTGAGTAATATTCCATTGTGTACAGATGCCACATTTTCTTCATCCATTCATCCACTGAAGGGCATCTAGGTTGGCTCCACAGTTTGGCTATTGTGAATTGTGCTGCTAAAATTATTGTGGCTGTGTCCCTGTAGTGTGCTGTTTTTAAGTCCTTTGGGTATAAACCGGGGAGTGGGATAGTTCGGTCAAATGACGGTTCAATTCCCAGTCACTTTGTCAATTTTTAATTGCTTCTTTTGTTTCAATTTCTTTGATTTTAGCTCTGATTTTAATTATTTCTGTCCTTTATTCTTTTGGTGTTGATTCATTTTTTTCCTAGGGCTTTGAGATGTAATTTTAGGTCATTTATTTGACTTTTTCTTTTTTTAAGGAATGAACTCCATGCAATGAACTTTCCTCTTAGTAATGTCTTCATAGTGTCCTAGAGATTTTGATATGTTGTATCTGTGATCTCATTCACCTCTAAGAATTTTTAATCTCCTTTTTGATGTTTTCTGCAACCCATTGTTCATTCACTAGCATATTATTTAGTCTCCAGGTGTTGGAGTAGCTTCCATTTTTATCATTGATTTCTAATTTCATTCCATTATGATCTGATAGAATGCAGGGTAGTGTCTTTACTTTTCCGTATTTGCTTGGAGTTGTTTTTTGGCATGACATATGGTCTATTTTAGAGAAGGATCCATTTGCTGCTGAGAAGACAGTGTCTTCGCCTGTTGAAGGATGAAATAGTCTATGTATGTCAGTTCAATCTAAGTTATTGATTGTATTATTGAGTTCTGTATTTTCTGTTTGGCTTTTGTTAGGAAGATCTATCCAGTGGTAAAAGAGGTGTGTGAAAGTCACCCAGAATTATGGTCTTGTGGTCTACTTGGCCCTTGAACTTGAGAAGAGTCTGTTTGAACATAGATGATCCATTGTTTGGGGCATAAATATTTATAATTGTTCTGTCTTGTTGGTGTATGTTTCCCTTCAGCAGTATGAAAGGTCCTCCTTTATCCCTTTTGATTAACTTTCACTTGAAGTCCACATTATTTGATATAAGGATGGAAACCCCTGCTTGCTTTCACATTCCATGTGAGTGGTATGTTTTTAAAAATATTTTTTGTAGATTGAAACAATACATTCATTTTATTTATTGATTTTTATGTGGTGCTGAGGATCGAACACAGGGCCTCACAGGTGCTAGGTGAGAACTCCACCACTGAGCCCCAGCCCCAGCCCAAGATATATATTTTTTTCCAACCTGTCACCTTCAGTGTGTGGGTGTCTTTTCCTATGAGATGAGTCTCTTGGAGGCAGCATTTTATTGGATCTTGTTTTTAAATCCAATCTGCCAGTCTTTTGATTGCTGAGTTTTGGAAATTAACATTCAGAGTTATTATTGAGACATGATTTGTATTCCCAGTTATTTTTGGTATTTAACTTGATTTGGTTTCTCTTTGATGGGTTTTTCCTTTAGAGTGATACTTCCCTTTTCTAATTTTCATTGTTTTTCATTTCCTCCTCATGGAATATTTTACTAAGGATGTGCTGTAGTTCAGGCCTTCTAGTTGTAAATTCTTTTAAATTTGTGTATCATGGAAGGTTTTTATTTTATCATAAAAATAGCTTCTAAATTGAAATTCAGTTGCTAATCAAAATTTAAGTTTGCTGGGTATGATTCTTGGTTGGCATCTGTTTCTTTCAGGGCTTGGTATATGTTGTTGTAGAATCTTGTAGATTTCAGGTTCTCCATTGAGAAATCAGAGATCCTGATTTGTTTCCCCCATATATAATCTGATTCCTTTCTCTTGTGGCTTTTAAAATACTCTGTTTCTCCTGTATGCTACATGTTTTTCATTATGATGTGCATTGGTGTGGATCTGTTGTGATCTTGTTCATTTGTTGTCCTGTACTCTCTTTGTATTTGATTTTCCAATTCACTCTACATGTTTGGAAATTTTTACGATATTATTTCATTGAATAGATTGTCCATTTGTGTAGTTTGGACCTCTAAGCCTTCCTCTATCCCAATAGTTGTTAAATTGGCTCTTTTCATGTTATCTCATAATTCTTGAATCTTCTGCTCATGGTTTCTTTCCATCTTCACTGGGGTCAACTTTATTTTTTCAAGATTATATATTTTTCCTTCAATGTCAGAGGTTTGGTCTTCCAAGTGATCTATTCTGTTGGAGATGCTTCCTATTAAGTTCTTAATTTGGTTTACTGTTTCCTTCATTTCAAGGATCTCTGTTTTTTTTTCAGAATCTCTATCTCCTTATTGAAGGAAACTTTTGCTTTCTGTATTTGCTTATGTAGCTCTTTATCAAAATGATCCTCTGCTGCCTGTATTTGCTCTTATATCATCCTTTAATTCACAGAAAATTATGTACCTCCTCCACTCCTTCCCTGTTTTTTCTCCTGCTGTTCTGACCATGGATTCTAATAATGCAGCATCTTTGTTTAGGGCACATTCTTGTTGGTTTTTCATGTTTTTCATGCATCTTCCCTTCCATCTCTCTGTTTTCAAGGTGTTACAATTTTTATCCTGTAGGCTTATACTGTCCCCAACGGGTTCCAATAACTTTCTTTTTTAAAAATTCATTTATTTTTTAAATACATGACAACAGTGGAATGCATTACAATCCTTATTACACACAGAGCACAATTTTTCATTCCTCTGTATATAAAGTATATTCATGCTAATTTATGCCATTCTACATGTACTCATTTCTTTCTGCATTACAGCTCTTATCGAACACAATTTTCATATCTGTTTGTATATAAGGTATGTTGGCACCAAATTCAAATCTTCATCCATGTGTTTTTGAATAATGATGTTGATCATATTCCACCATCCTTGCTAATCCCCTTCCCCCTCCATTTTCCTCTCTCCCCTCTTCCCTATCTAGAATTAATCTAATCCTCCCATGCTCTCCCTCCCTACCCCACTGTGAGTCACTCCGCATATATCAGAGAAAATACTTGGCATTTGTTTTTTTTGGGTATTGGCTAACTTCATTTAACATAATATTCTCCAACTCCATCCATTTACTAGCAAGCACAATGTTTTTATTCTCTTTTAGTGCTGAGTAATATTCCATTGGGTATATATATCCCATTTTCTTTATCCATTCATCCACTGAAGGGCATCTATGTTGGCTCCACAGTTTAGCTATTGTGAATTGTGCTGCTGTAAACGTTGATGTGGCTGTGTCCCTGTAGTATGCTGTTTTTAATTCCTTTGGAGATAGACTGAGGAGTGGGATAGCTGGGTCAAATGGTGGTTCCATTCCCAGATTTCCAAGGAATCTCCATACTGCTTTCCATATTGGCTGCACCAATTTGAATCCCCACCAGCAATGTATGATTGTGCCTTTTCTCCCACATCCTTGCCAATGCTCATTGTTTATATGCATAATAGCTTCCATTCTGGCTGGAGTAAGATGAAATCTTAGTTTTGATTTGCATTTCTCTAATTATTATGCTGAACTTTTCATATATATTTGTTGCTCAGTTGTATATCATATTCTGAGAAGTGCTTGTTCAGTTCCTTGGTCCATTTATCAATTGAGTTATTTGGTTGTGTGTGTGTGTGTGTGTGTGTGTGTGTGTATGTGTGTCAAGATTGAGTTCTTTATATACCCTAGAGATGAGGGCTGTATGTGATGTGTGAGTGGTAAGAGTTTGCTCCCAGGATGTTGGCTGTCTCTTCACCTCACTGATTGTTTCTTTTGCTGAGAAGCTGTGCAGTTTTGATCTGTCTACTTATTGATTCTTGGTTTTAATTTTTATGCTATAATAGTCTTAATAAGGATGTCGGGGCTTATAAGTGACATCAGAATTAGGTGAAAGACTGCAATTTTGAGACCCGAAGTAGTGACACTTGTGCCAACCAGTGTCAAAAACATATTCTTTTAAAAAATATTTTTTAGTTGTTGATGAACCTTTATCCTTTATTTATATGTGGTGTTGAGGATTAGACCTGGTGCCTCACACATGCTAGTCAAGAGCTCTGCCACTGAGCCACAACCCCCATTTGATTTTCTGCAAATTCACACATTTTCTTTTAGAAAAATAAATTTTAAAGAACATTGTAGGTGAGGACTTTAAACTGACTCCAACTATGTGTCTGTTAACTTGTGAGAATTGTGACTCTGGAAGACTAACCATTTCCTTTCTCTGCAAAAGGGATCTGAGATGTGTGGACTTTAGAGAATTATTTTGTTATCTGCCCAGAATTACCTGACTCTCTGCTTAGGAATGAGCCACAGAAGGCCACAGTGTTACAGAGAGGGTTCTCCACAGTTTGGAAAAAATATTTATTGTAACATGTCAGGAATTTTATTTTTTGCTTTTTGTGAACAGTGACTATAATCATCTACTAACCTGATTTGTCTTGTTGTTGTTCCTTTCATAAAGTCTTGATACCATACAATTCCAATTGGCTCAAGTATTTAAACATTTTGCTATTGAAGATTTTTAATTGGTTATTTGTGTAGATGGGGTGATTATGCTCTGATGTCAAGATAATTCTTCCAATAAAGTAGCTGTGTTTAAGTAATTAGGATCCATCCACACGTAGAAAACCCATGTGGACACTTGTGGTGTGTCTTACTGATCTCATCTTCTTTTTGCACACAGAGATGATGATAGCCCTGTGACTTTTTATGACTCCTAATTTTATTATGTATTTCTCAAAGCCATCATTTTCCTTGGTTATATATCCTTGGTTGTATGAGTTTTAAGTAACTTATTGTTACCATTATTTTTCCATTACAATTATATTAAAAGGTCTTTGTTCTTTTATTATCCATTTCTTTGTCTCAGTTTTTGAACACATACATGCTGCTGTCTGGGCCTCTATTGTACCAAATTTATTCACTCGTTGAACTGCTTATAGAACTTAATATTTCAAGTGTGTCTTTTCATGAGGTGGAAGTGTCACTTTACATGTCTCCAAACATTAATATTTTATGAATATTTTACACATTGCGAATGTGTCATGGATGATACTTGAAACTAATTGTTTTGGGGAGCTGAATCTAACTCATGGATACAAAGCAAAAAGAATAACTCCCAGACTGTTTTCAAAAGCTTTTTTACCACTTTTTGTCTCCCTTGGGCACAATCACCTTATGAGTATATCTTTGACAAGTCTGATTTGCATCTGGAATGTCCCCCAAAGTTCATTCACGGGTGGCAGAAAAGTGAGGAGTTCGGCTTTTATTCAGTTCTTGGATTGTGGTATATATCTTTGACTTCACTCTGATATGGAATATATATACTGTTTTAGGACTTACTTTCCATTATCTAATTCAGAGGAAAATACGTATCTTATTACATAATTAAAGTAACTCTCCTACATGACAGTCAGTTCTACTAACTCTTAATCCAAACTAAACACTGAATAATGGTTTTGTCCGTGTGCTATTGATCTACCAATATTTTTTAGGAGCCATTGACATTCAGGGATGTAGCTATTGATTTCTCTGAGGAGGAATGGGAATGCCTGGATCCTACTCAGCAGAATTTATATAGAGAAGTGATGTTGGAGACCTACAACAACCTGGTCTTTGTGGGTGAGCATAACTTTTCTTCAAAATTCCTAATTATTATTATTTAATTTTCTTCCCTTGAAGTATATCTTTTGGGAACTTCACCATAAAAATTGGATGATTCAGATTTGTGTTTTCAATAAAAAAGATGGGGTAGTTCTTGGTGCTGACAAGAAAATATTACGTTTCTTTTCATCCTTAATGTTTTCCTTTGTTGGCATGATGTACCTCCTTCACTTGACATATGGTTGACTTAGAGAAATGCAGTCATGTCAAATACTGTGGCCCACATATAGCAGAGGACATAGTTGAGGTAGAGGAGGAAGCCTAAATTCAAAAAGTTTGATTGAGAAGTTATCCAGCAGAGAAGATTTTTGGGAAGCTTGAATTTCTTTCTCTTGTGATCATAGAAGAATCTCTCCTGTGTTTTGTGCTTTCAACTAATCTAGTCTCCTGCTTTTCCTCCAGTAATGTCTCTGTACATGCAAATTAACAACAAAACACTCCCCTTGCCTTGTGAGTGTCGATATTATCTGACAACTCTTCCATAATTTTTAAAGATCTTTTTAGTTGTTAATGAAATTCCCATTTATTCATATGTGTTGCTGAGGATCAAACCCATGGCCTCATACATGGTAAGCAAGCCCTCTACCAGTAGTCCATAACTCCAGTCCCTCTTCCATTATTTGCAGGAATTTTTTGTACATTTCTGGAGACCACTAGGTCAACCCATTGTAATACATTAATATCACAAGTCAGTTTCTCTAAACTGATTTGTACATTTTTTTTTCACTAAAATTTCCTTATCAGAGTTCTTTCTGATATGTGTAATGGAGTTTTTGTGAAATTATCTGCCATGGAATGAAAGTCAAGATGGACAAAGACTGCTCTTTTGAGAGATGGTTTAAGTTGTATTTGAATAAGAGGATTTGTAAAATAACACATCTGTGTATATTGATAATTTGATTGGTTAATTTTTTCCTTATTTTCTCATTGTGTATAGTAGATTCTGTGTTGCAGACTGGGTTTGCCCATATCAGTTCATTGCTTCACAAATTAAGATATGCATGACTCTTGTTTGTATTGCCAATAATGTTATATGTGCTTTTGCTTGTATAAATATTAAGCCTCTTTTTGTCTATGACTTTTATATTTGATCTTGATTGTCTTTTAATCTGCCCATGTACGTAGAAATTGAAATTTTCTATATGTAAATGTAATGGGGATTGATGGCAGTGATACTCTAATGCTGAACTACACCCCAAGCTCCTTTTCACTCATATTTGGAGAGAGGTTCTCACTAAGTTATTGAGGATGTCTTGAATTTGCAATTCTCCTACCTCTGACTTCCTAGTAGCTGAGATTACAAGCATGCCCATCATTTGTATATTGATGAGTTTGTTCTTATGTATAGGATAAAGACCACATTATTTTCAATGAAGGTTTGAGAAAAGTTGCAAATCTCTTTTATGTATTGTTTGTAATTTTCATTATGATCAAAACTACAAAATAAAACTTACTGTCTCCAAGAATTTAAATATACAATTCAGTAACATTAATTCAAATTTTTATGCAATATATCTCTAAAAAGTTTAGATCTCAAAAAAAACTATGCCTAGGAAGCAAGGATTCATTTCTGTCTCCCCATCACAAAACCATTCTCTTTTGTTCAGAAAGCTGCTCCTTTAGTTTAGAGATGTCATACTTGTAGAATTCTGCAGTATTCTTTCTGTGACATTTCAGTTAACCTAGTGTGTATACATTTTGTAAAATATATAATTAGAATAAATTCTTTGACTTCAAAGTTCTATAGTTTCTATATTCCACATTGGCTCATTGTTCTTTTCAAAGGATATTTGTTTTGAATCCCCCATGATGGCTCTATTGAATAACAATGTCAAAACACTGGTGTGCAATGTTATTAATTTGCTATTGATGTGAAGGTTATTGCCACACTCACTAAGAAGTCCGTCTATCTAACTCCATGTCTGCATTTACAATTGAATGTTGTAAATTTTAGTATATTTTGAAGCAGGGAAATAGTCTTATTTGTACTTTGAGTGATATTCATACAATTTAAAGGTTAGATTTTTCTGCAAAAAAAAATATATTTTTAACAACGGGAGTCTGATGCATATTACCTGGAGTCTCTAGTTAACTTTAAGTAGTATAAACATCTTTTAAATTTATCTTTCAATTCTTGATCAACAACATGCCCAAGAGTGTTCAATCAACTGACACATATTTAGGGATTTTTGAACATCCCTATCACTTTGACGTCAAATTTTTATTCCATGTTGGTTACAAAATAACTATCACTTAAATGTTTATTAACCTTTGTTTTAACACATAAAATTGGTGTATCCAGCATAATATCCCACTTGTGATTAAGAATAGGGATTCTATAAATCTACAATTGTTTCAAATATTTTCAAAGTCTTATGCTTTGCAATTACCATTTTGCTTCACTGTATTTCCCTTTTCAGTAAGTGGGGATTGATGTCTCCTAGAATGACAGCGATTCTTGGTTTTCATTCAACTCTCTCAATGTTTTCTTTGTGTGTTTGGGAAGTATGATATATGTTGCAAATGTATTTACTCTTAATTCAGAACCTGGGGAAATGTTCTTTTTCTTTATTTTGCTTCTTTATAAAGTCTTTTTTCAAATTTAAAATTATTTCTATGTCCTAATACTGTCTTAAACTGTGTTTTGTATACTATAATTTAGACTGCACAGGATTTTTTGGTCACTTTTGTATGTGTCATGCTTGTATCCCTTGGCTTTCAGTATGTGTGTGTCCTTTGATTTAGAGTATACTGTGGACTACCTAGAGTTATAATTTTTAGAGGTAATTCAGATAGCCAAGGTTTGTTTTCATCAGAATTTTGTAATCTTGAATTTGCCAATAAAAATATCTAAAAATGAAGAATCTCCTACTCATACTTTGTATGAGGATCAACTTGACTTCACTTTTTAAAAAATTCAATATATTTGTGGCTTTTCAAAACTATATTATTGTTATAGGTATATATGTCTATTAACAGTTTTGCTTTTATGCTTTTCTTTCAAATTCTATTTCAAATTTTTTTGTGTCCCATTATTACAATAAAATCAATTGTTTGAGCCAAGAAATGTTTAGAATTTCCTATGACTTGTGTTGCTGTGCACACTTACATTTCAGTATGAAGATTACCTTTCATACTTTTTTGGAGAACAGATCTAGTGTTGATGAATAGTGTGTGTATTTATATCTTTAAAGTCTTTATTTTCCTTCTCTTTTGAAAGATAGTAGCTGTGAATATAATGTTTTGGTTGATAATTTTATCCTTCCATCCCTTGAAAATAGCCCCAAATACCCTTCTGTTTTGTGAAGTTTTGACTAAGGATTTTACAATTATGTAGTTACACATTTCTAGGTGACCCAACTTTTTCTATTGGATGCTCTGAATATTGTCTGTAAGTTTTAAAACTTGGATTAAAACCTGCTTTGAGTCTTTACAACTTTGAGCTGTTTTGGATGTTTTATTTTTCTTATATTCTGAGATGCATTTATTAGTACTGGAAAGAGAACTACCACTTTACATTTTTTACCTCGGCTGGCCTTGAAATTTTGATCCTTCTGGCTCAAGCTCCTATGTTGCTATGTACAGCCACCTGTGACTCTTTCAGACATTTTCTAAAGAAAGACTTTAAAAACACATTTTCTGCTTATTACTATTAACAATTCTTGACTAAATTTAATTCCATTTTTGTGTGTGTTGGTTTAATTCAGTCAACTTCTTTTAAATGATAATTTACTATTCCCTTTGAGTAATTCATAATGTATTTTCTTACAGTAAATTTAGCCATGATTTTTTTCTGTTGGTAAGCAGGAACCCCTTTTTGAACAGTCCCCAAATATTTGCATATTTCATATTTTTCTTTTTTAATGAAACAGAAGAAAGTCGGTAGATTTTAAAAATATATTTTGAAGGAGGAAAGGCTTTGTGTAACACAGTGTATTTTCCTCTACTATATTACTCTACAGAGGAATGTACTCATCTTGGATACTGTGAGCACTAAGATGATTTGGAAAGTTCTCAAAGTAATTTTCTGTGTACATTTTTATTTGATTTATATGTTTCTGTATTAACAATGGGCTTAGATTTAATAACCTACTCTCCTGCTGATGTTCCTTTATTGCTGTAATTTCTTATGTTTGCAAAATATACTCAGCCCAGTACAGTAAGTAAACTTGATTATCATTTTTATTTCAGCCATGACTTCTCATCACCCTGAAGAAACTTTTCCAGAGCAGGGAATACAAGAGAGAGAGGGAAGATATGGAAAGTATGACATTAACCATTTACAACTAAGAAAACAATGGGAAAATATAGGTGAGAGTAAAGTTCAAAAATCGTATTATAGTGGTCAAAACCAATTAGTAGTCCCTATTTATGATAAAAATTTTATGGTCAAATGACAACAGAAACAATATCTGAAAAAAAATTCAATTTATTTCACTTACTTCTGAGGAGCTGTGTGTCTGTAAGAATATATCCACAGCCATTTTTGAAGTGAAAAGAATTGTGGAAAATTTGAAATCTGGTCCATGCATCAGTTTTTAACTTGGCCAATTAAAAATGTAGCATCGAGGTAAACTTCCATTCAAACATTTGCAAGAGAAGACATTTTTAAAAGTGATAAATGGACATTTTGTAAAGAAATTCTCAAATTTTCTGCAACAATACAGTAATTTCTCCTTGTGCCCAAATAGACAATATTAAGAATTATAGAAAGGTTTCTAATTCCCCACTATTGCTCAATGAGAATTCTGATACAGATTTCTGGAAAGTGCACTATATACATAATGCTATAAGAAACAGCATTAGCCATGTCTCTACCCTGAGTAATTACCAGTATATTTACATTGGTAATAAAAATTATGAATATAGAGCAACCCCTAGGCATTTTCTAAAGGAAACATACCAAGATGAAAAATGTGGGAAATTTTGCTTCAGTCCAGACAAAACTTGCAAGTGTAAGGTATATGAAAGGGTTCTTTATCACAGTGCAGACCTTGCTCAATACAAGATAATTTATAGAGAAAGAGAGCCCTATATGTTTAAAGAATATATCAAAGCATCAGCTTTCTCAACATCTTCTAAACACAGTAGATACTATGACAGTGATAAACCCTATAAATTTAAAGAATGCAGAAAAAACTTTTAGTGAAAGGTTACAACTTGTTGAGCATCAGAGGATTTATACTGAACTAAAGACCTCTTAATGTAAAAAGTGTGGCAAAGACTTAAAAATTTTTCAACTCTTACTCAACACTAAAAAATTTATTCTGCAGCGAAGACCTACCAATGTGAAGAAGGCAATGCACTCAAGAACTTTACTCAACATCACAGTGTTCATACAGGAGATGTGCAATGCAAATGCAAAGAATGTGACAAAACTTCTAATAAAAGCTCCAATCTTATTTGTCACCAGTGGACACACCCTGGAGAGATGCCCCACATATGTAAACAATTTTGCAAAGCTTTTAGTCAAAAACCAAGCCTTAAAAATCACCAGAGAATTCATACAGGAGAGAAGCCCTACAAATGTAAAGTGTGTGGCAAGAGTTTTAATACAAACTCAAATCTTGATCGCCACAACAGGATTCATACGGGAGAGAAGCCCTACAAATGTAAAGTGTGTGGCAAGAGTTTCAGTCAAAAATCATCACTTACTCAGCACCAGCGAATCCACACTGGAGAGAAGCCCTACAAATGTAAAGTGTGTGGCAAGAGTTTTAATACAAACTCAAATCTTGATTGCCACAACAGGATTCATACGGGAGAGAAGCCCTACAAATGTACAGTGTGTGACAAAAGTTTTAATATAAACTCGAATCTTGATCGCCACAACAGGATTCATACTGGAGAGAAGCCCTACAAATGTAATGTGTGTGGCAAGAGTTTCAGTCAAAAATCATCAGTTACTCAGCACCAGCGAATCCACACTGGAGAGAAGCCCTACAAATGTAAAGTGTGCGGCAAGAGTTTTTATATAACCTCAAATCTTGATCGCCACAACAGGATTCATACTGGAGAGAAGCCCTACAAATGTAAAGTGTGTGACAAGAGTTTTAATCAATCATCATCACTTACTCAGCATCAGCGAATCCACACTGGAGAGAAGCCCTACAAATGTAAAGAATGTGGCAAAACATTTAATCAAAAAATATTTCTTACTCAGCACCAGAGAATCCACACTGGAGAGAAGCCCTACAAATGTAGAGAATGTGGCAAAGATTTTAATCAACAATCCTCACTTACCCGACACCAGAGAACCCATACTAGAGAGAAGTTCTATAAATGTGAAGAATTGCAAAGCTTTTCCAATTGAAGGTCACATCTTACTAAACATTATAGATTTTTTACTGCAGAGAAGTTTTACAAGTGAAAACATTGCATCAGTTTCTTTAAGGATGAATCAACCCTTTTTTCACAGTAGTTCAACAGCATTTCATACCAGCGATATGATAGCACAGAAATTATACAAGTGTAAAATAGGTGACAGAGTCTCAAACAATTTTTCATACCCTACTCAACACCTCAGAATTCATACGAGTGAGAGGACATGTGGGAAAAGTTTTGCAAAGTTTTTGGACATTGATCAAACATTTTAAAAACACTGGAGAATTTATAGCATATAGAAACCCAAAGAATGTGTCCAAGACTGTATTCAAATTTCCAGACATTTTTCAATTTCTGACCTGATATCTGTAGCAAGTGTGCAATAGCATTTGTCCAAAGTGTGTACCTTAGATAACAGCAAAATATTTACAAAAACACCTTGACAAATATAAAGATTGTAGTAAGTTTCTTATCTAGAGCCCATCCCTTGAAGTATTTGGGACCTAGGAGGGAAAAAAAATCATTTAAATGTAGAAAATGGGTAATTGCTTTTGACATTTGCTGAAAATTTTCTTAACATCTTTAACTGATATTGCAGAAATAAGGAAATACAAATACAGAATAGTGCATCCCTAAAAGGATATAATTTTAGTATAAATCAACAATTACTAAAGAGTCTCATTTTTCACAACTGGAGAAATAACAATTCTCAGAGTTGATTATTTCAGAAGTCTCTTATGGTTTATATGAAATTTTAAATTTTTAGTTTTTATGTTTGTACATAAACTTAGGGGCACTTAATCAGTAAACCACATCCCTAGATTTTTTTCCATTTTTTTTGTAGAGATAGGGTTTGCTAAGTTGCGTAGGGCCTCACTAAGTTATGGAGCCTGGCTTTTAACTTGCAAAGCTTCTCATGTCCCTAGGGTCACAGACATGGACCACCATGCGTGTTTTACAGAGCATTTTTACTTATATTTGCCTTACAGATGCAATTTGCTTTTAAATAAAGTGTATGTTTCTTAACATTAACCTTGTCATGCGTTGAATGATGTTATTAGGTCACACATTTCCCACTATTCACTTTGCTAATGGATTGATGCCATAGTAAAACATTCTATTGGGTAAATAATGCTATAACATCTCCATTAATTATTTCACATGTTTAATCAAGTTTTATTTGGGGAATATTATTTATGTAAATTATACTCTTATTTGTAATTATGGAAAAATTAAGATAGTTATAGAAAGTACCTAGGGATACGAAAATAATGCCCAGATATCCCTAGTTTGAATTACAACTTTAACATTTCACCATATAGAGTTGCAGTACTCCCTAAGGGATCTACAACTTTGGAGAGCTATACAAGCTCCCAATCAGGGAGAGGAGAAAGACCCAAGAGACTAGGAGCCATTGTGCATATTCAGGTAAAAAAGGAGGGTTGCTGAAGAGGAAATAGTTTCAATGGTTCCTGTGGAAACCACTTGGTCTACAGGCCCATCCTGACACTTGAACTGAATAAACCATGCAGTTCCTCATGAATCCATGACATTCATCACTGAAGAGACTGGACTGAACTCAAGTGTAGAAAAAGCATCCCAATATAGGACCACCTCTTTAGTCTTGGATACCCAGTAGAAAATTGTAACCAGAAACATGTAAAATGATGATTGTAAAAAGAAAAAGACATACTATAGGAGCATTTATGCCCCCACATTTTTATTTCATTATATATTTTGATTTTATAGACCTTTCTTGTTCTACTTAATGACTTACAATATAATGTTTGTTATACTTATTGGATTATATGATAGATAGCGTGTGTCGTGGTCTTTGAGTCCACTCTGCAATACAGTAATTATACGACACTATAAACTAACTCTGTCCCTCTTCAGATCTTACAGCTCCAGGAGCTCAGGACACCACAGAGAGAAAAACAATTTTGATTGAAATAAACCTCTAGTCTCTAATCTACAAGTCCTGTTCAAAAAGTAAAAACACAATATTCTCTTCATATGTGAGCCCTTTGGGTCAAGAAAACACCACCTATAAATATTACATTTAACTTTATTTGGGAAAATAAATAGTGAAATATAGTGATAACTAGGAGAATAATATTCACACTAGTTTTTATTCCAAAGGGTAAATCTCTAGGCTTCATGCTTATCTCCACTCCATGTTATTTTACACACAAAATGGCTTCATTTTACATATGAGAGTTTTAACTCTTTATAAGGTCCAGAGGGAAGATTCAGTACCAGAGATCTAAAAAAAAATACTAAAGATCTTCCCTTTCCATGTGCCTGCATGATGTCTGTATATCCTTGTTGAAACAGCTGAAGAATGCTGATTTCTCAATGCATTAGGCTCAGTGGCTCACTCATTGGAATTTCAATTTATTTAGTCATCTCAAGGCTATCACTCCCTCCTCCGGGATCTGACTTATTTTGGGGAGGATGTAGTGTTCTTCATGGGGTCACTAGGTCATGCAAGCTGTTAGAATGAAGCTTTTTTTGTTTAACTTGTATTTATTCAGCCACACTTTAAATACAAGTTACAAAAAGACTTCAGACTCTCACCTGTGGAGAGGATGCTCTGCCCAGGACTTCCCAGTCAGGACCCTGAAAAGCTGTTTCAGACTCCCTAGTACATAGGTTCAGTGTTGGGGTTTTCCTAGTCTGGCAATACATTTGCCTGTGTCTGTTAGTTTTGCTTTTACTCTTGCTTTCATAGTATTATTCAAAGAAACACTGTCTTGTGTGAAGAGAGTGTCTTCCTTATCTATTGGATCTGACCTGCCAAGTTGAGCAGCTGCCCACATGCTTAATGTCATAAACACAAGCATGTGTTATCTAATCAGAAACTAGCGTATCTTTCAACTACATGATTTTTTATGGCATGAGGGAAGAAATTGAGAATGCTTTCTTTGAGAGCACATAGCACTATTAATAGTATTCATAATACTGCTATGTAGTATTCCCTCTCTGCTCAACTTGTAAGTATTTCTCTTGTGCTGCTTTGTAAAACAAATAGAAAAGAGTTGTAAACCAAAAATTTTGTGATACTAGATAGTTGCACAGACTGACTTGGGCAACTCTATTTCCCATTGTTTATTATTTTGTATGGGCTCTAGGTAGTCTTTTATAATTTTATTTAACCTTAATGACATTACCATTTATTGAAGAGTTTTTAACTCACAAATCTTCTCTGTATACAAATTTCCCCTTATCATTTTCAAAAATTCTCACTCTTTTTAGGTATACATGACAGTAGAGCAAATTTTGACATATTATACATGGAGTAAAAGTCATTTTAGTTAGCATTCCATTCTTGAGGTGTACATACTGTGGACCTTCACTGGTGGTGTAGTTAAATATGAACACAGAAAAGTTGTGTCTGATTCATCCTACTGTCATTTCTATTCCCATTTCCCTTTTCTTCCCTTCATTCCAACTTTGTCTAATCCACTGAATTTTTATTCTCTCCCCCCTCCCTTGTTGAGTGGTTTAGCATCCATATATATTATATATAATGTCTGTTTCATTCTACTATCCTTCCTATCCCCATATCCCCTCCCCTCCCTGCACTCCTCTCTAATTAAAGTCTCTATCTTCCCCACCCCACATTGTGAACTAGCATCCACTTACCAGAGAGAACATTTGGCCTTTGTGTTTGTGTGTGTGTGTGAGGGGGCTTATTTCACTTAGCATGATATTCTCCAACTCCATTCATTACCACCGAATGCCATAGTTTCATTTATCTTTATGTAATATTCGATTGGTAGGGGATATATACATATATATATATATATATATATATATATACACACACACATATACATACACACACATACATACATATATACATATATAGATATACATATGTATGTATATATATACATATATAATCAATCACATTTTATTTATGCATTCATCTGTTGAAGGACACCTAGGTTGGTTCTATGGTTTAGCTGTTGTTAATTGTGCTGCTATGAACATCGATGCAGCTGTGTCCCTCTAGTATGCTATTTTTAAGTTCTCTGGGTATAGTCCGAGGAGAGGGATAGCTGGGTCAAATGGTGGTTCCATGCTGGTTTTGCAAGGAGTCTCCATACTAATTGACATCCTGACCTTCAGCAAAGGTGGCATTCAGAAAGATGTTTGGAGAGAGCTTAATTGCTGCCTCAGAATTCTTACATTTTACTGAGAAACCTTTACCAGCACATACTAGAAGGAAGGTTCTTGCTATGGCTTATGGGCCTGTGTTCAATCTCCTTATGCTTTAATTACTGGAAATGTAAAAGTTAAAAGGGAAGATGACAGATATCTTGTAACATGTAGTAAATGTAATTAAACTAATTGTAACACCAGAAATAATAGAGAAAAAGGAATGATGATGCTCCATCAGCCCTCTTTTGTCTTATTACCAGGAAATATTTCACAGCTGTGGTAGGCTGATGCTGGTTTTCAAGTCTTACAACAAATACACACCCAGCTAGTGAGACCTAAATGTGCTCTTGGGCTCATAATAATGGGAGTTGTTCCCTTGGTTTCTTTGGTTGCTTCCATGGTCGCAGCTTTGGTGGCCATATCTCAAATATTCAACATGCAAATTTTCTTAATTATTTGGCTGAGAATACGTCCAAGGCTCTTCACAATCAAATAAATGTTGATGAAAGGATTGAGACCAAGCTAAATGCCTAAGAGGCTGGTGTCCTGAATATAAATAATGAAATTTCCGCTTTGAAATTCAAGGAAAGACTTAAATGTCATGCTAGCTATAATTATGTGTGTGTTACTGCTGCCAAATGCAATGCTTCTTAATGGAATTGGGAGAAGGTTTAAAACCATTTGTTGGATATTTGGCAGAATAATGATAACAGCTTGGATCTTTAGGAGCTGCATCATCAGATTCAAGATATACAAAAAAGTAAGATTGATTTTTCAGATCGTACTTCTTTAGCTGATCAAATACTTAAAAGAATTAAACAGCTTTAACCACGGAAACATTCTTAATCAGTCTGCATGGTATATCCTTGTATTGTTCTCATTGCTACCAATTCTCTCTTGTGTTGTAATAGAAGGATGTTGTGCCCCCAGAACAAGAATTTAGGGACTTGAAATAATGACCCATCACCTGCTTTTTCAAAGAAAGAAGGGGGGATATGTGGGAAGCCCCTCTGAATGACCCACGCCTTCCAGAGCTGAAGCAGGAGGCTCTGACCAGTCACTACATTTGTGGTGACTTGGGCGTTGTCCCAGCTCAGATAGAGAGGCTGGTCTTCAGATGTAGGCGTTACCCACGAGGGTTGAGTTATACTCATGTGTCCCTTGTAACCCTGCCCCCTCTGGCCTTTTTTGAATAGAACTTTCTATGAACAAGAGTCCTCCAATAAAAGCTCTCTTCTGAATGTGGTCACTTTCTCACCAGCCTGTCATGACTTTCTCTTGCCCTCCCTTTTGGGGAGCCTGAGGCCAAGAGCAGAGAAGAAGTCCTGAAGCTTGTGTAAAGGTAAAGTGTGTCTGTGTTTTATTTGGTGTCCCTGGAAATTCACATGAATGACCTTAAGTTCAGCTGACTGTGCAGGTTGGGTGGGGCGATTTGCCTGACCTGCATGTGCAGCAATTTGTAACTGGTGTTCAGAGGAATTACACACACACACACACACACACACACACGACTTACATTTTTCAAGAGTAAAAGCAAAAGCAAAAATGGCTCTGGGATGACTAGATATCCACAAGAAGAAAAAAATGTACTTGAATACGTACCTCACATCATATACAAAAATATTTTTTTAAAAAAGGATCAAAGGCCTTTGTATAATAGTTAGAAGCATAAAACTCATAAAAAAAACAGTTGAGGAAATTTTGTTTACTTTGGATGGGGTGATGGCCATTTAATATTTTGTATTTATTTTAATTACACCGCTCAATTAGAATAATCCCCATTTAAAAATGCTATGATTTCATGTCAAAATAAACCTTAATGTTACATGTAACTGAAATTCACTAATAAAAAAATAAAATTTAAAAATGAACAAAGGCACTGGAGATGTAGCTCAGGGGTAATGCACCCCTGAGTTCAATTTTCAGTACCAACAAATAATTATTAAAGGAACAAAAACATTTCTGAATGTAATAGGCTTAATCTTGACTCTGTTGACACTTCTGTGAGTTCCGTGAAAATGAGAACCATTTTCATGATAATTCATAATTTGTTAAAAAATATGGCCACAAAATTATAAGATTTCTCTTTTTTGTGACTCAACAATATATTCATGACTACATGAAAAAGCAACAAGTATACAGATGTTAGTTTGGAGTCAGAAGGTAATTAGTTAATGTTATTTGTTTGACAGCCCTTCAGCTAATATGACTCAACACAATGCTAGGGATCATTTGGCTCCAAAGGAATAATCTTTACGCCTGAGAAATTTTAATTTTATTTAAGTCTATAGATTAAGAAAAATGGATGTCCAGGCTTGACTTATACAAGATAAATGTGGTTGGAGTTTTTCAGATAGAAGTCCCCGTTGGGGGACAGTGAAATTTCAAACAGCATATACAGAAGCCTAGATGAAGTCTATAGCTTAAAAAATCATAGTGACTAAATTGTAAATATATTTATCTTTATCTTTCAAAAACTTTATTATGCCACATCATAAACCTCATATCTATAATCCTGTAGATATTTTCCAAATATATGGCATTATAAGACGTATCTTTTGGCACATGCCTGTAATCCCAGCAGTTTAGGAGGCTGAGGCAGGAGGATCACATGTTCAAAGCCAGGTTTAGTAATTGGCCTCTACATAAAATTGCTAGAAGGGATGGGAATGTTGCTCGGTGGTTAAGCTCCCCTGAGTTCAATCCCTGGTACCAAAAAGAAAAAAAGAAAAATAGTGTTTTCTAGGAATCTATTGTCCAATGCAGGGTCATGAGATTTTTACATGTTTTCTGCTAAGAATCTTGAAGTCCCAATTCTTATATTTGCATCTTTCTTCCATTTTAAATTAATTGTGTAAAGTGTGAGATCGTGTTTGAGATCATGTTCCAAGTTTTATATGGATAGTTGTTCCAGATGATTTGAAAATATTTTTCCTATAACATCTTGGCATTCTCCTTTAAAAACAATTGACCATAAATTTGAGGATCTATATCTAAATTCTATTCCATTTACTTATTTCTTTTTGCAGTAATGAATTTGAATCTAGGAACACTCTACCATTGAGATTTATCTCCAGTTCATTATTTTTTGTTGTTGTTGTTTTGAGACAAGATCTTGCTAGGTTCCCAAGGGTGACCTCAAAGTGTCAATTCTCCTGTCTCAGTCACCTGAGTTGTTGGTACTATATGCATCCACAACCATGCCTGGGAATATTATTCCATTTAATCATTTTGTAAGTGTGAATTAGTACTGATTACAGTAACATTTTAAAAATAGCTTTGATGAAGATGTACTAAATATACATAATAAAGAGTCTCTGCATGGTATTTTAACACGTTCGCCATATCCACTGATGAAATCCCGTTCTCATTTCCCACCTCCACTCTTTAACCTTTAAAAATCATCAACCTAAATTCAGGTTTAGCTTCCCCCACATGAGGGACAGCATGCAGTGTTTGTATGTCTGTGTCTGGTTTTATTTCATTTTACCTCGCTACCCTCCAATTTCACCCAATTGGTTGCAGGTGGCAGGATTTGATTTTTATGGAGTATGCATACATATATGCCATATTTTCTTTATCCATCTATCCCAGAATTCCTTGGTGATTCCATATCTTTTCAATTGGGAAGTGCTACAATAAACATGGGCATCTGGTTTCATTCATTTTCATTACATACCCCCAAGTGGGATACCTGAATCACTAGGTAATTCTATTTTAATATTATTTAGTTGAGATATTCAGACTTAACCAAAGCCTCATGTGCTTGGCAAACATTTGACCATTAGACTACATCACAGTGCCTTAATTATTATAATTATTATTATTATTATTATTATTATTATTATTTATTTATTTAGAGAGAGATTACATTAAGTTTCCTGTCCTCGCAGCAAATTCAGGATCCTCCTACTGTGGTCTCCCAAGTTGTCTGCTTACAGGCATTTATCACCATTCCTGGCCACCCAGCATATTTCTTTTTTTATTGGAGACAGGGTTTACACTGTTTGACCTTGAACTCGCACAAGCTGGCCTTAAACCTGTAATCCTCCTCCTTTGGCTTCTTAAATATATGGGATTGGTTGTGTGCCATGATCCCAGCTATTGTTAGTTTTTTTTAGTAATATGCACAGTTTTTTATATCGGCTACACACCCGTGCATAAGTGTTGATTTTTCTCCACATCCACATCGGTGGTTGTCACTTTTCTAAGTTATCCATTCTGACTGGGGTGAAATGATACCTCATGTATTTTTTTTTTGTGTGTGTGTGGTGCTGGGGACTGAACCCAGAGCCTTGTGCATGCAAGGCAAGCACTCTACCAACTGAGCTATTTCCCCAGCCTTCCTCATTGTATTTTTGATTTGCATTTTCCTGAAGGCTAATATATGCAACATTTTTCTATATGTTTATTGGAACTTTTTGTTTCTTCTTTTGAAAACTGTCTACTCATTTGCCCACTTGAATGGCATTATTTAGTCTTAGATTGTTTGGTGTTATAATTTTTTTTGTTCTTTACATATTCTAAATAGGAAGCTTGTATCAAATGCATACTGGACAAAGATTTTCTGCCATTTTATAGGATTCTACTTTTTTTCTTTGTTGTACATCAGAATTTTAGTTTAATGCCATTTTATTTATTTATTTATGTGTGTGTGTGTGTGTGTATGTGATTTTAAAATTCTGTCTAAAACATTTGTTGTCCTTACCAGAGTCTTAAATTGCTTTCCCTTGTTTATTTTGTAGTTTCACAGTCAGGTCTTTTACCCCTTTTGAATTGAGTTTGAACAGGGTGAAGAATAGGGATCCAGTTTCTTTGAGTACTGAAACTTTATTCTGAGCTTTAAAATTGGGATGTGTGAGTCTTCCAATTTTGTGCTTTATATTTTTCTTGGAAAAAAACATATTTTTGGTATTTGAGGTAGACTGAACTTCCATATTCACTTTAGGCTTACTATTAAATCTTTTTCAAAAATGGCATGTGGGACTTTTAGTTAGGTTTACACTGGTATGTAAATCAACTTGCATTTTACCATTTCAGCAACATTAATCTTATCAATAAATAGTTGATGCCTATTTATTCCTTTAAACATTTTCTATAGTATTTTCTGCTTACAAGACATATTTGTAAGTTTTTTGCTATGTATTTCATGTTTGATGCTACCATAAATGGAATTTTTTTTTAATTTTAAACCAGTAAATCTTAAAGTTTATTATGTAGTGATAGATAATGGACACACTTTGTGAAACCTGAACCTATCTTTCCATCTTTGGCACCTTAAAAGGATGAAAAGTAAGCAAAGATATGCTGAATTTGAATAATTTAACCACCATAGTTTATATTCTATAAATATAAATACACTCCTTTGATGGATCTCTAGAAGATATTGGAGAAATGATCCTATGCCATCCCTTACATAAAACCCTAATAAATTCCAAGGGAAAATTTTTCTTGGAATATTATAGTCATTGACTATAATATGATTAAATCAAAACTTAACAAAAAGACAACTTAAATGTCTAATCTCTTAGAAATAAAAAAAATATTTTTCAGAAATAATTCTTGGATCAAAGAGAAAATTAAACTATGCTACAAAATAATGGTGAGACAAAAATCAAAACATTTTGCATTCAGTCAAAGCTATATGCAAAGAAAATGTTGTAGACACAATTTTTAAAAAAATTTTTTTATACTTGTAGGTGGATACAATACCTTTATTTTACTTATTTGTATGTGGTGCTGAGGATTGAACCTAGGGCCTCACACATACCAGGCGAGTGCTCTACCTCTGAGCCACAACACCAGTCCCACACAATTTTTTTTATTATTAAGAAACAATAAAATTAAATAAAATAACGATGTAATGGAAATAGAAAAAAGGAATAAGGTAAACCTAAGGAAGGCAGAAATATGTTGTCACAAAGGAAAAATGAATGTATTAGAAAAGGCAAAAATCAAGAAGTAAGTTTGAAATGAACACTAAAACCCAGGCAAGATTATTCATGATACATGGAATGAAAATAAAAAATGTCCAGCTTTGGCAATGAGGAGAGGGTTAGAACATATGTGGAAAAGTGTTTTTTTTTTAATTTAACAGAAAAGAGTATGTATAACTCAATGGTTAATGAATAGGGAAATCATTTTTTAAAATTTTTTTATTGTTGGTTGTTCAAAACATTACCTAGTTCTTGATATATCATATTTCACACTTTGATTCAAGTGGGTTATGAACTCCCATTTTTACCCCATATACAAATTGCAGAATCACATCAGTTACACATCCATTGATTTACATATTGCCATACTAGTGTCTGTTGTATTCTGCTGCCTTTCCTATCCTCTACTATACCCCTCCCCTCCCCTCTTCTCTCTCTACCCCCTCTACTGTCATTCATTTCTCCCCCTTGTATTATTTTCCCCTTTCCCCTCACTTCCTCTTGTATGTACTTTTGTATAACCCTGAGGGTCTCCTTCCATTTCCATGCAATTTCCCTTCTCCCTCCCTTTTCCTTCCACCTCTCCTCCCAGTTTAATGTTAATCTTGTTCTCATGCTCTTCGTCCTTACTCTGTTCTTAGTTACTCTCCTTATATCAAAGAAGACATTTGGCATTTGTTTCTTAGGGATTGGCTAGCTTCACTTAGCATAATCTGCTCTAATGCCATCCATTTCCCTGCAAATTCTATGATTTTGTCATTTTTTAATGCAGAGTAATACTCCATTGTGTATAAATGCCACATTTTTTTTTATCCATTCGTCTATTGAAGGGCATCTAGGTTGGTTCCACAGTCTTGCTATTGTGAATTGTGCTGCTATGAACATCGATGTAGCAGTGTCCCTGTAGCATGCTCTTTTTAGGTCTTTAGGGAATAGACCGAGAAGGGGAATAGCTGGGTCAAATGGTGGTTCCATTCCCAGCTTTCCAAGAAATCTCCATCCTGCTTTCCAAATTGGCTGCACCAATTTGCAGTCCCACCAGCAATGTACAAGTGTACCCTTTTCCCCACATCCTCGCCAGCACTTGTTGTTGTTTGACTTCCTAATGGCTGCCAATCTAACTGGAGTGAGATGGTATCTTAGGGTGGTTTTGATTTGCATTTCTCTGACTGCTAGAGATGGTGAGCATTTTTTCATGTACTTGTTGATTGATTGTATGTCCTCCTCTGAGAAGTGTCTGTTCAGGTCCTTGGCCCATTTGTTGATTGGGTTATTTGTTATCTTATTGTCTAATTTTTTGAGTTCTTTGTATACTCTGGATATTAGGGCTCTATCTGAAGTGTGAGGAGTAAAGATTTGTTCCCAGGATGTAGGCTCCCTATTTACCTCTCTTATTGTTTCTGTTGCTGAGAAAAAACTTTTTAGTTTGAGTATGTCCCATTTGTTGATTTTAGTTATTAACTTTTGTGCTATGGGTGTCCTATTGAGGAATTTGGAGCCCGACCCCACAGTATGTAGATTGTAGCCAAATTTTTCTTCTATCAGACGCCATGTCTCTGATTTGATATCAAGCTCCTTGATCCATTTTGAATTAACTTTTGTGCATGGCGAGAGAAAGGGATTCAGTTTCATTTTGTTGCATATGGATTTCCAGTTTTCCCAGCACCATTTGTTGAAGATGCTACCCTTCCTCCATTGCATGCTTTTAGCCCCTTTATCAAATATAAGGTAGTTGTAGTTTTGTGGATTGGTTTCTGTGTCCTCTATTCTGTACCATTGGTCCACCCGCTTGTTTTGGTACCAGTACCATGCTGTTTTTGTTACTATTGCTCTGTAGTATAGTTTGAAGTCTGGTATCGCTATACCGCCTGATTCACACTTCCTGCTTAGCATTGTTTTTGCTATTCTGGGTCTTTTATTTTTCCATATGAATTTCATGATTGCTTTCTCTATTTCTACAAGAAATGCCGTTGGGATTTTGATTGGCATTGCATTAAACCTATAGAGAACTTTTGGTAATATCGCCATTTTGATGATGTTAGTTCTGCCTATCCATGAACAGGGTATATTTTTCCATCTTCTAAGATCTTCTTCTATTTCTCTCTTTAGGGTTCTGTAGTTTTCATTGTATAAGTCTTTCACCTCTTTTGTTAGGTTGATTCCCAAGTATTTTATTTTTTTTTTGAAGATATTGTGAATGGAGTGGTTGTCCTCATTTCCATTTCAGAGGATTTGTCGCTGATACACAGGAATGCCTTTGATTTATGCGTGTTGATTTTATAGCCTGCCACTTTGCTGAATTCATTTATTAGCTCTAATAGTTTCTTTGTAGACCCTTTTGGGTCTGCTAGGTATAGAATCATGTCAACTGCAAATAGTGATAATTATAAATGGAATTTTTAAATAATTTTGCTTTGAATATTTATTGTTCAGCTACAAAAATTGTATTGATATATTGGTGCTATATTCTGCACAAATGCTGAACTTTTTTATTTAAATAATTCTTTCATAGTGACCCTAGGATTTAATTCACATATCTGTTGTTAGAGTTAGATATAGTTTGATAGTTTCACTTCACATTTCTAATATGGATTGTTGTTGTTGGGTACCAGGGATTGAACTCAGGGGCCCTTGACTTCCGAGCCACATCCCCAGCTCTATTTTGTATTTTATCTAGAGGCAGGGTCTCACTGAGTTGCTCAGTGCCTTGCTTTTGCTAAGGCTGGCTTTGAACTCTCGATCCTCTTGCCTCAGCCTCCCAAGTCACTGGGATACAGGTGTGTGCCAACCATGCTCAGCTTTGATATGGATGTTTTTATTCTGTTAGAATTTAGATTTTCTATGTCTAAGTCAGTATTGATGGATGTTTTATAGGAATTTGTTCACATTCAGTTGATCATAATATGCTCTTAAAATTTTCTAAATTTTTTGTGGAGTCTGTTTTGATTGTCTCACTTTTATTTTTGATATTTATTAACTTGAGTACTCTCTCAATCTCTCTTTTTTCTTGGTTAATTGAACAATCAATTTTGTAATCTTTTGTACAATCAAGATATTTTCTTAATTCTTTCTTTTGTCTATTTCTTTTATTCTTGCTTAATTCTTTATTAAAATTTATCTGTGCAATTTGATTACAGCTTGCTTCTCTTTGTCTAGTTACTGTGTAAATTTATGTTTTTGTTTGTTGTATTTTGCTGCTCAACATCTTATTTCTTTTATAATGTAGGCTTCTGTAGTTATGAATTTTCTTCTGGGGGCTACTTTAGCTGCACCTCATAAGTTTAGGCATGTTTTCTTTCATTTTTATCCACCTAAACTGTTTTCCATTTTTTTCTTCCTAAAGAGTACACTGTCTAATTCCTACATGTTAGCAGTTTTTTAAATTTTCTGTTTTTTTTAAATTTTTTATATTTCATTGTAGTTACAAAAGATACTTGTCCTGATTTCAGTGCTTTTAAATTTATTAACATTTTAATGGATTTAAAATGGCAAGTTCTGTACAATGTTTCCTACACACTGGAGTAAAATGTGTATTCTACTCTTGGTGGCAGAATACTCTGTGTAGTCCTCTAGACCTAGTGTAGTTCAAGTCGTCTTGTTTTCATGGACTTTTTACTAGTCATTTCATTCTTTCTTGAAAGTGGGATATCACAAATTATCCACCCCTTTTTGTAGAAATGTTTCTTTCTTTGATCCTGATAGTTTTCAATTCACATATTTTGCTACACTGTTTTTTGACATGTATACATTTATAACTTAGTTTGTGAGATTGCCCACTCTATTGATATGTATTATATATTTTAATTTTTATCATAAATATGCATATATATCATATATATAATTTAATATGTGTAATTCCAAGTATATATAATGTTCTTGCCTCTATCTAACAATTTCTGTTACAGCTGATTTTATCTGACAGTTGTGTAGTTCTCCAGCTGTTTTCTTTATTGTTTTTATTTTCTTGTTTTGTCCTGTATTGTGGGTTTTTCCCAGGAGCACTTTACCACTGAGACCTATCCCAAGCCATTTTTATGTTTTACTTTGAGGTAGGGCCTCACTAAGTTGCAAGGAACCACCCATGAATTGCTTGGGAGTCTTCTCTCGGTATGGAGCCATGGATATTTAGATTTAACGTTAGGAACTATGGGCAGCTCCCCAAGCACATTAGATTGCCCAAGGCACATGACCTCTAAAAGTTACTAGGTGATATTCTTTGGCCATGACCAAGTTTAAAACTAGCCATTGCAGATTTGTGTCCTTTGTTTCAGATTGTACAGGGAAATCCTTCTCTTTCTTCTCATAAACTATTGGCAGAAAAAAGAATAGCCATAACAAAGGTTGAATCTGCCATGAAGACTGCACAGCTTACTAGAATTAATCCACAAGAGCCTTTATATTGATTAACATTTCCCACTCTTCATACTCCTACAGGAGCAATGTGGCAATAATTGGGAATTATTGGATGGCCTTGCCTACCTCATTCTCCTCAAAAGTCAACAACTCTATTCCATGGCTTTATTGCTCAGTTAGTTATTAAAGGAAGAACACAAGTTTTGCAGATAGTTGGATCATAATCTAATATTATTGGGGCACCATTATCTACTCAAGAGCATGATTGGCTTTGGCAATCTTCTAATACTTGGCAGATAGCTTTTGCTTATTTCCTTGGTCAAATGGAAAGCCATTACCTTCATGATAAAATTATTCAGTTTGCTCTTGTGACTACATTTACTTTTCCCAAAAATTGTATGTGCTTAACCAATAGTTGGAGCACTAACAGTATTTGCTGATGGATCAAGTTCAGGAAAAGCAGGTTTCTATAGCCATGCTCATACAGAGATTATACAGACATCATATACTTCTGCAGAATGATCAGAAATTTAAGCTCTCATTTGTGCTTTAATTCATTTTGCAAACAAGTCAATCCATATTCATTCTGATAGTTTATATTACAGTTGGAGTCACAAAAAATATTGAAACATAAACTACTGGGAACACATATTGCAAGAGTTATTTAATTTGTTTCAGACCTCACAAAAGACAATTCAAATGTGTCACCATCCATGTTTCATTAGCCATATAAGGGCACATTCTAATCCTCCAGGTCCTTTAGAATCAGGTAATGATAAGATTAATAAACTTGTTGCTGTTTGTGAATAAATATCTTTATATGATTGTGCACAAGCCTCACATTCTTTACATCATCAGAATGCTTCTACTTTACATAAAAAGTTTAATATTCCTGGGGAAAAACTTGTCAAAGTGTTCATCAAATCTCACAATGTTTTATACATATTTTATCTTCACCAACTGAGGTTAATCCCATGGTTGATGACCAATCAGTTATAGCAAATGGATGTAACTCACATTGGTCAATTTGGCAAACAGTGTTAAGTTCATGTTATTGTTGATACTTACTCTAGATTTATTTTTGCCACTGCCTGTGTAAGAGAAAATACTCAGCATGTTATTTCTTACTGTCTAGCTACTTTTGCAGCATTAGGATGTCCTTTACAGATTGAAATTGATAATACTCCAGCTTATACTAATTTTTCTTTCCAGCAGTTTGGCCATCAATTTTGTATTGATCATAAAACAGGTATTCCGTACAAGCCTCAAGGTCCAGCCATTGTAGAATGAGCTCATTTATCACTACATTCAGGATATTCAAAAAAGCAAAATCAATCTTTTGGATCCTACCTCTCTAACTGGAAATACTTCAAGAATGGAATGGCTTTAACCCTGGAAACACACTGAAACACTCTGCATGGTATATTATTGGAATGAGATGTTGCTACTAGTTCTTTTTTTTGTATTGTGATATAGGTTATCACACCCTCAGACAAGAATCCGGAAACTTAAAATAACGGCTCATCATTTTCTATTGCAAAGTTAAAAGAGGGAATATTCAGGGTGACACACTTGAATTACTTGAGGGTCTTCTCTGGGTATGGAGCCACGGAGATTTAGGTCTAACCTTGGGAACTATCCGCAGCTCCCCAGAGTGCACTAGATTGCCCAAGGCACATGACCCTATCTCTGCTCTACTAGGAAGACCTCTCTTGTAGCTCCAGAGTTGGGCATAACCCATTGGGAACTGCAAAGCCCACCTTCTACCTTATTTGTCAAAGAATATTACATGGAAAACCTTTGATATTCCCTGATATAAATAAAGCAAACATGGGCTCCATATTGCTCTTGTGAGTGTGGAAGCATCATCCACCGATGAATATTGGCTAGCCCATCCCACCCCCACTTTTAAAATGACTTTCTGTATTCTGTGGAGATTTTATCTTCTTTACCTTTCTTAGCTTTTATTTTGCAGCCAGACCATTCCACCAAGAGGAACTCTATTTTTACCACCTGCAGTTTTGAACTCATGATCCTCTTTCCTCAGCTTCTCAAGTCACTGGGATTACAGGCCTGCACCACTATGCTGGGCTCTTGATTGCTATTTTTATTTACCACTTTTTATTCTCATCTGTGTTTTTGAATATAAAGTGAATCTGATGTAGACAGTAGAACAATTTTGTTTGGTTCTAGGTCTTATACCCAAGGGTGCCTTAACACTGGGCTACATACATCCCCAGCCACTTTTTAATATTATTATATTTTATTTTCAGACAGTGTTATGCTATGTTTCTGATGCCAGCATCAAACTTGTGATACCCTAGCCTCAGTCTCACAAGTAGCTTAGTGACAGCATTGTGCCACTGTGTCCAGATGATGATGATTTAGACAGGCTCTCCATAAGTCACCGAGTTTGCCCTCCAACTTGCAGTCCTCTTACCTCAGCCTCCTGAGTTTCTAGGGTCACAGAGGTGTGCTGCATGCCCAACTTGATGAATATATTTCTAAAATTGGAACAAATTGGATCTATATGCAGTAATAGTAATGAAAAAAGTAATAGTAATGAACAAAATGCTTCTTCTATGTTGCCACTTATTTTCTACCTACATGTTTTTGGTACCTTAATTTTCCCACTATTGCCTATTAATGATTCATTTTTCTTGTGTACCATTTTTATTTTATTTTCTTCTTTTGGCACATATTTTAGTTTTTCCTCAGTGACTGTTCTGGAAGCTCTAACATCTTACATTAATGACAATCAGTTTTTATTCATGCCAAATTAGTTTCAATAGTATAGAAAATTTTTGCTGATCTTACAGATTTGTCCCTCAGTCCTGTTTTTATCTTTGTCATAGACTATAACTTCATGCATTGTGTATCTTCTATGGCTTGATAGCATTTGTCCCCAAACAAGCTTATGTTTTGGACACTTGTTCCTCATTATGGTAGCACTGAGGCAGAGGAACCTTTCAAATGTGCTGTCTACTTGGTGTTAATTCAGACAATGGGGACACCACCCTCAGGAGGAATGGATACTAGTCTCTTGGAATGAGTTTTTGAGAAAATGATTTGTTATGAAAAATCAAGACTGCCCCTCTCTGCTCTGTGGCTCATATTGGTCCATATGATTTTTCCTCTTCCACTTGTCCCCACTCTGATGACAGCCACCATGCTGGAAGAGCACAAAGTGGGCATTCCCCAGAAGCCAAGTGGATGGGATCCCTTTATCTTGGACTCTCAGACTGGAAAAATTCTGATCTAAATGACTTTCTAATCACAAACTACTCAGCCTTAGGTATGTCCTGATAGCAATGAAAAATGGAGTCTTGTAGTCATTCAGCATCAATGTTTGTTTGGTTCTACTGATATTTTTATGTTCTAAATGTTATTTTTGTGTTGTAAGTGTTACTTTTGCACTCATTTATTTTTCAAATTTTTTAAAATTTTATATTTTAAAATACACAACATTGGAATGCATTGCAATTCTTATTACACATATAGAGTACAATTTTTTACATTTATATTTTTTTAAAAAAGAGAAAAGTGTTAGAAGCTACATATTCCATGGCACTGGCTATAGTTATCTACCATATTGAGCTACTGATCTACCACTATTTCTCATTATTTTATGTGGGCTCAAGGTTTTGTCTTTTTTCATTTCCTTTAACTTTGATGGCTCTACTGGCATTTCTTGAAGAGTTGTTTACTCACCGGAAACCTTTCCTTGTACAAATCTCCCCTTATCTTTTGAAGCACGGTTTTGCAAGTTATAAAATTATTGACTTGTTAAAAAAAAACAAATTTCATCATGTCCTCCCACTGCCTTCCAGCTTCTTGGATTCTCTAGGGAAACCCACTAATGCTGTCTTGTTCTTGATCAACTCTTTCCCTCTGACCACTCACGAGATTGCCTCTTGGTGTTAGTTTTACAGCAATTTGACTATTATAGTTCCTCTTATCTGTTGTTTCCCTTTCTGTAAGCTATAGAAAATTCCAGAATGAGCAACTCATGAGTTATAAATTGCAAAGTGTTCTGAGGAGCATAATGCAATCTCACCCCACCCCTCCAGGTTATGAGCCTCTGCCTTCTCCAGCAGTTTCCCAGTTGATATACTGTTTTTGTAATACCTTCCTGTTAGTGGCCAGTTGCCATTTTTGTTGAGAGACTGACTGTCGTGATAGTGCTCCCCTTGTGTGGAAGAGAACATCTTTCCAATTCCTCATTCACCACATTCTGTTTGTGCCCATGTTGCAGTGTTAGCACCTTGAAGCCTGAGAATAGAAGACATACCTTGACCCTCTCCTAATGGAAAACATGATTTCCCATGAGACTGACTCATGACCCAAAAAGTTGAGATGTGTTTAATTAGTTTAGGATGAACCTCTTTCACAAATAACCTCAAGAGAAAGTACCAGTGACTAGGAAGTTTATTCTACTTCATTGTAATGCTAAAATGTCCACCAGGAAGGAAGTTGAACCTCATTTCCATAGTATATGGTTGTATGCCAAAGTGTCCTTTAAGAATGGCTCATGTGTAACCAAGGCAGTCCAGTGCATGCCTAACTCCCAGGATTGAACCTGATTTCATCTGACAACACAAGGTAACTCCCCCAATGCCACCATGATCTGAGGGATGGGGTATCAGGCCCTGGGCATAATGAGAAGCCAGTGGAGGCCCTTTTTCTCTACAAAAGGAAAATGCTATAGTTGTCATCCATGGGAGAATTTAAGCCTCATTCTCATACCATGTAATGCATGCAGAAGCACATAGTTTTCAAGATCCTGGGCAAACGTTTTGCAACCTCTACTGAATACTAGGCTGTGAGAGTTTGAAAATTTCTTAGAAGGGATTCCAGTGGTCAATTCTGCTCATTATTTATTTATTTTGGCACCAGGGATTGAACTCAGTGCTGCTTAACCTCTGAGCCACATCCCCAGCCTCCCCCCTTTTTTCAAAATTATATACTTTATGTAGGGACAGGGTCTCACTGGGTTGCTTAGTCCTGACTAAGTTTCTGAGGCTGACTTTGAACTCATGATCCTCCTGCCTCAGCCTCCCAAGTTGCTGGGATCATGGGCATGCACTGCTCTGCCTGGCTCAGTTAATTTTGCTTAATGATGAAAATAATGATTGTTTTTGATGATAATGGTTGAAGTCAAGAAGTCAGAGAGAAGGTTTTTTTTTTGTTCCCCCTCACCACCATCAGTTTAAGCAAGAGCTGGTAAGGGTCCCTACCAGTGCTGGATGAGAAGAGAGTTACAGAGAAACTTCCATGTGAAGTTGATTGATTACAAGTAATAGAATGGATAGTTGGCCAAGGACAAGGAGTCAAAGGCCACTTTAAAGTTCGTGGTGAAAAATGTGAGAACCCAGATTTTAAAAAGCATGTTTGTGGGAGCAGAAAAATGAAGACTGAGCCCAGCTGTGGAGATGTCTTGCAGTTTTCATTCAGCATATGTGGGTGACTGGTTCCAGAATAGCAATCCCCAGAGGATTGCAAAGTGCATTAATTTATGTATACAGTTTGCAGACAGCCTGCTCACCTCCTCCTGTAATTTAAATAATCTCTGGATTACTAATAAAATTTGCTACAGGGCTGGGGCTGGGGCTCAGTGGCAGAGTGCTCACCTAGCACTTGTGAGGCACTGGATTTGATCCTCGGCACCACATGAAAATAAATAAATAGAAAAAAGGTATTGTGTCCATCTACAACTAAAAATATATTTTTTTAAAAAACTGGTACAAAGTAACCACTATGTAAGTAGCCATTATACCATTGTCATTGCTTGGGAGAAAGTCTGTACATTTATTTGGTACATGAGCAAATCTTTTTCAAATCCTTCCTATCCACCAGGGTTTGAGACCTTGGGTGCAGATTCCAGGCATATGGCCGCAGGTATTTCCAATCCCTGGAGAGCACCCAGGGAAGATTGTCTAGAAAAGGCTTAGAAATATGTTGTAGGAATTCCAATAACATCTGTCCCAGAGAGAGAGGCAAGTAGAGAGTCACAGATGACACCTGGGAAAGCAGGGGGTGACAGGCAGAGCCGGTGGGGACACAGGGGCAGTGGGCAAAAGTTGAGACGGGGAAACACTGAATTCTTGGGGAAGCAGATGGAGAAAAAAAGACGTCACTATTAATAAAAAAAAAATGGGGACAGAATAGATTTCGAAGCTCAGGAAGTCTTGACCTTTAAACTCCTCCTCCATTCCAGAAGATTGCATTCCCCTTTCTGAGTAGAACGCACAGTAGGTTTTTTTGTTTTTGTTTTTATGTTTGTTTTAGAAAACTGGTAAAAGTGTTCACTGGTTGTGAAAGATGATTTATGGCCCATGAATAAGGTTTTATCGAGTTTCTGGTCACATAGTATTGGTCTCTACTCTTTTGCATTTTCAATGAATATCTAACACCTGGCCTACCAGTGGATACTAAATTTTATAAGCCAGTGATTATATTTTTAAAATGAAAAATTATTAGGGAACTCTATGGGGTGATAAATAATTGGTTCTCAAAGGTGCAGCTCATCCCTGCCTTGATCTATCTATCTATCTATCTATTTATCTATTTTCAGTGCTGGTGGTAGCTCTACCACTCAGCTGCATACTGATAGTGACAGGTAGCATGCAGTCGTGATTGATGGGATCATGCAGGTCAGGGAGTCATTCTATGAACTTGGCCCACTGTGCAGGCCCCCATATGTGTTTTCTTAGAAAAGTAATTTACCTGGAGCCCTGCCTGAGCCAAGTTGATGTGCTATATTTCATTCCTCAGCCAACAACCTGTGGTTTCTGTGAGCAGTGATTTCTTCTCTGCCAGTGAGAACAAATTTTGTATTCTGGAGGGGACAAGTTTGGGGACATTTTCGCAGACTAGATTCCAGAACTCAAGAAGATAGGATAATTGCACCTAACCATCAAATATGTAAGAACTGTTCCAGACCAGCGTGGGCCAAAGTGACCTAGAGTTGTCCTGGATCTTTGGCATGTCAACTTCCTGTTCCTGTCACTAGTGTGCATCTGCTAACTACTATTTCAGACACATCCCTTACTCTCTCAGATATTAGTTTATTTAAAGACATAGGGAAGGGAAAGAGGGACACTCTCGAGCTAGAGTGTCATCTCTGATAGTATGTTGTGCCCCCATTTTCCTACTGGTTCCAGAAAAGTTCCAATGAGAACTGGTCAGTGCAGACCAAGGTGACTTAAGAGTTGCATTTACATATTTAGAATATCATCTTAAACTTTTCACAATAAGTTTTTTTCTATTGATTTTTTAAAAACTAAATGACAGCAGAATCATTACAACACTTTATTACACATATAAAGCACAATTTTTCATTCCTTATTTGTATATAAAGTATATCGACACTAATTTGTGTCTTCATACATGTACTTTGGATAATGATGTCCATCGCATTCCACCATTCTTGCTGACCCCCTGCCCCTTCCCTTTCCCTCCCACCCCTCTTCCCTTTCTAGAATTCATCTATTCCTCTCATGCTCCCCCTCCCGACCCCACTATGAGTCACCCTCCTTATATCAGAGAAAACATTCAGCATTTGTTTTTTTGGGATTGGTTAACTACACTTAGCATTATCTTCTCCAAGGTCATCCATTTACCTGCAAATGCCATGATTTTATTCTCTTATTGCTGAGTAAAATTCCATTGTGTATATAACATATTTTTTATGCCCTTCCTCTCTTGCTTTTTTAATTTTTATTTTTAAATTAGATCTTTATTTTTAAAAATATTTTTTAGCTGGACAAGATACTTTTATATATTTCTTTTTAATGTGGTGCTGAGGATTGAACCCAGTGTCTCACAGGTGCTAGGCAGGTGCTGTGTCACTGAGCCACAACCCCAGTCCCTTGTTTTTAATTTCAAATTTTTGTGGGCATTCCTGCATTCTGGTGATTTATGAACCTTCTCCTTTGAGGTTCATTGTAACTTTATTCTTGGCATCCCAACATTTCTGCCCCAACCAGACATGTTCCACGGTTCTTTATGGACCTCAAGTGTTGCTAGAGGAACGATTAAATGATCATTTAGTTATCAAAGCAAATAGGGCAGTGTTTTCAGGAAGGAAGTCTTAAGAGAATGCTCCTTATTAGATTTCTATTTTTACTTATGTATTTAGCCATGGACTCATATGGTTTTTGCAGTGATCCACAAATGTGGTCCACAATCCAGCAGATTTCAGAAACTTTTCATGTTGACAGCTATTTTCAAATGGTTGCATTCTGACTGAGGCACATTTGACCGAGGGTAAACATCAAGATGCTTTTAAAGTGCTTATGAATTTTCCTGGCTAGAATATTGCAGAGGGTTTTGCCAGTTTTCTTGCCACATTGTTTACCTCATTGGTGTTGAAAAACCTCTCAAATGCAAGGACTGCCCCCTAGAGGCAAGCTCCTGCAGCTGGCCACCCACAGACCCCCACACCCACCCATCCAATTATCCATCCCCCTTTAATTGGGTGTCAGGTGCTGTTGGATTGTTAATTATTGGGTAAAACCCAGTATTTTTCCCCCAAAGAGCCCAAGGTCTAGCTTTTTGGTTATTGGAACTACTGGGTTGGTTATTCACTTTTCCTTGCCTCTCAAGACAAATCTGATCTCCATTCAGGGACCTATATCTAGTGACATTGGTAGCTTAGGAAAATTTCTCATTTTGGTTAAGAAAACTAACAGCAAGAATAATTAATAATTTCCCTCATGGGGGAAGGTGGGGTTCTAGCCCCAGGGTGTCCCCTGCTCTTTCTGTCTTCTCAGCCACATACATTTTCTCCTCGTCATGGGCAAAACAACTGTGTACTGCTCATCCCTGGAATCCTGGGCATGTGCCTTGACCTTCTCAGTCTTCCTTCAAGAGAAATGTTCCCATTTCACAAATGCAGCAAAACTGGTTCCCCAAATACCTGGGCTGCTGTTACTGAGAAGCAAAAGTAAAAAATACTAAAAATGGGGGCTGAGGCTGGGGCTCAGCCATAGAGCTCTCACCTAGCATGTGTGAGGCCCTGGGTTCCATCCTCAGCACCACAGGAAAATAAATGGATAGAATAAAGGTATTGGGTCTGACTCCAACTAGAAAAAATATTTAAAAAAATAAATACTGAAAATGCAACGTATTCTAGCAATTAGGGAAATGCAAATTAAAACTGCACTGAGATTCTCTTTCACTCCAGTCAGAATGGCAATTATCAAGAATACAGTAACAATAAATTGGTGAGGATGTGGGGGACAGGGAATGCTCACACCTTGTTGGAGAAACTGCACATGAGTGCAACCCCTCTGGAAAGCAGGATGGAGATTTCTCAAGAAACTAGGACTGGAACCACCATCTGATTCGGTTATCCCACTCCTCAGCACAAATCCAGAGGATTTAAAATCAGCATACTACAGGGACACAGCCACGTTAATGTTTATGATAGCACAATTCACAATAGCTAAGCTATAGAACCAGCCTATATGCCCATTAAGAGATGAATAGATAATGAAATTGTGGTATATATATACACGGTGGAATATTACTCAGCTTTAAAAAAGGAAGACTTCATAACATTGGCCAGTAAATGGAGATTATCATGCTAATGTAAAATAAGACAATCCCCAAAACCCAAAGGTCACATTGTTCCCTGACATGTGTTATCTACATCACAAGGAAGGTGGGGAGCACAAAGAGAATTCAGCAGATTAAACAAAGGCCAGGGACAGGAAGGGAGAGGAGATAAGAATAGGAAAGACAGTAGCATGAATCACCATATTGTTCCTACTTAAATATATGAAAATACCGAAGTGGATCTGCCCCTCTTGCTCACCCACACTAATGGGGTCCTAATGAGAATAAGGTATATTTTATGTTTGGATAATTTTACCACAATGGACTCTATGGTAATGTATATCTAAGAAGAACCAATAAAACAGAAAAAGATAAAAGGTACTGATAAGGTCCATGGGACCAAATTGATAGCATCATAGCTGGATGAGGAAATGTGTTTAGGTACATTCCAGAATTTTCTAAATCGCTCCCCCATTGGATGCTGCTAAAGGTGTTGGAGCCTGGGAAGGTGGAGGTTCAGAGCGCTGCATGGAGAAGAAAGGACTCCCCCACCCGCATTCATCTGCAGGTGCAGAGGTCCCAGGGGGCAGGTAATCTCGAGGCCTCCACGGTTAACTAAGGCAGAGAGGAGCAGGGTGCATTCTAGTCTATGGAGTTATTTACCAAATTAGGAAAACCTGGAATTGTCTTTCCTGGACTCCCAATCAAAGGCAAATTGTTTTTCCTTAAGGAGAGACACCCTTGAGCCCCTCTTAATGGGAAGTCTTCTCTGTATTATGTGACTTTTTGCACCACTGAATTGGGGGGACAAGATCAGAGCCCTCCTTGGAAACACATTGACTTTGTTTGCATGGGGACATGCAGGTAGGGTCTCTCTCTTTTTTCTTTTTTCTTGATAAGTGCAGCATATTCAGCTGATACTAAGGATGCACACCTGGGCAGGGGGTCTCTGGTTTTAGGAGGAGGCAGGATCCCATTGCCTGGGATCCAGGGGACTGGCAGGAACTAGGGAGAGCACCCAGGGTGGCCTTGATCTGTGCAAGGCTGTTATCCTGTGGCCACCGCAGGTATTTCTCTCAAAAAAGAAAGAAAAAAAAGTGGCACACGCCTGTCATTGCAGCGGCTAGGGAGGCTGAGGCAGAAGGATGGGGAATTCAAAGCCAGCCTCAGCAAAAGCAAGGTGCTAAGCAACTCAGTGAGACCCTGTCTCTAAATAAAATTCAAACTAGGGCTGGGGAAGGGGCTCAGAGGTCGAGTCCTCTGAATTCAACCCCCAGTGTCCAGAGAGCGAGGGAGCCCAGGTGCAGCTGGGGTTTACAGGTCTCCGGGTCTCTTCTGTGCTGATCTCCTTACTCTGCCTCCAGCCTCACCGTGGGCTGGAGATGCAGATTCAACTCAGCTGGAGGAAAATCAGCTCTAATGCTGCCAACCTGGTCGGAGCCTCCTCCAGGGCGCCTGCCAGGCCCAGTCGAGAGCCTCCACCACTGGGCAGTTCCCAAGGGAGGAAAGGCCAGTTCTGATTGGAGAATTTTGCACAGATGAACAGAGGACAAGTCAGCACCCGAAGACGCTTTGGGTGGTCTTATTATAGGAGGAGGCCCAGGTGGTGAAACTGTCAAGAAATGACTTCAATTTCCTAACATCAGAACCCAACAGAACTTAGAATTCTGGTCACCCTGACCCTAACCCAATGCCCAGACCTCAAAAGGAAAAGAAAAAGGAAAAAAGTTGCACCCAAACCCTGCCATTCTTGTTTCCTCCTTGCCTGGAGCGGATATCACCCCCCTGTCACTCAAAAAGAAGGCTCCCTGGGCGCAGACTGGGCAGAGCGGAGACTGACTGACACCCTGTCCAATCAGAAGCCCCCGTGCTGAGCACTGTCCAATCCTCAGTGTAGCCAGCAGCAGGGGGCGGGCCTCCGCGCTCAGAATGGGATTTATTTCTCCGCGGTCCGCGGTTCCACTCAGATTCCTGCAGTTGGACTCCAGGCTTCCCTCGTGCCCAGGATCCCGGGTGGCCCTGCCATGCAGGGGCCGAAGCTCCGCAGTCCAGGCTTGGCTGCTGGGCACCAGAAAATGGTGAGTGTGCAGTGGCACCTGGTGCCTGGACAGGGAGGCTCCGGAGGGAGGTCGGGCAGGGAGGCTGTCAGGTGGGACCAGTTGTGGCGGGAACCCGAGCTGGCCGACCCCGACTCCGGGCGCTCTCTGATACCACAGGCCTGAACCCATTGGGAACAGCGCCACTCAGTCCCCCTGGCCAGCCGGGTGAGGAGCGTGACAGTGGCGGAGACCCCTCGCAGCCTCCCCATCCCCTGGGCAGCCTCAGGCCCTGCTGAGTCCTATCTATCTGACAGGTGAGCTGGGCTGCCTGACGTCTGCCTGGCTGTGGTGATTGACAGGTGGGACCACTGGAAGACTCCAATCTCTGAGCCTGGGGATGGCGCACACCTGTCATCCCAGCGGCTGGGGGTGGGGGCTGATGCAGGAGGACTGGGAGGTCAAGGCCAGCCTCTGCAGGTTGGCAAGGCACTTGGAGACTCAGCGAGACCCTGCCTCGAAATAAAATGCAAAATAGGGCTGGGGGTGGGGCTCAGTGGTCAAGTGCCCCTAAGTTCAATGCCAGGTACCAAAAGAAAAAAAAATAAATAAATCTCCAAACACCGTTTTGCTGCAGGAGGGGAGCTGCGGTGTACAGGGACCTCGCTTATTCCTGAGCTAGTTTTGTGGAGTTTATTTGTTTTCTTGTTTGTTTTGTTTTGTTTTGTAGTTAACCGAAGGGTGCTTTACCGCTCAGCTCTGTCCCTGGTAGTTTTTAGTTTTTATTCTGACCACGGGTCTAGCTAAGTTGCTGAGATTGGCCTGGTTAGGGTTTGATTGATAATGACTTTTCCATTGTAATTAAGTGTATGATTTTTACACACTCATGGGTTCGTGGATGGACTTTGTTGACGTCGTGATTCCTTGATGACAATTGTAACAGTACAGCTTCACAATGCATATGTTATTACCTAACTTCTTTTTTTTTTGCTCTTATAATTCAGAAGTTTCTTGGTTCAGTTTACATATATTTAACTTTGTGGATGAATTTTAGGACTGGATGCTTCCATTAAGAGTAAAGCATGCTGGATTGTTTATTAGTGCGTAATAGTTACACATAATACCACATGCATATGGCACCCATGTAAAACGTACCCATGGTATTTTATACTATTTTTAAACTGAATGTACCATGACTATTAATGTATTATCCCTGTCATATGAACTGATTGCAGCAAGTCCCTGCAGTGGGGGACTCTCATGTGTCTTTAATAGCAAAACAGTTTCCACAAATATTTAGGAAGCACTTAAAGTCCTTGAGTTTATTAGAATTCTTTTGTTTCCTATCTTCATGGATACTATTTAATTTTCTCTCTGATAGGTTTTAGTTTACATTTCTCGGGTTTCTAAAGATGTTGGATTCATTTTATTCTTATTATTGAACACATGGGTATCTCCTGTACAAATTGGAAGCGCAAGTCTCATCCCTGAATTTCTTCTATGGTGGATTTCAGAGTGTCATGACCGTGAGTATCACCAGTCCGTGGGCCCTTTTCCTACCCAAGGGTGCTTGGATCTGCAGGGGTCTCAGGTTTTTCTTCCTCCTGAGCTTTTCTTTTTAGGGGGGGACATGGGGGTCATAGTGGATTGAACGCAGAGCTCCTTTCCCACTGAGCTACATCCCTCGTACTTTTTATCATTTATCTTGAGACAGAGGCTGAGTCTGGCCTTGAACATGTGCCTCAGCCTCCTGAGTGGCTGGGATTACAGGTGTGTGCCCTCCTGCCTGGGTCCCCCTGAAAGTTCTAAATGTAAGGGAGGCAAAATGTCAGATCCAGAACCCTGTCTCCCAGACAAAAGCTGTACACATGTATCAATGAATTCCTCAAATTCCAGTCCGCTGTCCCCATTTCCAGTAAAAATGTGTGTGTGTGTGTGTGTGTGTGTGTGTGCGTGCGCGCGCGCGCGCATGTGTACTCCCTCTTTCTCTCCCAGGCCAGACACCTTGTCAGAATGTCTTTGGGCTGGGTGTCGCCCCTGTGGACTCCATGTCCCAGGGGTCTCATAACCTCTGTGATATTTTCCTGGTCCTGCTTTGGCTCTGCCTGACACGAGGATCCCACACCTGGCACATCTGAGGTCTCTTGAGCATCTGGTAAATATCAGTCACCTGTGGACCTATGAGCAGGTGCATTTTTGGGAAGTAGTTTCTCAGGGGAGCAGGTGACTGCTCTGGTGCTGGGAAGAGTCTCCTTATTCAGAAGCCACTTCAGATGTTCCTTCGTCCTGGCTCCTGTGGATCCTGGAACAGCGATGGGCATGCAGCCATTTATGAACACACTGGTTCAAGTTCCTTTGGAAATGCATCCAGAGTGGTTGTTAGCTTTTAAAGAACTCCATGCTGTTTTTAAAAATGGCTGCACTAAACTGATATTCTAGCTCCATGTGAGCAGGTCTCTTTCTCCATACCCACATCATTGGAGGACTAGTTCCTTCGCCTATTTGATAGGAGCTTTTCCCACAGCTGGACTCAGGCTGCAGAAGCTCTCCTAGTTAGCTGGTGACTGAATTCCTGTTGGTTAGAACCCAGGCTGCCTGTGCTCACTGCAGGAAGGTGGTGTGAGCCTATTCTAGAAAGAAACAGGGTTTTGAACCCTTTTGCTTCACTCCTGGTGTGGATTGTAGCACAGGTAAATACTCAGACATCAATGTGAAGCCCCTCCTTTGTGATCCAGGGAGATTTGCACATGCACAGTTGCCATTGCTCCCAAAGCTTGGTGGGTTAGGATGGAGTCCATGAGATGGGAAAAAATGTTGGGACCCTGAGTGCCTGGACATACTCCTTCCAGAAAGAACTGGTTAGACCTGGAGTTATTACTGAGATAGGGGGGAGAGGGCTCAGGCCGGGCTGCTGGGTGGACTGCATTTGTCCTTAGGGACTGGCTAGGGAGGAGCTCAACTCTTAGCAACCACAGTTTGCACATCATGCTGGCAAATCCCTTCTAGGGATAAACTGGGACCCTTGAGACCTCACTCCCCTTCTGCCCTGGTCCCAAGAATAAAGCTCATGACCCACCACAGCCATAGAAAAGCACCCCTTTTTCTCTCGTCCTGATACTTGTGTATATCCAGCTCTTTCTTCTATGAGCACCAGACAAATTGTGTTTCCAGTTACAAGTCATTTAGTGTCCAATGTGCTTCATTTGTGACCCCAATCAGTCTTCATCTACTCTGGGTGACACTGGATTGGGGTATTCTGTCCCAATTATGTGGCACATTGCTCAAGGCAGTACTAATGCTCACATGTCCCTCAACTTTGCCTGCCCTGCAAATGGTAGAGATTTTCTCAGTGGGCCAATGCATGTGTCTCTCAGTCCATGTATAACTTTATTAAGAGGGACTCAAAACAGAAGTAGGTATTTATTGGGTGTATCCATGTGTGGAGAGAATCCAGGAGCCTCCTATTCTGGTATAATTTTGAAACATCATCCTATTCAATATGTGCTTCTTTGGGGTGCTGGAATGTAATCCAGTATCACACACCTCCTGCACCCAAGCGCTACCAGTGCTCTGCGCCTCCAGTTCCCACACCTCCCTTCATGCTGGGTTGTCTTGTTCGTTCACATAAAATCCTCTGCTGGAGATGGTTGCATTTATCTAGGCCTTTTCAGTGCACTTCATAATAAAAATGCCATTTACATACATGCGGAGTCATCTATGAAATTTTTGCAGTGTGCAAATTTTTTGGTCCTCAAATTTCTGCAATATGATAATTTTATAATATGCATTAGTGTCTGGTAATGATAGCTCCTGTTTTTGCTCTTATAGTTCAGAATTCTTGGCTAATTTCATATCAATATAAATAGGAGAATTTTCAAACTGTTTGCTTTGGTCCCTTCTACAATGAAAAGGAAATTATGGTGAAATTTTGATGGGGTGTTATCATAGATGAACCTGAGGGAAGCTGTCCTCTTTATAAGGAGGTGTCCTATCATCTATTCCCAGGGTGTATAATTCAGTCTCCTATGTGCTGATCTGTATTTGCATTTTTTCAAATTCTGCAGGTGTCCTTTTTAAGTATGATTATATGTGAAATGTGACATTTATGTGACATCGATATAAAACTGACATGGTGTTTCATAGTATTTGTCAAACTGTATGCAATATGGCGAACAAAATGTGGCTGATTGCCAGAAATGATTATTTCTGGATGGAATTTTCAAGATGTCCTATTACTGAACTATATCCTCAGCCCTTTTTAAACTTTTACTTTAAAATTTTAAATTATTAAATTTTCTTCTTAATTTTTTAAAATTACTACTGCCTTTTTTAAAAAATTTAGGCAGGGTTTCACTAAGTTCCTGGGGTCACTTTCACAATTGTGATTCCCCTGACTCAGCCTCCAGACCACTGGATATATCAGGTGTGTAGCACCACATGCATCCTATCTCACTATTTCTTTTTTTTTTCTTTTTTTTTATAGGATATTTTTAGGTCATGATTTAAATTTATATTGTTATTTTTTTAAACACAGAATAACAGTGGAATGCATTTCAATCCTTTTCACACATATAGAGCCCAATTTTTCATCTCTGTATATAAAGTATGTTCACATCAGTTTATGCCTTTATACATGTACTCATTTCTTTCTGCATTACAATTCTTAATACACATATATATCACAATTTTTAACCTCTCTTTGTATATTAGGTATGTTGACACCAATGCAAGTCTTCATATATGTCTTTTGAATAATGTCGACCATGTCATTATATAATGATAACCATTACATTCTACCATCCTTGCTAATCCCCTGTCCCCTTCATCTCCCTCCCACCCCTCTTACCTATCTAGAGTTAATCTAATCCTCCCATGCTCTCCCTCCCTACTCCACTGTGAGTCATCCCCATATATCGAGAAAATATTTGACATTTTTGGGGGGAGATTGGCTAACTTCACTTAACATAATACTCTCCAACTTCATCCATTTACTGGCAAATGCCATGATTTTATTCTCTTTTAGTGCTGAGTAATATTCTATTGTATATATATACCACATATTTTTTATCCATTCATCCCCTGACAGGCATCTAGGTTGGCTCCACAGTTTAGCTATTGTGAATTCTGCTGCTATAAACATTGATGTGGCTGTGTCCATGTAGTGTGCTGTTTTTAAGTCCTTTGACTATAGTCTGAGGAAAGAAATAGCTGGGTCAAATGGTGGTTCCATTCCCAGATTTCCAAGGAATCTTCATACTGCTTTCCACATTGGCTGCACCAATTTGTAGTCCCATCAGCGGTGAATTAGTGTACATTTTACCCCATATCCCCGCCAACACTTATATTTGTTTTTATACATAATAGCTGCTATTGCTACTGGAGTGAGATGGTATCTTAGTTTTGATTTACATTTCTCTAATTGCTAGAGATGATGAGCATTTTTTCATATATTTTTTGATTGATTGTATATCCTCTTCTGAGAAGTATCTTTTCAGGTCCTTGGCCAATTTATTGATTGGGTTAATTGTTTTTTGAGTGTTAATATTTTTTAGTTCTTTATGTACCCTAGATATTGTGCTCTATCTGATGTGTGAGGGGTAAAAATTTGCTTCCAGGATGTAGGCTCTCTTTTCTTTCTTTTCTTTTTTTTTTTTTTGATAAAAAACTTTTTAGTTTGATTCCATCCCATGTGTTGATTCTTGGTTTGAATTCTTGTGCTATAGGAGTCTTATTAAGGAAGTTGTGGCATAATCCCACATGATGGAGATTAGGGCCTACTTTTTCTTCTATTTGGAGAGTCTCTGGTTTAATTCCTAGATCCTTGATCCATTTTGAGTTAACTTTTGTGCATGGTGAGAGAGAGGGATTCAGTTTTATTTCACTGCATATGGATTTCCAGTTTTCCCAGCAACATTTGTTGAAGATGCTCTCTTTTCTCCAGTGCATATTTTTAGCACATTTGTCTAATATAAGATAATTGTAGTTTTGGGGTTTGTCTCTGTGTCCTCTATTCTGTACTGTTGGTCTACCTGCCTGTTTTGATGTTAGTACATGCTGTTTTTGTTACTATGGCTCTGTAGTATAGTTTAAGGTCTGGTATAGCAATGTCACATGCCTCCCTCTTCCTGCTAAGGATTGCTTTAGCTATTCTGGGTCTCTTATTTTTCCTGATGCATTTCATGATTGCTTTTTCTATTTCTATGAAGACAGCCACAGGGATTTTGATCAGAATTGCATTAAATCTGTAGAGTGCTTTTAGTAGTATGGTCATTTTGATAATATTAGTTCTGCCTATCCAAGATCAAGTTATGTCTTTCCATCTTCTAAGGTCTTTGATTTCTCTTTAGTGTTCCATAGTTTTCATTGCATAGATCATTCGCATCTCTTGTTGATATCCAAGTATCCTTTTTTTTTTTTGAGGATATTGTGAGTGGAGTAGGTTTCCTCATATCCCTCTCAGAGGATTTGTGATTGATATACAGAAATGCCTTTGATTTATGGGTGTTGATTTTATATCCTGTCACTTTGCAGAATTCTAGTTCTAGAAGTTTTCTAGTGGAGTATTTTGTGTCTTCTAGGTACAGAATCATATCATCAGCAAATAGTGCTAGTTTAAGTTCTTCTTTTCCTGTACTTATTCCTTTAATGTCTTTCGTCTGTCTGATTGCTCTGGCCAGTGTTTCAAGAACTATGTTGAATAGAAGTGGAGAAAGAGGGCATCCCTGTCTTGCTCCAGATTTTAGATGAAATGCCTTCAGTTTTTCTCCATTTAGAATGATGTTGGCCTGGGGCTTAGAATAGATAGCCTTTAAGATGTTGAGAAATATTCCTATTATCCTTACTTTTCTAGTGTTTTGAACATGAATAGGTGCTGTATTATGTCAAATGCTTTTTCTGAATTTGTTGATATGATCGTATGATTCTTATCTTTAAGTCTACTGATGTGATGAATTATCTTTATTGATTTCCATATGTTGAGCCAACCTTGCATCCATGGGGTGAATCCCACTTGATCATGGTGCACCATCTTTTTGATATGTTTTTGTATTTGATTTGTGAAAATTTTATTCAGAATTTTTGCATCTGTTTTTTAGAGAGGTTGGTCTGAAGTTTTCTTTATTTGATGTGTCTTTGTTTGATTTTAGAATCAAGGTGATATTGGCCTCATAGAATGAGTTTGGAAGAGTTGCCTCTTTTTCTATTTCATGGAAAAATTTGAGGAGTTAGTTGTTCTTTGAAGGTCTTGTATGCATCGAGTCCTGGGCTTTTTTTTTTTTTTTTTCGTTCGTAGGTTTTTGATAGTGTCTTCTATTTCATTGCTTGAAAATGATCTGTTTAACTTGTGTATATCATCCTCACTCAGTCTGAGTAAGTTACATGATTCTAGACATTTGTTGATGTCTTCAATATTTTCTGTTTTATTGGAGTACAAATTTTGAAAATAATTTCTAATTATCTTCTGTATTTCTCTAGTGTTCAAGGTGATATTTCCTTTTTCATCATGGATTTTAGTAATTGGAGTTTTTCTCTGCTTCTTAACATTAGCATGGATAAGGGTTTATCAAATGTATTTATTTTTTCAAAGAGCCAACTTTTCATTTTGAAAATTAAGGTTTTTTAAAAAAAATAAATGGCAGCAGAATGCATTACAATTCTTACTACACATGTACAGCACAATTTTTTGTATCTCTCTATATAAAGTAGGTTGACACCCATTTTTGTCTTCATACATGTACTTTGGATAATGATTTCCATCACATTCCACCATCCTTGCTAACCCCCTGTCCCCTCCTTTCCATTCCCACCCCACTGCCCTGAATAGAATTCATCTATTCCTCCCATGCTCCCCCTCCCTACCTCAGTATAGTCAGCCTGCTTATATCAGAGAAAACATTCAGCATTTGTTTTTTTAGGATTGGCTAACTTCACTTAGCATTATCTTCTCCAATGCCATCCATTTACCTGCAAATGCCTTGATTTTATTCTCTTTTATTGGTGAGTAATATTCTATTGTGTACAAATGCCACATTTTTTAATCCATTCATCTATTGAAGGGCATCTAGGTTGGCTCCACAGTTTACTATTGTGCATTGTGCTTCTAAAAACATTGTGGCTGTGTCCCTGTAGTATGCTGTTTTTATGTCCTTTGGGTATAGACTGAGGAGTGGGATAGCTGGGTCAAATTGTTGGTACCATTTCCAGTCATTTTGTAAATTTTTAAATTGCTTCTTTTGTTTCAATTTCATTGATTTCAGCTCTGATTTTAATTATTTTATGTCCTTTATTGCTTTTGGTGTTGATTCATTTTTTCCCTAGGGCTTTGAGATGTAATTTTATGCCATTTATTTGACTTTTTCTTTTTTAAGGAATGAACTCCATGCAATGAATTTTTCTCTTAGTAATGCTTTCATAGTGTTCCAGAGATTTTGATATGTTGTATCTATGTTCTCATTCACCTCTAAGAATTTTTAAATCTCCTCTTTGATGTTTTTTGCAACCCATTGTTCATTCACTAGCATATTATGTAGTCTCCAGGTGTTGGAGTAGCTTCTATTTATATCATTGATTTGTAATTTCATTCCATTATGATCTGATAGAATGTAAGATAGTATCTTTACTTTTCTGTATTTGCTTAGAGTTGCTTTTTGGCATAATATATGGTCTATTTTAGAGAAGGATCCATTTGCTGCTGAGGAGAAAATGTCTTCGCCTGTTGAAGGATGAAATAGTCTATGTATGTCAGTTCAATCTAAGTTATTGATTGTATTATTGAGTTCTGTATTTTCTGTTTGGCTTTTGTTAGGAAGATCTATCCAGTGGTAAAAGAGGTGTGTGAAAGTCACCCAGAATTATGTTCTTGTGGTCTACTTGGCCCTTGAACTTGAGAAGAGTCTGTTTGAACATAGATGCTCCATTGTTTGGGGCATAAATATTTATAATTGTTATGTCTTGTTGGTGAATGGTTCCCTTATGCAGTATGAAAGGTCCTCCTTTATCCCTTCTCATTAACTTTCACTTGAAGTCTTCATTATTTGATATAAGGATGGAAACCTCTGCTTGCTTCCACAGTCCATGTGAGTGGTATAATTTTTAATTTTTTTTGCAGATGGACACAATACATTTATTTATTTTTATGTGGTGCTGAGGATTGAACCAAGGGCCTCACATGTGCTAGGTGAGCACTCTACCGCTGAGCCCCAGCCCCAGCCCAAGTGTTATATTTTTTTCCAACCTGTCACATTCAGTCTGTGGATGTCTTTTCCTAAGAGATGAGTCTCTTGGAGTCATCATATTGTTGGGTTTTTCTTTCTAAATCCAATCTGCCAGTCTTTTGATTGCTGAGTTTTGGACATTAACATTCAGGGTTATTATTGAGACATGATTTGTATTCCCAGTTATTTTTGTTTATATTTGGTATTTAACTTGACTTGGTTTCTCTTTGATATGTTTTTTTTCCTTTAGAGTGATAGCTTTTCTGATTTTCAATGTTGTTTTTCATTTCCTCCTCATGGAATATTTTGACAAGGATATGTTGTAGTGCAGACTTCTTGGTTGTAAATTCTTTTAACTTTTGTGTATCATGAATGTTTTTATTTTCTCATAAAAATAACATCTAAATCAAAATCTAATTGCTAATCACAATTTAATTTTGCTGCTTATGATTTTTGGTTGTCATCTGTTTCTTTCAGAGCTTGGTATATGTTGTTGCAGGATTTTGCAGCTTTCAGGGTCTCGGTTGAGAAATCAGAGATCCTGATTTGTTTCCTCCACATATAATCTGATTCCTTTCTCTTGTGGCTTTTAAAATACTCTGCTTCTCCTGCATGCTAGGTGTTTTCATTATGATGTGCCTTGGTGTAGATCTGTTGTGATTTTGTTCATTTGGTGCCCTGTACACTCCTTGTATTTGATTTTCCAATTCACTGTACATGTTTGGAAATTTTTCTGATATTATTTCATTGAATAGATTGTCCATTTCTGTAGTTTGGACCTCTATGCCTTCCTCTATCCCAATAGTTGTTAAATTTGGTCTTTTCAAGTTATCTCATAATTCCTGAATCTTCTCATGATTTCTTACCATCTTCACTGGGGTCAACTTTATTTTTTCAAGATTATATATTTTTCCTTCAATGTCGGAGGTTCGGTCTTCCAAGTGATCTATTCTGTTGGAGATGCTTCCTATTGAGTTCTCAATATGGTTTACTGTTTACGTCATTTCAAGGATCTCTGTTTGTTTGTTTTTTCAGAATCTCTATCTCCTTATTGAAGGAATCTTTTGCTTTCTGTATTTGCTTATGTAGCTCTTTATCGAAATGATCCTTTGCTGCCTGTATTTGCTCTTATATTATCCTTTAATTCACAGAAAATTATGTACCTCCTCCACTCCTTCTCTGTCACTTCTCCTGCTGTTCTGACCATGGATTCTAATAATGTAGCATCTTGTTTGGGGCACATTCTTCTTGGTTTTTCATGTTGTTCATGCATCTTCCCTTCCAGCTCTGTGTTTTCAAGGTGTTACAATTTTTACCCTGTAGGATTATAGTCCCCAACAGGTTCCAATACCTTTTTTTTTAAAAAAATTATTTTTTAAATACATGACAACAGTAGAGTGCATTACGATTCTTATTACACATAGAGCACAATTTTTCATATCTCTGTATATAAAGTATATTCATGCTAATTCATGCCATTATACATGTTCTAATTTCTTTCACCATTACAACTTTTATATAACACAATTTTCATATCTGTATGTATATAAGGTATGTTGGCACTAAACTCAAATCTTCATACATGTGTTTTTGAATAATAATGTTGATCATATTCCACCATCCTTGCTAATCCTCTTCCCCGTCTATTTTCCACTCACCCTCTTCCCTATCTAGAATTAATCTAATCCTCCCATGCTCTCCCTCCCTACCCCACTGTGAGTCACCACACATATATCAGAGTAAATACTTGGCATTTGTTTTTTGGGGATTGGCTAACTTCACTTAATATAATATTCTTTAACTCCATCCATTTACTGGCAAATGCAATGTTTTTATTCTCTTTTAGTGCTGAGCAATATTTCATTGTGTATATATACCATATATTCTTTATCCATTCATTCAGTGAAGGGCATCTAGGTTGGCTCCACAGTTTAGCTATTGTGAATTGTGCTGCATAAACATTGATGTGGCTTTGTCCCTGTAGTATGCTGTTTTTAAGTCCTTTGGGTATAGACTGAGAAGAGGAAAAGCAGGGTCAAATGCTGGTTCCATTCCCAGATTTCCAAGGAATCTCCATACTGCTTTCCATATTGGCTGTACCAATTTGCATCTCCACCAGCAATGTATGAATGTGCCTTTTCCCCCACATCCTTGCCAACACTTATTGTTTATATGCATAATATCTTCCATTCTGGCTGGAGTGAGATGAAATTTTAGTTTTTTTTTTAATTTTTTATTGTTGTCTGTTCAAAACATTACATAGTTCTTGATATATCATATTTCACAATTTGATTCAAGTGGGTTATGAGCTCCCATTTTTACCCCATATACAGATTGCAGAATCACATCAGTTACACATCCATTGATTTACATATTGCCATACTAGTGTCTGTTGTATTCTGCTGCCTTTCCTATCCTCTACTATCCCCCCTCCCCTCCCCTCCCCTCCCCTCTTCTCTCTCTGCCCCCTCTACTGACATTCGTTTGTCCCCCTTATATTATTTTTCCCCTTCCCCTCACTTCCTCTTGTATGTACTTTTGTATAACCCTGAGGGTCTCCTTCCATTTCCATGCACTTTCCCTTCTCTCTCCCTTTCCCTCCCACCTCTCATCCCTGTTTAATGTTAATCTTCTTCTCATGCTCTTCGTCCCTACTCAGTTCTTAGTTACTCTCCTTATATCAAAGAAGACATTTGGCATTTGTTTTTTAGGGATTGGCTAGCTTCACTTAGCATAATCTGCTCTAATGCCATCCATTTCCCTGTAAATTCTATGATTTTGTCATTTTTTAATGCAGAGTAATACTCCATTGTATATAAATGCCACATTTTTTTTTATCCATTCATCCATTGAAGGGCGTCTAGGTTGGTTCCACAGTCTAGCTATTGTGAATTGTGCTGCTATGAACATCGATGTAGCAGTGTCCCTGTAGCATGCTCTTTTTAGGTCTTTAGGGAATAGACCGAGAAGGGGAATAGCTGGGTCAAATGGTGGCTCCATTCCCAGCTTTCCAAGAAATCTCCATACTGCTTTCCAAATTGGCTGCACCAATTTGCAGTCCCACCAGCAATGTACAAGTGTACCCTTTTCCCCACATCCTCGCCAGCACTTGTTGTTGTTTGACTTCATAATGGCTGCCAATCTAACTGGAGTGAGATGGTATCTTAGGGTGGTTTTGATTTGCATTTCTCTGACTGCTAGAGATGGTGAGCATTTTTTCATGTACTTGTTGATTGATTGTATGTCCTCCTCTGAGAAGTGTCTGTTCAGGTCCTTGGCCCATTTGTTGATTGGGTTGTTTGTTCTCTTATTGTCTAATTTTTTGAGTTCTTTGTATACTCTGGATATTAGGGCTCTATCTGAAGTGTGAGGAGTAAAGATTTGTTCCCAGGATGTAGGCTCTCTATTTACCTCTCTTATTGTTTCTTTTGCTGAGAAAAAATTTTTAGTTTGAGAAAGTCCCATTTGTTGATTCTAGTTATTAACTTTTGTGCTATGGGTGTCCTATTGAGGAATTTGGAGCCCGACCCCACAGTATGTAGATTGTAGCCAAGTTTTTCTTCTATCAGACGGCGTGTCTCTGATTTGATATCAAGCTCCTTGATCCATTTTGAATTAAATTTTGTGCATGGCGAGAGAAAGGGATTCAGTTTCATTTTGTTGCATATGGATTTCCACTTTTCCCAGCACCATTTGTTGAAGATGCTACCCTTCCTCCATTGCATGCTTTTAGCCCCTTTATCAAATATAAGGTAGTTGTAGTTTTGTGGATTGGTTTCTGTGTCCTCTATTCTGTACCATTGGTCCACCCGCCTGTTTTGGTACCAGTACCATGCTGTTTTTGTTACTATTGCTCTGTAGTATAGTTTGAAGTCTGGTATCGCTATACCGCCTGATTCACACTTCCTGCTTAGCATTGTTTTTGCTATTCTGGGTCTTTTATTTTTCCATATGAATTTCATGATTGCTTTCTCTATTTCTACAAGAAATGCCGTTGGGATTTTGATTGGCATTGCATTAAACCTATAGAGAACTTTTGGTAATATCGCCATTTTGATGATGTTAGTTCTGCCTATCCATGAACAGGGTATATTTTTCCATCTTCTAAGATCTTCTTCTATTTCTCTCTTTAGGGTTCTGTAGTTTTCATTGTATAAGTCTTTCACCTCTTTTGTTAGGTTGATTCCCAAGTATTTTATTTTTTTTTTGAAGATATTGTGAATGGAGTGGTTGTCCTCATTTCCATATCAGAGGATTTGTCGCTGATATACAGGAATGCCTTTGATTTATGCGTGTTGATTTTATATCCTGCCACTTTGCTGAATTCATTTATTAGCTTTAATAGTTTCTTTGTAGACCCTTTTGGGTCTGCTAGGTATAGAATCATATCATCTGCAAATAGTGATAATTTAAGTTCTTCTTTTCCTATTTTTATGCCTTTAATTTCTTTCGTCTGTCTAATTGCTCTGGCCAGTGTTTCGAGAACTATGTTGAAGAGAAGTGGAGAGAGAGGGCATCCCTGTCTTGTTCCAGATTTTAGAGGGAATGCCTTCAGTTTTTCTCCATTCAGAATGATGCTAGCCTGAGGCTTAGCATAGATTGCTTTTACAATATTGAGGTATGTTCCTGTTATCCCTAGTTTTTCTAGAGTTTTGAACATAAAGCGATGCTGTACTTTGTCGAATGCTTTTTCCGCATATATCGAGATGATCATATGGTTCTTATTTTTGAGTCTATTGATGTGGTGAATAACATTTATTGATTTCCGTATATTGAACCAGCCTTGCATCCCAGGGATGAATCCTACTTGATCATGGTGCACAATTTTTTTGATATGTTTTTGTATCCGAGTGGCCAGAATTTTATTGAGGATTTTTGCATCTAGGTTCATTAGAGATATTGGTCTGTAGTTTTCTTTCTTTGAAGTGTCTTTGTCTGGTTTAGGTATCAGGGTGATGTTGGCCTCGTAGAATGAATTTGGAAGTTCTCCCTCTTTTTCTGTTTCCCGAAATAGCTTGAAAAGTATTGATATTAGTTCCTCTTTAAAGGTTTTGTAAAACTCTGCTGTATACCCATCCGGTCCTGGGCTTTTCTTAGTTGGTAGTCTTTTGATGGTTTCTTCTATTTCCTCAATTGATATTGGTCTGTTTAGGTTGTCTATATCCTCCTGACTCAATCTGGGCAGATCATATGACTTAAGAAATTTATCGATGCCTTCACTATCTTCTAATTTATTGGAGTATAAGGATTCAAAATAATTTTTGATTATCTTCTGTATTTCTGAAGTGTCTGTTGTGATATTGCCTCTTTCATCCTGTATGTTAGAAATTTGAGTTCTCTCTCTTCTTCTCTTCGCTGGCATGGCTAAGGGTCTGTTGATTTTGTTTATTTTTTCAAAGAACCAACTTTTAGTTTTGTCAATTTTTTCAATTGTTTCTTTTGTTTCAATTTCATTAATTTCAGCTCTGATTTTAATTATTTCTTGCCTTCTACTTCTTTTGCTGTTGTTTTGCTCTTCTTTTTCTAGGATTTTGAGATGAAGTATGAGATCATTTATTTGTTGGTTTTTTCTTTTTTAAGGAATGAACTCCAAGCAATGAATTTTCCTCTTAGAACTGCTTTCAATGTGTCCCATAGATTCTGATATGTTGTGTCTGTGTTTTCATTAATCTCTAAGAATTTTTTAATTTCTTCCTTGATGTCCTCTATAACCCATTGATCATTCAGTAACCTATTTTTCATTCTCCAAGTAATGTATTCTTTTTCCTTCCTTCTTTTATTGTTGATTTTCAGTTCCATTCCATTATGATCAGATAGGATGCATGGTATTATCTCTACTCCTTTATATTGTCTAAGAGTTTCCCTCTGACATAATATATGATCTATTTTTGAGAAGGATCCATGTGCTGCTGAGAAAAAAGTGTAACTGCTTGATGTTGGGTGGTATATTCTATATATGTCAATTAAGTCTAGGTTATTAATTGTGTTATTGAGTTCTATAGTTTCCTTATTCAACTTTTGTTTGGAAGATCTGTCCAGTGGTGATAGAGGTGTGTTGAAGTCTCCCATGATTATTGTATGGTGGTCTATTAGACTCTTGAACTTGAGAAGAGTTTGTTTGATGAACATAGCTGCACCATTGTTTGGGGCATATATATTTATGATTGTTATGTCTTGTTGGTGTATGGTTCCCTTGAGCAGTATGTAGTGTCCCTCTTTATCCCTTTTGATTAACTTTGGCTTGAAATCTATTTTATTTGATATGAGTATGGATACTCCTGCTTGTTTCCGAAGTCCATATGAGTGATATGATTTTCCCCAACCTTTCACCTTCAGCCTATGTTTGTCTTTTCCTATCAAATGCGTCTCCTGTAGGCAGCATATTGTTGGGTCTTGTTTTGTAATCCATTCTACTAGCCTGTGTCTCTTGATTGGTGAGTTTAAGCCATTAACATTTAGGGTTATTATTGAGATATGGGTTGTTCTTCCAGCCATATTTGTTTATTTATGTTACTAAACATGGTTTGTTTTCCTCTTTGATTATTTTCCCCCCTTTAGTGTCCTACCTCCCACTGTTGGTTTTCATTGTTATTTTCCATTTCCTCTTCCTGTAATGTTTTGCCAAGGATGTTTTGAAGAGATGGTTTTCTAGCTGCAAATTCTTTTAACTTTTGTTTATCGTGGAAGGTTTTAATTTCATCTTCCATCCTGAAGCTTAATTTCGCTGGAAACACAATTCTTGGTTGGAACCCATTTTCTTTCAGTGTTTGAAATATGTTATTCCAGGATCTTCTAGCTTTCAGAGTCTGTGTTGAAAGATCAGCTGTTATCCTGATTGGCTTACCCCTAAATGTGATCTGCTTCCTTTCTCTTGTAGCTTTTAAAATTCTCTCCTTATTCTGTATGTTGGGCATCTTCATTATAATGTGTCTAGGTGTGGGTCTCTTATGATTTTGCACATTCGGCGTCCTGTAGGCTTCTAGGATTTGGGGTTCTGTCTCATTCTTCAAGTCTGGGAAGTTTTCTCGTATTATTTCATTGAATAGATTGCTCATTCCTTTGGTTTGAAACTCTGTCCCTTCCTGTATCCCAATGACTCTTAAATTTGGTCTCTTGATGTTATCCCATATTTCTTGGATGTTCTGCTCATGGTTTCTTAACAGTCTTGCTGAGCTGTCTATGTTCTTTTCAAGTTGAAATACTTTATCTTCATTGTCTGATGTTCTGTCTTCTAAGTGTTCTACTCTGCTGGTAGTATTCTCAATTGAGTTTTTAAGTTGGCTTATTGCTTCCTGCATTTCTAGGATTTCTGATTGCTTGTTTTTTATAACCTCTATTTCCCTGTATAGTTGATCTTTTGCTTCTTGGATTTGTTTATGTAATTCATTGTTGAAGTGATCTTTCATTGTCTGATTTTGCTGTCTGATGTCTTCCTTGAGACTCCAGATCATCTGAAGCATGTATATCCTGAATTCTTTATCTGACATTCCATCTGCTGCAGCTATTACCTCTTCTAACGTTGAGTTGACCTGCAATGCTTGTGGTCCTTTCTTTCCTTGTCTCTTCATACTGTTCGCGTTCCTTTCTACTTGGTGAAACTGTTGTGCTATTGAATTTTCCCCCTATATATTTATATTGGTCTTGTATAGTTGCAAAGTCTCCCTCGCAGGCGTGGGCGGCGGCTCTGCCCCTCCTTTAATTGGGGCAATGTGCCTACCACGCCGGCAGGCCGCTGGGCCTGCTCTGCCGGTTGGTAGCAGGTCCGCCAACCTTGCAGGCGCGGGCGGCGGCTCTGTCCCTCTGCGGGCCGCTAGGCTTGTTCTGTCGGTGGTCGCAGTTCTGTCTACTTTGCAGGCGCAGGCAGCGGCACTGCCCCTCTGCAGGCCTCTGGGGCTGTACTGCCAGTGGGTCGCAGGTCCGCCTACCTTGCAGGCGCGGGGGGGGGCGGCTCTACCCTTCCTCAGGCCACTGGGCCTGTTCTGTCTCTCGGTTGCAGGTCTGGCCTGTTCTGATGGTGGTCACAGTTCCCTCTACCTTGCCGGTGCAGGGGGAGGGGGCGGCTCTGCCTCTCAGCAGGCCGCTGCTCCTCTTCTGCCGGTGGGTCGCAGGCCCGCCTACCTTGCAGGAGTGATTGGAAGCTCTGCCCCTCCGCGGGCCACTGGGCCTTTTCTGTCAGTGGTCACAGTTCCGCCTACCTGGCAGGCGCGGGGGGTGGGGGGCGGCTCTGCCCCTCAGCAGGCCGCTGGGCCTGCTCTGTGCGTGGTCACAGTTCCCTCTACCTTGCCGGTGCCGAAATTTTAGTTTTGATTTGCATTTCTCTAATTGCTATGTTGAACTTTTCATATATATTTGTTGCTCAATTGTATATCATATTCTGAGAAATGCTTTTTGAGTTCCTTGGTCCATTTATCAATTGTGTTCTTTGGTTGTGTTTTTTTGGTGTCAAGATTGAGTTCTTCATATACCCTAGAGATGAGTGCTGTATCTGACGTGTGAGTTGTAAGAATTTTCTCCCAGGATGTTGGCTGTCTCTTCACCTCACTGATTGTTTCTTTTGCTGAGAAGGTGTTCAGTTTTGATCCATCCACTTATTGATTCCTGGTTTTAATTCTTATGCTATAATAGTCTTATTAAGGATGTCAGGGTCTAATCCAACATGATGAAGATTTGGACCTACATTTTCCTCTCTTAGGTGCAGGGTCTCTGGTTTAATTCTTAGGTCCTTGATCCACTTTGAGTTGAGTTTTGTGCATGATGAAAGAGAGGGTCTTAATTTTATTTTGCTGCATATGGATTTGCAGTTTCCCTAGCACCATTTGTTGAAAAGGCTATTTCTTTTCCAATGTTTTTGGTACCTTTGTCTAGTATGAGATAACTGTATTTTTGTGAGTTATTCTCTGTGTTCTCTATTCTATACAATTGGTCTACTTGTGTATTTTGGTGCCAGTACCATGCTGTTTTTGTTACTATTCCTCTGAAGTATAGTTTAAGGTCTGGTATAGTGATGCCACCTGCCTTCCTTTTCTAAGGATTGCTTTGCCTCTTCTGGGTCTCTGTTTTACCAGGATTAAATTTTATTTCTTTTTCTATTTCCATGAGGAATGTCATTGGGATTTTGATAGGAATTGCATTAAATCTGTATAGTGCTTTTGGTAGCATGGTCATTTTGACAATATTAATTCTACCTATTCAAGACAAGGTAGAACTTTCCATCTTCTAGGTCTTCTTTAATTCTTTTTCTTTAGCATGTTGTAGTTTTCATTGTACAAGGCTTTTACCTCTTTTGTTAAATTAATTTAATCCCTTTCAATTCTCATTACCTTATTTTTTTCCCTTCATTCTTTTCCCCCATTTTTCTCCTCAATAAGTTAGACAGATATAATTAAATAGATATTTTATTAATCTTTTTATTCATTTATGTTTGATGCTTTCTACATATACAGGAAGGTGGAATTCACAGTGGTATATTTTTATATACCCATTTTTTAAAAGATTCATTTGATATTCTCCTTTCCTGTCACTCCCACCCAGTCTCCTCATACTCCACTAATCTTCTCTACATCTTTATGATATCCAATTCTCCTTTCCCTTTTTGTTTTGCTGTAGCTGTCACATGTGAAAGAAGACATTTGACCCTAGATCAGTCTGATTTATTTTGCTTAGCATGATGTTGATAATTTCTGTTCATTTACTGACAAATGTCACAATTTAAATCTTCTTTATAGCTGACTAAAAACATATTGTGTGTATCACATTTTATTAATCAATTCATCTATTAATAGGCATGGGAACTGCTTCCATAATTTGGCTATGGTGAATTGGGATGCTAGGAACAAAAATGTGGCTCTATCAAAATATAGAATTAATTACAATTACAGATAGCCAATATTCATGGCTACTCGGACATGCTTTTCTGATACAAATATAAGTCAGGCAAAAGAAAATAATCCACTGTTGATCATTATATATAGGCAGTAGCATATTCAAATAAATTTTTCTCATTATGGAAGTAGTGTTATTTATTGGGCAAATATCACTTGCATTTTTGTTTGCTTTTTTAATCTTTTTTTATATACTTATTATTATTTTTGCTGTGGTTTTGATTTTTTTCTTGTGCCTCTTACAAATACTTTTTTTTCTTCTGGCAAAATATAAGTAAAATCTAATTTACCATTTTTAAGTTTATAATCCCATAGCTTATACAGTAGTCATAATGTTGTAAAACGATGACCAGTGTTTAGTTTCTGATATTTTTATATATAAAAAATCAGTTCCTTTTAACACCCATTTACATTCTCCCAAAGATTTATAGAGAATGTAATTTAATTTTTGCATCCCTTGTCATTTTTAATGTTTTCTCATTTTTAGATTTTGTGTAAATTTTAATACTACTCTGTTCTACTGTTTAGATTTTGTGTAAATTTTAATACTGTTTTGTTCACTAGACAACATATTTTAGAAAGATAAAAGGCATAAAAATTTGTTCCTTATGGCTTTGACTTTTAAGAACCGATTGATACATGGGCTCATCCAGGGCAGGGCTATCAGTGTAGATTCCCTAAGGGGGGCATTTTGTACATTTCAGCTACAGTTCTTGGAACCATGGTGATTGAACTGGAGGAACAATTTGGGAACTTTATGAACTCCAAAGTAAATAAGGCTGGGAACTAAGTAGAAACATAAGAAAAGTAAAAATAAAAGTTTAAACAAATATTATTCTTAAGATACACTAGAGTCATGATTGATTCTTTTAACTTGATGACATTAGAAATTAATGGGGATTGGTAAAAAAAAAAAGTATTTCAAGTAGAACTTTTCAGACATTGAAGTTTCTACTACAGATAGGAGACACAGAAACCCACTGAATTCTGTGGTTTTCCAAGAAAATGACTTAGAGTAGATTTATGAAATATCTGTCAAATCTCACTATGTTATCAAGGCCTTAGTGGAAACTATTGCATTTGTTTTTGTGCTGCTGGTAATAAAACCCAAGGCCTTTCACATGCTGAACAAATTCTGCACCACTTAACTACAACCATAGCTCCATAAAATATTATTATGTAAATGTCTCTGTAGGTTGAAGCCTTACAGGTTATTTTGTATTTATGCATAAATTACATATAATTAATGAAATATAATTCATAATGTCACATAATTATTCATTAATATGACTCATTATAATAAATGATTTTAAAGATATATGCTTAAACTATGTAACTCTGCAATATTTTATATATCTATAATTATAAATCTATGTATGTACATATACAGACATCTATAGAAAAACAGATGTACATACACAAATCTTATCTCCAGGCATCTGTATATGTTTATTATAGTTTCAGATTATATCATTCTTACTATTGTTCCTTATAAGTTTCTAATACCATTATATGTGATAGTGCCCATTTTAAATTGCTTGTTATCTCGCTCAGTATTTTTAAAATATATTTAGTTATCAATGGACCTTTATTTGTTATTAATTTATATGTGGTGCTGAAGATCAAGCCCAGTGCCTCATACGAGGTAGAAAATTGCTCTAACACTGAGCCAAAACTCCATTTCTTTTGCCGAGTTTTAAGAGCTCAATGTATTTTTTTTTTATTCCAGACCTTCATCATATATATATTTGGCAAATATTTCATCCAGTTTCTTCTCATTCAGTTAATAGCATACTTCAAAATACAGAATGATTTTCAACAGAGTAAAATTTTATTAACTTTTTCATTTATAGATCCTGCTTCTGGCTTTGTTCATGTCAAGGACAAACCATATAGAATTTCTGCTATGTTGTCTGACACAAGCTACAAATTTTACATTTTCTTTCAGATGAATGATTTAATTTTTCAAAAGTTGTAAGTTCTGTGTCTAATTCATTTCTTTGCATACAGATGCCAGGGCGTTCATAATTCATTAAAAAGATTATATCATCTCCAGTGAAGTCCTGCCATCTCTTGTATGTTTTTTGAGTTTATTTCCAGGTTTTCAGTTCTATTCCATGAATCTGTTTGTATACTCTTTGCCACATATCTCACCTTTTGGGGTACTGTAAGTTCATAGTAAATTTCAGTGTCAGATATTTCAGTCCCATAAACTTATTCTACAGAATTGTTGACCATTATATATGCCTTCATTTTCCATATAGCCTTTAGAAGCCATTTTTTATATTTGTGCAATTGGTTGTTACGATTTTATCATGGTTGTGTTTAATTCATTTACTAGAGTTGTATATAGCTAATATCTTAATATTGAATGATTCTTTGTATGTTTGGTAGTTGTAGGGTCCCCCAATTTACAGAAAGTAGATCAGCAGTGTAGATGACATTCTGGGACTTATAAGTGACATCAGAATTAGGTGAAAGACTGCAATTTTGAGACCTGAAGTAGTGACACTTGTGCCAACCAGTGTCAAAAATGTGTTAATTTTAAAAATATTTTTTAGTTGTTGATGAACTTTTACCCTTTATTTATATGTGGTGTTGAGGATTAGACCTGGTGCCTCACACATGCTAGTCAAGAGCTCTGCCACTGAGCCACAACCCCCATTTGATTTTCTGCAAATTCACACATTTTCTTTTAGAAAAATAAATTTTAAAGGACATTGTAGGTGAGGCCTTTAAACTGACTCCAAGTATGTGTCTGTTAACTGATGAGAATTGTGACTATGGAAGACTAAGCATTTCCTTTCTTTGCAATAGGGATCTGAGATGTGTGGACTTTACAGAACTATTTTCTTATCTGCCCAGAATTACCTGACTCTGCTTAGGAATGAGCCACAGAAGGCCACAGTGTTACAGAGAGGGTTCTCCACAGTTTGGAAAAAAAATATTTATTCTAAAATGTCAGGATTTTTATTTTTTGCTTTTTGTGAACAGTGACTATAATCATCTACTAACCTGATTTGTCTTGTTGTTGTTCCTTTCATAAAATCTTGATACCATATAATTCCAATTGGCTCAAGTATTTAAACATTTTGCTATTGAAGATTTTTAATTGGTTATTTGCGTAGATGGGGTGATTATGCTCTGATGTCAAGGTAATTCTTCCAATAAAGTAGCTATGCTTAAGTAATTAGGATCCATCCACATGTGGAAAACCCGTGTGGACACTTCCGGTGTGTCTTACTGATCTCATCTTCCTTTTGCACACAGAGATGATGACAGCCCTGTGACTTTTTATGACTCCTAATTTTATTATGTATTTCTCAAAGCCATCATTTTCCTTGGTTATATTTCCTTGGTTGTATGAGTTTTAAGTAACTTATTTTTACCATTATTTTTCCATTACAATTATATTAAAAGGTCTATTTTCTTTTATTAACCATTTCTTTGCCTCAGTCTTTTGAACACATACATGCTGCTGTCTGGGCCTCTATTGTACCAAATTTATTCACTCGTTGGACTGCTTATAGAACTTAATATTTCAAGTGTGTCTTTTCACGAGGTGGAAGTGTCACTTTACATGTCTCCAAACATTAATATTTCATGAATATTTTACACATTGCGAATGTGTCATGGATGATACTTGAAACTAATTGTTTTTGGGAGCTCAATCTATCTCATGGATCCAAAGCAGAAAGAACTACTCCCAGATTGTTTTCAAAAGCTTTTTTACAACTTTTTGTCTCCCTTGGGCACAATCACCTTATGAGTATATCTTTGACAAGTCTGATTTGCATCTGGAATGTCCCACAAAATTCATTCACCAGTGGCAGAAAAGTTAGGAATTCAGCTTTTATTCAGTTCTTGGATTGTGGTATATATCTTTGACTTCACTCTGATATGGAATATATATATATATATATAATATATATATATATATATATATATATATATATATATATACACACTGTTTTGGGACTTACTTTCCATTATCTAATTCAGAGGAAAAGGCGTATCTTATTACATAATTAAAGTAACCCTCCTACATGACAGTCAGTTCTACTAACACTTAATCCAAACTACACACTGAATAATGGTTTTGTCCGTTTGCTATTGATCTACCAATTTTTATTTTAGGAGCCATTTACATTCAAGGATGTGGCTATTGATTTCTCTGAGGAGGAATGGGAATGCCTGGATCCTGCTCAGCAGAATTTATATAGAGAAGTGATGTTGGAGACCTACAGCAACCTGGTCTTTGTGGGTGAGCATAACTTTTCTTCAAAACTCCTAATTATTATTATTTAATTTTCTTCCCTTGAAGTATATCTTTTGGGAACTTCACCATAAAAATTGGATGATTCAGATTTGTGTTTTCAATAAAAAAGATGGGGTAGTTCTTGGTGCTGACAAGAAAATATTAAGTTTCTTTTCGTCCTTAATGTTTTCCTTTGTTGTCATGATGTACATCCTTCACTTGACATATGGTTGACTTAGAGAAATGCAGTCATGTCAAATACTGTGGCCCACATATAGCAGAGGACATAGTTGAGGTAGAGGAGGAAGCCTAAATGCAAAAAGTTTGATTGAGAAGTTATCCAGGAGAAAAGATTTTTGAGAAGCTTGAATTTCTTTCTCTTGTGATCATAGAAGAATCTGTCCTGTGTTTTGTGCTTTCAACTAGTCTAGTCTCCTGCTTTTCCTCCAGTAATGTCTCTGTACATGCAAATTAACAACAAAACACTCCCCTTGCCTTGTGAGTGTCGATATTATCTGACAGCTCTTCCATAATTTTTAAAGATTTTTTTTAGTTGTTAGTGAAATTCCCATTTATTCATATGTGTTGCTGAGGATCAAACCCATGGCCTCATACATGGAAGGCAATCCCTCTACCACTAGTCTATAACTCCAGCCCCTCTTTATATGCAGGAATTTTTTGTACATTTCTGGAGACCACTAGGTCAACCCATTGTAATACATTAATATCACAAGTAAGTTACTCTAAACTTACTTGTACATTTTTTTCACTAAAATTTCCTTATCAGAGTTCTTTCTGATATGTGTAATGGAGTTTTTGTGAAATTATCTGCCATGGAATGAAAGTCAAGATGGACAAAGACTGCTCTTTTGAGAGATGGTTTAAGTAGTATTTGAATAAGAGCATTTGTAAAATAACATCTGTGTATATTGATAATTTGATTGGTTAATTTTTTCCTTATTTTTTCATTGTGTACAGTAGATTCCGTGTTGCAGACTGGGTTTCCCCATATCAGTTCATTGCTTCACAAATTAAGATATGCATGACTCTTGTTTGTATTGCCAATAATGTTATATGTGCTTTTGCTTGTATAAATATTAAGCCTCTTTTTGTCTATGACTTTTATATTTGATCTTGATTGTCTTTTAATCTGCCCATGTACGTAGAAATTGAAATTTTCTATATGTAAATGTAATGGGGATTGATGGCAGTGATACTCTAATGCTGAACTACACCCCAAGCTCCTTTTCACTCATATTTGGAGAGAGGTTCTCACTAAGTTATTGAGGATGTCTTGAATTTGCAATTCTCCTGCCTCAGACTTCCTAGTAGCTGAGATTACAAGCATGCCCATCATTTGTATATTGATGAGTTTGTTCTTATTTATAAGATAATGACCACATTATTTTCAATGAAGGTTTGAGAAAAGTTGCAAATCTCTTTTATGTATTGTTTGTAATTTTCATTATGATCAAAACTACAAAATAAAACTTACTGTCTCCAAGAATTTAAATATACAGTTCCGTAACATTAATTCAAATTGTTATGCAATATATCTCTAAAAAGTTTAGATCTCAAAAAAAAAAAAAAAACTATGCCTAGGAAGCAAGGATTCATTTCTGTCTCCTCATCACAAAACCATTCTTTTGTTCAGAAAGCTGCTACTTTAGTTTAGAGATGTCATACTTGTAGAATTCTGCAGTATTCTTTCTGTGACATTTCAGTTAACCTAGTGTGTATACATTTTGTAAAATATATAATTAGAATAAATTCTTTGACTTCAAAGTTCTATAGTTTCTATATTCCACATTGGCTCATTGTTCTTTTCAAGGGATATTTGTTTTGAATCCCCCATGATGGCTCTATTGAATAACAATGTCAAAACACTGGTGTGCAATGTTATTAATTTGCTATTGATATGAAGGTTATTGTCACACTCACTAAGAAGTCCGTCTCTCTAACTCCATGTCTGCATTTACAGACATGTTGTAAATTTACAGACCTGTTGTAAATTTACAGACATGTTGTAAATTTTACTATATTTTGAAGCAGGGAAATACTCTTATTTGTACTTTGAGTGATATTCATACAATTTAAAGCTTAGATTTCTCTGCAAAAAAAAAAAATATTTTTAACAACGGGAGTCTGATGCATATTACCTGGAGTCTCTAGTTAACTTTAAGTAGTATAAACATCTTTGAAATTTATCTTTCAATTCTTGAACAACAATATGCCCAAGAGTGTTCAATCAACTGACACATATTTAGGGATTTTTGAACATCCCTATCACTTTTGACTTCAAATTTTTATTCCATGTTGGTTACAAAATAACTATCACTTAAATATTTATTAACCTTTGTTTTAATACATAAAATTGGTCTATCCAGCATAATATCCCACTTGTGATTAAGAATAGGGATTCTATAAGTCTACAGTAGTTTCAAATATTTTCAAAGTCTTATGCTTTGCAATTACCATTTTGCTTCACTCTATTTCCCTTTTCAGTAAGTGGGGATTGATGTCTCCTAGGATGACAGTGATTCTTGGTTTTCATTCAACTCTCTCAATGTTTTCTTTGTGTGTTTGGGAAGTAGGATATATGTTGCAAATGTATTTACTCTTAATTCAGAACCTGGGGAAATGTTCCTTTTCTTTATTTTGCTTCTTTTCGAAGTCTTTTTAAAATTTAAAACGATTTCTATGTCCTAATACTGTCTTAAACTATGTTTTGTGTACTATAATTTAGACTGCTCAGGTTTTTTTGGTCACTTTTGTATGTGTCATGCTTGTATCCCTTTGCTTTCAGTATGTGTGTGTCCTTAGATTTAGAATATACTGTGGACTACCTAGAGTTATAATTTTTAGAGTTAATTCAGATAGCCAAGGTTTGTTTTCATCAGAATTATGTAATCTTGAATTTGCCAATAAAAATATCTAAAAATGAAGAATCTCCTACTCATACTTTGTATGAGGATCAACTTGACTTCACTTTTTAAAAAGTCAATATATTTGTGGCTTTTCAAAACTATTATTGTTACAGGTTTATATGCCTATTAACAGTTTTGCTTTTATGCTTTTGCCTTTCAAATTCTATTTCAAAATTTTTGTGTCCCATTATTACAATAAAATCAATTTTTTGAACCAAGAAATGTTTAGAATTTCATATGACTTATGTTCTGTGCACACTTATATTTCAGTATGAAGGATCACGTTTCATACTTTTCGGGGAACAGATCTAGTGTTGATAAATAGTGTGTGCATTTATATCTTTAAAGTCTATATTTTCCTTCTCTTTTGAAAGATAGTAGCTGTGAATATAATGTTTTGGTTGATAATTGTATCCTTCCATCCCTTGAAAATAGCCCCAAATACCATTCTGTGTTGTGAAGTTTTGACTAAGGATTTTACAATTATGTAGTTACATATTTCTAGGTGACCCAACTTTTTCTCTTGGATGCTCTGAATATTGTCTGTAAGTTTTAAAACTTGGATTAAAACCTGCTTTGAGTCTTTACAACTTTGAGCTGTTTTGGATGTTTTATTTTTCTTATATTCTGAGATGCATTTATTAGTACTGGAAAGAGAACTACCACTTTACATTTTTTACCTTGGCTGGCCTTGAAATTTTGATCCTTCTGGCTCAAGCTCCTATGTTGCTATGTACAGCCACCTGTGACTCTTTCAGACATTTTCTAAAGAAAGACTTTAAAAACACATTTTCTGCTTATTACTATTAACAATTCTTGACTAAATTTAATTCCATTTTTGTGTGTGTTGGTTTAATTCAGTCAACTTCTTTTAAATGATAATTTACTATTCCCTTTGAGTAATTCATAACGTATTTTCTTACAGTAAATTTAGCCATGATTTTTTCTGTTGGTAAGCAGGAACCCCTTTTTGAACAGTCCCCAAATATTTGCATATTTCATATTTTTTCTTTTTTAATGAAACAGAAGAAAGTCGGTAGATTTTTAAAATATATTCTGAAGGAGGAAAGGCTTTGTGTAACACAGTGTATTTTCCTCTACTATATTACTCTACAGAGGAATGTACTCATCTTGGATACTGTGAGCACTAAGATGATTTGGAAAGTTCTCAAAGTAATTTTCTGTGTAAATTTTTATTTGATTTATATGTTTCTGTATTAACAATGGGCTTAGATTTAATAACCTACTCCCCTGATGATGTTCCTTTATTGCTGTAATTTCTTATGTTTGCAAAAAATACTCAGCCCAGTACAGTAAGTAAACATGATTATCATTTTTATTTCAGCCATGACTTCTCATCACCCTGAAGAAACTTTTCCAGAGCAGGGAATACAAGAGAGAGAGGGAAGATATGGAAATTATGACATTAACCATTTACAACTAAGAAAACAATGGGAAAATATAGGTGAGAGTAAAGTTCAAAAATCGTATTATAGTGGTCAAAACCAATTAGTAGTCCCTATTTACGATAAAAATTTTATGGTCAAATGACAGCAGAAACAATTAATATCTGAAAAAAATTCAATTTATTTCACTTACTTCTGAGGAGCTGTGTGTCTGTAAGAATATATCCACAGCCATTTTTGAAGTGAAAAGAATTGTGGAAAATTTGAAATCTGGTCCATGCATCAGTTTTTAACTTGGCCAATTAAAAATGTAGCACCGAGGTAAACTTCCATTCAAACATTTGCAAGAGAAGACATTTTTAAAAGTGATAATTTGAGAATTTCTTTACAAAATGTCCATATTTCTGCAACAATACAGTAATTTCTCCTTGTGCCCAAATAGACAATATTAAGAATTGCAGAAATGTTTCTAATTCCCCACTATTGCTCAATGACAATTCTGATACAGACTTTTGGAAAGTGCACTATATAGATAATGCTATAAGTAACACCATTAGCCACGTCTCTACCCTGAGTAATTACCATTATATTTCCATTGGTGAGAAAAATTATGAATATAGAGGAACCCCTAGGCATTTTCTAAAGGAAATATACCAAGATGAAAAATGTGGGAAAGTTTGCTTCAGTCGAGACAAAACTTGCAAGTGTAAGGTATATGAAAGGGTTCTTTATCACAGTGCAGAGCTTGCTCAATACAAGATAATTTATAGAGAAAGAGAGCCCTATATGTTTAAAGAATATATCAAAGCATCAGCTTTCTCTACATCTTCTAAACACAGTAGATACTATGACAGTGATAAACCCTATAAATTTAAAGAATGCAAAAAAAAACTTTTAGTGAAAGGTTACAACTTGTTGAGCATCAGAGGATTTATACTGAACTAAAGACCTGTAAATGTAAAAAGTGTGGCAAAGACTTAAAAAATTTTCAACTCTTACTCAACACCAGAAAATTTATTCTGCAGCGAAGACCTACCAATGTGAAGAATGCAATGCACTCAAGAACTTTACTCAACATCACAGTGTTCATACAGGAGATGTGCAATGCAAATGCAAGGAATGTGAGAAAACTTCTAATAAAATCTCCAATCTTATTTGTCACCAGTGGACACACCCTGGAGAGATGCCCCACATACATAAACAATTTTGTGAATCTTTTAGTAAAAAAGCAAGCCGAAAAAATCACCAGAGAATTCATACAGGAGAGAAGCACTACAAATGTAAAGTCTGTGGCAAGAGTTTTAATACAAACTCAGACCTCAATCACCACAAGAGTATTCATACTGGAGAGAAGCCCTTCAAATGTAAAGAGTGTGGCAAGAGTTTCAGTCAAAAATCATCACTTACTCAGCACCAGCGAATCCACACTGGAGAGAAGCCCTACAAATGTAAAGAATGTGGCAAAAGTTTTAATAGAAACTCACATCTTGATTGCCACAACAGGATTCATACTGGAGAGAAGCCCTACAAATGTAGAGTGTGTGGCAAGAGTTTCAGTCAAAAATCATCAGTTACTCAGCACCAGCGAATCCACACTGGAGAGAAGCCCTACAAATGTAATGTGTGTGGCAAGAGTTTCAGTCAAAAATCATCACTTACTCAGCACCAGCGAATCCACACTGGAGAGAAGCCCTACAAATGTAAAGAATGTGGCAAAGCTTTTAATACCATCTCACAGCGTAATTGGCACAAAAGTATTCATACTGGAGAGAAGCCCTACAAATGTAAAGTGTGTGACAAGAGTTTTTATACAAACTCAGAGCTCAATCGCCACAACAGGATTCATACTGGAGAGAAGCCCTACAAATGTAAAGTGTGTGGCAAGACTTTCTGTCAAAAATCATCACTTACTCAGCACCAGCGAATCCACACTGGAGAGAAGCCCTACAAATGTAAAGAATGTGGCAAAACGTTTAATCAAAAAATATTTCTTACTCAGCACCAGAGAATCCACACTGGAGAGAAGCCCTACAAATGTAGAGAATGTGGCAAAGATTTTAATCAACAATCCTCACTTACCCGACACCAGAGAACCCATACTAGAGAGAAGTTCAATAAAGGTGAAGAATGGCAAAGCTTTTCTAATTGAAGGTCACATCTTACTAAACATTATAGATTTTTTACTGCAGAGAAGTTTTACAAGTGAAAACATTGCATCAGTGTCTTTAAGGATGAATCAACCCTTATTTCACAGTAGTTCAACACTATTTCACACCAGAGATATGAGAGCACAGAAATTATACAAGTGTAAAATAGGTGACAGTCTCTCCAACAGTTGTTCACACCTACTCAGCACCTCAGAATTCATACGAGTGAGAGGACATGTGGGAAAAGTTTTGCAAAACTTTTGGCCATTGATCAAACATTTTTAAAACACTGGAGGATTATAGCTTATAGAAACCCAAAGAATGTGTCCAAGACTGTATTCAAATTTCAGACATTTTTCAATTTCTGACCGGATATCTGTAGCAAGTGTGCAATAGCATTTGTCCAAAGTATGTACCTTAGATAACAGCAAAATATTTACAAAAACACCTTGACAAATATAAAGATTGTAGTAAGTTTCTTATCTAGAGCCCATCCCTTGAAGTATTTGGGACCTAGGAGGGGAAAAAATCATTTAAATGTAGAAAATGGGTAATTGCTTTTGACATTTGCTGAAAACTTTCTTAACATCTTTAACTGATATTGTAGAAGTAAGGAAATACAAATATAGAATAGTGCATCCCTAAAAGGATATAATTTTACTGTAAATCAACAATTACTAAAGAGTCTCATTTTTCACAACTGGAGAAATAACAATTCTCAGAGTCGATTATTTCAGAAGTCTCTTATGATTTATATGAAATTTTAAATTTTTAGTTTTTATGTTTGTACATAAACTTAGGGGCACTTAATCAGTAAACCACATCCCCAGATATTTTTTTTCCATTTTTTTTTTAGAGATAGGTTTTGCTAAGTTGTATAGGGCCTCACTAAGTTATGGAGCCTGACTTTGAACTTGCAAAGCTTCTCACGTCCCTAGGGTCACAGCATGGTTCACCATGCCCGTTTTACAGAGCATTTTTACTTATATTTCATTACAGATGCAATTTGTTACTAAATAAAGTGAATTTCTTAATGTAAACCTTGTCATGCATTTAATGATGTTATTAGGTCACACATCTCCCACTATTCACTTTGCTAATGGATTGATGCAATAGTAAAACATTCTATTGAGTAAATAGTGCTATAAAGTCTCCATTAATGATTTCATATGTTTAATCAAGTATTATTTGGAGAATATTATTTATGTAAATTATATACTCTCTTGTTTGTAATTATGGGAAAATTAAGAGAGTTACAGGAAGGACCTATGGATACTAAAATAATGCCCAGATATCCCTAGTTTGAATTATGAGTTTAATATTTCACCTTATAGAGTAGCAGTACACCCTAAGGGATCTACAACTCCAGAGATTTATACAAGCTCCCAATCAGGGAGAGGAGAAAGACCCAAGAGACTAGGAGCCAACGTGCGTATTCAGGCAATAAAGGAGGGTTGCTGAAGGGGGAAGTAGTCTTAATGTTTCCTGGGGAATCCACATGGTCCATAGGCCCATCCTGACTCTTGGACTGAAGAAATCATGCAGTTCCTCATGAATTCTATGACGTTCATCTCTGAGGTGACTATACTCACCTCTAGTGTAGGAAAAACATCACAATTTGGTACACATCCATTGATTTACATATTGCCATACTAGTGTCTGTGTAACTGATGTGATTCTGCATTCTGTATTCGGGGTAAAAATGGGAGTTCATAACCCACTTGAATCAAAGTGTGAAATATGATATATCAAGAACTATGTAATGTTTTGAACAACCAACAATAAAAATTAAAAAAAAAGACTAGGTTAAGCAACATAGTAAGACCCCATCTTCAGAACAGAAATAAAACTATTTTTTCCCTTATGAAAAAAAAAACACATCACAATTTGGCACCACTTCTTTAGTTTTGGATACCCAGTAGGAAAGTGTAACTAGAAACATGTAAAATGATGACTGTAAAAAGAAAAAGACATACTATAGGAGCATTTATGCCCCCACATTTTTTATTTCATTATATATTTTGATTTTGTAGACCTTTTGGTTCTACTTACTAACTTACAATATAACGTTTGTTATATTTATTGGATTATATGATAAATAGTATGTGTCATGGTCTCCCAGACCCCTGTGAAACCCAGTAATTATAAGATACTATAAACTAACTCTGTCCCTCCTCAGATCTTAAAGCTCCAAGAGCCCATGACACCACAGAGAGAGAAACACAATTTGGATTGAAATAAACCTCTAGACTCTCATCTACAAGTCCTGTTCAAAAAGTGAAAACACAATATTCTCTTCATATGTGAGCCTTTGGGGTCAACAAAACACCACCCACAAACATTTCATTTAACTTGATTTGGGAAAATAAATATTGAAATATAATAAGTTCTAGGAGAATAATATTCATACCATTCTTTATTCCAAAGGGTAAATATCTAGGTTTCATGCTTATCGCCACATTATTTTATGCAGAAAACTGGCTTCATTTTACATATGAGAGTTTCAACTATTTATAAGGCCAGGAGGGAAAATTCAGTTCTATAAGTCTAAGGAAAATACTAAAGATCTTCCCTTTTCTTGATTGAATAATGTCTGCAATCCTTGATGAAACAGCTAAAGAATGCTGATTTCTCAATGCATCTGGCTGGGTGGCTCACTCATTGGAACCACAATTTACTTAGTCATCTCAAGGCTATCACTCCCTCCTCTAGGGTCTGACCTGTTCTTGGGAGGACTTGGTGTTCTTCAGGGGATCACCAGGTCATGCAAGATGTTAGAATGAAGTTTTCTTTGTTCTAACTTGTATTTATTAGGCCTCACTTTCAATACAAGGTAGAACAAGACTTCAGACTCTCACCTGTGGAGAGGATGCTCTGCCCAGGACTTCCCAGTCAGGACCCTGAAAAGCTCTTTGGGACTCCCCAGTACATAGGTTCAGTGGTTGGGTTTTCCTATTCTGGCAATACAGTTGCCTATGTCTTTCACTTTTGCTTTCTCTCTTACTTTCATAGTATTACTCAAGGAAACACTGTCTCGTGTGAAGAGAATGTCTTCCTTATCTATTGGATCTGACCTGCCAAGTTGAGCAGCTGCCCACACACTGAATGTCACAAACACATGTATGTGTTATCTAATCAGTAAGTAGTGTATCTTTCAACTACATGATTTTTTATTGCATGGGGGTGGAAATTGAGAATGCTTTGAGTGCACACAGCACTATTAATAGTATTCATAACACTGCTATGTAATGTTTCCTCTCTGCTCAACTTGTAAGTATTGTTCTCATGCTGCTTTGTAAAACAAATAGAAAAGAGTTTTAAACCAAAAAGTTTGTGATAATTGATAGTTGCACAAACTGCCTTGGGCAACTCTATTTATCATTGTTGTTTTGTATGGGCTCAAGGTACTCTTTTATACTTTTATTTAACCTTAATGACATTACCATTCATTGAAGAGTTTTTAAATCACATTCTTGGTATACAAATTTTCCCTTGTCATTTTTAAAATTTCTTACTCTCTTTAGGTATACATGATAGTAGAGCAAATTTTGACATATTATACACGGAGTAATACTCATTTTAATTAGCATTCCATTCTTGAGGTGTACATGGTGTGGACCTTCCCTGGTGGTGTATTTATATATAAACATTGAAAAGTTGTGTCTGATTCATTCTACTGTCATTTGTATTCCTGTTTCCCTTTTCTTCCCTTCAATCCAACTTTGTCTAATCCACTGAATTTCTATTGTCTCCCCCTCCCTTATTGAGTGCTTTAGCATCCATATATATTATGTATTATATGTAATGTCTGTTTAATCCTACTATCATTTCTATCCCCATATTCCCTCCCCTCCCTGCACTCCTCTCTACTTAATCTAAATAACTATTCTTCCCCACCCCCATTGTGAATTAGCATACACTTATTGGAGAGAACATTTGGCCTTTGTGTTTGTGTGTGTGTGTGTGTGTGTGTGTGTGTGTGTGTGTGGCTTATTTCACTTAGCATGATATTCTTCAACTCTATCCTTTTACCACCAAATGGCATAGTTTCATTCATCTTTAAAGCTAAGTAATATTCCATTGGTGGGGGAAATTATATATATATATATAATCACATTTTATTTATCCATTCATCTGTTGAAGGAAACATAGGAGGGTTCTATGGTTTATCTATTGTGAATTGTGCTGCTATAAACATTGGTGCGGCTGTGTCCCTGTAGTATGCTTTTTAAAATTCCTTTAGGTATAGTCCGAAGAGAGGGATAGCTGGGTCAAATGATGGTTCCATTCTGGTTTTTCAAGGCGTCTCCATACTGCTTTCCATGGTGGTTGCACCAATTTGGAGTCAATCTCATGAGCAATGTGTGAGTGTTCCTTTTTACCCACAACCTCACCAATATTTATTGTTGCCTGTATTATTAATGATTGCCATTCTGACTGAAGTGAGATAAAATCTTAAAGTAAATTTGATTTACATTTTCCTAATTGCTAGATGGGTGGAATGTTTTTTCATATCTTTGTTAATGGCTTATATTTCTTCTGTGAAGTTATCTGTTCAGTTACTGAGTCCATTTGTTAATAGGTTTTTTTGTTGTTGTTTGTGTTAATTTTGAGTTCTTTATATACCCCAGACATTAATGCTTTTTCTGAATTACGTGTGGTAAAGATTTGTATAAAATCTGTAGGTTCTTTCTTCACATTATTGTTTGTTTTGCTAGAAGCAGCTTTTTAGTTTGAATCTATCCCCTTTAATTATTCTTGATTTTTAATTTTTGTGCTGTAGGAGTCTTGTTATGGAAGTCAGATTGTGGACCAACATTCACCTCAGATTTTTAAATGACATCCCAAGTTCATGAATGTTTCAATTTTATTGTTTCTCTTACTATCTTGCCTTATAGATCTACATGTTCTAAAGAGTCATGAAATGATCTAGCTTCACATACATGATTTTCTGATGACTGTCATTTTTCAATATGTAGCTGCAGATTATTTAAAATATATATATATATACTATTTCAGACTTTAAATAAAGCACATACATGCCTTGTGTAGGAAATATTCCATCAATAGATCAACATCAAATCTATAATATATATATAAATATATATAAAATTCTGGATTCAAATGCATGCACATCCACCCAAGAGCTTGGCCCATAACACTTATTCTATACTAGTTCTACACTTTAGAACCTCCATGAAAGCTGTTATAAATCCAAAGCCTGAGACTCACTCCCCAGACATTCTTCTTTTTTTGGGGGGTACGATGATGAAGATTGAACTCAGGGGTATTCAACCCCTGAACCCCATCCCTATCCCTATTTTATGTAGAGACAGGATCTCACTGATCTGCTTAGTGAATTTTTTTCACTGAGGTTGGCTCTGAACTCATGATCTTCCTTCCTCAGCCTTCCAACCTGCTGAGATTACAGGCAAATACCACCATGCCCAGCTCCCCAGAGAGCCTTCTTTAACTGGTTGGAATCCACTTGTTCAGTATGTTTTGGCCTAATCCTCACAATTAGAGATGAAATTATTTTCCTCTCTATGAAAAATCATGGCTACAAAGAGATTGGACTCAACAACACCCAATTACACAGCATGTCCACATTACAACAAAGGTGTGGTCTGCAATTCTCCACCTCTCCAAAGAGCTCTTCTTGGCTCCACAAAGATGGGAGTACTAGCCAACCCTCTGCCATGGCTCATTCAGAAGCCTCCAAGGAAGTGAGTGTATATGAGGGACAGTATTCCAGGTGGCACCTTGGTGATTCATGGGCTATGCCAGGGAGTAAGGCAGAGCCTAATTCACCAAAGGCACAAAACTTTAATGTGGCTGGTCCAGGATGGGGCTGCATGAGGCGATAGTTTTCCTCCACCCTTGATGTGTCTTTCCTAACTGTTCATATGCTGAAATACTTGTTCAATGACTTGCACTCTTTTCCTGTTTTATGTTTCACTCTCATGTGGCTTTGGAGGTCTCATGCTTTGGCAATTATTGTGACCTTCTTCTTCAGTTTTCCAACCTCCCTCATCCCATCCATGTGGAATTTCTGTCTGTGCATATTAGTTTTCATTTTATATATTTCCATTTTGTCAAAGTTTCCAGTTACCTCTAGAAAAAGCAAATGTTTAATTCATTATCATGCTTGTACTTACCCTTCACATGTTGATAATGGCAGTGTTCAAGAACTATCTTCTGATTTCTACAACTGGAACATAAGTGGGTCTGCTTGAAATAACTGTTCTTTCTTTTGACTCCAGATAATGGGGATCCTTTTTAATATAGCACTTTAATGCTTTTATGTATATTTGTATACAGTACCCAGGAGACTGAGCCTGATTTTTACATGGTTTTCTCTCAGAGAAGGTGGAGTTGATCATGTAGGTTTCTTAGAGTAGACTCCAGCTCGGACTCTGCCTCAGCTCTGACTAGATTCCATTTGCCTGTGATTTCTACAACATGTGACCTATAGCTCTTCCCCTTCTTTTCTTGATTTTAATATTTCACTTAGAGCTTGAGCCACAGGACTGTCACTTTGGAAAGGATGACATACCAAACCATCACTAACTGCAAGAAGGTGTGCTCCATGTGCAAATTAGGAAAGAGGGGCCCATCACACACTTCAGGGCTTCAGGGAAATTATGGGGGTGCCAGGAGTCCCTCACATCAAAGTAGAGGCATTATAAGTTGTGGAACATGTTGGGACTAGTTTGATTTTAGGACCAGAATTAGAGTAATTTAAGTTTCCTTATCAACGTGAGAAAATGATCTCAATCAAGATCCTTTTCCAGATGTGTCCAGGAAACTTTAAGAGTTTGAAGCCCAGATCTCTTGGATTGCTGTTATCCATCAGAGAAGACAATAAAATTAAGAGAGATGACATGTCCCACTGGGGAAGCCACAGTTCTGTGTTCTCCAGTGGGAACTTCTTGCCTTTCTACAGACATTAAAATTACAAATCTGCAGAGACAGAACTTAAACACATCCTTTCCATAACACTTACAAGTGTTTGTGCTCTTCTCAGCTTATTCAGGTGACAAAGTACCTCTGTGTCCTCAGATGCAGAGTTAGTGTGGATTCTAAAAAGGGCATTGGAGGAGGAAATTCAGTCTACTAGTGAGGTTTCCCAGTAGCTTCTTTGCTTCTCAAAGAAGCAAACACCTTTAGAAGACAATATCCTCATTGCACCATACAGAACATGGTCCTCTGGGCTCACTAGGACTGTTGGAGGACCAGAGGACCATGTTCTGTATGGTGCAATGAGAATATTGTCTTCTAAATATGTTTGCTTCTTTGAGATCCTGCTAAAATGAGTCAATTTTTCTTACAGGGAATGTCAGTTTTACTTCTTCATTTTTCAATTTAATAACTTCATGGGACATAACTTACATATGGTATGTCATATAGAGATTTTAAACACTACTAATTTGTATACTTATTACCAGAGAATTAATAAGTTTTAATATTTGATTGATAATCTTGCTTTGGTCATCTTCATACCTCAAAGAACAATTATTGTTTGTGTAATTGTACATTTTTAAATCTTTAGAGGGAAATGAGGTTCTATGTTCAAAACCTCATTTTATAGAATGGAATCTCACATGGTTAAGAACTTTCAGTTGGTAAATGTCAGAGAAGGGACCATGATCAAAAGGAAGTACATTAAATATTTTAGAAAATCAAATAAATGTGCTGGTAAGTTCCAATTCATGGTGGCAAATTATAGGCTTGTGGATATAATTCACAAGAATTTGGAAGAATATTTTTATGTATTAGTCCATTCTGTTTTAATCACTAAAAACCTTTTGCAATATCTAATAATGGAAATGTGTAAATTTAATTTTGCTTAGAGGAACATTCAGGACACTTGAAATCCATCCTGCCTTGGTCACTTTCAGATTTTTTTTCCAAAATTCAGTTTTTCATGTCATTAGCATGCACAGATAAATGTGACCCTAAGACACACAGAACAAGATAAAGCAGGAAAGCTGAAAGCAGAACTTGACTCTTCCATCGCAATATCAGTCAGGGAAAATGGACCCTCCTGCAGGATCCTGTGGATTTCCCAGTAATGAGAGCTTGGGGTCTGCAGAGAAGTGCATGGGCTCTCTCATCCCTGAGGATGTCCACAAAACAGAATAGAGGAGAGTGTGGCTGTGGAGTCTCTAATCAAGACCTCCAGAGACCAATCAGGAAGCAGGCCTGATTTTATTGTGCAGTTACCATGTATATGTACTCAGGCAGTGCCTAAGCAAAATATAGACAGCAACCAATGCAATGTCTGCTAACTGTCCTTGCAGTGAACAATCAAAGAGTTGGACTGTAACATATGGCCTCGTGCCCAGAGCTGTGCCGATGGGGTAAGCAGTTTGCCACTCACATGCCTAGCATGGGGAGTGGCCTGCCATACAGACACCCTTAACCTATGCCCTGTATGCAGTACTCCATGCACTTGTGCCCACAGAGAAGCACGTCTGGGGCTTCTTCTTTCTTGACTTTAAAGAACAATTTCTCTTCTAGTTGCTTTTCTCAGGAGAAATTTAACATAATAGTAATATAAATACCACAGATGTAAGTGTGAACCCTGAGCTGTATTTTCAAACCCTGACAATTTACAAAAGCAACCCATGGTTCTCATATCTACTTCTCACAAAGAGCTGCCATTCATTCAGTCAAGTATTGCCCAGGGTTTGCTCTTCGTGTTACTGGAGGGTGTGTTTTGCAGAAGAGGGGCTGGATGATGGTGTCTCCCTCTCTGAGATGTCAGTCATTTCTCCCTAGTGCTATTTATAGATTCCCAGCACACAGAGAGCCACAGGTCAGAGGTTTCTGCCTAAGCTGACATCAGTCCCAAGCCCACTTGCTTGAAGCAAGTCCAGTCTCAATTCTCCATCTCCCTTTTGTCTGTTTTTACGTTAGTGATTACCAAGAGTTCATGGTGAGGGTTGGCAGTAGTGGTGAAGCTGAGCTGGGTGATGATGACAACCCCAAGCTGTAAGTCTGCACATGTGTTATTAGGGGTGACAGATCCTATTTCCTCACCAGTTATGAACAGGATGGTGCTCAGATTGCATATGGGAGAAGAGATATTTCTTCCTCTCACTTTCACCATGAAATGTGCCCACCCAGAGGGTCCAAATAACTGTAACTTGCAGCGGGGTGTTCCTCTCCTGTAATTCTCTCTACTTCTGTCCTGACCACTAGCTCATGTCCACTGCCTTAGCAGTCCTCACTACATGGTTACAACACACAGATGATGGTGCATGTATCACACAGCCTCCCCTGACTTTAGTGACAGCATCATATCTAACATGACTCCTTCCTGGATCCAGATACTAAAGGGAGTCTTTACTATCAGCTCTAACAAACAAAACTTCTGATTTTTTTGGAAAATTTCTTTTTCATGTGTGATCTGTTTTTTCTCATCTGCTCACTTTGCCTTTCCTTCTTCTCACCATATGTGAATTCTTCAAATGTAACCTATTTCAGAAATCTGTGTTAGATTCCCTGTGATTTACATATCCTTCCACACAGAATGCCCACTCTAGGGGGCAGCTTGATTTCTTCAGTGCATAAAGGACATGAGTGCCCAGTATTATAGGGCATCCATGGACCAAGCTGGAAGCATCACTCCGTAGACCCTTGTTTGAAGGGTGTTTCTCAGATTACCTCCCTGATGTCAGAGAGCTTGTGTTATGTCTCATGATCTCCTGGACTGTTGTGCCAGGCATAATGTGCACAGCTGGGAAGGTACATAGCTCAGGATGGACATTACTATAGATATTTCTTCACAATCACTACCATGGTACATTTACACAATTTTAACCATATATACTTGATGCACATCGTTTAGTGATGATTGTGGTTCAAAACTGGAGCTAGCAAAATGACCAGACTGTGCTTTCTCCTGGCCACTACCTGTATGAAGATTAGTTCTCCTCATTATTTCATGAAATTGTGTCCCTTTCTTTGAAGCATACTATCAGGAAAGGGTCTAAGTTCTTCCCAATACTGATACAGAAATTTACCATCAGAAAACAATTTTCCAACAGTTTCAAGGCAATCAAAAACCCATCCATGAGTTCTTGACTATTACTGCAAATTCATGGCACCTACACACTCCAGTTTGTATGACTGCATTTTCCTCAGCTACACTGATCTTAAATTCATCTAATAGCCTGGAGACACACATGATTAAAACATGTCATTTATTGAGTGATAGAAAACTTGGATTGTGTAAGATTCAAATGTCTAAAATGAATTAAAGCAGATTCTGCGTGTTACAGAAAAGTGATAGAATGCAGTTTTTGGTTTTAAATTTCACATGTCTTTTTGTTGCTGAGACAAGGCAATTTTAAAACCCTCCTCCTTTCCTTTGTACCCCAGATTCAACCCAGGGCACTTAGTCATTCAACTATCTCACCAGGCATTTTTTTATATTGGGAGAAAATCTTGCTAAGTTACTGAGCTTTGGCCTTGTAATCTTCTGACTCCTGAGCCGATGGGATTGCAGGCATTCAGTCTCACCTAAAAGCATTTTTAAGTTATTTTTTTACATGCTAATATAGATCAATTTAAGCTTATACTGTAAAAAATATTTATATAATATTTGTCTTCCATAAAATAAATTCATAAAAATTGGCATATGCCATTTATATATAGATCTCACCAAAAAATAACTAAGGCCTAGTGATTAAATGTAAACCCTAGAATATTTGGGGTTGAACTCATGGGCACTCAAACATTGAGCCACATCCCCACTCCTATTTTGTATTTTATTTAGAGACAGCATCTCACCAAGTTGCTCAGGGCCTTTCTGTTGCTGGATTTGAACTCACCATCCTCCTGTCTTAGCCTCACAAGGCCCTGGGATTATAGTTTATAATTTTTAAATTTATCTTCTTTTTTCCTGGATTTACCATGGGAGACTGTCTTTTTCTAGTGATTTTTCATATTTCACAAATCCTGTATGTTTGCACTCATATGTTGAAGCTGAAAAAGTTGATCACAAAGAACCACAAACAAGAAAAGCTTTTTATATCTGTTTTAAGAGACAGTTGGCAAGGAGTGCCAAAAAGCCGTTAAGAGGGAAAAGTAACTCTTAGGTTTTATAGCCCATAGTTTGAATTGTATAAGTAATTATTAGACTCTGGACATTCTAAGAAGACTTCACAGGTTTCAAACATCCAAATGATATTTTAGAAGGTAGAAATTGCACTGATTTGATCACTACACATGTTCAATTAAAATGCTGGATCCTATATGTAGATACAAATTAAAAATTAAACAATAATTAACACTTCAAGTCAAGTAGCAAAAATAAACAAGGATAGCTGGAAATACAAACCATGTCTCAATAGTAACCTTAAATGTTACTGGCTTAACACACCAATCAAAAGACATAGGCTAGTAGCCTGGATTTAAAAAGTCCAACAATATTCTGCCTCCAGGAGACTCAGGAAAAGACAGACTGAAGGTGAACGATTGGGAAAAAACATACCACTGACATGAACCTTGAAAGCAAGCAGGGGTCTCCATACTTTTATTAAATAAAGTAGACTTCAAGCCAAAGTTAATCAAAATAGATAAAGAAGAACATCTCATAGTGCTCAAGGGAACCATACACCAACAAGACATAACAATAATAAATGTATATGCCCCAAACAATGGCGCACCTATGTTCAAACAAACTCTTCTCAAGTTCAAGAGTGAAATTGACCACAACATGATCTGGGGTGACTTTAACACACCTCTCTCGCCACTGGATAGATCTTCCAAACAAAAGTTGAATAAAGAAACTATAGAGCTCAATAACACAATTAAGAACTTAACTGACATATATAGAATATGTATAAGACCGGAGGAGGAAGCTCAGCACCATGCCAGGCCAGAGGGAGGAGGAAGTCCGGCTCCGCCCCGCGCGCTAGTCTGGAGGAAGCCTATCAACCCTTAAAACCCCAAATCAAACTTTTAATCATTGAATATTAACAGTTTCCCCATTTTGTTTCCATGATCTTTTTTGCATTTTACTTTCACCTTTACTTTTTACTTTGCAGTGAACAATTCTTTTGTTAATACTTTCATTTAGATTATTTTTCCTATATTTGTCATTTTAACACTGCTCATTGCTACTGTATATAATTTAAATGATTTAATGTTGACCATTTAACCCATGACATGATTGAACTAATTCTTATGTTTCATTAGTTCATGGATATTGCTTAGAAACATTATAGAAATAATAGTATCATCTGCATATGCTATTTGGTTTTTGATGTATAAAATCCCATTTAATATTCTCAAAATTTAGAAGTTAGGAAAAGAAAAAAAAGTATGCTTTTCTAAAAATAAATTGATAAACACTTCAGTTCACACCATTAAGTATGAAAACAGTTCATAGCTGCCTTTAAGTGGATTGAAAAAGAATTTTCCTCTGGTCATAATTGGCCATAAGTTTTACAGTAATTTGGTAAGTGATTTTCCAAAAGCTTTGCTCTATCAAAATGATTTTTGGAAACTTCCCATATGACAATGTCCCTCTTGGTCATGAAGTTCAATCATTCTTTTTGTTGTTGTTCTCAGTTTGCTAGGGGTTTTGAATATCTGGGTCAACATCTGTAAAAAGATGGTCAGCAATTTTCATTCTTCTGATGTGTTATCTGGTATTTCTGGCCTTACAGAAAGAATTAGTCAATTTTCTTCTTCTACATTTAGATGTGATCATGAATTATTGTTACTGATCCTTATTTCATATTTCATAGAAATCACCCGTGAAGGCTCCTTTTAAAAAATGTGATTACTGTTTGGTTTTTTGGTGGGTCAATTTTTAGAGCTGGGTTTTTGCCAGGTTGGCCTCAGATTCCTTAGCCTAAATCCTCCTCTTGCTGTGGCCTCATGGTAGTGAAGACTAGTGGCATGTGCTCCCATATCAGCTTAACTGCAAGTATTTTTATGAGCAGCTGCAAAGTTAAATGTTGATTTGTAGGTCTATTTTATATTTCTTCACATCTGGGTCTACTAATATATTCTATTGATTTCTGAAGTAATTTTCAAAGTCGATGATTATCTACCAATTTATCTATATTTTGTTGTTTTCCAGACTCGAGACTTTCTTGGCAATTAAGATGGAATAATGAGGAAGCATAATGTGGGAAAATGAGAACCTAGCATTTTGCTAATTGATCTCAAGATGCCCTGTGAAGGATGGAGAGTGTGCACCCATAATCCTGTGAGACAAATAAAGCAGAAAAGCTAAATTATCATTTTATGTAGCCTAATACGTGATCTTGAGTAACTTTCATATGTCTTGACACACTTTTTTAATTTTTAGGGCAGAATCTAAGTATTTTACCATATTTAATTTAGGTTACGAGGGGTTTGTATTAAATTTTGGTGAGTTGTGTAAGTTTCTTATATTTTGGATGTTGAGCTTTTTCAGACATGGGGCTAGAATCAGTTTTCTTTAACCCAGTCTACTTTTACATTTCATTGATTGATTCCTTTGCTGTACAGAAGCATTTTTAGCTTTATATAGTCTCAGCTGTCTTTCCTTGCACAGTCTCAGCATATTCTATCTAAAACCATTGCCAACACCAATGGTAAAAATTCTTTTCTCATTTTCTTCTGGAATTTTTATGATTTTAGTTTATATCACAATGAGATATAACCACAGGCTTGTGGGCTCAATCCTCAAAATGTTGGTAGGAAACTCATACCGCAGAGGATATGCAGAAAAAGAAACACTTGGACATCCTTTCCAGGAATATAAATTTGAATAGGCATTAAAAAACTATAAGGTTTTTTTTTTTTCAAAAAATTAGAACTAGACATGCAATATGACCCAGACATTGAGAATATGCCTGTATTTTTAGGATTCTTCAGAAAAATAGAATACATAAAAAATGTACATGTGTATACAGAAGGGAGCTTATGATATTTACTCACATAATCATGGGAGTAATAATCACCAAATGTTTGCCTACAGGATGGCAACACTGGAAAACTGGTAACAGCTCAGTCCAAGAAGCTGGAAGCTTCACAATATGAGGTAGCAAATGAAGCAGCTGTGGTCCAGGATAGAGGACTTAAATGATCCCAGTAGATGAAAAAACAAATAACCTGATCAACAAGTGGGCTAAGGACCTGAACAGATACATCTCAGGAGAGGATATACAATCAATAAATATATGAAAAAATGCTCATCATCTCTTGGAATCAGAGAAATGCAAATCAAAACTACTCTAAGATATCATCTCACTCCAGTCAGAATGGCAGCTATTATGGAGAGAAACACCAATAAGTGTTGGCGAGGATGTGGGGGAACAGTACACTCATACACTCCTGATGGGACTTCAAATTTGTGCAGCCAATTTGGAAAGTAGTATGGAGATTCCTTGGAAATATGGAAATGGAACCTCAATTTGACCCACCTATTTCTCTCCTCAGTCTAAGCACAAAAGTTTAAAAACATCATACTACAGGGACCCAGCCACATCAATATTTATGGCACCACAATTCACATTAGCTAAACTATAGAGCCAACATAGATGCCCTTCAGTGGATGAATAGATAAAAAATTGTGGCATATATACACAATGGAATTTTACTCAGCAATAAAAGAATAAAATCATGGCATTTGCATGTAAATGGATGGAGTTGCAGAAGATAATGATAAGTGGAGTTAGCCAATCCCCCCCAAAAAAAACCAAAAAACAAAGCCTGAATATTTCCCTGACAAAGGGGGGCTGACTTATAGTGGAGTATGCAGGGGGAGCATAGGAGGAATAGATGAATTCTAGATAGGGCAGAGGGGTGGGAGGAAAAGGGAGGGGGACAGGGATTAGCAAGGATGGTAGAATGTGTCATACATCTAAAATACATGTATGAAGACTTGAGTTGGGTGTCTACATACGTTACATAAAAAAGATATAAAAATTGTGGTATATATGTGTATTAAGAATTGTAATGCAAAAGAAAAAAAGAATAGCATTAACAGATTAGGTAGAGGAAAGTGAAAGGAGGGGAAGGAAGGGGATGTGGGAATAAGAAAGAGAATGAAACAGACATTAGTACTTTATGTATGTAAGTGACTGTATGACCCATGTGATTCCACAATATGTATACTCAGAAAAATGAGAAATTATATCCCATCTCTGTATGATATATCAAAGTATATAAATGCTTTGTACTGTCATGGATAACTAATTGAAACAAATAAAAATTTTAAAAAGACCCAGGTAGAGCCAATGGTGCAAGTCCCCAAAGGTTACTTCAAGAAGCTTGGAGCATAAGTGAGTGACTGCTTCTCTTGCTTTTTTCCAAATCAAACCTATTGAACACCAATATATATGTTCATTACAGGTATTCCCCATGCTTTCTGACTCAGCCTTCTGGAAGCACACTCAGACACCTGCAGAGATCTTCCACACCAATTCTCTGGGTATCTCAATCCACCCAAATGGACACTTGACATTAACCACTTCAACAATTGAAGAAAATAAAATCCATTTTTAGGAATATCTACCCTCCCAAGTTAACTGCAGTACTGTCCACAACCTAAATTTCCAAAGAGTAACTCGGGAAGAAGAAGCTATGGTATATTACAGATAATAGCGAAAGAGATTTATCATCGTGTTTACACACAAATGTATCAACATACATATATAACCTTTTCAGTTTTTTTTACAATTATTTTGAGACAAGGTCTTTTAAGGTGCAGTGGGTGTCACCAAGATGCGAGGCTGGCTCCAAGACAGTGCTTCTCCTCCCTCAGCCTATCGAGTCCCTAGCATGACAAAAGAAATGTGCCTCCACACGTCACTTATTACTCAACTTTAAAATAAGGATAATGTATATGGTAGTGTCGCCAAAATTTGAAGGCCAGCCTTAGTCATTTGGTAACATTCTGTCTTAAAACTGAAAAAGAAAATGATGGTGGATCTCTCTCACTGGTAAGGCAACCCTGGGTCGAAACCCCAGAAACAAATGAATATTCTCCAATAACACAGACAAGCTGGAGGACATTAGGCTAAGTGAGATGATTCCAGATGCAGAAATACATTGTATACTCTATGTTCAGAGCCTGGAAGAAAATAGAATGCATGTGTAGGGAGAGCCGGGTTGTTATCAGCCAGCATCATTAATAATATCGCATCATATACTGGAAATTCCAAAAGAGAGCAGGATTGTGTTCTTAGTGCAGAATTGGATAATTATGAGAGACGATGGGTTTTATCATCACATAGCAATTGCACATACTTATGGGATTCAGTGTGATGTTTATATATATGCAGATACATGTATTCATAATATCCAAACATCCTCTTCTGCCCTTGATGCCCCCCACACACTCCTCAGCCATACTCATCACTATTGTACTTGCACATGATATCATATTAGTTAACATATGAGATGTAACACTATTGTGTATTTCTTCACTTAGCATGACATCATCCAATTTCATCTATTTTGCTGACCATTAGAGGAGTTTGTATTGATGGCTGAGTAAGACACCATGGTGAATATATAATATACTTTCTGGTGGATATGTTCAATTGCTTACCTACATCACTGGCTTTTCTTTATATCTGTATTGTTAAACATACTGTTATTCAACTTGAATTTATGTAACAAAAGAATGCAACAACTACAAAAGAATGAAGAAACTGGGAGTGGGGGCACACACCTGCAATCCCAATGGCTTGGGAGGCTGAGGCAGGAAATTCACGAGTTTAAAGATAGACTCAGCAAATTAATAGGGACCTATATGGCTCAGTGAGACCCTGTTTCTAAAAAAAAAATTAAACATGACTGGGGAAGTGGTTTTGTGGTTGAGTGATACTGGGACCTATCCCTAGTATAACCCCCCCCGCCAAAAAAAAAAAAAAAGAATAAAGAATCTAGAAAACTATGTCCTAACCTGATTTTATCAAGTGAAAAGAAGCCAAGGCATAAGAAAAATCATATTCTTTAAGTTTGTTAATATAAAGTTAATAAGCTATCCCTTTGAATCTTTCACAAAGTGCAATATTTCAAGAGCATTCAGTAGGTTATATTACATGAAAAACTGCTCTTGTGCAAATAATGAAATAAAACATTAGCCAGGTGTGGTGGTGCATGACTGTAATCCCAGTGTCTCTGGAGGCTGATACAAAGCCAGCCTCAACAACTAGGAAAGGACTAAGCAATTCAGTGAACCCCTGTCTCTAACTAAATTACAAAAAAAGATCAGTAATGTTGCTGAGAGGTTGAGTGCCCCTGGGCTCAATCCACAGCATTAAAAACAAAAAACAAAGATAAAAAAGAAATAAGACATTAGGCTGCTGAACATTTGTATTTTCAGTGTTTCAAATATTTGGCCCAATACTCCCAAGTTCACTTCATCCATCAATTTATAATTGAAATCTCTAGTTATTTGTTTGTAAGAGCAAAGAGACAGAGATGTTCCTGAACCCTGCCATTCCTTTGCTAGTTTCTGCCATAAGCTAGGCAAAGATCTGCCCATTGTGATCCCCAGGATACTGTGGCTCAGTCCTTTCTCTTCATGCAAGGATGCACCTTGAGGAGTGGATGTTGGCTTGACTGCTAAAGTGGGGAAGAGGTAAAAGGAAAGTAATGTGTGTGGGCGTGTGGGTGGGGTGTGGTAATGATGACTTCTGACCAAGTCCTACCCATGATCATCTTTTTAAAATGTACCCAGTAAATGGTTTATTTTCTTATATATCTTCTGTGATCCTACAGTTAAATGTGAGGGACCCTATTCTCCATACCCAGCTAGCTTAGCATTGTATTTCTCAGTCTGATGCCTCACAATTTGAAATACCTAGTTCCCCTTCCTAAGAGCCTTGACCTCATGTCTCTTTTGCTTATATTTTCAATATCTGGGAAATCGTCAAATACTAGATTGCAGGTGAATCCACATTTGATGTTCCACTTCCAATGATAAAGATAGACATTTTCTCTCATTGTGGCCTCTACCTTCTACTCACAAAATGGGGACATTATACACGTTTGCAAACCTAGATATTATCCTGAGCCAACCTGTAATGTGAAAGTCAAGAATTGAATCCCTGGGGCTGGGGCTCAGGGTTAGAGCACCTGCCTAGCACATGTGAGGCACTGGGTTCAATCCTCAGCACCACATAAAAATAAATACTAAAATAAAGGTACTCTGTCCCCTACAACTAAAGAAAACAAAAAAAGATGAATCCCTACCAGGGTTGTGATGGCACATGCATGTAACCCCAGCTGCCCTGGAAGTCGAGCCTTGAGGGTCACAACTTTGAGTCTAGCCTCACTAACTTGGCAAGACCATCTCTCAAAGAAAAAGAAAAATGGGATGATGATAGAGCTCACTGGTAGACCATACCTAAGTCCTGTCCTCAGGATCACAGGGGAAAGTTTTTAATTCCTATCTTTTTCTATGAGTTAAGGTCACCACAAAAGAAGAAGGTGGCTTAGGGATAATGGTATATTTTCTAGAAACAAGCCATGTTAAATGTGCAAGTGTTCACATTTCTTGAAAAATTCTCAAATATTTTGCTTTTGACATTATGGTTATTAGAACTGTCTTTAATTTTATGTTTGGTACTTATTTTCTTATGCACATAAATAACTGATGATATTAAATTGTATTACTGTACTGAGCTCATCTGTTGCTTTTTATAGTAATTAGTGAACTCTTACATTAAAAATATCCACTTAAAATCCACTTATACCTCATACCTCATATTGGAAAACCACAAAAGTTAGACAGCAAGAAACAGAAGTAAGTTTCAATACCCCTTTGACAAAGGCAAAGATACTGGTGAGAATCTCAGAAACATTCTATTCCCTACAAGTCAGAAACCAAGAGAACAAGACCATAATCTCCCCCCCACACATGATTTTATTCTGTTATTGCTGAATAAAATTCCATTGTGTATATATAACACATATTTTTTCTTATCCACTCATCCACTGAAGGGAATCTAGGTTGGCTCCACAGGACATCTGGGTAAAATGGTGGTTCCATTCTCAGATTTCCAAGGAATCTCCATACTGCTTTCCATATTGGCTGCACCAATTTGCAGTCCCACCAGCAGTGTATGAGTGTACCATTTTCCCCACATCCTTGCCAACACTTGTTGTTGTTTGTCTTCATAATAGCTGCCATAATAAAATTTTTATTATAGTAAAATTCACAAACACACACACACACACACACACACTCACACACTCGGGTTTTGCTTTGGTGTCTCTGGACAAGACCATGTGGAGTAGGAACCTACAAACACGATGTCATCCTACTGCCAGTTAAGAGTAGGAATTGGTCCATGGGCAGGCCTCTGGAATCACCCACAGCATCTCCCATAAACTTGAGGATCAAAGGGGTGTGAGGCCTAGAGATGTCAGAGAAGCCTCACTGTTTTCCTCCCCCCTTCTTGATAGTGATTTCTGGGCCAATAAACTTTGCTCTACTTTGATTACATTTTATGTATTATCTAAAATCCTCTCTTGCAAGAACACAAAAGCCAAGAAACACCACCGAACCTCCATATCCCTGGGATCACAACCAGCTACAGTGTAAGATCTTTTATTACTTTAGTTATTTACTCACTTCATTTGATCTATTTATTAATACAGGTGGGCACCAGCAACAGCTCTTGGTCCTATTGGAAGGTGACAGTCACACACCTACACACAGCATCCTAAGGGGAGACGGTTGAAATAGGAATTCTGACCCTTCATTGTTCATGAAGACTCACCCAATATCAGAACTTTGAATATTTTATTTTGAGGCAGGGTCTTGCTAAGAGGCCAACTGTGGCCTCAGACTTGAGATCCTCCTGAAGCAGCCTCCCAAATGCCTGGCCTTACAGACATGTGCTACCAAAGCTTGTCATTTGCTTATAAAAAAATGCATAGCTGCTGGTTATCTCCCTCCAGTGATGTATGTGATATCAGACCCCAAACAATAAAAACCCCACACAATTCCAAAGCTCAAGTCTGACTCTGGTTGTGTGAGGTTGTGTAATGGGAAGGGATTCCAGGGAGAGAGAGGGACATCAGCTAAGAAAAAGTCGGGTTCCTCGGTTTTCATGGCAGAAAAGAACATCATTTGTCAGGTGCATGGATACACCTATTTCGAAAAGCAGATGCACATTCAGGAAAGAACGTGAGGAGCTGGGGATTCAGTGAAGTCAGTAGCGTGCTTGCCCTGCATGCACAAGGTCCCAGGTTCAATCCCCAGCACCACAAGAAGAAAAAAAAAAGAAAAAAAATGTGAGAAAGCCCTAAAGAGAGAGACAGCAAATACGTGGTCTGAGGTGTTGCTATTTGGAGAGGGATATTTAAGTGGGGCTGGACTAGACATGGGGCCAGAGCAGACTTCTGTAATTTCTCACCCATTTTTCTAAGCTTGCTCATATCATGCTAGTATTTGGGGGTCCAGGAAGCTGGTCTAGGGGAAATGCTGCATATCAGGGAGTTGCTTTTTTTTTTTTTAATAAATCTGATCTTTATTTTTAAAAATAGTTTTAAGTTGGACAGTATACCTTTATTTTATATATTTCTATTTAATGTGGTACTGAGGATTGAATCCAGTGCCTCACAGGTGCTAGGCAGGTGCTGTGTCACTGAGCCAAAGCCCCAGTCCCTTGCTTTTAATTTCAAATATTTTATGGGCATTTCTGCATTCTGGTGATTTATGAATCTTTTCCTTTGAAGTTCAGAGTAACTTTCTTCTTGGTATCCCAGCATTTCTGTCCCAGCCAGACATGTTCCACAGTTCTTTATGGACCTCAAGTGTTGCTAGAGGAATGATTATATGATCATTTAGTTATCAAAGCAAATAGGGCAGTGTTTTCAGGACAGAAGTTTTAAGAAAATGCTCATTATTAGATTTCTATTTTTACTTGTACTTAGCCATGGACTCATATGGATTTGCAGTGATCCACAAACCAGCAGATCTCAGAAACTTTTCATGTTGACAACTCTTTTCAAATAGTTTCATTCAGATTGAGGCACATTTGACTGAGGATAAACATTAAGATGCTTTTAAAGTGCTTATGAATTTTCCTGGCTAGAATATTGCAGAGGGTTTTGCGAGTGTTCTCACCACTTTGTTTATCTCATTGGTGTTGAGAAACCTCCCAGATGCAAGGAATGCACCCCAGAGGCAAGCTCCTGCAGCTGGCCACCCACAGACCCCCACACCCACTGATCCAATTCTCCGTCCCCCATTAATTGGGTGTCGGGTGCTGTTGGATTGTTAATTATTGGGTAAAACCCAGTGTTTTGTCCCCAAGGAGCCCAAGGTCTAGCTTGTTGGTTATTGGAACCACTGGGTTGGTTATTCCCTTTTCCTTGCCTCTCAAGACAAATCTGAGCTCCATCCAGGGACCTATATTTAGTGGCACTGGTACCTTAGGAAAAGCTCTCATTTTGGTGAAGAAAACTAACAGCAAGAATAATTAATCATTTCCCTCATGGGGGAAGAAGGGGTTCTGGCCCCAGGGGGTCCCTGCTCTTTCCCTCTTCTCAGCCACATAATCTTCTCCTCATCCTGGGCAAGACAACCGTGTACTGCTCATCCCTGGAATCCTGGGCATGTGGCTTGACCTTCTCAGTCTTCCTTCAAGAGAAATGTTCCCATTTCACAAATGCAGCAATACTGGTCCCCCACATAACTGGGCTGCTGTTACTGAGAAGCAAAAGTAAAAACTACTGAAAATGAGGGCTGTGGATGGGGCTCAGCTGCAGAGTGCTTGCCTAGCACCTTCAGGCACTGGGTTCCATCCTCAGCACCACAGAAAACTAAATGGATAGAATAAAGGTATTGGGTCCGATTCCAATAGAAAAAAATATTTTAAAAAATAAATACTGAAAAGGCAATGTATTCTAGCAATTAGGGAAATGCAAATTAAAACTGCCCTGAGCTTCTCTTTCACTCCAGTCACAATAGCAATTATCAAGAATAGAGTAACAATAAATTGGTGAGGATGTGGGGGACAGGGAATGCTCACACCATGTTGGAGGCACTGCACATTGCTGCAACCCCTCTGGAAAGCAGGATGGAGATTCCTCTAGAAACTAGGACTGGAAGTACCATTTGACTCAGTTATCCCACTCCTCAGCATAAATCAGAGGATTTAAAATCAGCATACTACAGGGACACAGTCACATCCATGTTCATGATAGCACAACTGACAATAGCTAAGCTACAGAAGCAGCCTAAATGCCCACCAATAGATGAATAGATAAAGAAATTGTGGTATGTATACATGGTGGAATATTCCTCAGCTTTAAAAAAGGATGACCTCATAACATTGGCCAGTAAATGAATGGATCTGGAGATTATCATGCTAAAGTAAAATACAGCAATCCCCCCAAACCAAAGGTCACATGTTTTCCCTGACATGTGTTATCTACATCACAAGGAAGGGGGCCCTCACAAAGAGAAGTTCAGTAGATTAGAAAAGGGGGAACAACAGGAAGGGAGGGGGAGATAAGAACAGGAAAGACAGTAGCATGAATCCACCATAATGTTCCTATTTAAATATATGAAAATACCTAAGTGAATGGGCCCATCTTGCCCACCCACTCGAATGGGGTCCTAAGGAGAATAAGGTATATTTTATGTTTGGATAAGTTTACCACAATGGACTCTATGGGCATGTATAACTAAGACGAACCAATAAAACAGAAAAAAAAAAAAAGTACTGAAAAGACCATGGGACCAAATTGATAGCATCATAGCTGGATGAGGAAATGTCCTTAGGTACATTCCAGAATGTTCTAAACCATTCCCCCATTGGATGCTCTCAAAGGTGTTGAAGCCTGAAGGGAAGGCGGAGGTTCAGGGCGCTGCATGGAGAAGAAAGGACCCCCCACCCGCATTCATCTGCAGGAGCAGGGGTCCCAGGGGACAGGTAACCTTGAGGCCTCCACGGTTAACTAGAGAGGAGCAGGGTGCATTGGAGTCTATGGAGTTATTTACCAAATTAGGAAAATCTGGAATTGGCTTTCCCGGACTCCCAGTCAAACCCAAATTGTTTTTCCTTAAAGGGACAGACCCTTGAGCCCCTCTTAACAGGAAGTCTTCTCTGTATTATTGACTTTTTGCATCCCTGAATTGGGGGGACAAGATGCAGAGCTCTCTTTGGAGACACATCATCTTTGTTTGCATCAAGACAAGCAGGTAGGGTTTGTCCTTTTTTCTATTTCTTTTTCCATGTGAAGTGCAGAGTATTCAGCTGATACTAAGGATGCACACCTGGGCAGGGGATCTCTGGTTTTTGGAGGAGGCAGGATCCCATTGCCTGGGATCCAGGGGGACTGGCGGGAACCAGGGAGAGCACCCAGGGTGGCCTTGATCTGTGCAAGGCTGTTATCCTGTGGCCACCGCAGGTATTTCTCTCAAAAAGAAAGAAAGAAAAAAAAGTGGCATAAGCTTGTCATTGCAGCGGCTGGGGAGGCTGAGGCAGGAGATTGGCGAATTCAAAGCCAGCCTTAGCAAAAGCAAGGTGCTAAGCAACTCAGTGAGACCCTGTCTCTAAATAAAACTCAAACTAGGGCTGGGGAAGGGGCTCAGAGGTCGAGTCCTCTGAATTCAACCCCCAGTTGCCAGAGACTGAGGGAGCCCGGGTGCAGCTGGGGTTTACCCAGGTCTGTGCTCTCGGGGGGTCTCTTCTGTGCTGATCTCCTTACTCTGCCTCAGGCTCAACGTGGGCTCCAGACACAGAATCAACTCAGCTGGAGGAGCATCAGCTCTCAGGCTGCCAACCTGGTCGGAGCCTCCTCCAGGGCGCCTGCCAGGTCCCCATGAGCCTTCACCAGCGCTGGCCTTGATGCCCTGGGCAGTTCCCAAGGGACGAAAGGCCAGTTCTGCTTGGAGAATTTTGCACAGATGAACAGAGGACAAGTCAGCACCCGAAGACGCTCTGGGTGGTCTTATTATAGGAGGAGGCCCAGGTGGTGACACTTTCAAGAAATGACTTCAATTTCCTAACATCAAAACCCAACAGAACTTAGAATTCTGGTCACCCTAACCCTAACCCAATGCGCAGACCTCAAAAGGAAAAGAAAAAAGCTGCACCCATACCCTGCCATTCTGGCCTCCTTCTTGCCTGAAGCGCTGTCACTCAAAAAGAAGGCTCCCTGGGATCCGGCTGGCGGGGGGCGGAGAAGAGACTGACGCCCTGTCCAATCAGAAGCCCCCGTGCTGATCTCTGTCCAATCCTGAGCGCAGCCAACGAGCAGGGGGCGGGCCTCCTCGCTGCGGATGGGATTTATTTCTCCGAGGTCCGTGCTTCTAGGATTCCTGCAGTTGGACTCCAGGCTTCGCTCCGTGCCGGATCCCGGGTGGCCCTGCCATGCAGGGACTGAAGCTTTCCAGGGCAGGCTTGGCTGCTGGGCACTAGGAAATGGTGAGTGTGCAGTGGCACCTTGTGCCTGGACAGGGAGGCTCGGGAGGGAGGTCGGGAGGGACCCACTGTGGCGGGAAGCCGAGTTGGCCGACCCCGATTCCGGGCGTTCTCTGTGTCCTCAAGCATGAGCCCCTGGGGGACAGAGCCCCTCAGTCCGCCTGGCCAGCCGGGTGGGGAGCGTGACACTGGCGGAGACCCCTGGCAGCCTCGCCATCCCCTGGGGCAGCCTCAGCCCCTGCTGGAGTCCTATCTATCTGGCAGGTGAGCGCGGCTGCCGCGTCATCCTGGGCTGTGGTGATTGACAGGTGGGAATTAGGGAATTGCAGAATCTAATCTCCAAGCCTTGGGATGGCACACACCTGTCATCCCAGCGGCTGGGTGGTGGGTGGTGCTGATGCAGGAGGACTGCGAAGTCAAGGCCAGCCTCAGCAAGTGGGTGAGGCACTTGGACTCAGGGAGACCCTGCCTCGAAATAAAATGCAAAATAGGGCTGGGGATGGGGCTCAGTGGTCGAGGGCCCCTGAGTTCAATGCCCAGTACCCCCCCCCCCCCCGCGCCAAAAAAAAATAAAATCAAATCTCCAAACACCATTTTCCTGAAGGAGGGAAGCTGCGGAGAACAGGGACCTTGCCTATTCCTGAGCTAGTTTTGTGGAATTTATTTATTTTTTGTAGTTAACAGAAGGGTGCTTTACCACTCAGCCATGTCCCTGGTAGTTTTTAGTTTTCATTCTGACCGCGGGTCTAGCTAAGTTGCTGAGATTGGCCTGGCTAGGGTTTGATTGATAATGACTTTTCCGTTGCAATGAAGTGTATGATTTTTACAAACACATGGGTTTGTGGGTGGACTTTGTTGACGTTGTGATTCCTTGATGACAATTGTAACAGTACAGCTTCCCAATGCATATGTTGAGTAATAACTACTTCTTCTTCTTCTTCTTCTCCTCCTTCTTCTTCTTCTCCTCCTCCTCCTCCTCCTCCTCCTCCTCCTCCTCCTCCTCCTTCTTCTTCTTCTTCTTCTCTTATAATTCAAATGTTTCTTGGTTAAGTTTACATATATTTAACTTTGTGGATGAATTTTAGGACTGGATGCTACCATTAAGAGTAAAGCATGCTGGATTGTTAATTTGTGTGTCATAGTTACACATAATACCACATGCATATGGCACCCGTGTAAAACTTACCCATGGTATTTTATACTATTTTTGAGCCGAATGTACCATGACTACTAACGTATTATCCTGGTCATATGAACTGATTTGAGTAAGTCCCTGTGGTGGGGAACTATCATGTGTCTTTAATGGCAAAACAGTTTCCACAAATAATTAAGAAGCACTTAAACTGTTTGAGTTTATTAGAATTCTTTTGTTTCCTTTCTTCATTGATACTATTTAATTTTCTCTCTGATAGGATTTTATTTCACATTTCTCGGGTTTCTAAAGATGTTGGATTCTTTTTATTCTCATTATTGAACACATGGGTATCTCCTGGACAAATTAGCAGCTCAAGTCTCCTCCCTGAATTTCTTCTGTGGTGGGTTTCAGGGTGTCATGGCTGTGAGAATCGCCACTCCGTGGGCCCTTTTCCTACCCAAGCGGGCTTGGATCTGCAGGGGTCTCAGGTTTTTCTCCCCCCTGAGGAGGTTTTCTTTCTTTTGGGGGCATGGGGAGCATAGTGGATTGAATGCAGAGGTCCTTTCCCACAGAGCTATATCCCTCGTACTTTTTATCATTTATCTCCTGACAGAAGCTGAGATGCTGAGTCTGGCCTTGAACTTATACCTCAGCCTCCTGAGTGGCTGAGATTACAGGTGTGTGCCCGCCTGCCTGGGGCCCCCTAAATGTTCTAAATGTAAGGGAAGCAAAATGTCAGATCCACAACCCTGTCTCCCAGACGAAACCTGTACACATGTATCCATGAATTTCTCAAATTCCACTCCCCTGTCCCCATTTCCAGTGACAGTTTTTCCTCCTCATTGTAATAAAATAAGAAGCAAAGTTTTGGTTTTCTGTTTATGAGCATTTCACATGAGAGAAAAGTACACCAAAAACCACTTGACATTTGAAAAAAATATGTGAGTGTGTGTGTACTCTCCCTTTCTCTCCCAGGCCAGATACCTTGTCAGGATGTCTTTGGGCTGAGTGTCCCCCCTGTGGACTGCATGTCCTAGGGGTCTCATGCCCTCTGTGATATTTTCCTGGTCCTGTTTTGGCTCTGCCTAACACCTACCATCCCACACCTGGGTCATCTGAGGTCTCCTGAGCGTCTGGTAAATCTCAGCCACCTGTTGACCTATGAGCAGGTGCATTTAGGGGAAGTAGTTTCTCAGGGGAGTAGGTGATGGCCCTGCAGCTGGGAGGAGTCTCCTTATCCAGAAGCCACTTCAGATGTTCCCTCGTCCTGGCTCCTGTGGATCCTGGAACAGCGATGGGCATGCAGCCATTTATGAACACACTGGTTCAAGTTCCTCTGGAAATGCGTCCAGAGTGGTCTTACTCTGTTAGCTTTTAAAGAACTCCATGCTATTTTTAAAAATGGCTGAACTAAGCTTATATTCTAGCCCCGTGTGAGCGGGTCTTTCTCCATATCCATGTCATTGGAGGACTAGTTCCTTCGCCTATTTGGTAGGAGCCTTCCCCACAGCTGGAGTCGGGCTGCAGAAGGTCTCCTACTTGGCTGGGGGCTGAATTCCTGATGCAGTTGGTTAGAACCCAGGCTGCCTGTGCTCACTGCAGGAAGGTGGTGTGAGCCTATTCTAGAAAGAAACAGGGAGCTGTGGTTTTCATCCTTTTTCTTCACTCCTGTGTGTGTGTGTGTGGGGGGGGGGTGATAGTAGTCCGTGGAAGTGTTTCCAGCCAATGTGAAGCCCCTCCTTTGTGATCCAGGGAGATTTGCACATGCACAGTTGCCATTGCTCCCAAAGCTTGGTGGGTTAGGAAGGAGTCCATGGGATGGGAAAACATGTTGGGACCCTGAGTGTCTGGACATACTCCTTCCAGAAAGAACTGGTGAGACCTAGAGTCATTACTGAGGTAGGGGGGAGAGGGCTCAGGCAGGGCTGCTGGGTGGACTGCATTTGTCCTGTCTACCCTCAGGGACTAGCTAGAGAGGAGCTCAGCTGTTAACAATCACAGTTTGCAGATCATGCTGGCAAATCCCTTCTAGGGATAAACTGGGACCCTTGATCCCACTCCCCTTCTACCCTGGTCCCATGGATAAAGCTAATGACCCACCACAGCCATAGAAAACCACCCCTTTTCTCTCATCCTGGTACTTGTGTATATCTGGCTCTTTATGTGCACCAGAGAAATCGCGTTTCCAGCTACAAGTCATTTAGTGTGCTCCATTTGTGACCCAAATCAGTTTTCCTATACTCTGGGTGACACTGGAATGGGGTATTCTGTCCCAATTATGTGGCACATTGCTCAAGGCAGGTCTAATGCCCACATGTGCCCCAACTTTGCCTGCCCTTTGGATGGTAGAGATTTTCTCAGTGGTCCAATGCATAGGTCTCTCAATCCATGTATAACTTTATTGAAGAGGGACTCCAAACAGATGTAGGTGTTTATTTGGTGTATCCATGTGTGGAGAGAATCCAGGAGCCTCCTATTCTGGTATAATTTTGAAACATAATCCTACTTAATATGTGCTTCTTTGGGATGCTGGAGTGTAATCCAGTACCACGCACGTCCTACACCCAAGCCCTACCAGTGCTCTACACCTCCAGTTCCCACACCTCCTTTCACGTTGGGTTGTCTTGTTCATTCACATCAAATCCTCTGCTGGAGATGGTTGCATTTATCTAGGACTTCTCAGTGCACTTCATAATAAAAAGGACATATACATACAGATGGAGTCATCTATGAAATTTCTGCATTGTGATTTCTTTGGTCCTCAAATTACTGCAATATGATGATTTTATAACATGCATTAGTGCCTGGTAATGATAGCTCCTGCTTTTGCTCTTAGAGTTCAGAATTCCTGGCTAATTTCATATCAATTCAACCTTCCAGGAGAATTTTCAAACTGTTTGCTTTGGTCCCTTCTTCAGTGAAAAGGAAATCATGGTGAAATTTTGATGGGGTGTTGTCATAGATGAACCTGAGGGAAGCTGTCCTCTTTATAATGAGGAGTCCTATCATGTATACCCAGAGTGTGTAATTCAGTCTGTTATGTGCTCATCTGCATTTGTATTTTTTCAAATTCTGCAGATGTACTATTTAAGTATGCTTCTATGTGAAATGTGACATTTATGTGACTGCTATGTAAAACTGACATGGAGTTTCATAGTATTTGTCAAACTGTATGCAGTATGGCAAACAAAATGTGGCTGATTGCCAGAAATGGTTATTTTCCATAGTTTATTATTTATCTATTACCAAATGGACATCCTCTGTCACCAGGCCCTGGGTCTCGGCTCTGGAGGAGTGTGCTGTGTCCCCATATGAACAGGTGCTGTAGTGTCCACATCTGTTTCTGTGGACCTTCATGATAACCCCACATGTTCTTCAACACTGTCTCAATTTGTGTTCAATGTGACTTTCTTGTACAGTCCCTCCTTTCTAAAGACGTTGATTGCTTTGTGATGAAGGGACATTTAGATACCTGCTATTTGAAGGGGCTGTTCACGGCTCTTGCCTGCGTTTCTCTCACAGTCTCTGTTCTCCTTTCTTAGAAGAGTTTGGTTAAAAGTGAGGCAATTGGTTTCTTTCATCTGTCACTTCTCCTTGTTCTCTTTAATGGAGTCATTTGAGGAATAGAATTTTTGTTTTCCATATATACAATTTATAATTTTAAAAATATTTTTTCTGTAACTTTGAAAAGGACTTTTTTTGTTCTTTTTTTTCCTTCTGTGAAACTGGGGATTGGAACCAGGATGTCCTATTACTGAACAATATCCTCAGTCCTTTTAAAATTTTTATTTAAAAAATTTATTTTTTTCTTAATTTTTAAAAATTACTACTGCCTATTTATTTTTAAATTTAGGCAGGGTTTCACTCAGTTGCTAGGGTAAACTTCACAATTGTGATCCCCCTGCCTCAGCCTCCAGACCACTGGATATATCAGGTATGTAGCACCAAATGCATCCTGTCTCAGTTTGTTTGTTTGTTTGTTTGTTTGTTTCTTTTTTTCTAGATGTTTTTTAGATCATGATTTTTTTATGCTTTTATTATTATTTTTAAATACACAACAACAGTGGAATGCATTATAATCCTTATTTCACATAGAGCACAATTTTTCACATTTCTGTATATAAAGTATATTCACATCAGTTTATGCCATTATACATGTACTTTTTTCATTACAACTCTTAATACACATATATATCACAATTTTTCATCTCTTTGTATATAAGTAATGTTGAGACCCAATTCAAGTCTTCATACATGAACTTTGTATAATGATGTCCATCACATTCCACCATCCTTGTTAATCCCCTGCCCCTTCCCTTTCCCTCCCACCCCTCTTCCCTTTCTAGAATTCATCTATTCCTCCCATGCTCCTCCTCCCTACCCCGCTATGAGTCAGCCTCCTTATATCAGAGAAAACATTCAGCATTTTTTGGGGGGGGGGGATTGGCTGACTTCACTTAGCATTATCTTCTCCAACTCCATCCATTTATGTGCAAGTGCCATGATTTTGTTCCTTTTTAATGATGAGTAATATTCCATTGTGTATACATGACACATTTTTTTATCCACTCATCCACTGAAGGGCATCTAGTTTGACTCCACAGTTTAGCTATTATGAATTGTGCTGCTATAAACAATGACCTGGCTGTGTCCCTGTAGTGTGCTGTTTTTGTTTCTTGGTATAGTCCGAGAAGAGAAATAGCTGGGTCAAATGGTGGTTCCAACCCCAGATTTCCAAGGAATCTCCATACTGATTTCCAAGTTGGCTGCACCAATTTGCAGTCCCACCAGCAGTGTATGAGTGTGCCTTTCCCCCACATCCTCGCCAACACTTATTGTTGTTTGTCTTCATAATAGCTGCTCTTCTGACTGGAGTGAGATGGTATCTTAGAGTGATTTTGATTTGCATTTCTCTGATTGCTAGAGATGATGAGCATTTTTTCACATAATTGTTGATTGTGTATCCTCTTCTAAGAAGTGTCTGTTCTGGTTCTTGGCCCATTTATTGATTGGATTATTTGGTTTTTTGGGGGGTTTTTTTGGTGTTAAGACGTTTGAGTTCTTTATATACCCTAGACATTAGTGCTCTAACTGATGTGTGAGGGGTAAAGATTTGCTCCCAGAAAGTAGGCTCTCTATTCTATTGGTTTTTTTTTTAAATAAAAATCTTTAGTTTAAATTTATCCCATGTGTTGATTCATGGTTTTAATTCCTGTGCTATAGGAGTGTTATTAAGGAAGTTGTGGCCTAATCCCACATGATGGAGATTAGGGCCTACTTTTTCTTCTATTTGGAGAGTCTCTGGTTTAATTCCTAGACCCTTGATCCATTTTGAGTTAACTTTCATGCATGTTGAGAGAGAGGGATTCAATTTTACTTTGCTGCCTATCGATTTCCAGTTTTCCCATCACCATTTGTTGAAGATGCTCTCTTTTTTACAGTGCATATTTATAGCTCCTTTGTCTAATATAAGATAATTGTAGTTTTGTGGGTTGGTCTCTGTGTCCTCTATTCTGGGCTATTGGTCTACCAGCCTGTTTTGATGCCAGTACCATGTTGTTTTTGTTACTATGTCTCTGAAGTATAGTTTAAGGTCTGGTATAGCAATACCGCCTGCCTCCCTTTTCCTGCTAAGAATTGCTTTATCTATTCTGGGTCTCTTATTTTTCCAGATGTATTTCATGATTGATTTTTCTATTTCTATGAGGAATGCCATTGGGATTTTGATCAGAATTGCATTAAATCTGTAGAGTGCTTTTGGTAGTATGGTCTTTTGATAATATTAATTCTGCCTATTCAAGATCAAGTTAAATCTTTCCATCTTCTAAGGTCTTTGATTTCTCTTTAGTGTTTCATAGTTTTCATTGTATAGATCCTTCACCTCTTGTTGATTTCCAAGTATCTTTTTTTATTGAGGATATTGTGAATGGGGTAGTTTTCCTCATTTCTCTCTCAGAGGATTTGTCACTGATATACAGAAATGCCTTTGATTTATGGGTGTTGATTTTATATCCTGCTACTTTGCAGAATTCCAGTTCTAGAAGTTTTCTAGTGGAGTTTTTTGAGTCTTCTAGGTACAGAATCATATCAGCAGCAAATAGTGCTAGTTTAAGTTCTTCTTTTCCTATACTTATTCGTTTAATTTCTTTCATCTGTCTAATTGCTCTGGCCAGTGTTTCAAGAACTATATTGAATAGAAGTGTGAGAGAGGGCATCCCTGTCTTGTTTCCAATTATAGAGGGAATGCCTTCAGTTTTTCTCCATTTAGAATGATGTTGGCTGAGACTTGGCATAGAGAGCCTTTAAAATGTTGAGGGAAGTTCCTGTTATCCCTAGTTTTTCTAGTGTTTTGAACATGAAGGGGTGCTGTATTTTGTCAAATGCTTTTTCTGCATTTGTTGAGATGATCATAAGTTTCTTATCTTTAAATCTACTGATGTGATGAATTACATTTATTGATTTCTGTATGTTGAACCAACCTTGCATCCCTGGGATGAATCGCACTTCATCATGATGAACCATCTTTTTGATATGTTTTTGTATTTGATTTGCCAGAATTTTATTCAGAATTTTTGCTTCTGCTTTTTAGAGGTATTGGTCTGAAGTACACTTTCTTTTCTGTGTTTGTCTGATTTTAGAATCAAGGAGATATTGGCCTTATAGAGTGAGTTTGGAAGTGCTCCCTCTTTTTATATTTCATGGAATAATTTGAGGAGTGTTGGTGTTAGTTCTTCTTTGAAGGTCTTGTATCCATTGAGTCCTGGGCTTTATTTATTTTTTTGGTTGGCAGGCTTTTGATGGTGTCTTCTATTTCATTGCTTGAAAAAGATCTGTTTAACTTACTCAGTTTGGGTAAGTCACATGATTCTAGACATTTGTTGATGACTTCAATATTTTCAGTTTTATTGCAGTACAAATTTTCAAAATAATTACTAATTATCTTCTGTATTTTTCTAGTGTTCATGGTGATATTTCCTTTTTCATCATGGACTTTAGTAATTGGAGTATTTCTCTCCTTCTCTACAGTAGCATGGATAAGGTTTTATCAAATGTATTTGTTTTTCAAAGAGCCAACTTTTCATTTTAAAAATTTAAAAAAAATTAAAAATATATGGCAGCGGAATATATTACAATTCTTATTACACATACACAGCACAATTTTTCATATCTCTGTATATAAAGTAGGTTGACATCAATTTGTGTGTTCATACATGTACTTTGGATAATGATGTCTATTATATTTCCACCATCCTTGATAATCCATTTCCCCTCCCTATTCCTCCCACCACACTGCCCTAAATAGAATTCATCTATTCCTCCCATGCTCCCCCTCCCTACCCCACTATGAGTCAGCCTCCTTATATCAGAGAAAACATTCAGCATTTGTTATTTCGGGTTTGGCTAACTTCACTTAGCATTATCTTCTCCAATGCCATCCATTTACCTGCAAATGCCATGATTTTATTTTCTTTTATTGCTGAGTAATATTCCATTGTGTACAAATGCCACATTTTCTTTATCCATTCATCCACTGAAGGGCATCTATGTTGGCTCCACAGTTTAACTCTTGTGAATTGTGCTGCTAAAAACATTGTGACTGTGTCCCTGTAGTATGCTGTTTTTAAGTCCTTTAGGTATAGACCAGGGAGTGGGATAGCTGGGTCAAATGGTGGTACCATTACCGGTCACTTTGTCAATTTTTATTTGCTTCTTTTGTTCCAATTTCATTGATCTCAGCTCTGATTTTAATTATTTTCTGTCCTTTACTGCTTTTGGTGTTGATTAATTGTTTTTCCTAGGGCTTTGAGATGTAATTTTAGGTCATTTATTTGACTTTTTCTTTTTTAAGGAATGAACTCCATGCAATGAACTTTCCTCCTAGTAATGCCTTCATAGTGTCCCAGAGATTTTGATATGTTGTATCTGTGTCCTCATTCATCTCTAAGAATTTTTAAATCTCCTCTTTTATGTTTTCTGCAACCCATTGTTCATTCACTAGCATATTATTTAGTCTCCAGGTATAGGAGTAGCTTCTATTTTTATCATTGATTTCTAATTTCGTTCCATTATGATCTGATAGAATGCAGGGTAGTACCTTTACTTTTATGTATTGCTTAGAGTTCCTTTTTGGCATGACATATGGTCTATTTTAGAGAAGGATCCATTTGCTGCTGAGAAGAAAGTGTCTTCGCCTGTTGAAGGATGAAATAGTCTATGTATGTCAGTTAAATCTAAGTTGTTGATTGTATTATGAGTTCTATAGTTTCTGTCTGGATATTGTTTGGAAGATGTATCCAGTGGTAAAAGAGGTGTGTTAAAGTCATCAGAATTATTGTCTTGTGGTCTACTTGGCCCTTAAACTTGAGAAGAGTCTGTTTGAACATAGATGCTCCATTGTTTTGGGGGTGTGTATATTTATAATTGTTCTGTCTTGTTGGTGTATGGTTCCTTTAAGCAGTATGTAGTGTCCTTCTTTATCCCTTTTGATTAACTTTCACTTGAAGTCCACATTATTTGATATAAGAATGGAAACCCCTGCTTGCCTCCACATTCCATGTGAGTGGTGGTATGTGTTTTAATATTTATTTTTTGTATATGGACACAATACCTTTATTATTTAGTTTTATGTGGTGCTGAGGATCGAATACAGGGTCTCACATGTGCTAGGCGAGTGCTCTACCACTGAGCCCCAGCCCCAGCCTGAGTGATATATTTTTTTCCAACCTGTCACCTTCAGTCTGTGGGTGTCTTTTCCTATGATATGAGTCTCTTGGAGGCAGCATAATTTGGTCTTTTTTTTTATCCAATCTGCCTGTCTTTTGATTGCTGAGTTGGAACTAAACTTTCAGGGTTATTATTGAGACAAGATTTGTATTCCCAGTTATTTTTGTTTATTTTTGGTATTTAACTAAGTCAGTTTCTCTTTGATAGGTTTTTCCTTTAGAGTGATACTACCCTTTTCTGATTTTTTATTGTTGTTCATTTCTTCCTCATGGAATATTTTGCCAAGGATGATCTGTAGTGCAGGTTTCTCGTTGTAAATTCTTTTAATTTTGTGTATGATGGAAGGTTTTTATTTTGTAATAAAATAACATCTGAATTGAAATCTAATTGCTAATCAAAATTTAATTTTGCTGGGTATGATTCTTGGTTGGCATCCATTTCTTTCAGAGCTTGGTTTATATTGTTGCAGGATCTTGTAGATTTCAGGGTCTCAGTTGAGAAATCAGAGATCCTGATTGATTTTCCCCATATGTAATTTGATTCCTTTCTCTTGTGGCTTTTGAAATGCTCTGCTTCTCCTGTATGCTAGGTGTTTTCATTATGATTTGCGTTGGTGTAGACCAGTAGTGATCTTGTTCATTTGGTGTCCTATACGATCCTTGTATTTGATTTCCCAATTCACTCTACATGTTTGGAAATTTTTCTGATATTATTTCATTGAATAGATTGTCCATTTCTGTAGGTTAGACTTCTATGCCTTCATCTATCCCAATAGTTATTAAATTTGGTCTTTTCATATTATCACAATTCTTGAATCTTCTGCTCATGATTTCTTACCATCTTCACTGGGGTCAACTTTATTTTTTTCAAGATTTTATATTTTGCCTTCAATGTCAGAGGTTCTGTCTTCCAAGTGATCTATTCTGTTGGAGATGCTTCCTATTGAGTTCTTTTTTTTTTTTTTTTTTTTTTTTTTTTTTTTTTTTTTTGCAATTGGCAGAAGGGGGATTTATTGAACCAGCATGCTGGGGCTCCGTGCCCACTCAAGAAGGGAAAGCAGCCAGAGCCCCGAGCAGGGGCTGAGCACTGCTTAAGTACACTTTTTGGGGAGGGTGGAGGGCTTTGTATACATCAGAACAAATCATCATTAGGCGCGGGAAAATTGAACAACAACTCCTAAACCTGATTAGTTCATTCATTGGCGGGAACAGTTCAGGCTGGAGTGATAGGTCATTCCTAAGGAGGGGGTTACATTTAAACTGATTGGTCCAGGCCCTGCAATGCCTGCGTGCAACCTCACAGACCCCTTCAGTTATTAAATAACCAGACAATCAGGGGAAATGTTTACTGGGCGGTTCTAAGCATTGTCTTAACAGCTAACTCAGACCTTGCAGCTTAGAAACTTTTACAACACCCGGTCTTTTACCCTTTAACTTTTATGCTTTAACTTCAATTTCTTTTACCCATACATTCCCCACTCCTTTTTCTGACTACTTTTAATCTTAAAAGTAATGCATCACGATTATTGAAGGGTTTTACATTTCATGAGTTGTTTTGCGTTCCCTGGAATCATTTTCAGCATGGCCTCCATTTTAGATTTCACTCGGTATTAGACCCCGATTTATCTAACTACACTGACTACCTAACTTAAAATCTGGCTTCATTCCCCCCTCTAATTTGGGAACTCCTTACTGCTGTGAGGAAGGGGGGCGAAGAAGATCTTTCGGCTTCTTCAGGCTGAAAAGGGACGATGTGGGGCAAGCAGTTTGGAGTCCCCCTTTAAAAATCGGGTCTATCAAGTGGTCCATGATAGCAGTCTGATTGAGAAGTAATAGTCTGGAGGGCCATTTGAGTGATGGATGGTCTATAAGAGAAACAAGAATTCATTAGTACTGGAACCATATTGATGCAGCAATAAATGCCATAGCACAGGAATATGCCAATGAGTATGATGGCAAAGACAAAGACTAACAATGTTTTCCACCAGGAAGTACCAAGAACTAGGAGCTAAGATATTGTTTCCATGACAAAGTTGCTGAGGACATGGGTTCTATCTAAGCATGTAAATCTTTAAGGATATTTGTCACCTTGCCAGAAATGTCAGGGATGTAAACACAACAACTAACATTTAGGTTTACAGATGTCCTTTTTACTAGTATGACCTATGTCTAATAGAGAAACCTTTAATTTTGCTGCTTAGGGCTGGATAACCATACTAGCAAACACCAAGCCTACCTGTGTAGGTTAGGAATATCTGTGGGCCTTAAACTAAAAACTACTCTGGCAGTTCCTTTTAATAGTTATCAGACATTCCTGTCTGAGAATCTCTTTTGTAGCCTCCAGTTTACTTATTTTTGGAAGTTACATTTAATTATTATTATCATTTAAAATGTCCAGGAACAACTGTGCTTTGGCTTTAACTGTCTTTGCTAAGTGTTTAAGATGAAGCAAGTCAAACTGACTTTTGTTCTTATCTATTGTCAACAGTCAGCTGAGTTTCCCTGGGAGTCCTCGGGGAACTTCATAGCAGCTTCTCAGTTCTGCTAGTGCCATTTACCTTAGGATGGGTCCAGGCCTTGCTTGACCATGTGGCTTCCCTAGGAAGCATCAGGGATGTCTCCCCTTTCTGATGACCCTCCTCTTCACAGCAAATGTACCGATTGGCTTTCTGCCCTCCACTGGTCTCCTTAATCTCCCTGCTCAGGAGGTTATGTGGCCTAGAGTTGCAGAGCCCTTTGGAGAAGTCCCCTATTCCCTGATTCAGACTGACTCAGAGGGCAAGAGCCAAATTTTTAATTTTAAAACTTAATCTTAAACATCCAGCAAATAAGTTAACAGCCTTCTATTAAGAGCACTGGGCTTTAATGTCTATGTCTCTATCCTGTAGGTGATAACTCCTTATCTTAAGTTGACCCAGGTTGTGAGTTCTTAAAGCAGTACCTCTTTAAAACATTAACAGGCAATCCTTAAACCATCTATAAGCAAACAACAAAACAAAACTAACTAGGGTAAAAACATATTTAGCTTACATAATAGCTACCTTGAATTCTGGCAGGGTTATACATCATAATTCCCTATTTGAGATCCTAGTAATCTTGGCAAAAACCTACTTTTGGACACAACTTTAACTGTACTGAAATCTGGCTTACTTCTTTCATAGCCACTTTCACATGTAGTGAGATGAGACAGAGCCTTATCTCAAGTAAGGCAGGGCTCTTTATAAATCTCAAGTACTATAGTTCTGAAGCTGATCATTTTACAAAGTTTACATAAATTGTTGTTCAAGTTTACATGAACATTAGCTAACACAACATAATATCACACCTAAAACATGAATTAAAGGCTGAAAGCTTTTAACCTTTTGTAGAAAAGTAGCAAAGTACTTTGGTGTTTTACAATAAAACCACACAGATTAGGCTCTCATTAACTTAAAAATACATAAATTGTATCTTAGAGTAGAAAGTAACATGGAACCGTACATATCTTATTGATAACAAGTCCAGTTGTAGAACACAAATGATATGAATAAATCTCCAACATGTTTTTTTTAAGCCTAAAATTACCATACAACTTTAGAATACCAGCTTGATATAATGTTCTTTTGAAGCTTCTACCTTACAGACTTGTATACCTGGAAGATATGAACACATTAATAGCACCATAATTACATTGATGTTTTTATATTGACCAAATTTAGCTTTTAAAGAAACAACATTACAATATTGAAAAATAACAGCTGTTGTTTAACCATAGTTGTATAATCTTTAATTTTTTTTAAGATTACTTGCTCAAACTTATACATATAACCAACTTACACAGACCTTTCTTATCACTTACTTAAACCTTTTTAATTACTTAATCACATAGACTCTCTTATCCAGAAACACATTTTCCCTCTATTAAATCCATACCTAAAACTTTCTAGTTTTTTTTATCTGTTAACCTCCTTCTGTTCACACTTTAAAACAATATCTGTAAATTTCTGAATTTAAGCAGATTATTTTATAGACATCAACATTTTATCTGTTTACCCAATTTAAATTGAACCATTTGAATCATGTGAATCAAAGATATTTGGATCCATTTTTAAATTTTTTTATGAGCGCTCCTCATCTGTCAATTGTCATATCACTGCAGGATATATGGACATACACACATACAGACATACCGACATACGACACATAACACAAGTGTAACACCCTTGTAGCTTTTTCAGGTGAAATCTCCATTGCAATGTTTAAAAACTCCACAGTTGATCACAAATAGAACTGATCAGAAAACATTAACCCGTCTGTGGGATTAAAATCATGAGCTCCAAAAAAAATGCAGAATCTAACAAAAAGCAAGAGTCCTAAAAAAGATGACTGGCCAGTAATTAATAAATACCATATAATTTACTTTTTAGTTGGGGTCTAGTTTGAGTTCAGGTAAAAAGACACTTTAACCTTTTTTTTTTCCCTTGGGCCTGAAATCTGCTCTCTGTTGAGCCCCAGGCTTCTTCTACTTGCATATCAGCTTAAGTCCTGGCTGAGGCCTGGAAGGAACTGGGAAAACTGGAATTCTGAGCAGAAACCTCATGCCTAAGGCATTTTAGCTATAAGTCATAATTTCTAGGTTTAAGATGTAATTTTTAAAATTTTATATCTTTATATCTTTTTACATTAGAAACACTTGCTCACGCAAAACTGAAAATAGGATCTTTTTCTGATAATATAAAGGCCACCATCAGAGGAAATTCCCTCAGGATCATTAAGCTGCTTCCTTTGTTCTGAAGTTTCTAAAGTAGTATTAAGTTTTATCATGTATATCCAAAATCAAGCCTTAAAAATTTCCAAGACTGTTGCTAATTAATGTCATTTCAATAAGCCAGACCAACGTTTTAATTTAGCACCCCCCCCTTTTTTTTTGAATCTTACACACTGAGGGGAACAGATATCATATCATAATTTATTATCTTTGCCCAAGTTAATGCACTGGAATACCTAGTGGAATTTTCTCAGGCTACCCAGTTCAAAATTGAAACTTTCTAATTTTTTTTTACCCTAAGTATTTAAGTTTTTTAGCATGAACTATCTGAAATCAAACTAAACAATTGCTTAAACCCAACTTTTAACTGCAAGATAGTGCAATGCTTTAGAAACCCATTCAGATACCAGATTGTTACAATAAAAAAAATTTATCTTTTAGATACACATTTAGCCAAGATCATCCCCAAGAAATAATTTATAACATCAACACATTACTGCATTTATTGTTTCATTAGTTAAGCAAACAGAGGTGGGGTAATCCCTAAAGTGCGGGTAAGGAAGGAGGAGACTCCCCAAAGCAAAATGGCTTTGGCAGCTGCTGGGAGCCCCTTAGTTCCACCTTTTACTTATAGGATTAGTTCCTCTGGCTTGGTCTGACCCCAGGCACTAGGCATTTCTCACATCTCCTAACTTTTCAGTAGTCAGCTTCCCAAAGTCCATCTTCTGCTTGCAGTTGTTTTGAGTTTGAGAAAAGCTTAAGCGAGATATCAAAGTTTTTAGACCCCAGGCATTTCCCTCTGCAGTGGGCGTGCTCAAGCCAACTACGGGAAGAAAAGAAAACACTGCTTCCCTAATCTCGCTTAACCAAGGGGGGGTAAAGTTTATCAAAGTTCTTTAAAACACAGCTAAGAGAGGTGTAAAAGGTGAGAACAGAAAAGCTGGCGGTTCTATTGACTTTTGGTCCCTCACAGGAGAAGCATTAGGTTAAAATTTAGCTAAAGTTACTTCCACACATCTAAGGCCGTTTGGAATTTGGGACTCTGCATCGGTCCAAAGTAAAACAATGCCATCACACTTAACAGAGACACAGACAAAATGACACACAAAGATCATCATGCAGCTCCCGTTCATTCACAACCCCAAGATCTACAATCTTGTGACTCAAGGAGAATGGAGGGAAAAGGGGGAGGAGCAGAAGGATTGAGTGATAGGATCTTGGGGGAAGGGGTCGGAGTGGAGGCAGGGACCAAGAAAGGCTTCAGGGACAGAGGCGTGGAATGGCTTTGTCCCATACTGGGAGTTACTCAGGCAGAGACAGGGACAATACAAAGGTGACACAGAGACAAGGACAAACAGTAAACAGTTATCACAAGTTGAGAGGCAAAGATTAAAGACAGACTGTGAATCCAATCTGAGAGAAAGAATTGCCGGCAAAACCAAACGGGTTGGCAGCAGAGTACAAACGAGGGCACTCTTGTCCCTCTACCAACTGGGGGCACTTTCGCCCCCCCCCATCCTCTAAGGCGTCCCTTAAGAGGGGTGGCCTGTGGATTAGGACACGTCTGTCACCACTGCCAGGGAGAATTTACACTCTCCACTGACGGCCACGCTGCCAACCCAACCAAACCAATCCAAGCCAAAGACCAAACCTGAACCAAAAAGCTCTGAGAACTTACGCTCTCCACCGAGCCAAAAACCAAAAGGCTCTGAGAACTTATGCTCTCCATCGAGCCAAAAACCAAAAAGCTCTAAGCGATCGCAAAGGAAAAACAAGAAGGAGAACAAGGAGGAGAAGAGAAGGAGGAAGAAGAAGAGGAAGAGGCGCCTTACTTACCCCCTAAAGGAGTCCATTGGAGGTCTCCTTGTCCGGCAACGCGCTTTTCCCGGCCAACGCACCAAATGTAAGGGTCCCGCGAAACGTCGGAGAAAGAGACCACCAAGTGACCACTCATGCAATTGGCAGAAGGGGGATTTATTGAACCAGCATGCTGGGGCTCCGTGCCCACTCAAGAAGGGAAAGCAGCCAGAGCCCTATTGAGTTCTTAATTTGGTTTACTGTTTCCTTCATTTCAAGGATCTCTGTTTTTTTTTTTCAAAATCTCTATCTCCTTATTGAAGGAATCTTTTGCTTTCTGAATTTGCTTATGTAGCTCTTTATCAAAATGATCCTTTGCTGTCTGTATTTGCTCTCATATCATCCTTTAATTCACAGAAAATTATGTACCTTCTCCCATTTATCCTGCTATTCTGACCATGGATTCTAATAATGTAGCATCTTTGTTTGGGGCACATTCTTTCTTGGTTTCTCATGTTGTTCATGCATCTTCCCTTCCAGCTCTGTGTTTTTAAGATATATAGCCATGTAGCCTTATAGTTTCCACAATGGGTTTCAATACCTTTCTTTTAAAAAAATTATCTATTTTTTTAAATACACTACAACAGTGGAATGCATTACAATTCTTATTACACACATAGAGCACAATTTTTCGTATCTCTGTACAGAAAGTGTATTCATGCTAATTTATGCCATTATATATGTACTCATTTCTTTCTGCAATACAACTCTTAATACACATATATATCACAATTTTTTCATATATCTGGTTGTATATAAGGTACGTTGGCACCAATTTGTGTCTTCATACATGTACTTTGGATAATGGTGTCATCACATTCCACAATCACTGCTAATCCCCTGCCTCTTCCCCTCCCCTCCAACCCCTCTGCCCTATGTAGAATTCATCTATTCCTCCCATGCTCCCCCTCCCTACCCCACTATACTCAGCCTCCTTATATCAGAGAAACCATTCAACATTTATTTTTTGGTTTTGCCTAACTTGACTTCTCCAATACCATCCATTTACGTGCAATTGCCATGATTTTATTATTGCTGAGTAAAATTGCATTGTGTATATATGCCCCATATTTTTATCCATTCATCCACTGAAGGGCATCTGGGTTGGCTCCACAGTTTGCTATTCTGCATTGTGCTGCTATAAACGTTGACGTGGCTGTGTTCCTGTAGTATGCTGTTTTCAAGTCCTTTGAGAATAGTCCGAGAAGAGGAATAGCTGGGTCAAATGGTGTTTTCATTCCCAGATTTCGAAGGAATCTCTATACAGTTTTCCATGTTGTTTGCACCAATTTGAAGTCCCACCAGCAGTGTATGAGTGTGCCTTTTCCCCCACATCCTTGCCAACACTTGTTGTTTGTCTTTATGATAGCTGCCATTCTGACTGGAGTGAGTTGATATCTTAGAGTGGTTTTGATTTGCATTTCTCTAATTGCAAGAGATGGTGAACATTTTTTTAAATATTTGTTGATTGATTCTACATCCTTTTCTGAGAAGTGTCTGTTCAGGTCCTTGGCCAATTTGTTGGTTGGATTATTGGGTTTTTTGGTGCTTAGCATTTTGAGTTCTTTATATACTAGATTTTAGTTCTCTATCTGATGTGTGAGGGGTAAAAATCTACTCCCAGGATGTAGGCTCTCTGTTCACCTCAGATTTGTTTTCTGAGAAGAAACTTTTTAGTTTGAATCCATCCCATTTGTTGATTCTTGGTTTTAATTCTTGTGCTATAGGCATCTTATGAAGGAAGTTGGGGCGGCCTAGCCCCATGTGATGAAGATTATGGCCTACTTTTTCATCTATTAGATGCAGATTCTCTGGTTTAAATCCTAGGTCCTTGATCCACTTTGAGTTGAGTTTTGTGCATGGTGAGAGATAGGGTTTTAATTTCATTTTTTTGAAAATGGATTTCCAGTTTTCACAGTACCATTTGTTGAAGAGGCTATCTTTTCTCCAATGCATGTTCTTGGCACCTTTGTCTAATATAAGATAATTGTAATTTGGGGAGTTAGTCTATGTGTCCTCTATTATGTACCATTGGTCTACCGGCCTGTTTTAGTGCCAATACCATGCTGTTTTTGTTACTATTTCTCTGTAGTATAGTTTAAGGTCTGGTATAGTGATACCACCTGCTTTGCTCTTCCTGCTTATAATTGCTTTAGCTATTCTGGGATTCTTATTTTTCCAGATGAATTTCATGATTGCTTTTTCTATTTCTATGAGAAATGTCATTGGGATTTTGATCAGAATTGCATTAAATCAGTATAGTGCTTTTGGTTGTATGGTCGTTTTAATAATATTAATTCTGCCTATGCAAGAGTAAGGTAGATCTTTCCATCTTCTAAGGTTTTCTTTGATTTCTTTCTTTAGGGTTCTGTAGGTTTCCTTGTATAGGTCTTTCACCTCTTTCATTAAGTTGATTCCCAAGTATCTTATGTTTTCTTTTTTTGAAGTTACTGTAAATGGGGTAGTTTTTCTTATTTCCTTCTTGAGGCTTTGTCACTGACATACAGAAATGCCTTTTTTAATGTGTGTTAATTTTATATCCTGCTGCTTTGCTGAATTCATTTTTTAGTACTAGAAGTTTTCTAGTGGTGCTTTTGGGGTATTCTAGGTATAGAATCATATTGTCAGCAAATAGTGCTAATTTAGGGTTTTTTCCTGTAGTTATTCCTTTAATTTCTTTCATCTGTCTAATTGTTCTGGCCAGTGTTTCAAGAAATATGTTGAATAGAAATGGTGAGAGAGAGCACCCCTGTCTTGTTCCAATTTTTAGAGGGAATGCCTTTAGTTTTTCTCCCTTTAGAATGATGTTGGCCTTAGGCTTAATGTAGAGAGCCAGTATGATGTTGAGGTATGTTCCTGTTATCTCAAGTTTTTCTAATTTTTTGAACATGAAAGGGTGCTGTATTTTGTCAAATGCTTTTTTTTTCTGTGTCTCTTGAGATGATCATATGATTCTTATTTTTAAGTCTATTGATGTGATGAATTACCTTTATTGATTTCTCTATGTTGAACCAACCCTGTATCCCTGGACAAACCCCACTTGATCTTGGTGCATGACGTTTTTAATATGTTTTTGTATTTAATTTGCCAGAATTATATTCAGAATTTTTGCATCTATGTTCATTAGAGATATTGGCCTGAAGTTTTCTTTCTTTCATTTGTCGCTGCCTGGTTTTGGGATCAGAGTGATATTGGCCTCATTGAATGAGTTTGGAAGTGCTGCTTCTTTCTGTATTTTCTGAAATAAATTGAAGAATATTGGTATTATTGAATTTCTTCTTTAAAGGTCTTGTTTAACTCGGCAGTGTATCCATCTGGGCCTGGGCTTTTCTTGGTTGATAAGCTTCTGATGGCATCTTGTATTTCATCATTTAATATTGGTCTGTTTAAATTGTGTATGTCTTCCTGATTCAATCTGGGCATATCATAAGACTTAAGAAATTTGTTGATGCCTTCAATGTCTTCTATTTTATTCGGGTATACATTTTCAAGATAATTTCTAAATATCCTCTCTATTTCTGTAGTGTCTGTTGGGATATTGCCTCCTTCATCATGTATGCTGGTAATTTGAAGTTTCTCTCTCCTTCTTTTCATTAGCATACTACTGGTCTGTCAGAGAACCAACTTTTTGTCAAGGTTTAATTGTCTTTTCATGCAATTTCAGTTCTAATTTTAATTATTTCTTGCCTTCTACTGCTTTTGCTGTTGATTTGTTCTTCTAGGGCTTTGAGATGAAGTATGTGATCAATTATTGACTTTTTCTTCTTCTAAGGAATGAACTCCATGCAATGAAGTTTCCTCCTAATACTGCTTTCATAGTGTCCAAGAGATTTTGATATGTTGTGTCTATGTTCTTGTTTACCTCTAAGAATTTTTTAATCTCCTCCTTGAAGTCTTCTGTGACCCATTGTTCATTCTATTGTACCAAATTGATTCACTCGTTGAACTGCTTATAGAACTTGAAATATTTCAAGTTTGTCTTTTCACGAGGTGGAAGTGTCACTTTACATGTCTCCAAACATTAATATTTTATGAATATTTTACACATTGGGAATGTGTCATGGATGATACTTGAAACTAATTGTATTGGGGATCTCAATCTATCTCATGGATAGAAAGCAGAGAGAATAGGAACCAGACTGTTTTCAAAAGCTTTTTTACCAGTCTTTTTGTCTCCCTTGTGCACAATCACCAATGAGAATATCTTTGACAAGTCTGATTTGCATCTGGAATGTCTGCCAAATTTCACATTCACTGATGGCAGAAAAGTTAGGAGTTGGGCTTTTATTCAGTGCTTGAGTTATGGTATATATCCTTCACTTACTCTGATATGGAGTATATATACTGTTTTTGGACTTATGTATTTTCCTCTGAATTAGATAATGGAAAGTATCTTATTACATAATTAAAGTCACTCTGCTACATGACAGTCAGTTCTACAAACTCTTAATTCAAATTAAAAACTGAATAATGGTTTGGTCCATGTTCTTTTGATCTAACAATTTTTATTTCAGGAGCCATTGACATTCGGGGATGTGGCTATTGATTTCTCTGAGGAGGAATGGGAATGCCTGGATCCTGCTCAGCAGAATTTATATAGAGAAGTGATGTTGGAGAACTACAGCAACCTAGTCTTTGTGGGTGAGCATAACTTTCCTTCAAAATTCCTAATTATCATTATTTAGTTTTCTTCCCTTGAAGTATATCATTTGGGAACTTCTCCATAAGAATGTGTTGCACATTTATGCTTTCAATAAAAAAGATGGGGTAGTTCTTGGTGCTGACAAGAAAATGTTGATGATGTTTCTTTTCATCCTTAATGTTTTCCTTTGGTGGCATGATATATATCTTTCACTTGGCATATGGTTGACTTAGAGGAATGCAGTGATGTCAAATCCTGTGGCCCACATATAGCAGAGGACATAGTTGAGGTAGAGGAGGAAGCCTAAATTCAAAAAGGTTCATTGAGACATTATCCAGCAGAAAATGTTTTTGAGAAGCCTTGTTACCATAGAAAAACCTGTCCTGTGTTTTGTGCTTTAAAATTATGTAGTATCCTGCTTTTCCTCCATACATTCAAAGTAACAACAAAACACTCCCCTTGCCTTGTGAGTGTCAATATTATCTGACAGCTCTTCCATAATTTAAAAAATATTTTTAGTTGTTAATGAATTTCCTATTTATCCATATATGGTGCTGAGAATTGAACCCAGGGCCTCACACATGCTAGACAAGCTCTGTAACACTACTCTACAACTCCAGCCCTTCTTCCATTATTTGCAGGAAAGTTTTGCACATTTCTAGAGACCTCTAGGTCCACCCATTGTAATACATTACTATCATAAGTCAGTTTATCTAATCTTATTTGTACATTTTTTCACTAAAATTTCCTTATCAGTGTTCTTTCTGATATGTGTAATGGATTTTCTGTGAAATTATCTGCCATGGAATGAATGTCAAGTTGGATAAAGACTGCTGTTTTGAGAGATGGTGTAACTTTTATTTGAGTTAGAGGATTTGTAAAATAATACATCTGTGGATATTTACAATTTGATTGTTTTTTTTTCTTTTTTTTATTGTGTACAGTAGGTTCCATGTTATAGACTGGGTTTCCTCATATCAGTTAATTGCTTCACAAACTAAGATATGTATGATTCTTGTTTGTATTGCCGAAAATATTATATGTGCTTTTGCTTGTATAAATAGTAAGCCTCTTTTGTCCATGACTTTTGTATTTTATCTTGATTGGCTTTTCATTCTGCCCATGTACATAGAAATTGAAGTTTTCTATGTGTAATTGTAATGGAGATTGATGGCAGTGATACTCTCATGCTGAACTACACCCCAAGCTCCTTTTCACTCATATTTGGAGAGAGGTTCTCACTAAGTTATTGAGGATGTCTTGAATTTGCAATTCTCCTGCCTCAGACTTCCTAGTAGCTGAGATTACATGCATGCTCATCATTTGTATATTGATGAGCTTGTTCTTATTTAAAGGATAAAGACCACATTATTTTAAATGTAGCTTTGAGAAATGTTGCAATTCTCTTTATCTTTTAATTTTCATTGTAATCAAAACCACAAATTAAAACTTACTGTCTCCAAAATTTTAAATATACAGTTCCGTAACATTAATTCAAATTGTTATGCAATATATCTCTACAAAGTTTACATCTCAAAAAAAAAAAAAAACAACAAAAAAAAACACACAATGCCTAGGAAGCAAGGGCTCATTTCTGTCTCCTCATCACAAAACCATTCTCTTTTGTTCAGAAAGCTTCTTTTTTAGTTTAGAGATGTCATGTTCATAGAATTCTGCAGTATTCTTTCTGTGACATTTCAGTTAACCTAGTGTACATACATTTTGTAAAATATATAATCAGAATAAATTCTTTGACTTCAAAGATCTATAGTTTCTATATTCCAATATGGCTCATCATTCTTTTCAAGGGATATTTGGTTTGCGTCCCCCATGATGGCTCTGTTGAATAACAATGTAACAACACTGGTGTGCAATGTTTTTAATTTGCTATTGATGTGAGGGCTTATTGCCACACTCACTAAGAACTCCATCTACCTGACTCCATGTTTGCATTTACAATTGAATGCTGTAACTTTTAGTATATTTTTTTAGCAGGTAAATAGTCTTATTTGTATTTTGGGGGATATTCATACAATTTAAAGGATAGATTTCTCTGCAAAAACATTTTTTTAACAATGGGAGATTGATGAATATTACATGGAGCCTCTAGTTAACTTTAAGTAGTATAAACATCTTTAAATTTAATCTTTCAATTTTGAACAACAGCATGCCCAAGAGTGCTCAATCAACTGACACATATTTAGGGATTTTTGAAAATCCCTACCACTTTTGACTTCAAATATTTATTCCATGTTGGTTACAATATAACTATCACTTAAATATTTATAACCTTTGTTTTAATATATAAAATTGCTCTAACCAGCATAATATCCCACTTGTGATTAAGAACAGGGATTCTATAAGTCTATAGTAGTTTCAAAATATTTTCAAAGTCTTATGCTTTGCAATTACCATTTTGCTTCACTGTATTTCCCTTTTCAGTAAGTGGGGATTTATGTTTCTTAGTATGACAGTGATTCTTTGTTTTCATACAACTCTCTCAGTGTTTTCTTTGTGTGTTTGGGAAGTATGAAGTACATAGCGAATGTATTTACTCTTAATTCAGAACCTAGGGAAAGGGCCCTTTTCTCTCTTTTGCCTCTTTTCAAAGTTTTAATTTAATTTAAAATGTCTTCTATGTCATATAACTGTCTTAAACTATGTTTTGTGTACTATAATTTAGACAGCCCAGGTTTTGTTCGATCACTTTTGTATGTGTCATTCTTATATCCTTTTGCTTTCAGTATGTGTGTGTTCTTAGATTTAGAGTATCCTGTAGACTACCTACAGTTGCAATATTTAGAGTTAATTCAGATATCCAAGTTTTGTTTTGATCAGAATTTTGTAATCTTGCATTTGCCAACAAAAAACTCAAAAAATGAAGAATCTCCTACTCATACTTTGTATGAGTATCAACTTGACTTCACTTTATTAAAAAACTGAATATATTTATGTGTCCTTTTAAAATTATATTATTGTTACAGGTATATATGCCTATTAACAGTATTGCTGTTATGCTTTTTTCTTTCAAATTCTATTGCAAAATTACATGTTTGGAGGCCCATCATTACAATAAAATAGAATTGTTTTTGCCAAGAAATGTTTAAAATTTCCTGAGACTTATGATGTTGTGCACTTACATTTTATTATGAAGGATTACCTTTAGTATTTTTGGAGAACAGATCCAGTGTTGATGAATAGTGTGTGTATTTTTATATGTTTAAAGTCTTCATTTTCCTTCTCTTTTGAAAGGTAGTAGCTGTGAATATAATGTCTTGGTTGATAATTTTATTCTTTCATCCCTTGAATATAGATAGACTTGAATTCCTTCCTGTGTTGTGAAGATTTGACTAAGGATTTCACAATTATATAGTTACACATTTCTAGGTGACCCATCTTTTTCTCTTGGATGCTCTCAGTATTCTGAGTTTTAAAACTTGGATTAAAACCTACTTTGAGTCTTTACAACTTGGAGAAAACTGAGCTGCTTGGATGTTTCATTTTTCCTATTTTCTGAGATGTGTTTATTAGTACTGGAAAGAGAACTTAAGAGCGATTTAGCACTTTGCATTTTTTACTTTGTCTGGTCTTCATATTTTGATCCTCTAGCTCAACCTCCTATGTTGCTATGTACAACCACCCCTGACTCTTTCAGACATTTTCTAAAGAAAGTCTTTAAACATACATTTTCTGCTTATTACTATTAACAATTCTTGACTAATTTTTATTCTGTTTTTTTGTGTGTTGGTTTAGTTCAGTAAACTTCTTTTAAATGATAATTGATTATTCCCTTTGAGTAATTCATAACTTTGCTTACAGTTGATTTAGCCATGTTTTTTTCTGTTGGCAAGCAGGAACCCCTTTTTGAACAGTCCCAAAATATTCACATGTTTCATATTTTTATTTTTTACTGAAACAGAAGAAAGTTGGTAGATTTTGAAAATATATTCTGAAGGAGGAAAATCTTTGTGTAACACAATGTATTTTTCTCTACTATATTACTCTCCATAGTAATGTACTCATCTTGGATACTGTGAACACAAAGATGATTAGGAAAATTTTCAAAGTAATTTTCTGTATGTATTTTTATTTGATTTATATATTTCTACAGTAATGATGGACTTGGATTTAATAATCCACTCTTCTGCTGATGTTATTTTTTGCTGTAATTTCTTAGGTTTGCAAAATATACGCATCCCAGTAAAGTAAGTAAACATGTTTGTTATTTTTATTTATTACAGCCATGACTTCTCATCATCCTCGAGAAATTTTACCAGAGCAGGGAATAAAAGAGAGAGAGGGAAGATATGGAAAGTGTGACTTTGACTATTTACAACCAAGAAAACAATGGGAAAATATAGGTGAGAGTAAAGTTCAAAAATTGTATTATAATAGACAAAATCAATCAGTACTCCCTATTTATGATAAAAATTTTATGGTCAAAAGACACCAGAGACAATTAATATCTGAAATGAAAATTCAATGTATTCCAATTATTTTGAGGAGTTTTATGTCTTTAAGAATAAATCCACAGCCATTTTTGAATTGAAAGGCAATGTGGAAAATTTGAAATCTAGTCCATGCATCAGTTTTTAACTTGGCCAATTATAAAAGTAGCACTGAGTTAAAATTCCAGTCAAACATTTGCACAGAAAAGATATTTCTAAAAGTGATCCTTTGGGGAGTTTCTTTATAAAATGTCCATTTTTCTGAAACAAAAGATTAATTTCTCCTTGTGCCCAAATGGACAATATTAAGAATTGTAGAAAAGTTTCTACTTCCCCACTATTGCTCAATGACAGTTCTGATACAGATTTCTGGAAAGTGCACTATATAGATAATGCTATAAGTAACACAGTAAGCCATGTCTCTACCCTGAGTAATGACCAGTATATTTACATTGGTGATAAAAATTATGAATATAGAGAAATCCTAGTCCTTTTCTAAAGGAAATTTACCAAGATGAGAAATGTAGGAAAGTCTTGCTTCAGTGATCAAAAACTAGTATTCATTAAAATATTCATAGACAAGACAAAACCTGCAAGTGTAAGATATGTGAAAGGGCTCTTAACCACAGTGCAGAGCTTGCTTAATACAAGAAAATTTATAGAGAAAGAGAGCCCTATAAGTATAGAAGATATTGAGCAAGCAAATGCTTTGATATATTTTTTAAACACAGCAGATACTATGACAGTGATAAATTCTACAAATTTAAAGAATGTGGAAAAACTTTTAGTGAAAAGTTACAACTTGTGAAGTATCAGAGGATTTATACTGAAGGAAAGACCTGTAAATGTAAAAAGTGTGGGAAAGCCTTTAAAAATTTTTCAACTCTTACTCAACACCAAAAATTTTATTCTACAGAGAAGACCTACCAATGTGAAGAATGCAATGCACTCAAGAACTTTACTCAACATCACAGTGTTCATACAGGAGATATGCCATGCAAATGCAAAGAATGTGACAAAACTTCTAATAAAAGCTCAAATCTTATTTGTCACCAGTGGACACACCCTGGAGTGATGCCCTACATATGTAAACAATTTTGCAAAGGTTTCAGTCAAAAACCAAGCCTTAAAAATTACCAGAGAATTCATACTGGAAAGAAGCCCTTCAAATGTAAAGTATGTGGCAAAAGTTTTAATAGAAATTCACATCTTGATTGCCACAATAGGATTCATACTGGAGAGAAGCCCTACAAATGTAAATTGTGTGGCAAGAGTTTCAGTCAAAAATCATCACTTATTCAGCACCAGCGAATCCACACTGGAGAGAAGCCCTACAAATGTAAAGTGTGTGGCAAGAGTTTTAATCACACATCATCACTTACTCAGCACCAGCGAATTCACACTGGAGAGAAGCCCTACAGCTGTGAAGAATGTGGCAAAGCTTTTAATAGCATCTCACAGCGTAATTGGCACAAAAGTATTCATACTGGAGAGAAGCCCTACAAATGTATAGAGTGTGGCAAAAGTTTTAATACAAACTCACATCTCTATTACCACAACAGGATTCATACTGGAGAGAAGCCCTACAAATGTACAGTGTGTGGCAAGAGTTTCAGTCAAAAATCATCAGTTACTCAGCACCAGCGAATCCACACTGGAGAGAAGCCCTACAAATGTAAAGAATGTGGCAAAAGTTTTAATCAAAAAGTAATACTTACTCAGCACCTGAGAATCCACACTGGAGAAAAGCCCTACAAATGTACATGTGGCAAAAGTTTCAGTCAAAAATCATCACTTACTCATCACCAGCGAATCCACACTGGAGAGAAGCCCTACAAGTGTAAAGAGTGTGGCAAAGCTTTTAATAGCATCTCACAGCTTAATTGTCACAAAAGGATTCATACTGGAGAGAAGCCCTACAAATGTAAAATGTGTGGCAAGAGTTTTAATCACATATCATCACTTACTCAGCACCAGCGAATTCACACTGGAGAGAAGCCCTACAAATGTAGAGAATGTGGCAAAGCTTTTAATCAACAATCATCACTTACTCGACACCAGAGAACCCATACTAGAGAGAAGTCCTATAAATGTGAAGAATGGCAAAGCTTTTAATATTGAAGATCACATCTTACTAAACATTATAGATTTTATACTGGAGAGAAGTTTTACAATGAAAACATTGCATCAGTGTCTTTAAGGATGAATCAACCCTATTTCACAGTAGTTCAACACTATTTCACACCAGAGATATGATAGCACAGAAATCATATAAATGTAAAATAGGTGACAGAGTCTCCAATAGTTGTTCACACCCTACTCAGCACCTCAGAATTCATACGAGTGAGAGGACGTGCGGAAAAATTTTTGCAAAGCTTTTGGCCATTGATCAAATATTTTTAAAACACTGGAGGATTTACAGCATATAGAAACCCAAACAATGTGTCCAAGACTGTATTCAAATTTCTGACATTTTTAAATTTCTGACCTGATATCTGTAGCAAATGTGGAGTAGCATTTGTCCAAAGTGTGTACCTTAGATAACAGCAAAATATTTACAAAAACACCTTGACAAATATAAAGATGGTAGTAAGTTTCTTATCTATATCCCATCCCTTGAAGTATTTGGGACCTAGGAGGGAAAAAAAACATTTAAATGTAGAAAATGGGTAATTGCTTTTGACATTTGCTGAAAATTTTCTTAACATCTTTAGCTGATATTGTAGAAATAAGGAAATACAAGTATAGAATTGTGCATCCCTAAAAGGATATAATTTTAGTATAAATCAACAATTACTAAAGAGTCTCATTTTTCACAACTGGAGAAATAATAATACTCAGAGTTGATTATTTCAGAAGTCTCTTAAGATTTATATGAAATTTAAAATTTAAATTTTTAAGAGCCTCTTAAACTTAGGGACACTTAATCAGTAAACCACATCCTCGGATTTTTTTTCTTTTTTATTTAGAGATAGGTTTTGCTAAATTGTATAGGGCCTCACTAAGTTATGGAGCCTGACTTTGAACTTGCAAAGCTTCTCACATCCCTAGGGTCACAGCATGGTCCACCATGCCCATTTTACAGAGCATTTTTACTTATATTTCATTACAGATGCAATTTGTTACTAAATAAAGTGAATTTCTTAATGTAAACCTTGTCATGCATTTAATGATGTTATTAGGTCACACATCTCCCACTATTCACTTTGCTAATGGATCAATGCAATAGTAAAACATTCTATTGGGTAAATAATGCTATAATGTCTTCATTAATTATTTCATATGTTTAATCAAGTATTATTTGGAGAATATTATTTATGTAAATTATATACTCTCTTGTTTGTAATTATGGGAAAATTAAGAGAGTTATAGGAAGGACCTATGGATACTAAAATAATGACCAGATATCCCTAGTTTGAATTCTGAGTTTAACATTTCACCTTATAGAGTAGCAGTACACCCTAATGGATCTACAACTCCGGAGAGTTATACAAGCTCCCAATCAGGGAGAGGAGAAAGACCCAAGATACTAGGAGCCATCGTGCGTATTCAGGCAATAAAGGAGGTTTGCTGAAGGGGGAAAGAGTCTTAATGTTTCCTGGGGAATCCACATGGTCCATAGGCCCATCCTGACTCTTGGATTGAAGAAACCATGCAGTTCCTCATGAATTCTATGACGTTCATCTCTGAGGTGACTATACTCCCCTCTAGTGTAGGAAAAACATCACAATTTGGGACCACCTCTTTAGTTTTGGATACCCAGTATGAAAGTGTAACTAGAAACATGTAAAATGATGACTGTAAAAAGAAAAAGACATACTGTAGGAGCATTTATGCCTCCACATTTTTTATTTCATTATATATTTTGATTTTGGTTCTTTGATTTTGGTATATATTTTGAACATTTGGTTCTACTTAATAGTTTACAATATAATGTTTGTTATACTTATTGGATTATATGATAGATAGCATGTGTCATTGTCTCCCAGACCCCTCTGCAACCCAGTAATTTTAAGATACTATAAACTAACCATGTCCCTCCTCAGATCTTAAAGCTCCAAGAGCCCATGACACCACAGAGAGAGAAACACAATTTGGATTGAAATAAACCTCTAGACTCTCATCTACAAGTCCTGTTCAAAAAGTAAAAACACAATATTCTCTTCATATGTGAGCCTTTTGGGTCAACAAAACACCACCCACCAACATTTCATTCAACTTTATTTGGGAAAATAAATATTGAAATATGATGATAAGTTCTAGGAGAATAATATTCACACCATTCTTTATTCCAAAGGGTAAATATCTAGGTTTCATGCTTATCTCCACATTATTTTATGCAGAAAACTGGCTTCATTTTACATATGAGAGTTTAAACTATTTACAAGGCCAGGAGGGAAGATTCAGACCTAGAGGTCTAAGGAAAATACTAAAGATCTTCCCTTTTCTTGATTGAATGATGTCTGCAATCCTTGATGAAACAGATAAAGAATGCTGATTTCTCAATGCATCTGGCTGGGTGGCTCACTCATTGGAATCCCAATTTATTTAGTCATATCAAGGCTATCACTCCCTCCTCTAGGATCTGACCTGTTCTTGGGAGGACTTGGTGTTCTTCAGGGGATCACCAGGTCATGCAAGATGTTAGAATGAAGTTTTCTTTGTTCTAACTTGTATTTATTAGGCCTCACTTTCAGTACAAGGTAGAACAAGACTTCAGACTCTCACCTGTGGAGAGGATGCTCTGCCCAGGACTTCCCAGTCAGGACCCTGAAAAGCTCTTTGGGACTCCCCAGTACATAGTTTCAGTGTGGGGGTTTTCCTAGTCTGGCAATACAGTTGCCTGTGTCTTTCACTTTTGCTTTCTCTCTTGCTTTCATAGTATTAAGGAAACACTGTCTGGTGTGAAGAGAGTGTCTTCCTTATCTATTGGATCTGACCTGTGAAGTTGAGCAGCGCCCACATACTGAATGTCACAAACACATGTATGTTTTATCTAATCAGTAAGTAGTGTGTCTTTCAACTGCATGATTTTTTATTTCATGGGGGAGGAAATTGAGAATGCTTTCTTTGAGTGCCCACAGCACTATTCATAGTATTCATAACACTGCTATGTAATGTTTCCTCTCTGCTCAACTTGTAAGTATTGTTCTTGTGCTGCTTTGTAAAACAAATAGAAAAGAGTTGTAAACCAAAATTTTGTGATTATAGCTAGTTGCGCAGACTGACTTGGGCAACTCTATTTACCATTCTTGTTTTGTATGGGCTCAAGGTACTCTTTTATACTCTTATTTAACCTTAATTACATTACCATTCATTGAAGAGTTTTAACTCACAAACCTTCTCGGTATACAAATTTTCCCTTGTCATTTTTAAAATTTCTTACTCTTTTTAGGTATACATGATAGTAGAGCAAATTTTGACATATTATACATGGAGTAAAACTCATTTTAGTTAGCATTCCATTCTTGAGGTGTACATGGTGTGGACCTTCCCTAGTGGTGTATTTATATATTAACATTGAAAAGTTGTGTCTGATTCATTCTACTGTCATTTGTATTCCTATTTCCCTTTTCTTCCCTTCAATCCAACTTTGTCTAATCCACTGAATTTCTATTCTCTCCCCCCTCCCTTGTTGAGTGCTTTAACATCTATATATATTATGTATTATATGTAATGTCTGTTTCATTCTACTATCATTCCTATCCCCATATTCCCTACCCTCCCTGCACTCCTCTCTACTTAATCTAAATAACTATTCTTCCCCACCCCCATTGTGAATTAGCATACACTTATCGGAGAGAACATTTGGCCTTTGTGTTTGTGTGTGTGTGTGTGTATGAGTGTGTGTGGGGGGGCTTATTTCACTTAGCATGATATTCTCCAACTCTATACTTTTACCACCAAATGGCATAGTTTCATTCATTTTTAAAGCTAAGTAATATTCCATTGGTGGAGGAAATTATATATATATATATCACATTTTATTTATCCATTCATCTGTTGAAGGAAACATAGGTTGGTTCTATGGTTTATCTATTGTGAATTGTGCTGCTATAAACATTGGTGCGGCTGTGTCCCTGTAGTATGCTGTTTTTAATTCCTTTAGGTATAGTCCGAATAGAGGGATAGCTGGGTCAAATGATGTTTCCATTCTGGTTTTTCAAGGCGTCTCCATACTGCTTTCCATGGTGGTTGCACAAATTTGGAGTCAATCTCATGAGCAATGTGTGAGTTTTCCTTTTCCCCCACAACCTCACCAACATTTATTGTTGCCTGTATTATTAATGATTGCCATTCTGACTGAAGTGAAATCAAATCTTAAAGTAATTTTGATTTACATTTTCCTAATTGCTAGATAGGTGGAATATTTTTTCATATATTTGTTAATGGATTATATTTCTTCTGTGAAGTTGTCTGTTCAGTTACTGGTTCCATTTGTTAATTGGTTTTTGTTGTTGTTGTTTGTGTTAATTTTGAGTTCTTTATATACCCTAGACATTAGTGCTTTTTCTGAATTATGTGTGGTAAAGATTTGTATAAAATCTGTAGGTTCTTTCTTCACATTATTGTTTCTTTTGCTGAGAAGCAGCTTCTTAGTTTGAATCTATCCCCTTTATTTATTCTTGATTTTTAATTTTTGTGCTGTAGGGGTCTTGTTATGGAAGTCAGATTGTGGACCAACATTCACCTCAGATTTTTAAATGGTATCCTAAGTTCATGAAAGTTTCAGTTTTATTGTTTCTCTTACTATCTTGCCTTATAGATCTACATGTTCTAAAGAGTCATGAAATGATCTAGCTTCACATACATGATTTTCTGATGACTATTATTTTTCAATATGTAGCTGCAGATTATTTAAAATATATATCTACTATTTCAGACTTTAACCAAAGCACATACATATCTTGTGTAGGAAATATTCCATCAATAGATCAACATCAAATCTATAATATATATAAATATATATAAAAGCCTGGATTCAAATGCATGCACATCCAACCCAGAACTTGACCCATAACACTTATTCTATACTAGTTCTACACTTTAGAACCTCCATGAAAGCTGTTATAAATCCAAAGCCTGAGACTCACTCCCCAGACATTCTTCTTTTTTGGGGGGGTATGATGACGAAGATTGAACTCAGGGGCACTCAACCACTGAGCCACATCCCTATCCCTATTTAATGTGGAGACAGGATCTCACTGATCTGCTTAGTAGATTCATTTTTACTTAGGCTGGCTCTGAACTCATGACCCTCCTTCCTCAGCCTTCCAAGCTGCTGAGATTACAGGCAAATACCACCATGCCCAGCTCCCCAGAGAGCCTTCTTTACCTGGTTGGAACCCACTTGTTCAGTATGTTTTGGCCTAATCCTCACAATTAGAGATGAAATTATTTTCCTCTTTATTAAAATCATGGCTACAAAGAGATTGGACTCAACAGCACCTAATTACACAGCAAGTCCACATTACAACAAGTGTGTGTGTTTGCAATTCTCCACCTCTACAAAGAGCTCTTCTTGGCTCCACAAAGTTGGGAGTACTTGCCAACCCTCTGCCATGGCTCATTCCAGAAGCCTCCCAGGAGTTGAGTGTATATGAGGGAGAGTATTCCAGGTGGCACCTTGGTGATTAATGGGCTATGCCAGGGAGTAAGGCGGAGCCTAATTCACCAAAGGCACAAAACTTTCATGTGGCTGGTCCAGGATGGGGGCTGCATGAGGGGATACTTTTCCTCCAACCTTGATGTGTCTTTCCTAACTGTTCATATGCTGAAATACTTGTTCAAAGACTTGCACTCTTTTCCTGTTTTATGTTTCCCTCTCATGTGGCTTTGGAGGACTCATGCTTTGGCAATTGTGATTTTCTTCTTCAGTTTTCCAACCTCCCTCATTCCATCCATGTGGAATTTCTGTATGTGGATATTAGTTTTCATTTTATATATTTCCGTTTAGTCCATCTTTTCAGTTACCTCTAGAAAAAACAAATGTTTCATTCATTATCATGCTTGTACTAACCCTTCACACGTTGATAATGGCAGTGTTCAAGAACTATCTTCTGATTTCTACAACTGGAATATAAGTGGGTCTGCTTGAAATAACTGTCCTTTCTTTTGACTCCAGATAATGGGGATCCTTTTTAATATAGCACTTTAATGCTTTTATGTATATTTATATACAGCACCCAGGAGACTGAGCCTGCTTTTTACATGGTTTTCTCTCAGAGAAGGTGGAGTTGATCCTGTAGGTTCGTTAGAGTGGACTCCAGCTCGGACTCTGCCTCGGCTCTGCCTAGCTTCCATCTGCCTGTGATTTCTACAACATGTGACCTATAGCTCTTCCTCTTCTTTTCCTAATTTTAATATTTCACTTAGAGCTTGAGCCACAGGACTGTCACTTTGGAAAGGATGACATACCAAACCATCACTAACCGCAAGAAGGGGTGCTCCATGTGCAAACTAGAAAAGAGGGGCCCATCACACACTTCAGGGCTTCAGGGAAATTATGGGGGTGCCAGGAGTCCCTGACATCAAAGTACAGGCACTATAAGTTGTGGAACAGGTTTGGACTAATTTGATTTTAGGACCAGAATTAGAGTAATTTAAGTTTCCTTATCAACATGAGAAAATGATCTCAATCAAGATCCTTTTCCAGATGTGTCCAGGAAACTTTAAGAGTTTGAAGCCCAGATCTCTAGGATTGCTGTTATCCATCAGAGAAGACAATAAAATTAAGAGAGATGACATGTCCCACTGGGGAACCCACAGTTCTGTGTTCTCCAGTGAGAACTTCTTGACATTCTACAGACATTAAAATTACAAATCTGCAGAGACAGAACTTAAACACATCCTTTCCATAAAACTTACAAGTGTTTGTGCTCTTCTCAGCTTATTCAGATGACAAAGTACCTCGGTGTCCTCAGATGCAGAGTTAGTGTGAATTCTCAAACGGGCATTGGAAGAGGAAATTCAGTCTACTAGTGAAGTTTCCCAGTAGCTTCTTTGCTTCTCAAAGAAGCAAACATATTTAGAAGACCATATCGTCATTGTACCATACAGAACCAGGATGCTTTTTTCAATATCTATTTTATTATTGCCCTTTGCCATATCATGAAGTTCTATTTTGTTTTTTGAGCTCATACAGACCTAGGTTAATGTTTTGCTGATCAGTTCTATTTTTTGACTATAGAGTTTTTAAACATTGCAATGGAGATTTCACCTGTAAAAAGTTATAAGGCCTTTACTATAATGTTATGTGTTGTATGTATTATATTATGTGTGCACACTTGTGTTTTGTGTTATATGTTTGAATGTACGTATGTCCATATATCATATATGATGAGCGCTCATGATAAAATGGATCCAAATATTTTTTTTCACGTGATTTATATGGTTTAATTTAAATTGGGTAAACAACTGTTGAGGATTGTTTTAATATGTAAACAAAAAAGAAGGTTAACAGATCTGTTTGTTTACTTTTACCTTTCCTTTTCATTATATTTAATAATTCTCTTAAAGATAATGTAAATTGTTAAGAAAATTGTTTTCTTTTAGTGCCTTCTGGAATGTTACATAATTTTTTCTTTAGCCATTATTGCCAGAATTCCTATCTTCATCCCAGTGCTGGTGAAGTCAAAGATAAAACCAATCTACAGCTTCTACAATAGCCATCACTGAACTGCTTGCAGAACTTGCCTGAACATTGTGAGCTCACCTGTATGCATTGTGAACTATCTGTTGGTACAGCGAATTGTGGTAGTGCTGGAGTATTTTTGCTGATGGTGTCACCGGTGGTACAATTTAGGAGCCCTCAATTGGCTTAATGTCATGGCATTTTGCATCCTCCTCTACTAGTGATGGTCTAAAATTTGGGGGCCAACAGAGGTGAGGCAAAGAACCTCACCCCCCCACAGGTGCAAAGGCCTATCCACAAGTATGGCTGTATGCTGGACCGGTAGTCAGTGACGGGTATGATCCAATTGCAGTGGTACCAACCTAAGACAGGAGGCTGACGCCTAGAGGTCAGTTCATCCCATGACGGGTAAGGACCATATGTTGAATTGGACTGCCTAACAGGCACGGTCCCTAAGCCACATGCTTGTTGTTTAAACAGAGAGGGGGAGATGTTGAGAGCCACAGCCAAAGGGGCCCCAGCAAACTTCCAGCTGCCAGCAAACTTCCAGCTGCTGGCTGATGATTGGCTCACAGCGGCCCCAGCAACATCTAGCTGATTGGCTCCTCGGCCCCAGCAACATCTAGCTGATTGGCTCCTCTGCGGTGATGCTCATTGGACTGTTTCCCTGCCCTTTCAGACCACGGAGCTGCTCATTGGGGGACTTTTTTGGCTCCGCCCACGTGACCCAGCCAATCGGCCTCAAGAGCAGGAGGATTGTGGGAGGTGGAGAGAAGCGTGTGTGGGAGAGAGAGGCTTGGGGAAAGCTGGTGGTGGCAGTTGAGGCTCTGAGGGTTTTTCCTGAGAGACTATTTTGTTTGTCGTGTGTGGTTCTAAAAATAAAGTTAGTTTCTTTTGACAAGTGGCTCCTGATTGTGCCCAGCCAGACTGCGGCATTGTGTATGGTGCAATGAGGATATTGTCTTCTACAGATGTTTGCTTCTTTGAGATCCTGCTAAAATGAGTCAATTTTTCTTACAGGAAATGTCAGTTTTACTTCTTCATTTTTCAATTTAATAACTTCATGGGACATAACTTACATATGGTATGTCATATAGAGATTTTAAACACTACTAATTTGTATACTTATTACCAGAGAATTCATAAGTTTTAATATTTTGATTGATAATCTTGCTTTGGTCATCTTCATACCTCATAGAACAATTATTGTTTGTGTAATTGTACATTTTGAAATCTTTAGAGGGAATTGAGGTTCTATGTTGGAAACCTCATTTTATAGAATGGAATGTCACATGGTTAAGAACTTTCAGTTGGTAAATGTCAAAGAAGGGACCATGATCAAAAGGAAGTACATTAAATATTTTAGAAAATCAAATAAATGTGCTGGTAAGTTCCAATTCATGGTGGCAAATTATAGGCTTGTGGATATAATTCACAAGAATTTGGAAGAATATTTTTATGTATTAGTCCATTCTGTTTTAATCACTAAAAACCTTTTGTAATATCTAATAATGGAAATGTGTAAATTTAATTTGGCTTAGAGGAACTTTCAGGACACTTGAAATCCATCCTGCACTGGTCACTTTCAGATTTTTTTCCAAAATTCAATTTTTCATGTCATTAGCATGCACAGATAAATGTGACCCTAAGACACACAGAACAAGATAAAGCAGGAAAGCTGAAAGCAGAACTTGACTCTTCCATTGCAATATGAGTCAGGGAAAATGGACCCTCCTGCAGGATCCTGTGGATTTCCCAGTAATGAGAGCTTGGGGTCTGCAGAGAAGTGCATGGGCTCTCTCATCCCTGAGGATGTCCACAAAACAGAGTAGAGGAGAGTGTGGGTGTGGAGTCTCTAATCAAGACCTCCAGAGACCAATCAGGAAGCAGGCCTGATTTTATTGTGCAGTTACCATGTATATGTACTCAGGCAGTGCCTAAGCAAAATATAGACAGCCACCAATGCAATGTCTGCTAACTGTCCTTGCAGTGAACAATCAAAGAGTTGGACTGTAACATATGGCCTCGTGCCCAGAGCTGTGCCGATGGGGTAAGCAGTTTGCCACTCACATGCCTAGCATGGGGAGTGGCCTGCCATACAGACACCCTTAACCTATGCCCTGTATGCAGTACTCCATGCACTTGTGCCCACAGAGAAGCACGTCTGGGGATTCTTCTTTCTTGACTTTAAAGAACAATTTCTCTTCTAGTTGCTTTTCTCAGGAGAAATTTAACATAATAATAATATAAATACCATAGATGTAAGTGTGAACCCTGAGCTGTATTTTCAAACCCTGACAATTTACAAAAGCAACCCATGGTTCTCATATCTACTTCTCACAAAGAGCTGCCATTCATTCAGTCAAGTATTGCCCAGGGATTACTCATTGTGTTACCGGAGGGTGTGTTTTGCAGAAGATGGGCTGGATGATGGTGTTGCCCTCTCTGAGATGTCAGTCATTTCTCCCTAGTGCTATTTATAGATTCCCAGAACACAAAGAGCCACAAGTAAGGTTTCTGCTGAGGGTGACATCAGTCCCAAGCCCACTTGCTTGAAGCAAGACCAGTCTCAAATCTCCATCTCACTTTTGTCTATTAGTGAATACCAAGAGGATATGGGGAGGGTTAGCAGTAGTGGTGAAGCTGAGCTCTGTGATGAGGACAACCCCAAGCTGTAAGTCTGCACATGTGTTGTTAGGGGTGACAGATCCTATTTCCTTTCCTGTTATGAACAGGATGGTGCTCAGATTGCATATGGGAGAAGAGATGTTTCTTCCTCTCACTTTCACCCTGGAATATGCCCACCCAGAGGGTCCAAATAACCCTGACTTGCAGTGGGGTGTCCTTCTCCTGTAATTCTCTCTACTTCTGTCCTGACCACCAGCTCGTGTCCACTGCCTGAGCAGTCCTCACTAGATGGTTGCAACACAGATGATGGTGCATGTATCACACAGCCTCCCCTGACTTTAGTGACAGCACCATATCTAACATGACTCCTTCCTGGATCCAGATACTAGAGGGAGTCTTTACTATCAGCTCTGACAAACAAAATTATTGATTTCTTTTGAAAATTTCTTTTTCATGTGTGATCTGTTTTTTCTAATCTCCTCACTTGGCCGTTCCTCCTTCTTACCATATGTGAATTCTTCAAATGTAACCTAATTCAGAAATCTGTGTTAGATTCCCTGTGATTTACATATCCTGCCACACAGAATGCTCACTCTAGGGGGCAGCTTGATTTCTTCAGTGCATAAAGGACATGAGTGCCCAGTACAATAGGGCATACGTGGACCAAGCTGGAAGTATCACTCTGTAGACCCTGGTTTGAGGGGTGTTTCTCAGATTACCTCCCTGATGTCAGAGAGCTTGTGTTATGTCTCATGATCTCCTGGACTATGTTGTACCAGGCATAATGTGCCCAGCTGGGAAGGTACATAGCTCAGGATTTCAGTCATCTATGGATCATTCCCATTCTCCAGGATGCTTCTTAACAACAATGGTACCTTAGCATGGACATTACTATAGATATTTCTTCACAACAGTACCATGGTACATTTACACAATTTTAATCTTATATACTTGATGCACATCATTTAGTGATGATTGTGGTTCAAAACTGGAGCTAGCAGAATGACCAGAATGTGCTTTCTCCTGGCCACTACCTGTATGAAGATTAGTTCTCCTCATTATTGCATGAAATTGTGTCCCTTTCTTTGAAGCATACTATCAGGAAAGGGTCTAAGTTCTTCCCAACACTGATACAGAAATTTACCATCAGAAAACAATTTTCCAACAGTTTCAAGGCAATGAACAACCCATCCATGAGTTCTTGACTATTACTGCAAATTCATGGCACCTGCACACTCCAGTTTGTATGACTGCATTTTCCTCAGCTACACTGATCTTAAATTCATCTAATGGCCTGGAGACACAAGTGATTAAAACATGTCATTTATTGAGTGTTAGAAAACTTAGATTGTGTAAGATTCAAATGTTTAAAATCAATTAAAGCAGATTCTGCGTGTTTCAGAAAATTGATAGAATGCCGTTTTTGGTTTTAAATTTCACATTTGTTTTTGTTGTTGAGACAAGGCAATTTTAAAACCCTCCTTCTTTCCTTTGTACCCCAGATTGAACCCAGGTCTTTTAGTCATTAAACTATCTCACCAGCCATTTTTTTATATTGGGAGAAAATCTTGCTAAGTTACTGAGCTTTGGCCTTGTAATCCTCTGACTCCTGAGCCGATGGGATTGCAGGCATTCAGCCTCACCTAAAAGCATTTTAAGTTATTTTTTACATGCTAATATAGATCAATTTAAGCTTATGCTATAAAAATATTTATATAATATTTGACTTACATAAAATAAATTCATAAGAATTGGCACATGCCATTTATATATAGATCTCACGAAAAAATAACTCAGGCCTAGTGATTAAATGTGAACCCTAAAATATTTGGGGGGTACCAGGGATTAAACTCATGGGCACTCAAACATTGAGCCATATCCCCACTCCTATTTTGTATTTTATTTAGAGACAGCATCTCACCAAGTTGCTCAGGGCCTTTCTGTTGCTGGATTTGAACTCACCATCCTCCAGTCTTAGCCTCACAAGGCACTGGGATTATAGTTTACAATTTTTAAATTTATCTTCTTTTTTCCTGGATTTACCATGGGAGACTGTCTTTTTCTAGCGATTTTTCATATTTCACAAATCCTGTATGTTTGCACTCATATGTTGAAGCTGAAAAAGTTGATCACAAAAACCACAAACGAGAAAAGCTTTTTATATCTGTTTTAAGAGACAGTTGGCAAGGAGTGCCGAAAAGCCGTTAAGAGGGAAAAGTAACTCTTAGGTTTTGTAGCACATAGTTTGAATTGTATAAGTAATTATTAGACTCTGGACATTCTAAGAAGACTTCACAGGTTTCAAACATCCAAATGATATTTTAGAAGGTAGAAATTGCACTGATTTGATCACTACACATGTTCAATTAAAATGCTGGATCCTATATGTAGCTACAAATTAAAAATTAAACAATAATTAACACTTCAAGTCAAGTAGCAAAAATAAACAAGGATAGCTGGAAATACAAACCATGTCTCAATAGTAACCTTAAATGTTAGTGGCTTAACACACCAATCAAAAGACATAGGCTAGTAGCCTGGATTTAAAAAACTCCAACAATATTCTGCCTCCAGGAGACTCAGGAAAAGACAGACTGAAGGTGAAAGATTGGGAAAAAACATACCACTCACATGAACCTTGAAAGCAAGCAGGGATCTCCATACTTATATTAAATAAAGTAGACTTTAAGCCAAAGTTAATCAAAATAGATAAAGAAGAACATCTCATAGTGCTCAAGGGAACCATACACCAACAAGACATAACCATGATAAATATATATGCCCCAAACAATGAGGCACCTATGTTCAAACTCTTTTCAAGCTCAAGGGTCAAATTGACCACAACGTGATCTGGGGTGACTCTAACACACCTCTATCACCACTGGATAGATCTTCCCAACAAAAGTTGAATAAAGAAACTATAGAGCTCAATAACACAATTAATAACTTAACTCACATATCTAGAATACATATCAGAGCGGAGGAGGAAGCCTGGCCCCACCCCACGCGCTAATCTGGAGGAAGACTATCAACCCTTAAAACCCAAAATCAAACTTTTAATCATTGAATATTAACAGTTTTCCCATTTTGTCTCCATGACCTTTTTTGCATTTTACTTTCACCTTAATTTTTTACTTTGCAGTGAACAATTCTTTTGTTAATACTTTCATTTAGATTATTTTCCCTATATTTGTGAATGGATTGTGCCTCAATTTTAACACTGCTCATTGCTACTGTATATAATTTAAATGATTTAATGTTGACCATTTAACCCATAACATGATTGAACTAATTCTTATGTTTTATTAGTTCATGGATATTGCTTAGAAACATTATAGAAATAATAGTATCATCTGCATATGCTATTTGATTTTTGATGTATAAAATCCCATTTAATATCCTCAAACAATATTTAGAAGTTAGAAAAGCATACATTTTTTTTCTTTTCCTAAAGATAAATTGATAAACACTTCAGTTCACACCATTAAGTATGAAAACAGTTCATAGCTGCCTTTAAGTGGATTGACAAAGAATTTTCCTCTGGTCATAATTGGCCATAAGTTTTACAGTAATTTGGTAAGTGATTTTCCAAAAGCTTTGCTCTATCAAAATGATTTTTGGAAACTTCCCAAATGACAATGTCCCTCTTGGTCATGAAGTTCAATCATTCTTTTTGTTGTTGTTCTCAGTTTGCTAGGGGTTTTGAATATCTGGGTCAACATCTATAAAAAGATGGTCAGCAATCTTCATTCTTCTGATGTGTTATCTGGTATTTCTGGCCTTACAGAAAGAATTAGTCAATTTTCTTCTTCTACATTTAGATGTGATCATGAATTATTGTTACTGATCCTTATTACATATTTCATAGAAATCACCCGTGAAGGCTCCTTTTAAAAAATGTGATTACTGTTTGGTTTTTTGGTGGGTCAATTTTTAGAGCTGGGTTTTTGCCAGGTTGGCCTCAGATTCCTTAGCCTAAATCCTCCTCCTGCTGTGGCCTTGAGATAGTGAAGACTAGTGGCATGTGCTCCCACATCAGCATAACTGCAAGTATTTTTCTGAGCATTTGTAAAGTTAAATGTTGATTTGTAGGTCTATTTTACATTTCTTCACATCTGGGTCTACTAATGTATTTATTGATTTCTGAAGTAATTTTCAAAGTTGATGATTATCTAGCAATTTATCTATATTTTGTTTTCCAGGCTCGAGATTTTCTTGGCAATTAAGATAGAATAATGAGGAAGCATAATATGGGAAAATGAGAACCTAGCATTTTGCCAATTGATCTCAAGATGCCCTGTGAAGGATGGAGAGTGTGCACCCATAATCCTGTGAGACAAATAAAGCAGAAAAGCTAAATTATCATATTATGTAGCCTAATACGTGATCTTGAGTAACTTTCATATGTCTTTACACACTTAAACAAGGGCAGAATCTAAGTATTTTACCATATTTAAATTAGGTTATGAGGGGTTTATGTTAAATTTTGGTGAGTTGTGTAAGTTTCTTATATTTTGGATGTTGAGCTTTTATCAGACATGGGGCTAGCAAGAATTTTCTTTAACCCAGTCTACTTTTACATTTCAATGATTGATTCCTTTGCTGTATAGAAGCATTTTTAGCTTTATATAGTCTCAGCTGTCTTTCCTTGCACAGTCTCTGCATATTCTATCTAAAACCATTGCCAACACCAATGACAAAAAAATTCTCATTTTCTTCTGGAATTTTTATGCTTTCAGGTTATATCACAATGAGATATAACCACACGCTTGTGGGCTCAATCAATTCTGTATGGTGCAATGTGGATATTGTCTTCTACAGATGTTTGCTTCTTTGAGATCCTGCTAAAATGAGTCAATTTTTCTTACAGGAAATGTCAGTTTTACTTCTTCATTTTTCAATTTAATAACTTCATGGGACATAACTTACATATCGTATGTCATGTAGAGATTTTAAACAGTACTAATTTGTATACTTAATACCAGGGAATTAATAAGTTTTAATATTTTTATAATCTTGCTTTGGTCATCTTCATACCTCATAGAACAATTATTGTTTGAGTAATTGTACATTTTGAAATCTTTAGAGGGAAATGAGGTTCTATTTTCAAAACCTCATTTTATAGAATGGAATCTCACATGAAGAATTTTCAGTTGGTAAGTGTCAAATAAGGGACCATGATCAGAAGGAAGTACATTAAATATTTTAGAAAATCAAATGTGCTGGTAAGTTCCAATTCATGGTGCCAAATTATAGGCTTGTGAATATAATTCACAAGAATTTGGAAGAATATTTTTATGTATTAGTCCATTCTGTTTTAATCACTAAAAACCTTTGGTAATATCTAATAATGGAAATGTGTAAATTCAATTTTGCTTAGAGGAACATTCAGGACACTTGAAATCCATCCTGCCCTGGTCACTTTCAGATTTTTTTCCAAAATTCAATTTTTCATGTCATTAGCATGCACAGATAAATGTGACCCTAAGACACACAGAACAAGTTAAAGCAGGAAAGCTGAAAGCAAAACTTGACTCTTCCATCATATCAGTCAGGAGAAAAGGACCCTCCTGCAGGATCCTGTGGATTTCCCAGTAATGAGAGCTTGGGGTCTGCAGAGAAGTGCATGGGCTTTCTCATCCCTGAGGATGTCCACAGAACAGAGTAGAGGAGAGTGTGGGTGTGGAGTCTCTAATCAAGACCTCCAGAGACCAATCAGGAAGCAGGCCTGATTTTATTGTGCAGTTACCATGTATATGTACTCAGGCAGTTCCTAAGCAAAATATAGACAGCCACCAATGCAATGTCTGCTAACTGTCCTTGCAGTGAACAATCAAAGAGTAGGACTGCAACGCATGGCCTCATGCCCAGAGCTGTGCTGATGGGGTAAGCAGTTTGCCACTCACATGCCTAGCATGGGGAGTGGCCTGCCATGTGGACACCATTAACCTATGCCCTGTATGCAGTACTCCATGCACTCGTCCCCACAGAGAAGCACCTCTGGGGCTTCTTCTTTTCTTGACATTAAAGAACAGTTTCTCTTCTAGTGGCTTTTCTCAGGAGAAATTTAAAATGATAGTAATATAAATATTATAGATGTAAGTGTGACCCCTGAGCTGTATTTTCAAACCCTGACAATTTACAAAAGCACCCCATGGTTCTCATATCTACTTCTCACAAAGAGCTGCCATTCATTCAGTCAAGTATTGCCCAGGGTTTGCTCGTCGTGTTCCTGGAGGGTGTGTTTTGCAGCACAGGGGCTGGGTGATGGTGTCACCGTCTCTGAGGTGTCAGTCATTTCTCCCTAGTGCTATTTATAGATTCCCAGCACACAAAGAGCCACAAGTAAGAGGTTTCTGCTGAGGCTGATATCAGTCCCAAGCCCACTTGCTTGAAGCAAGACCAGTCTCAATTCTCCATCTCCCTTTTGTCTGTTAGTGAATACCAAGAGGACATGGGGAGGGTTAGCAGTAGTGGTGAAGCTGAGCTGTGAGATGAGGACAACTCCAAGCTGTAAGTCTGCACATGTTTTGTTAGGGTGACAGATCCTATTTCCTCATCCCTTATGAACAGGATGGTGCTCAGATTGCATATGGGAGAAGAGATGTTTCTTCCTCTCACTTTCACCATGGAATGTGCCCACCTAGATGGTCCAAATAACCCTAACTTACAGTGATGTGTCCTTCTCCTATAATTCTCTCTACTTCTGTCCTGACCACCAGCTCATGTCCACTGCCTTAGCAGTCCTCACTAGATGGTTGCTACACAGATGATGGTGCATGTATCATACAGCCACCTCTGACTTTAGTGACAACACCATATCTAACATGACTCCTTCCTGGATCCAGATACTAAAGAGAGTCTTTACTATCAGCTCTAACAAACAAAACTTCTGATTTTTTTTGGAAAATTTCTTTTTCATGTGTGATCTGTTTTTTCTCATCTCCTTACTTGGCCTTTCCTTCCTCTTACCATATGTGAATTCTTCAAATGTAACCTATTTCAGAAATCTGTGTTAGATTCCCTGTGGTTTACATATCCTTTCACACAGAATGCCCACTCTAGGGGGCAGCTTGATTTCTCCAGTGCATAAAGGACATGAGTGCCCAGTATGATAGGGCATACATGGACCAAGCTGGAAGCATCACTCCGTAGACTCTTGTTTGAGGGGTGTTTCTCAGATTACCTCCCTGATGTCAGAGAGCTTGTGTTATGTCTCATGATCTCATGATCATGGACTATGTTGTGCCAGGCATAATGGGCACAGCTGTGAAGGTATGTAGCTCACGATTTCAGTCATCTATGAATCATTCCCATTCCCCAGGATGCTTTTAACAACAATGGAACCTCAGCATGGACATTACTATAGATATTTCTTCACAACAGTACCATGGTACATTTACACAATTTTAATCATATATACTTGATGCACATCATTTAGTGATGATTGTGGTTCAAACCTGGAGCTAGCAGAATGACCAGACTGTGCTTTCTCCTGGCACTACCTGTATGAAGATTAGTTCTCCTCATTATTGCATGAAATTGTGTCCTTTTCTTTGAAGCATACTATCAGGAAAGGGTCTAAGTTTTTCCCAACACTGATAAAGAAATTTACCATCAGAAAACAATTTTCCAACAGTTTCAAGACAATGAACAACCCATCCATGAGTTCTTGACTATTACTGCAAATTCATGGCACCTGCACACTCCAGTTTGTATGGCTGCAGATTCCTTAGCTACACTGACCTTAAATTCATCCAATGGCCTTGAGAAGCACGTGATTAAAACATGTCATTTATTGAGTGTTAGAAAACTTAGATTGTGTAAGATTCAAATGTTTAAAATCAATTAAAGCAGATTCTGTGTGTCACAGAAAATTGATAGAATGCCGTTTTTGGTTTTAAATTTCACATTTGTTTTTGTTGTTGAGACAAGGCAATTTTAAAACACTCCTCCTTTCCTTTGTACCCCAGATTGAACCCAGGGCACTTAGTCATTGAAGTATATCACCAGCCATTTTTTATATTGGGGAAAAATATTGCTAACTTACTGAACTTTGGCCTTGCAATCCTCTGACTCCTGAGCCAATGGGATTGCAGGCATTCACCTACACCTAAAACAATTTTTAAGTTATTTTTTACATGATAATATAGATCAATTTAAGCCTTTACTATAAAAATATTTATATAATATTTGACTTACATAAAATAAATTCATAAGAATTGGCATATGCCATTTATATATAGATCTCACCAAAAATAACTAAGGCCTAGTGATTAAATGTGAACCCTAAAATATTTGGGGGGTACCAGGGATTGAACTCAGGGGCACTCAACCATTGAGCCACATCCCCACTCCTATTTTGTATTTTATTTAGAGACAGCATCTCACCAAGTTGCTCAGGGCCTAGCTGTTGCTGGATTTGAACTCACCATCCTCCTGTCTTAGCCTCACAAGGCACTGGGATTATAGTTTACAATTTTTAAATTTATCTTCTTTTTTCCTGGATTTACCATGGGAGACTGTCTTTTTCTAGTGATTTTTCATATTTCACAAATCCTGTATGTTTGCACTCATATGTTGAAGCTGAAAAAGTTGATCACAAAGAACCACAAATGAGAAAAGGTTTTTATATCTGTTTTAAGAGACAGTTGGCAAGGAGTGCCAAAAAGCCGTTAAGAGGGAAAAGTAACTCTTAGGTTTTGTAGCACATAGTTTGAATTGTATAAGTAATTATTAGACTCTGGACATTCTAAGAAGACTTCACAGGTTTCAAACATCCAAATGATATTTTAGAAGGTAGAAATTGCACTGATTTGATCACTACACATGTTCAATTAAAATGCTGGATCCTATATGTAGCTACAAATTAAAAATTAAACAATAATTAACACTTCAAGTCAAGTAGCAAAAATAAACAAGGATAGCTGGAAATACAAACCATGTCTCAATAGTAACCTTAAATGTTAGTGGCTTAACACACCAATCAAAAGACATAGGCTAGTAGCCTGGATTTAAAAAGTACAACAATATTCTGCCTCCAGGAGACTCAGGAAAAGACAGACTGAAGGTGAAAGACTGGGAAAATACATACCACTGACATGAACCTTGAAAGCAAGCAGGGGTCTCCATACTTTTATTAAATAAAGTAGACTTCAAGCCAAAGTTAATCAAAATAGATAAAGAAGAACATCTCATAGTGCTCAAGGGAACCATACACCAACAAGACATAACAATAATAAATGTATATGCCCCAAACAATGGCACACCTATGTTCAAACAAACTCTTCTCAAGTTCAAGAGTGAAATTGACCACAACATGATCTGGGGTGACTTTAACACACCTCTCTCGCCACTGGATAGATCTTCCAAACAAAAGTTGAATAAAGAAACTATAGAGCTCAATAACACAATTAAGAACTTAACTGACATATATAGAATATATATCAGACCGGAGGAGAAAGCTCAGCACCATGCCAGGCCAGAGGGAGGAGGAAGTCCAGCTCCACCCCGCGTGCTAGTCTGGAGGAAGCCTATCAACCCTTAAAACCCCAAATCAAACTTTTAATCATTGAATATTAACAGTTTCCCCATTTTGTTTCCATGATCTTTTTTGCATTTTACTTTCACCTTTACTTTTTACTTTGCAGTGAACAATTCTTTTGTTAATACTTTCATTTAGATTATTTTTCCTATATTTGTCATTTTAACACTGCTCATTGCTACTGTATATAATTTAAATGATTTAATGTTGACCATTTAACCCATGACATGATTGAACTAATTCTTATGTTTCATTAGTTCATGGATATTGCTTAGAAACATTATAGAAATAATAGTATCATCTGCATATGTTATTTGGTTTTTGATGTATAAAATCCCATTTAATATTCTCAAAATTTAGAAGTTAGGAAAAGAAAAAAAAGTATGCTTTTCTAAAAATAAATTGATAAACACCTCAGTTCACACCATTAAGTATGAAAACAGTTCATAGCTGCCTTTAAGTGGATTGACAAAGAATTTTCCTCTGGTCATAATTGGCCATAAGTTTTACAGTAATTTGGTAAGTGATTTTCCAAAAGCTTTGCTCTATCAAAATGATTTTTGGAAACTTCCCAAATGACAATGTCCCTCTTGGTCATGAAGTTCAATCATTCTTTTTGTTGTTGTTCTCAGTTTGCTAGGGGTTTTGAATATCTGGGTCAACATCTGTAAAAAGATGGTCAGCAATTTTCATTCTTCTGATGTGTTATCTGGTATTTCTGGCCTTACAGAAAGAATTAGTCAATTTTCTTCTTCTACATTTAGATGTGATCATGAATTATTGTTACTGATCCTTATTACATATTTCATAGAAATCACCCGTGAAGGCTCCTTTTAAAAAATGTGATTACTGTTTGGTTTTTTGGTGGGTCAATTTTTAGAGCTGGGTTTTTGCCAGGTTGGCCTCAGATTCCTTAGCCTAAATCCTCCTCCTGCTGTGGCCTTGAGATAGTGAAGACTAGTGGCATGTGCTCCCACATCAGCATAACTGCAAGTATTTTTCTGAGCATTTGTAAAGTTAAATGTTGATTTGTAGGTCTATTTTACATTTCTTCACATCTGGGTCTACTAATGTATTTATTGATTTCTGAAGTAATTTTCAAAGTTGATGATTATCTAGCAATTTATCTATATTTTGTTTTCCAGGCTCGAGATTTTCTTGGCAATTAAGATAGAATAATGAGGAAGCATAATATGGGAAAATGAGAACCTAGCATTTTGCCAATTGATCTCAAGATGCCCTGTGAAGGATGGAGAGTGTGCACCCATAATCCTGTGAGACAAATAAAGCAGAAAAGCTAAATTATCATATTATGTAGCCTAATATGTGATCTTGAGTAACTTTCATATGTCTTTACACACTTAAACAAGGTCAGAATCTAAGTATTTTACCATATTTAAATTAGGTTATGAGGGGTTTATGTTAAATTTTGGTGAGTTGTGTAAGTTTCTTATATTTTGGATGTTGAGCTTTTATCAGACATGGGGCTAGCAAGAATTTTCTTTAACCCAGTCTACTTTTACATTTCTTTGATTGGTTCCTTTGCTGTATAGAAGTATTTTTAGCTTTATATAGTCTCAGCTGTCTTTCCTTGCACAGTCTCTGCATATTCTATAAAACCATTGTCAACACCAATGACGAAAATATTTTCTCATTTTCTTCTGGAATTTTTATGCTTTCAGGTTATATCACAATGAAATATAACCACACGCTTGTGGGCTCAATCCTCAAAATGTTGGTAGGTAACACATACTGCAGAGGATATGCAGAAAAGGAAACACTTGGACATCCTTGCCAGGAATATAAATTTGAATAGACATTAAAAAAACTATAAGGGGGTTTTTCAAAAAATTAGAACTAGAGATGCCATATGACCCAGACATTGAGAATATGCCTGGATTTTTAGGATTCTTCAGAAAAATAGAATACATAAAAAATATACATGTGTATACAGAAGGGAGCTTATTATATTTACTCACATAATCATGGGAGTAATAGTCACCAAATGTTTGCCTACAGGATGGCAACACTGGGAAACTGGTAACAGCTCAGTCCAAGAAGCTGGAAGCTTCACAATATGAGGAAACAAATGAAGCAGCTGTGGTCCAGGACAGAGGACTTAAATGATCCTGGTAGATAAAAAAAACAAATAACCTGATCAACAAGTGGGCTAAGGACCTGAACAGATACATCTCAGGAAAGGATACACAATCAATAAATATATGAAAAAAATGCTCATCATCTTTAGGAATCAGAGAAATGCAAATCAAAACTACTCTGATATCATCTCACTCCAGTCAGAATGGCAGCTATTATGAAGACCAACAACAATAAGTGTTGGTGAGGATGTGGGGAAAAGGTACACTCATACACTGCTGGTGGGACTGCAAATTGGTGCAGCCAACTTGGAAAGTAGTATGGAGATTCCTTGGAAATATGGGAATGGAACCTCCATTTGACCCACCTATCCCTCTCCTCAGTCTAAGCATAAAGGTTTAAAAACATCATACCACAGGGACATAGCCACATCAATGTTTATGGCACCACAACTCTCAATAGCTAAACTATGGAGCCAACATAGATGCCCTTCAGTGGATGAATAGATTAAAAAATGTGACATATATACTCAATGGAATTTTACTCAGCAATAAAAGAATAAAGTCATGGCATTTGCATATAAATAGATGGAGTTGGAGAAGATAATAAGTGGAGTTAGCCAATGCTCCCCCCCTCTAAAAACAAAAAACAAATGCTGAATATTTCCCTGACATAAGGGGGCTGACTTACAGTGTGGTAGGCAGGGGGAGCATAGGAGGAATAGATGAATTCTAGATAGGGCAGAGGGGTGGGAGGAAAAGGGAGGGGGACAGGGGTTAGCAAGGATGGTAGAATGTGTCATACATCCAGAGTGCATGTATGGAGACTTGAATTGGGTGTCAACATATGTTACATTAAAAAGATACAAAAATTGTGGTATATATGTGTATTAAGAATTGTAATTCAAAAGAAAAAAAGAATAGCATTAACTTAGATTAGGTAGAGGAAAGTGAAAGGAGGGGAAGGCAGGGGATGTGGGAATAAGAAAGAGAATGAAACAGACATTATTACTTTATGTATGTATGTGACTGTATGACCCATGTGATTCCACAATATGTATACTCAGAAAAATGAGAAATTATATTCAGTCTATGTATGATATATCAAAGTTTATAAATGCATTATACTGTCATGGATAACTAATTCAAACAAATAAAAATTTTTAAAAAGACCCAGGTAGAGCCAATGGTGCAAGTCCCCAAAGCGGACTTCAAGAAGCTTGGAGCATAAGTGAGTGACTGCTTCTCTTGCTTTTTTCCAAATCAAACCTATTGAACACCAATATATATGTTCATTACAGGTATTCCCCATGCTTTCTGACTCAGCCTTCTGGAAGCACGCACAGAGACACCTGCAGAGATCTTCCACACCAATTCTCTGGGTATCTCAATCCACTCAAATGGACAGCTGACATTAACAACTTCAACAATTGAAGGAAATAAAATCCATCTTTAGGAATATCTACCCTCCAAGTTAACTGCCATACTATCCACAACCTAAATTTCCAAAGAGTAACTCAGGAAGAAGAACCTATGGTATATTACCAATAATAGAGAAAGAGAGATTTATTATTGTGTTTACACACAAATGTATCAACATATATATATGACCTTTTCAGGTTTTTTTACAATTATTTTAAGACAAGGTCTTTTAAGGTGCAGTGGGTGTCACCAAGATGCGAGGCTGGCTCCAAGGTAGTGATTCTCCTCCCTCAGCCTATCGAGTCCCTAGCATGACAAATAAATGTGCCTCCACACCTCACTTATTACTCAACTTTAAAATAAGGATGATGTATATGGCAGTGTTGCCAAAATTTGAAGGCCAGCCTTAGTAGTTTGGTAACATTGTGTCTTAAAACTGAAAAAGATAATGACGGTGGATCTCTCTCACTGGTAAGGCAACCCTGGGTTGAAACCCCAGAAACAAAAGAATATTCTCCAATAACACAGACAAGCTGGAGGACTTTAGGCTAAGTGAGATGTAGGAAGAGCCTGGTTGTTATCAGGGAGCATCATCAATAATATCACATCATATACTGGAAATTCCAAAAGAGAGCAGGATTGTGTTCTTAGTGCAGAATTGGATAATTATGAGAGATGATGGGTTTTATCATCACATAGCAATTGCACATACTTATGGGATTCAGTGTGATGTTTATATATATGCATATCCATGTATTCATAATATCCAAACACCCTCTTCTGCCCTTGATGCCCCCCACACACTCCTCAGCCATACTAATCACTATTGTACTTGCACATGATATTATATTAGTTAACATATGAGATGTAACATTATTGTGTATTTCTTCACTTAGCATGACATCATCCAATTTCATCTATTTTGCTGACCATTAGAGGAGTTTGTATTGGTGGCTGAGTAATACACCATAATGTACTTTCTGGTGGATATGTTCAATTGCTTACCTACATCACTAGCTTTTCTCTATATCTGTAATGTTAAACATACTGTTATTCAACTTGAATTTATGTAACAAAAGAAAGCAACAACTACAAAAGAATGAAGAAACTGGGAGCCAGGGCACATACCTGCAATCCCAATGGCTTGGGAGGCTGAGGCAGGAAATTCACGAGTTCAAAGACAGCCTCAGCAAATTAATAGGGACCTATACAACTCAGTGAGACCCTGTTTCTAAAAAAAAAATTAAACATGACTGGGGCAGTGGCTTTGTGGTTGAGTGATACTGGGACCTATCCTTAGTATACACCCCCCTCAGAAATGAATAAAGAAACTAGAAAACTATGTCCTAACCTGATTTTATCAAGTGAAAAGAAGCCAAGGCATAAGAAAAATCATATTAAGTTTGTTAATATAAAGTTAATAGGCTATCTCTTTGAATTTTTCACAAAGTGCAATATTTTGAGAGCATTCAGTAGGTTATATTACATGAAAAACTGCTCTTGTGCAAATAATGAAATAAAACATTAGCCAGGTGTGGTTGTGCATGACTGTAATCCCATTGTCTCTGGAGGCTGATACAAAGCCAGCCTCAACAACTAGGAAAGGACTAAGCAATTCAGTGAGCCCCTGTCTCTAACTAAATTACAAAAAAATATCAGTAATGTTGCTGAGAGGTTGAGTGCCCCTGGGCTCAATCCACAGCATTAAAAACAAAAAACAAAGATAAAAAAGAAATAAGACATTAGGCTGCTGAACATTTGTATTTTCAGTGTTTCAAATATTTGGCCCAATACTCCCAAGTTCACTTCATCCATCAATTTATAATTGAAATCTCTAGTTATTTGTTTGTGAGAGAAAAGAGACAGAGATGTTCCTGAACCCTGCCATTCCTTTGCTAGTTTCTGCCATAAGCTAGGCAAAGTTCTGCCCATATGTGGCTCAGTCCTTTCTCTTCATGCAAGGATGCACCTTGAGGAGTGGATGTTGGCTTGACTGCTAAAGTGGGGAAGAGGTAAAAGGGAAGTAATGTGTGTGGGCGTGTGGGTGGGGTGTGGTAATGATGACTGCTGACCAAGTCCTACCCATGATCATCTTTTTAAAATGTACCCAGTAAATGGTTTATTTTCTTATATATCTTCTGTGATCCTACAGTTAAATGTGAGGGACCCTATTCTCCATACCCAGCTAGCTTAGCATTGTATTTCTCAGTCTGATGCCTCACAATTTGAAATACCTAGTCCCCCTTCCTAAGAGCCTTGACCTCATGTCTCTTTTGTTTATATTTTTAAGATCTGGGAAATCCACAAATAATAAGTTGCAGGTGAATCCACATTTGATGTTCCACTTCCAAGGATAAAGATAGATATTTTCTCTCATTGTGGCCTCTACCTTCTACCCACAAAATGGGGACATTATACATGTTTGCAAACCTAGATATTATCCTGAGCCAACCTGTAATATGAAAGTCAAGAATTGAATCCCTGGGGCTGGGGCTCAGGGTTAGAGCACCTGCCTAGCTCATGTGAGGCACTGGGTTCAATCCTCAGCACCACATAAAAATAAATATGTAAATAAAGGTACTCTGTCTACTACAACTAAAGAAAACAAAAAAGATGAATCCCTACCAGGGTTGTGATGGCACATGCATGTAACCCCAGCTGCTCTGGAAGCCAAGCCTTGAGAGTCACAACTTTGAGTCTAGCCTCACTAACTTGGGAAGACTGTATCTCAAAGAAAAAGAAAAATGGGATGATGATAGAGCTCACTGGTAGACCGTACCTAAGTCCTGTCCTCAGGATCACCGGGGAAAGTTTTTAATTCCTATCTTTTTTCTATGAGTTAAGGTCCCCACAAAAAAAGAAGGTGGCTTAGGGATAATGGTATATTTTCTAAAATCAAGCCATGTTAAATGTTCAAGTGTTCACATTTCTTGAAAAATTCCCAAGAATTTTGCTTTTGACATTATGGTCATTAGAACTGTCTTTAATTTTATGTTTGCTACTTATTTTCTTATGCACATAAATAACTGATGATATTAAATTTTATTTCTGTACTGAGCTCATCTGTTTCTTCTAATAGTAATTAGTGAACTCCTACATTAAAAATATCCACTTAAAATCCACTTCTACCTCATACCTCATTTTGGAAAACCACAAAAGTTAGACAGCAAGAAACAGAAGTAAGTTGCAATACCCCTTTGACAAAGGGAAAGATACTGGTGAGAATCTCAGAAGAACTCTATTCCCTACAAGTCAGAAACCAAGATAACAAGACCATAATCTCCTCCACACACATGATTTTATTCTGTTATTGCTGAATAAAATTTTATTGTGTATATATAATGCATATTTTTTATCTATTCATCCACTGAAGGGCATCTAGGTTGGCTCCACAGGATATCTGGCTAAAATGGTGATTCCCTAACCTCCATATCCCTGGGATCACAACCAGCTACAGTGTCAGATCTTTTATTGCTTTAGTTATTTACTCACTTCATTTGATCTATTTATTAATACAGGTGGACACCAGCAACTGCTCTAGGTCCTGTTGGCAGGTAACAGTCACATACATACACACAGCATCCTAAGGGGAGACTGTTGAAACAGGAACTCTGACCTTTTATTGTTCATGAAGACTCACCCAATGTCAGAACTTTGAATATTTTGAGGCAGGGTCTTGCTGATAGGCCAACTGTGGCCTCAGACTTGAGATCCTCCTAGGCAGCCTTCCAAATCCCTGGCCTTTATCGACATGTGCTACCAAACCTTGTCCTTTGCTTATTAAAAAAAATTTGCATAGCTGCTGGTTACCTCCCTCCAGTGACGTATGTGATATCAGACCCCAAACAATAAAAACCCCACACAATTCCAAAGCTCAAGTCTGACTCTGGCTGTGTGAGGTTGTGTAATGGGAAGGGATTCCAGGGAGAGAGAGGGACATCAGCTCAGAAAAAGTAGGTTCCTTGGTTTTCAAGGCAGAAAAGATCTTCATCATTGTCAGGCACGTGAACAGACCTATTTAGAAAACAGATGCACATTCAGGAAAGAAGGTGAGGGGCCGGGGTTTCAGTGAGGTTGGTAGTGTGCTTGCCCTGCATGCACAAGTTCATAGGTTCAACAAAAAGAAAGGAAAATGTGAGAAAGCTCTAAAGGGAGAGACAGCAAATACATGGTCTGAGGTGTTGCTATTTGGAGAGGGACATTTAAGTGGGGCTGGACTAGAGATGGGGCCAGAGCAGACTTCTGTAATTTCTCACCCATTTTTCTAAGCTTGCTCATATCATGCTAGTATTTGGGGGTCCAGGAAGCTGGTCTAGGAGAAATGCTGCATATCAGGGAGTTGCTTTTTTATTTTAAATCTGATCTTTATTTTTAAAAATAGTTTTTAGTTGGACAGTATACCTTTATTTTATATATTTCTATTTAATGTGGTACTGAGGATTGAACCCAGTGCCTCACAGGTGCTAGGCAGGTGCTGTGTCACTGAGTCAAAGCCCCAGTCCCTTGTTTTTAATTTCAAATATTTTGTGGGCATTTCTGCATTTTGGTGATTTATGAATCTTTTCCTTTGAAGTTCAGAGTAATTTTCTTCTTGGTATCCCAGCATTTCTGTCCCAGCCAGACGTGTTCCACAGTTCTTTATGGACCTCAAGTGTTGCTAGAGGAATGATTATTTGACCATTTAGTTATCAAAGCACATAGGGCAGTGTTTTCAGGACAGAAAATTAAGAAAATGCTCATTATTAGATTTCTATTTTTACTTTGATTTAGCCATGGACTCATATGGATTTGCAGTGATCCACAAACCAGCAGATTTCAGAAACTTTTCATGTTGACAACTCTTTTCAAATAGTTTCATTCAGATTGAGGCACATTTGACTGAGGATAAACATTAAGATGCTTTTAAAGTGCTTATGAATTTTCCTGGCTAGAATATTGCAGAGGGTTTTGCGAGTGTTCTCACCACTTTGTTTATCTCATTGGTGTTGAGAAACCTCCCAGATGCAAGGAATGCACCCCAGAGGCAAGCTCCTGCAGCTGGCCACCCACAGACCCCCACACCCACTGATCCAATTCTCCATCCCCCATTAATTGGGTGTCTGGTGCTGTTGGATTGTTAATTATTGGGTAAAACCCAGTGTTTTGTCCCCAAGGAGCCCAAGGTCTAGCTTGTTGGTTATTGGAACCACTGGGTTGGTTATTCCCTTTTCCTTGCCTCTCAAGACAAATCTGAGCTCCATCCAGGGACCTATATTTAGTGGCACTGGTACCTTAGGAAAATCTCTCATTTTGGTGAAGAAAACTAACAGCAATAATAATTAATCATTTCCCTCATGGGGGAAGAAGAGGTTCTGGCCCCAGGGGGTCCCTGGCTCTTTCCCTCTTCTCAGCCACATAATCTTCTCCTCATCCTGGGCAAGACAACTGTGTACTGCTCATCCCTGGAATCCTGGGCATGTGACTTGACCTTCTCAGTCTTCCTTCAAGAGAAATGTTCCCATTTCACAAATGCAGCAATACTGGTTCCCCACATAACTGGGCTGCTGTTACTGAGAAGCAAAAGTCAAAAGTACTGAAAATGAGGGCTGTGGCTGGGGCTCAGCTGCAGAGTGCTTGCCTAGCACATGCAGGCACTGGGTTCTATACTCAGCACCACAGAAAACTAAATGAATAGAGCATAAAGGTATTGGGTCCGATTCCAATAGAAAAAATATTTAAAAAAATAAATACTGACAAGGCAATGTATTCTAGCAATTAGGGAAATGCAAATTAAAACTGCCCTGAGCTTCTCTTTCACTCCAGTCACAATAGCAATTATCAAGAATACAGTAACAATAAATTGGTGAGGATGTGGGGGACAGGAAATGCTCACACCATGTTGGAGGCACTGCACATTGCTGCAACCCCTCTGGAAAGCAGGATGGAGATTCCTGTAGAAACTAGGACTGGAAGTACCATTTGACTCAGTTATCCCACTCCTCAGCATAAATCAGAGGATTTTAAATCATCATACTACAGGGACACAGTCACATCCATGTTCATGATAGCACAACTGACAATAGCTAAGCTACAGAAGCAGCCTAAATACCCACCAATAGATGAATAGATAAAGAAATTGTGGTATGTATACATGGTGGAATATTCCTCAGCTTTAAAAAAGGATGACCTCATAACATTGGCCAGTAAATGAATGGATCTGGAGATTATCATGCTAAAGTAAAATACAGCAATCCCCCCCAAATCAAAGGTCACATGTTTTCCCTGACATGTGTTATCTACATCACAAGGAAGGGGGCCCTCACAAAGAGAAGTTCAGTAGATTAGAAAAGGGGGAACAACAGGAAGGGAGGGGAGATAAGAACAGGAAAGACAGTAGCATGAATCCACCATAATGTTCCTATTTAAATATATGAAAATACCTAAGTGAATGGGCCCATCTTGCCCACCCACACGAATGGGGTCCTAAGGAGAATAAGGTATATTTTATGTTTGGATAAGTTTACCACAATGGACTCTATGGGCATGTATAACTAAGACGAACCAATAAAACAGAAAAAAATAAAAAGTACTGAAAAGACCATGGGACCAAATTGATAGCATCATAGCTGGATGAGGAAATGTCTTTAGGTACATTCCAGAATGTTCTAAACCGCTCCCCCATTGGGTGCTGCCAAAGGTATTGGAGCCTGAAGGGAAGGTGGAGGTTCAGGGCGCTGCATGGAGAAGAAAGGACCCCCCACCCGCATTCATCTGCAGGTGCAGAGGTCCCAGGGGCAGGTAATCTCGAGGCCTCCACGGTTAACCAAGGCAGAGAGGAGCAGGGTGCATTGGAGTCTATGGAGTTATTTACCAAATTAGGGAAACCTGGAATTGGCTTTCCTGGACTCCCAGTCAAACCCAAATTGTTTTTCCTTAAAGAGACAGACCCTTGAGCCCCTCTTAACAAGAAGTCTTCTCTGTATTATGTGACTTTTTGCATCCCTGAATTGGGGGGACAAGATGCAGAGCTGTCTTTGGAGACACATCGTCTTTGTTTGCATCAAGACAAGCAGGTAGGGCTTGTCCTTTTTTCTATTTCTTTTTCCTTGTGAAGTGCAGAGTATTCAGCTGATACTAAGGATGCACACCTGGGCAGGGGATCTCTGGTTTTTGGAGGAAGCAGGATCCCATTGCCTGGGATACAGGGGACTGTCAGGAACTAGGGAGAGCACCCAGGGTGGCCTTGATCTGTGCAAGGCTGTTATCCTGTGGCCACTGTAGATATATCTCTCAGAAAGAAAGAAAGAAAGAAAAGGAAGGAAGGAAAGAAGTGGCACACGCCTGTCATTCCAGTGGCTGGGGAGGCTGAGGCAGGAGGATGGCGAATTCAAAGGCAGCTTCAGCAAAAGCAAGGTGCTAAGCAACTCAGTGAGACCGTGTCTCTAAACTTCAAGCTAGGGCTGGGGAAGGGGCTCAGAGGTCGAGTCCTCTGAATTTCAACCCCCAGTGTCCAGAGAGCGAGGGAGCCCGGGTGCAGCTGGGGTTTACCCAGGTCTGCTCTCTGGGGGTCTCTTCTGTGATGATCTCCTTATTCTGCTCAGGCTCAATGTGGGCTCCCGACACAGATTCAACTCAGCTGGAGGAACATCAGCTCTCAAGCTGCCAATGGGATGGGAGCCTCCTCCAGGGCGCCTCCCAGCCCCCCCCCCCCGCCCCCCGCCCATGAGCCTCCACCAGCGGGAACCCTGACGTACTGGGCAGTTCCCAAGGGAAGAGAGGCCAGTTCTGCTTTGAGAATTTTGCACAGATGAACAGAGGACAAGTCAGCACCTGAAGACGCTCTGGGAGGTCTTATTATAGGAGGAGGCCCAGGTGGTGAAACTTTCAAGAAATGACTTCAATTTCCTAACATCAAAACCCAAGACAATTCAGAATTCTGGTCACCCTGACCCTAACCCAATGCCCAGACCTCAAAAGGAAAAGAAGAAACCTGCAGCCCAACCCGGCCATTCTTGTTTCCTCCTCGCCCGGAGCGGATATCACCCCCCTGTCACTCAGAAAGAAGGTTCGCTGGGCTCAGGCAGGGGAGAGTGGAGACTGACGGACGCGCTGTCCAATCAGAAGCCCCCGTGCTGAGCGCTGACCAATCCTGAGTGCAGCCAGAGAGCAGGAGGCGGACTTCCGCAAACAAGTTGGAATTTATTTCTCCGCGGTCCGCGGTTCCACTCAGATTCCTGCAGTTGGACTCCAGGCTTCACTCCATGCCCGGGATCCCGGGTGGCTCTGCCATGCAGGGGCCGAAGCTCCCCAGGGCAGACTTGGCTGCTGGGCACCAGGAGACGGTGAGTGTGCGGTGGCCCCTGGAGCCTGGACTGGGAGGCTCGGAGGGAGACGGGGCAGGGAGGCCATCCGGCGGGACCTGCTGTGGCGGGAACCACCCGAGCTGGCCGACCCGGACTCCGGGCGCTCTCTGCGTCTGCAGGACTGAGCCCCTCGGGGACAGCGCCCCTCAGTCCCCCTGGCCAGCCGGGTGGGGAGCGTGACAGTAGCGGAGACTCCTGCAGCCTCCCCCTCCCCTGGGGCAGCCTCAGCCCCTGCTCAGGTCCTACTTGGCAGGTGAGCGCGGTGCCCGGCGTCTTCCGGGCTGAGGTGATTGACAGGTGGAACCACTGGAAATAGCCAATCTCCAAGCCGCGCGATGGCGCACACCTGTCCGCCCAGAGGCTGGGGCGGGGGCGCTGATGGCCTCGGCAAGTTGGCCAGCCACTTAGAGACTCAGGGAGACCCTGCCTCTAAATGAAATGCAAAATAGGGCTGGGGATGGGGCTCAGGGGTCCAGTGCCCCTGAGTTCAATGCCCGGTACCCCCCCCCCAAAAAAAAAATCCAATCTCCAAACCCAGTTTTCCTGCAGGAGGGGAGCTGAGGTGTACAGGGATCTCGCTTATACCTGAGCTAGTTTTGTGGAGTTTATTGTTTTTGTTTTGTTTTGTGGGGTTTTGTTTTGTTTAGTAGTTAACAGAAGGTGCTTTACCACTCAGCCATGTCCCTGGTAGTTTTTAGTTTTTATTCTGAGCGCGGGTCTAGCTAAGTTGCTGAGATTGGCCTGGTTAGGGTTGGATTGATAATGACTTTTCCATTGCAATTAAGTGTATGATTTTTACATCCACGTGGGTTCCTGGGTGGACTTTGTTGATGTCGTGATTCCTCGATGACAATTGTAACAGTACAGCTTCCCAATGCACGTGTTAGGTAATAACTTCTTTTTTTTTCTCTTATAATTTTTTGCTATTATAATTCAAAAGTTTCTTGGTTAAGTTTACATATATTTAACTTTGTGGATGAATTTTAGGACTGGGTGCTTCCATTAAGGGTAAAGCATGCTGGATTGTTAATTTGTGCATCATAGTTATACATAATACCACCTGCATATGGCACCCCTGTAAAGCTTACCCATGGTATTTTATACTATTTTTAAGCTGAATGTACCATGACTATTAATGTATTATCCTGGTCATATGAACTGATTGCAGCAAGTCTCTGCGGTGGGGGACTATCATGTGTCTGTAATGGCAAAACAGTTTCCACAAATAGTTAAGAAGCACTTAAACTCCTTGAGTTTATTAGAATTCTTTTGTTTCCTATCTTTATTGATGTATTTCATTTTCTCTCTGATAGGGTTTTAGTTTACATTTCTCAGGTTTCTAAAGATGTTGGATTCTTTTTATTCTCATTATTATTGAACACATGGGTATCTCCTGGACAAATTGGCAGCTCAAGTCTCCTCCCTGAATTTCTTTGGTGGTGGATTTCAGAGTGTCTTGACCGTGAGTATCACCAGTCCGTGGGCCCTTTTCCTACCCGAGGGGGCTGGGATCTGCAGGGGTCTCAGGTTTTTCTTTCTCCTGAGCTTTACTTCATTTTGGGGGCGCATGGGGGGCATAGAGGATTGAATGCAGAGATCCTTTCCCACTGAGCTACATTCTTCGTACTTTTTATCATTTATCTCAAGACAGAGCTGAGATGCTGAGTCTGGCCTTGAACTTGGGCCCCAGCCTCCCGAGTGGCTGGGATTACAGATGAGGCCCTCCTGCCTGGGTCCCCCTGAATGTTCTAAATGTAAGAAAGCAAAGTGTCAGATCCAGAACCCCATCTCCCAGACGAAAGCTGTACACATGTATCAATGAATTCCTCAAATTCAAGTCCCCTGTCCCCATTTCCAGGAAAAATTGTGTGTGTGTGTGTGTGTGTGTGTGTGCGCGCATGTGCGTTTGCATGTGCATGTGTGTGCATGTGTATTCTCCCTTTCTCTCCCAGGCCAGACACCTTGTCAGAATGTCTTTGGGCTGAGTGTTCACCTTGTGGACTGCATGTCCTAGGGGTCTGTGATATTTTCCTGGTCCTGTTTTGGCTCTGCCTGACATGAGCATCCCACTCCTGGCACATCTGAGGTCTCCTGAGCGTCTGGTAAATCTCAGCCACCTGTGGACCTATGAGCAGGTGCATTTAGGGGAAGTAGTTTCTCAGGGGAGCAGGTGATTGCCCTGCAGCTGGGAGGAGTCTCCTTATCCAGAAGCCACTTCAGATGTTCCCTCGTCCTGGCTCCTGTGGATCGTGGAACAGCGATGAGCATTCGGCCATTTATGAACACACTGGTTCAAGTTCCTCTGGAAATGCATCCAGAGTGGTCGTTACTCTGTTAGCTTTTAAAGAACTCCATGCTATTTTTAAAAATGGATGCACTAAGCTTATATTCTAGCCCCATGTGAGCGGGTCTTTCTCCATATCCATGTCATTGGAGGACTGGTTCCTTCACCTGTTTGATAGGAGCCTTCCCCACAGCTGGGCTCAGGCTGCAGAAGGTCTCCTACTTGGCTGGGGGCTGAATTCCTGATGCAGTTGGTTAGAACCCAGGCTGCCTGTGCTCACTGCAGGAAGGTGGTGTGAGCCTATTCTAGAAAGAAACAGGGAGCTGTGGTTTTGACCCCTTTTGCTTCACTCCTTCTGGGGATTGTAGCCCAGGGAAATACTTACACACCAATGTGAAGCCCCTCCTTTGTGATCCAGGGAGATTTGCACATGCTCAGTTGCCATTGCTCCCAAAGCTTGGTGGGTTAGGATGGAGTCCATGGAATGGGGAAAAATGTTGGGACCCTGAGTGCCTGTACGTACTCCTTCCAGAAAGAACTGCTCAGGCCTGGAGTTATTACTGAGGTAGGGGGGAGAGGGCTCAGGCAGGGCTGCTGGGTGGACTGCATTTGTCCTGTCTACCCTCAGGGACTAGCTAGAGAGGAGCTCAGCTGTTAGCAATCACAGTTTGCAGATCATGCTGGCAAATCCCTTCTAGGGATAAACTGGGACCCTTGATCTCACTCCCCTTCTGCCCTGGTCCCAAGGATAAAGCTCATGACCCTCCACAGCCATAGAAAACCACCCATTTTCTCTCATCCTGATACTTGTGTATATCCAGCTCGCTCTTCTATGAGCACCAGACAAATTGTGTTTCCAGCTACAAGTCATTTAGTGTCCAATGTGCTCCATTTGTGACCCCAAGCAGTCTGCCTCTACTCTGGGTGACACTGGATGGGGGTATTCTGTCCCAATTATGTGGCACATTGCTCAAGGCAGTACTAATGCCCAAGTTTTCCCCACCTTTGCCTGCCCTTTGGATGGTAGAGATTTTCTGAGTGGTCCAATGCATATGTCTCTCAGTCCATGTATAACTTTATTTAAAAGGGATTCAAAACAGAAGCAGGTGTTTATTGGGTGTATCCATGTGTGGAGAGAATCCAGGAGCCTCCTATTCTGGTATAATTTTGAAACATCCTCCTCCTCAATATGTGCTTCTTTGGAATGCTGGAGTGTAATCCAGTACCATGCATGTCCTGCACCCAAGCCCTACCAGTGCTCTGCGCCTCCAGTTCCCACACCTCCCTTCACGTTGGGTTGTCTTGTTCATTCACATCAAATCCTCTGCTGGAGATGGCTGCATTTATCTAGGCCTTTTCATTGCACTTGATAATAAAATGACATTTACATACATGTGGAGTCATCTATGAAATTTCTACATTGTGATTTTTTTTTTTTGGTCCTCAAATTACTGCAATATGATAATTTTATAACATGCATTAATGCATGGTAATGATAGCTCCTGCTTTTGCTCTTAGAATTCAGAATTCCTGGCTAATTTCATATCGATTTAACCTTCTAAGAGAATTTTCAAACTGTTTGCTTTGGTCCCTTCTTCAGTGAAAAGGAAATCATGGTGAAATTTTGATGGGGTGTTATCCTAGATGAACCTGAGGGACGCGGCAATCTTTATAAGGAGGAATTTTATCATTCAGTCTGTTATGTGCTGATCTGTATTTGCATTTCTTCAAATTCTGCAGATGTACTATTTAAGTACACTTATATGTGAAATGTGATATATATAACATCGATATAAAACTGACAGTGTTTCATAGTATTTGTCAAACTGTATGTAATATGGCAAAGAAAATGTGTCTGATTGTCAGAAATGGTTATTTTCCATATTCTTATTTATCTATTCCCAAAATGGACATCCTCTGTCACCAGGCCCTGGGTCTCGGCTCTGGAGGAGCATGCTGTGTCCCCATATGAACAGGTGCTGTAGGGTCCACATCTGTTTCTGGGGGCCTTCATGATAATCCCCACATGTTCTTCAACACTATCTCAATTTGTGTACAATGTGACTTTATTGGACAGTCTCTCCTTTCTAAAGACGTTGATTGCTTTGTGAGGATGGGACGTTTAGATACCTGCTATTTGAAGGGGCTGTTCACGGCTCTTGCCTGCGTTTCTCTCGCAGTCTCTGTTCTTCTGTCTTCTGAGTTTGGTTAAAAGTTAGGCAATTGGTTTCTTTCATCTGTCACTTCTCCTTGTTCTCTTTAATGGAGTCATTTGAGGAATAGATTTTTTGTTTTCAATACAATTTATAAATTTAAAACTATTTTTCCCCTGTAACTTTGGGGAAAAAAAATGACTTTTTTCTGTTCTTGTTTTCCTTTTGTGAAACGGGGGATTGGAACCAGGGTGTCCTATTACTGAACTATACCCTCAGCCCTTTTAAAATTTTTATTTAAAAAAATTGAATTTTAAAATTTTGTCTTAACTTTTTAAAATTACTACTACCTAATTTTTAAAAAAAATTTAGACAGGGTTTCACTCCGTTGCTGGGGTCAGCTTCACAGTTGTGATCCCCCAGCCTCAGCCTCCAGATCACTGAGTATATCAGGTATGTAGCACCACATGCATCCTGTCTCACAATTTCTTTCTTTCTCTCTTTCTTTCTTTCTCTCTTTCTCTCCTTCTCTCCTTCTCTCTTTCTCTGTCTCTTTCTCTCTCTCTCTCTGTCTTCTGTGTCTGTCTCTGTGTCTCTGTCTCTTTCTCTTTCTCTTTTTCTCTCTTTCTCTTTCTCTTTTCTATCTCTCTCTGTCTCCCTCTGTCTCTCTCTCCCTCTGTCTCTCTCTCCCTCTGTCTCTGTCTCTTGATATTTTTTAGGTCATGATTTTATTTAGGTTTTTTATATTTTTTATATATTTTATTTTTTTTTCAAATTCACGGCAACAGTGGAATGCATTATAATCCTTATTACACACAGAACACAATTTTTCATATCTCTGTATATAAAGTATGTTCACATCAATTTATGCCATTAGACATGTACTTTTTTGCATTTCAATTCTTAATACACATATATATCAATTTTTGTATCACTGTATATAATGTATGTTGACACCCAATTCAAGTCTTCATACATGTACTTTGGTTGATGATGTCCATCACATTCCATGATCCTTGCTAATCCCCTGCCCCTCCCTATCCCTCCCTTCCCTCTTCCCTATCTAGAGTTCCTCTATTCCTCCCATGCTCCCCCTCCCTACCCTACTATAGTCAGCCTCCTTATATCAGAGAAAAAATTCGGCATTTGTTTGTTTGGGGGAGATTGGCTAACTTCAATTAGCATTATCTTCTCCAACACCAACCATTTACCCGAAAATACCATGATTTTGTTCTTTTTTAATGCTGAGTAATATTCCATTGTGTATATATACCACATTTTCTTTATCCATTCATCCACTGAAGGGCATCTAAGTTGGCTCCACAGTTTGGCTATTGTGAATTGTGCTGCTAAAAACATTGTGGCTGTGTCCCTGTAGTATGCTGTTTTTAAGTCCTTTGGGTATAGACTAGGAAGTGGGACAGCTGGGTCAAATGGTGGTTCCATTCCCAGTCACTTTGTCAATTTTTAATTGCTTTTTTGGTTTCAATTCCATTGATTTCAGCTCTGATTTTAATTGTTTTCTGTCCTTTACTGCTTTTGGTGTTGATTCATTTTTTTCCTGGGCTTTGAGATGTCATTTTTAGGTCATTTTTTTTGACTTTTTCTTTTTTTAAGTGATGAACTCCATGCAATGAACTTTCCTCTTAGTAATGATTTCATAGTGTCCCAGAGATTTTGACATGTTGTATCTGTGTTCTCATTCACCTCTAAGAATTTTAAATCTCCTCTTTGATGTTTTCTGCAAACCTTTGTTCATTCTCCAGGTATAGGAGTAGCTTCTATTTTTATCATTGATATATAATTTCATTCCATTATGATCTGATAGAATGCAGGGTAGTATCTTTATTTTTCCATTTTTGCTTAGAGTTGCTTTTTGGCATAATATAGGGTCTATTTTAGAGAAGGATCCATTTGCTGCTAAGAAGAAAGTATCTTCGCCTGTTGAAGGATGAAATATTCTATGTATGTCAGTTAAATTTAAGTTATTGATTGTATTATTGAGTTCTATAATTTCTGCTTGGCTTTTGTTTGGAAGATGTATCCAGTGGTAAAAGAGGTGTGTTAAAGTCACCCAGAATTATTGTCTTGTGGTCTGCTTGGCCCTTGAACTTGAGAAGAGTCTGTTTGAACATAGATGCTCCATTGTTTGGGGCATACATATTTGTAATTGTCATGTCTTGTTGGTGTATGGTTCCCTTAAGCAGTATGAAAAGTCCTCCTTTATCCCTTCTGATTAACTTTCACTTGAAGTCCACATTATTTGATATAAGGATGGAAACCCCTGCTTGCTTCTGCAGTCCATGTGTATGGTATGTTTTTTAATATTTATTTTTTATAGATGGACACAATACTATTTATTTTTATGTGGTGCTGAGGATCGAACCCAGGGCCTCACATGTGCTAAGTGAGTGCTCTACCCCTGAGCCCCAGGCCGAGTTATATATTATTTTTCAAACTTGTCACTTTCACTCTGTGGGTGTCTTTTCTTATGAAATGAGTTTCTGGAAGGCAGCTTATTTTTGGGTCTTTTTTTTAATCCAATCTGCCAGTCTGTCTTTTGATTGTGAGTTTTGGAAATTAACATTCAGGGTTGCTATCGAGACATGATTTGTATTCCCAGTTATTTTTGTTTATTTTTGATATTTAACTTGACTTGGTTCCTCTTTGATAGGTTTTTCCTTTAGAGTGATACTTCCTTTTCTGATTTTTTTAATTTTTCATTTCCTCCTCAAGGATGTGCTGTAGTGCAGGTTTCTAGTTGTAAATTCTTTTAACTTTTGTGTATCATGAAGTTTTTTTATTTTCTCATAAAAATAACATCTAAATCGAAATCTAATTGCTAATCAAAGTTTAATTTTGTTGGGTATGATTCTTGGTTGGCATCTGTTTCTTTCAGGGCTTGGTATGTGTTGTTGCAGGATCTTGTAGCTTTCAGGGTCTCAGTTGAGAAATCGGAGATCCTGATTGGTTTCTCCCATATATAATCTGATTCCTTTCTCTTGTGGCTTTTAAAATACTCTGCTTCTCCTGTACACTAGGTGTTTTCATTATGATGTGCATTGGTGTGGATCTGCTATGATTTTGTACATTTGACATCCTGTAAACTTTTCCAATTCAGTCTTCATGTTTGGAAATTTTTCTGATATTATTTCATTGAATAGATTGTCCATTTCAGTAGGTTGGACCTCTATGCCTTCCTCTGCCACAATAGTTGTTAAATTTGGTCTTTTCATGTTATTCCATAATTCTTGAATGTTCTGCTCATGGTTTCTTACCATCTTCACTGGGGTCAACTTTATTTTTCAAGATTATATATTTTTCCTTCAATGTCAGAGGTTCTATCTTCCAAGTGATCTATTCTGTTGGAGATGCTTCCTATTGAGTTCTTAATTTCGTTTACTGTTTCCTTCATTTCAAAAATCTGTTTGTTTTTTCAGAGTATGTATCTCCTTACCTCTTTTGCTTTCTGTATTTGCTTATGTAGCTCTTTATCAAAATGTTCCTTTGCTGCCTGTATTTGCTCTCTTACATCATCCTTTAATTCACAGAAAATTATGTACCTCCTCCACTCCTTCTGTCATTTCTTCTGCTGTTCTGTCCCTGGATTCTAATAATGTAGCATCATTGTTTGGGCACATTCTTCTTGGTTTTTCATGTTGCTCATGCATTTTCCCTTCCATCTGTGTTTTCAAGGTGTAACAATTTTTACCCTGTTGGCTTATAGTGTCCACAAAGGGTTCCAATTCCTTTCTTTTTTTAAAAATTTATTTATTTTTTAAATATACAAAAGTGGAATGCATTACAATCCTTATTACACACATAGAGCACAATTTTTCATATCTCTGTATGTAAAGTATGTTCATACTAATGTATGCCATCATACATGTACTCATTTCTTTCTGCATTATGACTCTTAATACACATGTATAACACAATTTTTCATATCTGTTTGTATATAAGGTATGTTGGTACCAAATTCAAATCTTCATACATGTGTTTTTGAATAATGATATTGATCATATTCCACCATCCTTCCTAATCCCCTTCCCCCTCCATTTTCCTCCCTCTTCCCTGTCTAGAATTAATCTAATCCTCCCATGCTCTCCCTCCCTACCCCACTGTGAGTCACCCCCCCATATATCAGAGAAAATATTTGGTATTTGTTTTTGGGGGGATTGGCTAACTTCACTTAACATGATATTCTCCGACTCCATCCATTTACTGGCAAATGCCATGTTTTTATTCTCTTTTATTGCTGAGTAATATTCCATTGTGTATATATGCCACATATTTTTTATCCATTCATCCACTGAAGGGCATCTAGGTTGGCTCCACAGTTTAGCTATTGTGAATTGTGCTGCTATAAATATTGACCTGGCTGTGTCCCTGTAGAATGCTGTTTTTAAGTCCTTTGGGCATAAACTGAGGAGAGGAATACCAGGGTCAAATGATGGTTCTATTCCCAGATTTCCAAGGAATCTCCATACTGCTTTCCATATTGGCTGCACCAATTTGCAGTCCCACCAGCAGTGTATGAGTGTGCCTTTTCCCCACATCCTCTCTAATATTGTTTACATGCATAATAGCTGCCATTCTGGCTGGAGTGAGATGAAATCTTAGTTTTGATTTGCATTTCTCTAATTGCTATGTTTAACTTTTTCATATATATTTGTTGCTCAATTGTATATCATATTCTGAGAAGTGCTTGTTCAGTTCCTTGGCCCACTTATTGATTGGGTTATTTTATTTATTTGTTTGTGTTATTTTATTTATTTGTTTGTTTGTTTATTTATTTTGTGTGTGTGTGTTAAGATTGAGTTCTTCATATACCCGAGAGATGAGTGCTGTATCTGACGTGTGTATGGTAAGAATTTGCTCCCAGGATGTAGACTCTCTTCACTTCATTGATTGTTTCTTTTGCTGAGAAACTGTTCAGTTTGAATCCATCCACTTACTGATTCTTGGTTTTAATACTTTTGCTATAGAAGGATGTTGGGGCCTAATCCAACATGATGAAGATTTGGACCTACTCTTTCTTCTCTTAGGTGCAGGGTCTCTGGTTTAATTCCTAGGTCTTTGATCCACTTTGAGTTGAGTGCATGGTGAGAGATAGGGACTTAATTTTATTTTGCCGAATATGGATTTCCAGTTTTCCCAGCTCCATTGTTGAAGAGGCTATCTTTTCTCCAATGTATGTTTTTGGTACCTTTGTCTAGTATGAGATAACTGTATTTATGTGGGTTTGTCTCAGTGTCCTCTATTCTGTACCATTGGTCTACATGTCTATTTTGGTGCCAGTACCATGCTGTTTTTGTTACTATTGCTCTGAAGTATACTTTAAGATCTGGTATAACGATGCCCCCTGCCTCCCTCTCCTTCCTAAGGATTGCTTTGGCTATTCTGGGTCTCTTTATTTTTTCCAGGATTAATTTCATGATCCCTTTTTCTATTTCCATGAAAAATGTCATTGGAATTTTGATTGGAATAGCATTGAATCTGTATAGTGCTTTTGAAATATGGTCATTTTGATAATATTAATTCTGCTTATCCAAGAACAAGAGAGCTTTTTTCATCTTCTAAGTCTCCTTTAATTTCTTTTTTAATGTTCTGTAGTTTTCATTGTAGAGGGCTTTCACCTCTTTCATTACTTTGATTCCCATTTTTTTGAGGCTATTGTAAATGAGGTAGTTTTCCTAGTTTCCCTTTCAGAGGACTTGTCACTGATGTACAGATTCCCTTTGATTTATGGGTGTTGATTTTATATCCTGCTATTTTGCTGAATTCATTTACTAGTTCGTTTTCTGGTGGGATTTTTTTGATCTTCTAGGTATAGCATCATGTCATCAGCAAAGAGTGATAGTTTGAGTTCTTCTTTTCCTATCCATATCCTTTTAATTTATTTTATCTAATTGCTCTGGACAGCGTTTAAAGAACTATGATGCATAGAAGTGGTGAGAGAGGGCCTCCCTGTGTTGTTCCAGTTTTTAGAGGGGATGCCTTTAACTTTTCTCCATTTAGAATGATGTTGGCCTGGGACTTAGCATAGAGAGCCTTTATGATGTTGAGATATGTCCTGTTATTCCTAGTTTGTCTAGTGTTTTGAACATGAAGGGTGCTGTATTTTGTTGAATGCTTTTTCTGCATCTATTGAAATGGTCATATGATTCTTTAAGTCTATTGATGTGATGAATCACCTTTATTGATTTCCATATGTGGAGCCTTGCATCCCTGGGATGAACCCCACTTAATCATGGTGACAATCTTTTTAATGTTTTGGTATTCAATTTGCCAGAATTTTATTCAGAATTTTTGCATCTATGTTCATTAGAGCTATTGCTCTGAAGGTTTCTTTCTTTGATGTGTCTTTGTCTGATTTTAGAATCAGGGTGATTTTGGCCTCATAGAGTGATTTTGGAAGTGTTCTCTTTTTTTCTATTTCATGAAATAATTTAAGGAGTATTGGTGTTAGTTCTTTTTTTTTATTGGTTGTTCAAAACATTACAAAGCTCTTGACATATCATATTTCATACATTTGATTCAAGTGGGTTTTGAACTCCCAATTTTACCCCAAATACAGATTGCAGAATCACGTCGGTTACACATCTACATTTTTACATAATGCCCTATTAGTAACTGTTGTATTCTGCTACCTTTCCTATCCTCTACTATCTCCCCTCCCCTCCCCTCCCATCTTCTCTCTCTACCCCATCTACTGTAATTCATTTCTCTCCTTGTTTATTTTCCCATTCCCCTCACAACCTCTTATATGTAATTTTGTATAACAATGAGGATCTCCCTCCATTACCATGCAATTTCCCTTTTCTCTCCCTTTCCCTCCCACCTCATGTATCTGTTTAATGTTAATCTTTTCTTCCTGCTCTTCCTCCCTGCTTTGTTCTTAGTTGCTCTCATTATATCAAAGAAGACATTTGGTATTTGTTTTTTAGGGATTGGCTAGCTTCACTAAGCATAATCTGCTGTAGTGCCATCCATTTCCCTGCAAATTCCATGATTTTGTCATTTTTTAGTGCTGTATAATACTCCATTGTGTATAAATGCCACATTTTTTTTATCCATTCATCTATTGAAGGGCATCTGGGTTGGTTCCACAGTCTAGCGATTGTGAATTGTGCTGCTATGAACATCGATGTAGCAGTATCCCTGTAGTACGCTCTTTTAAGGTCTTCAGGGAATAGTCCGAGAAGGGCAATAGCTGGGTCAAATGGTGGTTCCATTCCCAGCTTTCCCAGGAATCTCCATACTGCTTTCCAAATTGGCCGCACCAGTTTGCAGTCCCACCAGCAATGTACAAGAGTACCCTTTTCCCCACATCCTCTCCAGCACTTGTTGTTGTTTGACTTCATAATGGTTGCCAATCTTACTGGAGTGAGATGGTATCTTAGGGTGGTTTTGATTTGCATTTCTCTGACTGCTAGTGATGGTGAGCATTTTTTCATGTACTTGTTGATTGATTGTATGTCCTCCTCTGAGAAGTGTCTGTTCAGGTCTTTGGCCCATTTGTTGATTGGGTTATTTGTTTTCTTATTGTTTAATTTTTTGAGTTCTTTGTATACTCTGGATATTAGGGCTCTCTCTGAAGTGTGAGGAGTAAAAATTTGTTCCCATGATGTAGGCTCCCTATTTACCTCTTATTGTTTCTCTTGCTGAGAAAAAACTTTTCAGTTTGAGTAAGTCCCATTTGTTGATTCTTGTTATTAACTTTTGTGCTATGGGTGTCCTATTAAGGAATTTGGAGCCCGACCCCACAATATGTAGATTGGAGCCAACTTTTTCTTCTATCAGATGTAGAGTCTCTGATTTGATATCTAGCTCCTTGATCCACTTTGAGTTAACTTTTGTGCATGGCGAGAGGAGGGGATTCAGTTTCATTTTGTTGCATATGGATTTCCAGTTTTCCCAGCACCATTTGTTGAAGATGCTATCCTTCCTCCATTGCATGCTTTTAGCTCCTTTATCAAATATAAGATAGTTGTAGCTTTGTGGATTAGTCTCTGTGTCCTCTATTCTGTACCATTGGTCCACCCACCTGTTTTGGTACCAGTACCATGCTGTTTTTGTTACTATTGCTCTGTAATATAGTTTTAAATCTGGTATCGCTATACCACCTGATTCACACTTCCTGCTTAGAATTGCTTTTGCTATTCTGGGTCTTTTATTTTTCCATATGAATTTCATGATTGCTTTATGTATTTCTACAAGAAATGCCATTGGGATTTTGATTGGCGTTGCATTAAACCTATAGAGAACTTTTGGTAATATCGCCATTTTGATGATGTTAGTTCTGCCTATCCATGAACAGGGTATATTTTTCCATCTTCTAAGATCTTCTTCTACTTCTCTTTTTAGGGTTTTGTAGTTTTCATTGTATAAATCCTTCACCTCTTTTGTTAGGTTGATTCCCAAGTGTTTTATTTTTTTTGAGGATATTGTGAATGGAGTGTTTTTCCTCATTTCCGTTTCAGAAGTTTTGCCGCTGATATACAGAAATGCCTTTGATTTATGCGTGTTGATTTTATATCCTGCCACTTTGCTGAATTCATTTATTAGTTCTAGTAGTTTTTTTGTAGACCCTTTTGGGTCTTCTAGGTATAGAATCATGTCATCTGCAAATAGTGATAATTTAAGTTCTTCCTTTCCTATTTTTATGCCTTTAATTTCTTTCGTCTGTCTAATTGCTCTGGCCAGTGTTTCGAGAACTATATTGAATAGAAGTGGTGATAGAGGGTATCCCTGTCTTGTTCCAGATTTTAGGGGGAATGCCTTCAATTTTTCTCCATTGAGAATGATGCTAGCCTGAGGCTTAGCATACATAGCTTTTACTATGTTGAGGTAAGTTCCTGTTATTCCTAGTTTTTCTAATGTTTTGAACATAAAGGATGCTGTACTTTGTCGAATGCTTTTTCTGCATCTATTGAGATGATCATATGGTTCTTATCTTTAAGTCTATTGATGTGGTGAATAACATTTATTGATTTCCGTATATTGAACCATCCTTGCATCCCAGGGGTGAATCCTACTTGATCATGGTGCACAATTTTTTTGATGTGCCTTTGTATCCGATTCGCCAGAATTTTATTGAGGATTTTTGCATCTAGGTTCATCAGAGATATTGGTCTGTAGTTTTCTTTCTTTGAGGTGTCTTTGTCTGGTTTCGGAATCAGGGTGGTGTTGGCCTCATAGAATGAATTTGGCAGAGCTCCCTCTTTTTCTATTTCCTGAAATAGCTTGAAAAGTATTGGTATTAATTCTTCCTTAAAGGTTTTGTAAAATTCCACTGTATACCGATCCGGTCCTGGGCTTTTCTTGGTTGGAAGTCTTTTGATTGCTTCTTCTATTTCATCTATTGATATTGGTCTGTTTAAGTTGTGAGTATCCTCCTGACTCAGTCTGGGCAAATCATATGACTTAAGGAATTTATCGATGTCTTCACTATCTTCTATTTTATTGGAATATAGGTTTTCAAAATAATTTCTAATTGTCTTCTGTATTTCTGTAGCGTCTGTTGTGATATTGCCTTTTTCATCCCGTATGTTAGTAATTTGAGTTCTCTCTCTTCTTCTCTTCATTAGCATGGCTAAGGGTCTGTCGATCTTATTTATTTTTTCAAAGAACCAACTTTTAGTTTTGTTAATTTTTTCAATAGTTTCTTTTGTTTCAACTTCGTTGATTTCTGCTCTGATTTTAATTATTTCTTGCCTTCTGCTACATTTGCTGTTGTTTTGCTCTTCCTTTTCTAGGGCTTTGAGATGAAGTGTGAGCTCATTTATTTGTTGGTTTTTCCTTTTTTTGAGGAATGACCTCCAGGCGATGAATTTCCCTCTTAAAACTGCTTTCATTGTGTCCCATAGATTCCGATATGTTGTGTCTGTATTTTCATTTATCTCTAAGAATTTTTTGATTTCCTCCTTTATGTCTTCTGTAGCCCATTGATCATTCAGTAACATATTGTTCATTTTCCATGTGATGTAGGATTTTTCCTTCCTTCTTTTATCGTTGATTTCCAGTTTCATTCCATTATGATCAGATAAAATGCATGGGATTATCTCCACCCCTGTATATTTACTGAGGGTTGCCCTATGGCATAATATATGGTCTATTTTTGAGAAGGATCCATGTGCTGCTGAGAAAAAAGTATATCCACTTGATGATGGTTGATATATTCTATATATGTCAGTTAAGTCTAGGTTGTTGATTGTGATATTGAGTTCTATAGTTTCTTTATTCAACTTTTGTTTGGAGGATCTGTCAAATGGTGAGAGAGGTGTGTTGAAGTCACCCATAATTATTGTGTTGTGGTCTATTTGACTCTTGAACTTGAGGAGAATTTGTTTTATGAATGTCGCAGCACCATTATTTGGTGCATAAATATTGATAATTGTTATGTCTTGTTGGTGAATGGTTCCTTTTAACAGTATATAATGTCCTTCCTTATCCCTTTTGATTAACTTAGTCTTGAAGTCGATTTTATTCGATATGAGGATGGCCACCCCTGCTTGCTTATGAGGACCGTGTGCGTGGTATATTTTTTCCCAACCTTTCACCTTCAGCCTGTGTATGTCTTTTGCAATCAGATGTGTCTCCTGGAGGCAGCATATTGTTGGATTTGCTTTTTAATCCATGTTACCAGCCTATGTCGCTTTATTGGAGAGTTTAAGCCATTAACGTTTAGAGTTACTATTGATATATGGTTTGTACTTCCAGCCATGTTTGATCATTTATCTTCTTTTTTTTTATTTAATTTAGTTTGTTTCTCCATGGTTAGCTTTCCCCCTGCCCTCTGTTTTTATAGAGGCACTTCCCACTGATGGTTTTGGTTATTGTTTTTCATTTCTTCCTCATGTAGTGTTTTGCTCAAGATGCTTTGCAATGCTGGTTTTCTGGCTGCAAATTCTTTTAGCTTTTGTTTATCATGAAAGATTTTTATTTTGTTGTCGTACCTGAAGCTTAATTTTGCTGGATACAGAATTCTTGGTTGGCATCCATTGTCTTTCAGTGTTTGAAATACGTTGTTCCAGGATCTTCTTGCTTTCAGCGTCTGTGATGAAAAATCCGTTGTTAACCTTATTGGTTTACCCCTGAATGTAATCTGCCTCCTTTCTCTTGTAGCTTTTAATATTTTCTCTTTGTTCTGTATATTGGATATCTTCATAACAATGTGTCTTGGCATTGATCTACTGTGATTTTGTGTGCTCGGTGTCCTGTATGCATCTAAAATTTGTATATCCGTTTCCTTTTTTATTTCTGGAAAGTTTTCTGTAATTATTTCATTCAGCAGGCTACTCATTCCCTTGGTTTGAATCTCTGTACCTTCTTCTATCCCAATGACTCGTAGGTTTGGTTTTTTTATGTTATCCCATATCTCTTGAATGTTTCTCTCGTGATTTTTAACCAGCCTTTCTGAGTTGGCTAGGCTCTTTTCAAGATGATATATTTTGTCTTCATTATCTGACGTTCTGGCTTCTACTTGCTCCACTCTGTTAGTGATACTCTCAATTGAGTTTTTAATTTGGTTTATCGTTTCCTTCATTTCTAGAATTATTGTTTGATTTTTTTTATAATCTCTATCTCCTGATAAAGATGCTTAACTTCTTCTTTTATCTGTTTATGTAATTCATTTTCAAAGTGTTCTTTCACTGTTTGGATTTGCTGTCTCGTATCTTCTTTAAGGTTCCATTCCATTTGTCTAAGGTATTCCTTGAGTTCTTTATTTGACCATTTTTCTGCTGACTCTAGGTCCTCCTGAATATTTAGGCTGTCCTTCATTGTTTGTACCCTTTTTCTTCCTTGCTTTTTTATGCTGCTCATGTTACTTCTTGTTCTGTTTGACTGCTCAGTTACTGTTTACTCTTATAAATTTATTTGATGCTTGGGAGGAAAGATATTAGAAGGGAAGGGAAGAAGTCACTAAAGAGAATGAGAGTAGGCAGGTAGAATTCAAGGAAGGGGGAATAAGAAAATTAAAAAGAAATGAAAAGACAAAAGAAACAAAAACAAAACACACCAAAAAAAGTTAGAAAACAGAGAAAGAAAGAAAAGAAAAAAAATTTTACAAAAATAATAATGATAATAAAAATAATGAAAATTAAAATTAAAAAAATTATAATAATAATAAAAATTAAAAATTTTTAAAAAATTAGAAACATGAAAAAAAGTTAAAGAACAACAACAAAAAATTGAAAATGAAAGAAAAAAAGAAAAAGAAAAAAATGATAATAATAATAATAATAAATGCAGTCATAGAGTTCGATTAATTTCTCTTCCAGTAGGTGGAGCTGTGCCCACTGGGTCAAGCTTCTCCTCTCACTAAGTGGGAACCAATCACTATGTAGCAGCTCTTCCTCATAGACTGGGCGGGTCTCCAATCCTGAGTGCCTAGGGCCTTCTCTTGTGTTTCCTCAAGCCAGGCCATGCTCACCTGTGACGCTCACCACAATACTGGCTACACGCCATGTCTACTGCTCCTGGGAGCCCTGTTGCGCTCGTTTCAATGCAGTTATCTCCTCCGCCTGTGACGTCAGTTCTCTGCCAAGGTGGTATCACATGTAAATGGTGACCGTTCGTTCCCTTTGCCGGGTGACCAATGCAACGGGTGGGTCCTGACTGTCTCTCCCAATCCCCATTTCAATCCTGTGGCCACTGCCTATGAAGGCTCGGTTGGTTTTTACCTCTGAAAGTTCCTAAGGGCCAACCAGTTATTTCAGCGGGATTGTTAGTGCTGAGTCACAAGAAGCAGGCGAACCGGAGCTTGGATGCAGCTGATCCGGGCTCGGTGTGTGTGTTCTGAGGGGCCCAGACTGCAAACCCCAGATCCACGTCAGCTCAGCATTGCCCAGTGATCCTGAGCAAACAGCATTTATACAGTTTACAGCTCCCTATGCCCGCGCAGTTGAAGAGGTCAGAGGCTTGATCTCTCCCCACCCGCTGCCATGTTAGATCTCAATGATATTCATGTTGCCCTTACAGCTTCCTGGCATAAGCAAGTTCTTGGGATTATACAAACTGCTGCTTCTGTTTCCAGTCCAGATTTCTAGAAATTAAACCCTGCCGCCATCGCCTCTTCCCCGGGGGCCACGCTCAGGGGCGCCGTGCTCGTCCGCGACTGTAGCTGCGCCACCGACAGGTGCCCAGCCCCCGGGGCCCAAGCGGCTGCCGCCGCGGCTCTCCAGCTCCCTCCTCTGAAGCATGGGTCCCCTCGCAGGGGCATGCAGAACGACCCCAGAGCAGGCTCTGCCCGAGGGTGCAGCAGCAAACAGGCAACCCAGGCGCTCAAGGCTGCGGTCCAGCCTTTGGAGGACAGGGCTCGGCACACAGCCCAGCTCCAACCTCTAGGTGCGGCTGCCAGACAATGTAGCCATAGCCATCAAAACAGCTGGCAGAAAGCCTGTCCTAGAGATTTTGACATGTTGTATCACTATTCTCATTCACCTCCAAGAATTTTTCAATCTCCTCTTTGATGTCTTGATGTCTGCAACTCATTGTTCATTCAATAGCATATTGTTTAGTCTCCAGGTGTTGGAGTAGCTTCTATTTTTATCATTGATTTCCAATTTCTTTCCTTTATGATCTGATAAAATGTGTGGTAGTATCTCTGTTTTATATTTGCTAAGAGTTGCCCTCCGGTATAGTATATAGCCTGTTTTAGAGAAGGATCCATGTGTTGCTGAGAAGAAAGTGTATTCACTCGTTGAAGGATAAAATATTCTGTATGTGTCATTTAAGTCTAAGTTATTGATTGTATTACTGAGCTCTATAGTTTCTCTATTTAGCTTTTGTTTAGAAGATGTATGAGTGGTAAAGGCGGTGTGTTAAAGTCACCAGAATTATTGTGTTGTGGTCTATTTGACTCTTGAAATTGTGAAGAGTTTGTTTGCTCAACATAGATGCTCCATTGTTTGGGGCATATATATTTATAATTGTTATGTTTTATTGGTGTATGGTTCCCTTGAGCAGTATGTAATATCCTTCTTTATCCCTTTTGATTAACTTTCCCTTGAAATTCGCAGCATTTGATATAAGGATGGAAACCCCTGCTTGTTTCTGCAGTCGATGTGTATGGTATGATTTTTCCCAACATTTCACCTTCAGTCTGTGGATGTCTTTTCCTATGAGATGAGTCTCTTGGAGGCAGCATATTGTTGGGTCTTTTTTTTCATCCAATCTTCCAGTCTTTTGATTGCTGAGTTTTAGAAATTAACATTCAGGGTTATTATTGAGACATCATTTGTATTCCCAGTTGGTTTTGTTTATTTTTAGTATTTAACTTGTTTTCCGTTTGATAGGTTTTTCCTTTTGAATGATACCTCCCTTTTCTGATTTTCATTGTTTTTCATTTCCTCTTCATGGAGTATTTTGCCAAGGATGTTCTGTAGTGCAGGCTTTCTAGCTGTAAATTCTTTTAACTTTTGTGTATGATTGAAGGTTTTTATTTTGTCTTAAAAATAACATCTAAATCGAAATCTAAAGTTTAATTTAGCTGGATATGATTCTTTTTTTTAAGAGAGAGAGAGAGAATTTTAATATTTCCTTTTTAGTATTTGGCGGACACAACATCTTTGTTTGTATGTGGTGCTGAGGATTGAACCCGGGCTGCACGCATGCCAGGCGTGGCTACCGCTTGAGCCACATACCCAGCCCGGATATGATTCTTAATTGGCATCCATTTTCTTATAGAGCTTGGTTTATGTTGTTGCCGGATCTTGTAGCTTTCAGGGTCTGGGTTGAGAAATCGTCAGAGATCCTAATTGGTTTCCCCTATATGTAATCTGATTCCTTTCTCTTGTGGCTTTTAAAATTCTCTATTGTGTATGTTGGGTGTTTTCATTATAATGTGTCTTGGTGTGGATCTATTGTGATTTTGTACATTTGGCATCCTGTAAGCCTCTTGTATTTGATTTTCCAAATCACTCTTCATGTTTGGAAATTTTTCTGATATCATTTCATTGAGTAGATTCTTTATTCCTTTGGTTTGTACCTCTTTGCCTTCCTCTAGCCCAATAATTGTTAAATTTGGTCTTTTCATGTTACCCATAATTCTTGAAACCTCTGCTCATGGTTTCTTACCATCTTCACTGTGGTCAACTTTGTTTTTCAAGATTATATATTTTGTCTTCATTGTCTGAGGTTCTGTTTTCCAATGGTCTGTTATGTTGGAGATGCTGTCTACTGAGTTTTTAATTTGGTTTTTTGTTTCCTTCATTGCAATTATTTCTGTTCTTTTTTTTTTTTTTTTTTGTCCAGAATCTCTATCTCCTTATTGAAGGAATATTTTGCTTCCTGCATTTGCTTATGTATTTCTTTATCAAAATAATGCTTTGCTGTCTGTATTTGCTGTCTTATATCATCCTTTAATTCAAAGAAAATTATACCCCTCCACTACTTCTGTATCATTTCTTCTGCCGTTTTGAGCATGGATCCTAATAATGGAGCATCTTTGTTTGGAGCACATTCTTCCCTTGGTTTCTCATGTTGTTCATGCATCTTCCCTTCTAGCTCTGGGTTTTCAAGGTGTTAGTTTTTATCCTGTAAGCTTATAGTGTCCCCAATGGGTTCCAATACATCTCCTTTAAGTGGGAGATCAATATTCACTGATCCAAATACAAAGAATATGCAGCCTTAAACCAAATTGCTGTTATTAAGGTGTTTAAGGTTTCGTCACAATATACAGAAATCATTACCTACAATATAAACAGTGGGTTTGCAAAAGGTCTGCAGTTTCTGGTGTGGACAAAGAGAGCCAGGGGTGCAGTGTAGGATGAGATGTTTAGGGTGTAGGAGGTGAGGATATAGAGTTATTAAGTCTTAGGAAGAGTGAAAGAGGAATGAAGTTGGATACTAGCAAGAGAAGAGAGAAAGTGATTTGGGGGAGACATGTAATTGGGAAGACAGCAGAGCAGACAAAAAAAAACCATAAAAATCAAGAAATACAAAATGTAGAAACAGGAGATAAAAGAATATACAACAAAACTGTAATATATGGTTCAGACCTCCCAGACCTCAAGGGCCTAATCCATGAGAAGTTCTTGGTTTTTACAAATGTTGGGAATGTGCGGGGGAAAGAAGACGGAGAGAGAAAAGAGAAAAAGAATCTCAAAGATAAAAGGATTGTTTTTGTTGGAATTCAGTATCTTTCCTGCTTCTTATGTACCTTGATATAAAACAGTCTACTAGCTGCATGATGTCAGGAACATGCTGTTTAAAAGCCAATGCCAGAGACAGAGTTGGGGTTGTCTGGTGTTTGCTGGTGTCTCCACCCTCAGAATGGTGAAGGTTATTAGGGTGGGAGGGTTGGTCTTGGGGGTGGCATTCTTGGAAATGGGGTGTAGCACTTGCCAGTCCCCATGGGAGACTGCATCCCAAGGTTCTGGTCTGGGGCCCACCTGGAGACCTCAGAATTCCTGGTCTCTAATTTAGTCTCTGAACTCTGTCTCTCGTGCCCCTCCTTTTCTACTTCCCAGTTAGAAACCTCTCTCTCCAGAAGTCTTATGGGCTGTGATCTGGGGGCTGCACACCTGTCGTGGAGAGCTGTGGAGTGGATCAGGACCAGGCTTTGCAAGCTATGGACTGGCCATGTGGCCACAGGCACTGTGCTGGGTTAGTGGCTCCTGGGGACAGGGGTATTTGGGAACTATAGGTACCTTGATATTGCTTGTAGGCACCAGTCTGTGTCCCAAGCTGCGAGTTGCCCTAACTAATGATGGTGACAAAGGTGTCCCAAGTTGGAGGTGGCTGCTTTCAGAGATGGGTATATAAGTTGTGTTGGGCTAGGTGGGGGCATTGAGTGACATGTTAAGATACAGCTCTGTGGCATGCAGTGTTGTGGCTGGCAGCTGTATCCAGACCCTGTCCAGTGTCCCCAGGTGCAGGCTACCACATGTAGGGGACTATGGCAGTGGTTGCAGTATTCCAAGATGGAGGCAACTGGGGGATCCCCACGTTGGTAATGACAGTCCACACAGGAGTGATGGGTGGGGATCCTGTGGGCCAGTGGCCACTAGGATTACTGCATGGGTGAGCAGCTAGGAGTCCTGTGTGGGTGCTGATGCTGGTGGTCCTGCTTGGGCACGGTGGCTGGAGGACCTGTGTGGGCTTTGTGGCTGGCATTCCTGCATGGGAGCAGTGGTCAGGGGTCCTCTAAGAACTCTCAGAGAAACAGTATTTCCATTGCTTCAATCTTAGGTCACAGAGTAACACAGCATGCAGTCTCCCTCTAGCCCACAATTTGGATTTTTCCCTGTTTTCTGCAATTTAAATTAACCATGTGACCAAATGTTCATGCTAATGTGACAGTTGCTAAAGCTGGGTTGTTGTTGTCAAAGTTGTGCAAATCTTTTCCAAAATATGGTTGAAGGTTACTATAATATTGGTGTGTGTGTGTGTGTGTGTGTGTGTGTGTTTAGAGCAAGTCCTTGGGCAGACAACTCCAAGCTTAATTATTAATATTCCGTGCTTCTTTCCTTAATTGCAACTCATTTAAAATGTGAATGATATTCTCCCCTGAGGAAATAGCCCCCCCCCTTTTAAGACTATGTCTCATAACTTATGAAGCTAAATGTGACATTTTAAAAAATTTGCAATGAAAAACCCTGATCTAAACAAGAGGAAGTCTGATACTCATATAGGTTTCCTGATAACACTTGTTTTTTGTTTTAAAGATGGATGGATTTTTTTCCTGATTCTGTCTTCATCTAAATTGATAACAGGAAGTTTGCTGGCTGGGGTGTCTCTCATCTCCTGTGCCTGTTAATGTGTTTGTGGCAGACTATGGTCTTGCTCTCTTGGTTTCTGACTTGTAGAGAATAGAGTTTTGCTGAGATTTTCACCAGTATCTTTGCCTTTGTTGAAGGGGTATTGCAAATTACTGTGTTTCTTGCTGTCTCAAAGACTACAAGTCTTTCAAAATGAGGTATGAATTAGAAGTGGTTTTAAAGTGGGTATTTTTAAGGTAGGAGTTCACTAAGTACTGTTAGAAGCAACAGATGAGCTCAGAACAGTAACAAAATTCAATATCAATGAGTTGTTTATGTGCATAAGAAAACAAATAGCAAACATAAAATTAAGGAGACAGTTCTAATGACCATTATATCAAAAGCAAAATGCTTGGGAATTTTTCAAAAGATGTGAACACTTGAACATTTCACATGGGTTGTTTTTAGAAAATATAGCATCATCCCTAAGCCACCTCCTTGTATGTGAGGACTTTAAGTTCATAGAAAGAAGACAAGACAGGAATTAAAAATCTCCCCCTGTGGTAATGACGATAGCACCTAGAGCTCACTTGTAAAACACACCTATCATCCTGGTTTTATTTTTATTTGAGATATGGTCTTGCCAAGTTAGTGAGGCTTGACTCAAAGTTGTGACACTCCAGACTCGGCTTCCCAAGCAGCTGGGGTTACATGTGTGTGTTACCACAATGCCTGCCAGGGATTGTGGGCTTTTTTTGTTTTCTCTAGTTGTAAATGGACACAGTACCTTTATTTTATATATTTATTTTTATGTGGTGCTGAGGATGGAATGCAGGGCTTCATGTGCTAGGCAGGTGCCCTACCCCTGAGCCCCAGCCCCAGGGATCACATTCTTGACTTTCACATTAAAGTTTGGCTCAGGATAATATCTAGGTTTGCATATGAATATAATGTCCCCATTTATTTGTTAATTTTTTTTTCTTTTAAGGAATGAACTCCATTCAATGAATTTTCCTCTTAGTACTGATTTCATAGTGTCCACAAGATTTTGATATGTTGTGTATGTGTTCTCATTTAACTCTAAGAATTTTTTAATCTCCTCCTAGATGTCTTCTGTAACACATTGTTCATTCAGTAGCATATTGTTTAGTCTCCAGGTAATGGAGAAATTTTTATTTTTATTTTGTCGATTTCCAGTTTTATTCCATTATGATCTGATAAAATGCATGGTAGTATCTTTACTTTTTTTGTGTTTGCTAAGAGTTGCTTTGTGGCACATTATATGGTGTATTTTAGAGAAGGATCCATGTGATGCTGAGAAGAAAGTGTATCCACTTGATGCATGTTGAAATATTCTATATATGTCAGTTAAGTCTAAGTTATTGATTGTGTTATTGAGCTCTATAGTTTCCTTATTCAACTTTTGTTTGAAAGATCTGTCCAGTGGTGAGAGAGGTGAGTTAAAGTCACTCAAGATCATTGTGCTGTGGTCAATTTGACTCTTGAACTTGAGAAGAGTTTGTTCGATGAACATAGCTGCACCATTGTTTGGGGCATATATATTAATGATTGTTTTGTCTTGTTGGTGTGTGGTGCCCTTGAGCAGTATGTAATGTCCATCTTTATCCCTTTTGATTAACCTTGGCTTGAAGTCTACTTTATTTCATATGAGGATGGAAACCCCTGCTTCCTTCTGCTGTCCATGTGAGTGGTGTGATTTTTCCCAACCTTTCACCTTTATTCTGGTATGTCTTTTCCTAGATGAGTCTCCTGTAGGAAACATATTGTTGCATATGTTTTTTTTTTTTTTTAATCCAGTCTGGTAGCCTGTGTCTTTTGGTGAGTTTAAGCCATTAACATTCAGGGTTACTATTGAGACATGGTTTGTATTTCCAGCCATATTTCTGTATTTTTGTTATTTAATCTGACTTTCTTCTTTAATTAGTTTTCCTTTAGGGTATTGCCTCTCTCTGCCGATTTTCATTGTTTTAATTTCCCTTTCATGGAATATTTTGCCAAAAATGTTTGTAGTGCCAATTTTCTAGTTATAAGTTCTTTTTACTTTTGTTTATTGTAGGAGGTTTTTATTTTATCTTCAAATCTAAAGCTTAATTTTGCTGGATACAAGATTTTTTGTTGGCACCCATTTTCTTTCAGAGCTTGATACATGTTGTTTCAGGATCTTCTAGTTTTCAGTGTCTCCGTTGAGAAATCAGCAGAGATCCTAATTGGTTTCCCCCTATATGTAATCTGATTCCGTTCTCTTGTGGCTTTTAAAATTCTCTCCTTATTCTGTATGTTGGATATTTTCATTATGATGTACCTTGGTGTGGATCTGTTGTGATTTTGTACATTCGGCATCCTGAAGGCTTCTTGTATTTAATTTTCCAACTCATTCTTCATGTCGGGAAATTTTTCTGATATTTCAGTGAATAGATTGTTCATTCCTTTGGTTTGGACCTCTATGCCTTCCTCTAGCCCAATAATTTTTAAATTTGGTCTTTTCATGTTATCCCATAATTCTGGAATATTCTGCTCATGGTTTCTTACCATCTTCACTGTATGGTCAACTTTATTTTTTAAGATTATATACTTTGTCTGCATTGTCTGAGACGCTGTCTTCCAAGTGATCTATTCTGTTTGAGATGCTTCCTATTGAGTTTTTAATTTGGTTTATTGTTTCCTTCATTTCAAGGATTTCTGTTTGTTTTTTCAGAATCTCTGTCTCCTTATTGAAGGAATCTTTTGCTTCCTGTATGTGCTTACATAGCTTATAATCAAAATGATCCTTTGCTGCCTGTATTTGCTGTCTTACATCATTCTTTAGTTCAAAGAAAATTACACCCCTCCACTCCTTCTCTATCATTTCTTCTGCTGTTTTGACCATGGCTTCTAATAATGGAGCATCTTTGGGGCACATTTTCCCCTGGGTTCTTCATGTTGTTCATGCATCTTCCCTTCTAGCTCTGTGTATTTGAGGTGTTACAGTTTTTACCCTGGAGGCTTATAGTGTCCCTAATGCATTCCATTGCCTCCCCCCTTAAGGGGGAGATCAATATTCACAGATCCCAATACAAACAATATGCAGCCTTAAACCAAGTAGCTGCTATTAAGGTTTTTATGGATTTTTCACAATGTATAGAAATGGCAAGTTCAATCATTATCTACAATATAAACAGTAGGTTTGCAAAAGGGTCTGCATTTTCTGGTGTGGACAAAGAGAGAACCAGGGGTGGGGTGTAGGATGTGATGTTGAGGGGTTAGGAGGTGAGGATATGGAGTTATTAGATCTTCGGAAGAGTGAAAGAGGAATAAAATGTTGGATAGTAGCAAGAGAAAAGAGAAAGTGATTTTGGGGAAATATGTAAATGGAAGACAGTAGAGAGAACAAAAAAACCCCAAATTAAGAAATACAAAATGTAAAAATAGGAGATAAAAGAATATGCAACACAAGTATAATATACTCTTCAGACCTCCCAGGCCTCAGTAGCCTAATCCATGAGAAGTTCTTGGTTTCACAAATATTGGGAATGTGAGGGTGGAAGAAGAGGGAGAGATAAAAGAGAGAAAGAATCTCAAAGGAAGATACAAGGATTGTTTTAGTAGGAGTTCAGTATCTTTCCTGCTTCTTTTCTCACCTACTAGTTGGGGTCGTCTGTTCTTTGCTGGTGTCTCCACCCTCAGGATGGTGAAAGTTATTAGGGTGGGAGTGTTGGTCTTAGGGGTGGAGGTCCTGGAGGTGGGAGTGTAGCACATGCCAATCCCCATGGGAGACTACACCCAATGATCTCATCTGTGGCCCACCTGTAGACCTCACAATTCCTGGCCTCTAATTTAGTCTCTGAACTCTATCTCACTCACTCCTCCCTTTCTACTTGCCAATCAGAAACCCCTCTCCCCAGAGGTCTTATGGGCTGTGCTCCAGGAGCTGTGCACCTGTTGTGGAGAGCTGTTGAGCAGACCAGGACCAGGCTCTGCAAGTTATGGATGGGCCGTATGGCCACAGGCACTGTACTGGGTTAGAAGCTCCTGGGGGGAGGGGGGATTTGGGGACTATAGGTACCTTGATATTGATTCTAGGCCCCAGTCTGTGTCCCAAGCTGGGAGTTGCCCTAACTAAAGATGGCAACAAAGGTGTCCCACGTTGTAGGTGGCTGCTTTCAGAGATGGGGTGTTGGTTGTGTTGGTCCGGATGGTGGCATTAGGTGACATGTTAAGAGATCCAGCTCTGTGGCATTCAGTGTTGTTGCTTGTAGCTGTCTCCAGATCCTGTCTAATGTCCCCAGGTGCAGGCCACCACATGTAGGGGACAATGGCAGTGGTTGAAGTATCCCAAGATGGAGGCAAATGGGGGATCCCCATGTTGATAATAAGGATCCACACAGGAGTGGTGACTAGGGATCCTGCATGGCAGTGGCCACCAGGATTTCTGCATGGGTGGGCAGCTAGGAGTCCTGTGCAGGTGCTGATGCTGGTGGTCTTGCTTGGGCATGGTGGATGGAGGGCCTGTGTGGGCTTTGTGGCCAGCATTCGTGCATGGGAGCTGTGGTCAGGGGTCCTCTAGGAACTCTCAGAGAAACAGTATTTCCACTGCTTGAATCTTAGGTCACAGAACGACAAAGCATGCAACTTCCCTCTAGCCCACATCTTGGATTTCTCCCTGTTTTCTGCAGTTTAAATTAACCATGTGACCAAATGAAAATCTTTTCCAAAATATGATTGAAGGTTACTATTTTATTTAAAAAAAAAAACATAGCAAGACCTTGGGCAGACAACTCCATCCTGAAGTATTAATATTTCCTGCTTTTTCTCCTTAATTGCAGCTCATCAGAGGAAATAGCCCCTCTTTTGTTTAGTCTGTCTCATAACTTATGCCATAAGAAATATTCTGAAGCTAAATATGACATTTTAAAAAATTTGCAGTGAAAAACCCTGATTTAAACAAGGGGAAGTCTGATACTCATATGGATTTCCTGATGACACTTGTTTTAGTTTTGGAGATGGGTGGATTTCTTTCGTTTATCTGTTTAACTTGTGTATATCATCCTGACTCAGTTTGGGAAAGTCACATGATTCTAGACATTTGTTGATGTCTTCAATATTTTCTGTTTTATTAGGGTACAAATTTTCAAAATGATTTTTAATTATCTTATGTATTTCTGTAGTGTTCATGATGATATTTCCTTTTCATCATGGATTTTAGTAATTTGAGGTTTTTTTCTCCTCTGCATTAGCATGGATAAGGGTTTATTAAATGCATTTATTTTTTCAAAGAGCCAACTTTTCATTTTGTAAATTTTAAAAAATTTTAATTGATTTAAAAAAATAAATGACAGCAGAATGCATTACTATTCTTACTACACATGTACAGCACAATTTTTCATATCTCTGTATATAAAGTATATTGACACCAGTTCATATCTTCATACATGAACTTTGGATAATGATGCCTATCACATTCCACCATTCTTGATAATCCCCTTCCCCTCCCACCCCTCTACCCTAACTAGAATTCATCTCTTCCTCCCATGCTCTCCCTCCCTACCCCACTATGAGTCAGCCTCCTTATATTAGAGAAAACATTCTGCATTTGTTTTGGGGATTGGCTAACTTCCCTTAGCATTACCATCTTCAGTGCCATCAAATGCCATCCCATTTACCTGCAAATATCACATTTTATTCTCTTTTATTGCTGAGTAAAATTCCATTGTGTATAAATGCCACACATTTTATCCATGAATCCACTGAAGGCCATCTAGATTGGCTCCACAGTTTAGCTATTGTGAATTGTGCTCCTATAAACATTGATGTGGCTGTGTGTCTGTAGTATGCTGTTTTTAAGACATTTGGGTATAGACCAAGGAGTGGAATAGGTGGGTCAAATGGTGATTCCATTCCCAGTCATTTTTAAATTGCTTCTTTTTTCCAATTTCATCTCTGATTTTAATTATTTCCTGTTTTTTTACTGCTTTTGATGTTGATTCTTTTTTCCCCCTAGGGCTTTGTGATGTAATTTTAGGTCATTTATTTGTTGACTTTTTCTTTTTTTAATGAATGAACTCCATGCAATGAACTTTCCTTAGTAATGCCTTCATAGTGTCCCAGAGATTTTGATATGTTGTATCTGTGTTTTCATTTACTTCTAAAAATTTTTAATCTCCTGTTTGGTGTCTTCTGAAATCCATTGTTCATTCAATGGCATATTATTTAGTCTCCAGGTGTTGGAGTAGCTTCTATTTTTTATCATTGATTTCTAATTTCATTCCTTTATGATCTGATAGAATGCAGGGTAGTATCTGTACTTTTTTGTATTTGCTAAGAATTGCTTTGTGGCATAATATGTGGTCAATTTTATAGAACAGTCCATTTGTTGCTAAGAAAGTGTCTTTGCTTGTTGAAGAATGAAACATTGTGTGTGTGTGTGTGTGTGTGTATGTATGTGTGTGTGTGTATATTATATATATATATATATATTATATATGTGTGTGTGTATTAAATCTAAGTTATTGATTGTATTATTGTTCCATAGTTTCTGTTTTCCTTTTGTTTGGAAGATCTATCCAGAGGTGAAAGAGATGTGTTAAAATCACCCAGAATTATTGTGTTGTGGTCTATTTGACTCTTGAACATAAGAGTTTATTTGCTCAACATTGATGCTCCATTGTTTGGGGCATGTATATTCATAATTGTTATGTCTTGTTAGTGTATGGTTCCCTTAAGCAGTATGAAATGCCCTACTTTATTCCTTTTGATTAACTTTCACTTGAAGTCCACCTTATTTGCTATAAGAATGGAAACCCCTGCTTGCTTCTGCAGTCCAAATGAGTGGTATTTTTTCCAACCTTTCATCTTCAGTCAAGGGTGTCTTTTTCTATGAGATGAGTCTCCAGAAGGCAGCATATTGTTTTGTCTTCTTTTTTTTCATTCAATCTGCCAGTCTATGTCTTTTGATTGCTGAGTTTTAGAAATTAACATTCAGGGTTATTATTGAGACATGATTTGTATTCCCAGTTGTTTTTGTTTATTTTTGGTAGTTAGCTTGACTTGGTTTCTCATTGATAGGTTTTTCCTTTAGAGTGATACCTCCCTTTTCTGATTTTCACTGTTTTTCATTTTCTCCTCATGGAATATTTTGCCAAAGGTGTTCAGTAGTGCAGGCTTTCTAGTTGTAAATTCTTTTAACTTTTGTGTATCATGGAAGGTTTTTATTTTGTCATAAAAATAACATATTGAAATCAAAATCTAAAGTTTAATTTTACTGGATATGATTCTGGGGTGGCATCAATTTTTGTTTAGAGCTCAGTGTATGTTGTTGCAGGATCTTGTAGCTTTCAGGGTCTTGGTTGAGGAATCAGTGGAGATCCTAATTGTTTTCCCCCTTATGTAATCTGATTCCTTTATCTTGTGGCTTTAAAAATTCTCTCCTTATTCTGTATGCTTGGCATTTTCATTATGATGTGCCTTGGTGTGTATCTCTTGTGATTTTGTACACTTGACATCCTGTAAGCTTCATGTATTAGATTTTTCAATTCAATCTTCATGTTTGGAAATATTTCCTGTATGATTTCATTGAATAGATTGACCATTTCTATGCCTTCCTCTATTCCAATAATTGTTAAATTTGGTCTTTTCATGTTATTCCATAATTCTTGAATCTTCTGCTGATCGTTTATTACCATCTTCACTATGGTCAACTTTATTTTCAGGATTATATATTTTGTCTTAATTGTCTGAGGTTCAGTCTTCTAAGTGATCTATTCTGTTGGAGATGCTTCCTATTGAGTTTTTAATTTGTTTTATTATTCATTTCAAGGATTTCTGTTTGTTTTTTCCAGAACCTCTATCTTTTTATTGAAGTAATCTTTTTGCTTCCTGTATTTGCTTATGTATCTCTTTGTCAAAATAATCCTTTGCTTGCCTGTATTTGCTCTCTTACATAATCCTTAATTCAGAGAATATTTTAATTATGTACTTCCTCAACTCCTCCTCTATCATTTCTCCTTCTGTTCTGGCCATGGATTCCACTAATGTAGCATCTTTGTTTGGGGCACTTTCTTCCCTTGGTTTTTCATGTTGTTCATGTATCTTACCTTCTAGCTCTGTGTTTTCAAGGTGTTACAGGTTTTACCCTGGAGGCTTATAGTGTCCCTGCAGGGTTCCAATACCTCTCCTTTAAGGGGGAGAGCAATATACACAGGTCCCTCTACAAATGATATGCAGCCTTAAACCAAATAGCTGCTATTAAGATGTTTATGGCTTTGTCATAATACACAGAAATGGTGAGTTCAATTATTATCTACAATATAAACAGTAGGTTTGCAAAAGGGTCTGCAGTTTCTAGTGGTGGACAAAGAGATCCAGGAGTGGGGTAGGATGAAAGGTTAAGGAGGTGGGAGGTGAGGATATAGAGTTATTAGATCTTGGGAAGAGTGAAAGAGGAATGAAAAGAAGTTGGATAGTAGTATGAGAAAAGAGAGGAAGTGATTTTGGGGAGACAAGTAGGAAGACAGTAGAGAGAATACAAAAAACAAACATAAAATTTAAGAAATGAAAAATGTAGAAATAGGAGATAAAAGAATATACAACACAACTGTAATATACTATTCAGGCCTCCCAGACCTCAGTAGCCTAACCTATGAAAAGTTCTTGGTTTTACAAATGTTGGGGATGTGAGGGCGGGAGAAGAGGGAGACAAAGGAGGGGAAAAATTATCAAAGGAAGATACATGATTGTTTTTGTTGGAGTTCAGTATTTTTCCTGCTTCTTTTCTCACCTACTAGTTTGGGTTGTCTGTTTGCTGGTGTCTCCATCCTCAGGGTGGTGAAAGTTATTATAGTGGGCGGGTTGGTCTTGGGGGTGGAGTTCCTGGAAGTGGTGTGTAGCACTTGCCAGTCCCCATGGGAGACTGTACCCTAAGGATTTCCTTTGGGGCCCACCTGGAGACCTCACAATTCCTGGCCTCTAATTTAGTCTCTGAACTCTCACTCAGCCCTCCATTTATACTTCCCAGTCAGAAACCTCTCTCCCCAGAGGTTTTGTGGGTGTGCCCTGGGGGCTGCACACCTGTTGTGGAAAGCTGTGGTGCAGATGAGGACCAAGCTCTGCAAGCTATGGACCGGTCATGTGGCTGCAAGCAGTGTGCAGGGTTAGCGGCTCCTGGGGAGAAAGGGGGATTTGGGGACTATAGGTACCTTGATATTGCTTCTAGGCCCCAGCCTATGTCCCAAACTGGGAGTTGCCCTAATTAAAGATGGCAACCAAGGTGTTCCAAGTTGGAGGCAACTGCTTTCAGGGATAGCGTGTTGTTTGTGTCTGGCCTGATGGTGGCATTGGGTGGCATGTTCTGGGATCCAGCTCTGTGGCATGCAGTGTTGTGAGTGGCAGCTATCTCCAGACCCTGTCCAGTGTCCCCAGGTGCAGGGCACCACATGTAGAAGACTATGGCAGAGGTTGCAGTGTCCCAAGATGGAGGTAACTAGGGGTGTCCCACGTTGGTAATTGGGGTCCACACAGGAGAGGTAGCTGGGGACCCTGGGGGCAGTGACCATCAGGATTCCTGCATGGTGGGCAGCTAGGAGTCCTGTGTGGGTGCTGATGCTGGTGGTCCTGCTTGTGCATGGTGGCTGGAGGACCTGTGTGGGCTTTGTGGCCAGCATTCCTGCATGGGAGCAGTGGTCAGGGGTCCTCTAAGAACTCTCAGAAACAGTATTTCCACTGCCTGAATCTTAATCTTAGGTCACACAGCATGCAGCCTCCCTCTATCCCACATCTTGGATTTCTCCCTATTTTCTGCAATTTGAATTAACCATGTGACCAAATGCTCATGCTAACGTGACAGTTGCTAAAGCAGGGTAGTTTTTGTCAAAGTTGTGCAAATCTTTTCCAAAATATGGTTGAAGGTTACCAGCTTATTGTTTAAAAAAAAACCAGCAAGACCTTGGGCAGACAACTCCAACATGAAGTATTACTATTTCATGCTTCTTTCCTGAATTGCAATTCATCAGAGATGTGAATGATATTCTACCCTGAGGACATAGCCCCTCTTTTGTTTAGGCTGTCTCATAACTTATGCCATAAGAAATATTCTGAAGCTAAATGTGACATTTAAAAAAATTGCAGTGAAAAACCCTGATTTAAACATGGGGAATTCTGATAATCAAATAGATTTCCTGATAACACTTGTTTTAGTTTTGGAGATGGGTGGATTTCTTTCCTGATTCTGTCTTCTTCTAAATTGAGAACAGGAAGTTTTCTGGCTGGTGAATCTCTCATCTCCTTGCCTGGTAATGTGTTTGTGGCAGACTATGGTCTTGTTCTCTTGGTTTCTGACTTGTAGGGAATAATTTTGCTGATATTCTCACCAGTATCTGCCTTTGTCAAAGAGGTATTGCAACTTACTTGTGTTTCTTGCTTTCTCAAGTTTTTGCTTTTCAAAATAAGATGTGAGATAGAAGTGGTTTTAAATGGATATATATAAGGTGGGAGTTCGCCAATTACTGTTAGAAGCAACAGATGAGCTCGGAACAGTAACAAAATTCTAGATCAATCAGTTGTTTATGTGCATAAGAAAAGAAATAGCAAACATAAAATTAAAGAGATAGTTCTAATGACCATAATATCAAAAGTGAAATGCTTGGGAATTTTTCAAGAAATGTGAACACTTGAACATTTAACATGGCTTGTTTTCAGAAAATATAACATCATCCCTAAGCCACCTCCTTGTTTGTAGTACTTTAACTTCATAGAAAGAAGACAGGAATTAAAAACTTCCCCCTGTGGTGGTCTTGAGGCTAGGACCTAGATGTGTTTTACCAGTGAGCTTTATCATCATCCCACTTTTATTTTTCTTTGAGTTATGGTCCTGTCAAGTTAGTGGGGCTAGACTCAAAGTTGTAACCCTCCAGACTCGGCTTCCCAAGCAGCTGGGGTTACATGCATGTGCCATCACAACCCCTGGCAGGGATTATAGTCCTTTTTGTTTTCTTTAGTTGTAGTGGACAGAGTACCTTTATTTTATATATTTATTTTTATGTGGTGCTGAGGATTGAACCCAGTGCCTCACACATGCTAGGCAGGTGCTCTACCACTGAGCTCCCTCCCCCAGGAGTTACGTTTCTGACTTTAATATTACAGGTTGGCTCAGGATAATATCTAGATTTGCAAACATGTATAATGTCCCATTTTTGTGAGTAGAAGATAGAGGCCACAATGAGAGAAAATTTCTATCCTTATCCTTAGAAGGGGAACATCAAATGTGGGTTCACCTGCAACTTAGAATTTGAAGATTGCCCAGATATTAAAAAAATAAGGAAGAGACATGAGGTCAAGGCTCTGAGGAAGGGGGACTAGGTATTTCAAATTGTGAGGCGGCAGACTGAGAAAATCAATGCTAAGCTACCAGGGTATGGAGAACAGTGTCCCTCACACTTAATTATAGGATCACAGAAGACACAAGAAAATAAACCTTTTAGTGGGTATATTTTTAATAATGATCATGGATGTGTCTTGGTCAGAAGCCATCATTATCACACTCATCCCACATGCCCACACACATTACATCCCTTTTACCTCTTCCCCACTTGAGCAGTCAAACCACATCCACTCCTCAAGGTGCATCCTTGCATGAAGAGGAAGGACTGAGCCATAGTACCCTGGGGATCACAAAGGGCAGATCTTTGCCTAGCTTATGGCAGAAACTAGCAAAGGAATGGCAGAGTTCAGGAACATCTCTGTCTCTCTTCTCTCACAAACAAATAACTAGAGATTTCAATTATAAATTGATGAATGAAGTGAACTTGGGAGTATTTGCCCAAATATTTGGAACAGTGAAAACATAAATGTTCAGCAGCCTTATGTTTTATTTCTTCTGCTTTGTTTTTGTTTTTGGTGCTGGGGACTGAGCCCAGGGGCACTCAACCTCTCAGCAACATCCCAGATGTTTTTTGGTTTTTTTTTTTTGTATTTTTAAGACAGGGTCTCACTGAGTTGCTTAGTGCTTTGCTAAGTTGTTGAGGCTGGCTTTGAACTCACCACCAGAGACACTGGAATTACAGTCATGGACTGGCATACCTGGCTAAGGTTTCATTTCATTGTTTGCACAAGAGCAGTTTTTCCATGTAATATAATCTACTGTGTGCTCTCAAATTGTTGTACTTTGTTAAAAATTCAAAGAGAATAGAATGTTATCTTTGTATTAAAGTAGAGACATAATTTTTTAATGCCTTGACTTCTTTTGAATTGATAAACTAGGAAACTGTCCTGACCTGATTTTATTTATTTTTTTTTTGTACTAGTGATTGGTCCCAGTGTCACTCAACCACAAAGCTACTTCCCAAGTCCTTTTTTAAAAAGTTCTATTTAGACCATCTCACTCCAGTAAGATTGGCAGCCATTATGAAGTCAAACAACAAGTGCTGGCGAGGATGTGGGGAAAAGGGTACACTTGTACATTGCTGGTGGGACTGCAAATTGGTGCAGCCAATTTGGAAAGCAGTATGGAGATTTCTTGGAAAGCTGGGAATGGAACCACCATTTGACCCAGCTATTCCCCTTCTCAGTCTATTCCCTAAAGACCTAAAAAGAGCATGCTACAGGGACACTGCTACATCGATGTTCATAGCAGCACAATTCACAATAGCAAGACTGTGGAACCAACCTAGATGCCCTTCAATAGATGAGTGGATAAAAAAAAATGTGGCATTTATACACAATGTCATTTTTTAATGCAGAGTAGTACTCCAGTCATAGGATTTGCAGGGAAATGGATGGCATTAGAGCAGATTATGCTAAGTGAAGCTAGCCAATCCCTAAAAAACAAATGCCAAATGTCTTCTTTGATATAAGGAGAGTAACTAAGAACAGAGTAGGGTCAAAGAGCATGAGAAGAAGATTAACATTAAACAGGGATGAGAGGTGGGAGGGAAAGGGAGAGAGAAGGGAAATTGCATGGAAATGGAAGGAGACCCTCAGGGTTATACAAAATTACATACAAGAGGAAGTGAGGGGAAAGGGAAAAATAATACAAGGGGGACAAATGAATGACAGTAGAGGGGGTAGAGAGAGGGGAGGGGAGGGGAGGGGGGATAGTAGAGGATAGGAAAGGCAGCAGAATACAACAGACACTAGTATGGCAATATGTAAATCAATGGATGTGTAACCGATGTGATTCTGCAATCTGTATATGGGGTAAAAATGGGAGTTCATAACCCACTTGAATCAAAGTGTGAAATATGATATATCAAGAACTATGTAATGTTTTGAACAACCAACAATAAAAATTTAAAAAAAAAATTCTATTTAGAAGCAGAGTCTCACTGAAGTATGTAGGTCCCTACTAATTTGCTGAGGCTGACTCTGAACTTGTGAATTTCCTGCCTTAGCCTCCCAAGCCATTGGGACTGTAGGTATGTGCCCCCACTCCCAGTTTCTTCATTGTTTTGTAGTTATTTCTCTTTTGTTATGTAAATTCAGGTTCAATAACAGTATGTTTAATAATATACATTCAGAGAAAAGTCAGTGATGTAGGTAAGCAATTTAACATATCCACTAGAAAGTATGTTATATATTCACCATGGCATATTACTCGGCCATCAATACAAACTCACTCCTCTAATGGTCAGCAAAACAGATGGAATTGGATGAGGTCATGCTAAGTGAAGAAATATACACACAAAAAGTGTCACATCTCATATGTTAACCAAAATAAATCATGTGAAAGTGGAATAGTGATTAGTATGGCTGAGGAGTGTGTGGGGCCATCACGGTTGGAAGAGGGTATTTGGATATTTCGAATAGATGTATGTGCATATATAAAACCATCACACTGAATCCCATTAATATGTGCAATTGCTATGTGATGATGAAACCTATCATATCTCATATTTACCTAGTTCCGCACTAAGAACAGAATCCTGTCTTTTGGAATTTCCAGTATATGATGTGATATTATTGATGATGCTCCCTGATAACCACCAGGCTCTCCCTACACATCCATTTTTTTTTTTTTTCTTCCAGACTCTGCACATAGAGTGTGCAGTGTATTTCTGTGCCTGGATCACTTCGTTTAGCTTGATCACCTCCTCCAGCTTCATCTGTGTTATTGGAAAATATTCTTTCATTTCTGGGGTTTGGACCCAGGGTTGCCTTACCAGTGAGAGATATCCCCAGTCATTTTGTTTTTCAGTTTTAAGACAGAATGTTACCGAACTCCTGAGGCTGACCTTCACATTTTGCCACCACTGCCACATACATCATCCTTCTTTTGAAAGCTGAGCAATAAATGAGGTGTGGAGGCACATTTCTTTTGTCATGCTAGGGACTTGGGAGGCTGAGGAAGGAGAATCACTATCTTGGAGCCAGCTCTGCATGTTGGTGAGACCCTCTGCACCTTAAAAGATCTTCTCTCAAGATAATTGTAAAAAACTGAAAAGGTTATATATGTATAGTGATGTGTCTGTGTGGAAACACAATGATGACTCTCTCTTTATTATCTATAATATACTATAGGTTCTTCTTACTGAGTTACTCTTTGATGGAAATTTAGGTTGTGGGTAGTGATGCGGTTAACTTAGGAGTGTAGACATTCCTAAAGATGGATTCCATTTCCTTCAGTTGTTGAAGTGGTTAATGGCAGCTGTCCATTTGAGTGGATTGAGATACCCAGAGAATTGGTGTGAAAGATCTCTGCAGATGTCGGTGAGTGTGCTTCCAGAAGGCTGAGTCAGAAAGCATGGGGAATACCTGTAATGAACATATATATTTGGATTTGGTTTGGTTTGGGGAAAAAAAGCAAGAGAAGCCATCACGGGCTTATGCTCCAAGCTTCTTGAATGGTTGATTCTCCAGCTTTTGTGGACTTGCACCATTGACTCTACCGGGGTCTTTTTTTCAAAGCAATTTCTTTTAGTTAGTTATCCATGACAGTAGAATGCACTTAGACTTTGATATATCATACATAGATGGGATATAATTTCTCATTTATATGAGTACGCATATTGTAGAATCACATTGGTCATACAACCACATACATACATGAAGTAACAGTGTCAGTTTCACTCTACTATCTTTCTTATCCCCACATCCCCTGCCTTCCCCTCCTTTCACTTCCCTCTACCTAATCTAACATAATGCTATTTTTTTGCATTATAAATCTTAATACATATATATACATCATGATTTTTGTATCTGTTTGTATATACCATATGTTGACACCAATTTGTGTCTTCATACATGTACTTTGGATAATGATGTCCATCACATTCCACCATCCTTGCTAAACCCCCCTCCCTTTCCCCTCCCACCCCTCTGCCCTATCTAGAATTCATCTATTCCACCCATGCTCCCCCTCCATACTCCACTATAGTCAGCCTCCTTATATCAGAGAAAACATTTTGCATTTGTTTGGGGGATTGGCTAACTACACTTAGCATTATCTTCTCCAGTGCCATCCATTTACCTGCAAATATCATGATTTTATTCTCTTTTATTGCTGAGTAATATTACATTGTGTATATATGCCACATTTTTTTATCCATTCATCCACTGAAAGGCATCTGGGTTGGCTCCACAGTCTAGCTATTGTGAATTGTTCTGCTATAAACATTGACGTGGCTGTGTCCCTGTAGTATGCTGTTTTTAGATCCTTTGGGTATAGACTGGGGAGTGGGATAGCTGGGTCAAATGGTGGTTCCATTCCCAGTCATTTTGTCAATTTTTAAATTGCTTCTTTTGTTTCAATTTCATTGATTTCAGCTCTGATGTTAATTGTTTTCTGTCATTTACTGATTTGGGTGGTGATTTTTTTTCCATGTAGGACTTTGAGATGTAATTCTAGGTCATTTATTTGTTGACTTTTTCTTTTTTTAAGGAATGAACTTCATGCAATGTACTTTCCTCTTAGTACTGTTTTCATAGTGTCCCTGAGATTTTGATATGTTGTATCTGTGTTCTCATTCACCTCTAAGAATTTTTAATCTCCTCTTTGTCTTCTGCAACCCATTGTTCATTCACTAGCATATTATTTAGTCTCCAGGTGTTGGAATAGCTTCTATTTTTATCATTAATTTCTAATTTCTTTCCATTATGATCTGAGAGAATGCAGGATAGTATCTTTACTTTTTGTATTTGGTAAGAGTTGTTTTGTGGCATAATATATGGTCTATTAGAGAATCCATTTGCTGCTAAGAAAAAAGAGTCTTTGCTTGTTGAAGGATGAAATATTCTATATATGTTAGTGAAATATAAGTTATTGATGGTATTATTGAGTTCTATAGTTTGGCTTTTGTTTGGAGATCTATTTAAGGGTGAAAGAGATTTGTTAAAGTCACCCAGAATTATTGCGTTGTGGTCAATTTGAGTCTTGAACTTGAGAAGAGTTTGTTTGAACATAGATGCTTCATTGTTTGGGGAATATATTTCTAATTGTTATGTCTTGTTGGTGTGTGGTTCCCTTAAGCAGTATGAAATGTTGTTGTTTATCCCTTCTGATTAACTTTCACTTGAAGTCCACACTATTTGATATAAGGATGGAAACCCCTTCCTGCTTCCACAGTCCATGTGAGTGGTACGATTTTTCCCAACCTTTCACCTTCAGTCTGTGGATGTCTTTTCCTGTGAGATGAATCTCTGGAAGGCAGCATATTGTTGGATCTTCTTTTTTTCATTCAATCTGCCAGTCTGTCTTTTGATTGCTGAGTTTTAGAAATTAGCATTCCCAGTCATTTTTGGTTTCTCCTTGATAGGTTTTTCCTTTAGAGTGATACCTCCTTTTTCTGACTTTCATTGTTTTTCTTTTCCTCTTCATGGAATAGTTTGCCAAGGATGTTCTGTAGTGCAGGTTTTCTAGCTGTAAATTCTTTTAACTTTTGTGTATCATGGAAGTTTTTTTTTTAATTGTCATTAGATTTCAATTTAGATGTTATTCTTAAGTTTAATTTAGCTGGATATGATTCTTGGTTGGCATCCATTTTCTTATAGAGCTTCGTATATCTTGTTGCAGAATCTTGTAGCTTTCAGGGTCTCAGTTGAGAAGTCAGCACACATCCTAATTGGTTTTCCCCATAAGTAATCGGATTCGTTTCTCTTGTGGCTTTAAAAATTCTCTATTATTCTGTACACTAGGCATTTTCAGTATAATGTGCCTTGGTGTAGATCTGTTGTGATGTACCTCTTCCACTCCTTCTCTGTAACTTCTTCTGTTCTGACCGTGGATTCTAATAATGTAGCATCTTTGTTTGAGGCACATTCTTCCCTTGGTTTTTCATGTTGTTCATGCATCTTACCTTGAAAACAGAGCTAGAAGGGGTTGCAGTTTTTACGCTGTAGGCTTATAGTTTCCCTGCAGGATTCCAATACCTCTCCTTTAAGGGGGAGATCAATATACACAGAATCCAATACAAACAATATGAAGACTTAAAACAAATTGCTCCTATTAAGGTGTTTATGGCTTTTTCACAATATACAGAAAAGGCGAGTTCAATCATTATCCACAATATAAATAGTAGGTTTGCAAAAGGGGCTGAAGTTTCTAGTGTGGACAAAGGGAGAACCACAAGTAGGGTATAGGATGAGATGTTGAGGGAGTAAGAGTTAAGGATATAGAGTTATTAGATCTGAGGAAGGGTGAAACAGAAATCAAAAGAAGTTGGATAGTAGTAGAAGAAAAGAGAGAAAGTGATTTGAGGAGACATGTAGGTGGAAAGACAGTAGAGAGAACAAAAAACAAGCATAAAAATTTAAAAAATGTAGAAATAGGAGATAAAAGAATACAACACAACTGTGGTATACTATTGACACCTCCCAGACCTCAGTAGCCTAATCCATGAGAATTTCTTGGTTTTAAAAATGTTGGGGATGTGAGGTTGGACGAATAGGGAGAGAGAGAAGAGAAAAAGAATATCAAAGGAAGATACAAGGATTGTTTTTGATGGGTTGTTTTTGTTTGTTGTTGACTTACACACCTCACCAAAAAATAAAAAACCTTTAATAACCTAATTTAAATATGGTAAAATACTTAGATTCTGCCCTAAAAATTAAACAAGTGTGTAAAGACATATAAAAGCAACTCAAGGTCACTTACTAGGCTAAATAAAATGATAATTTAGCTTTTCTGCTTCATTTGTCTCACAGTATTATGGGTGCACAGTCTCCAACATGCACAGGGCATCCTGAGACATTGCTCAATTCACAAAATGCCAGGTTCTCATTTCCCCACATTTGCTTGCTCATCACTCCATCTTAATTGCCAAGAAAGTCTCAAGCCTGGACAACAACCAAATATAGATAATTTGCTAGATAATCATGAACTTTGAAAATTACCTCAGGAATCAAGAGAATACATTAGTAGACCCAGATGTGAAGAAATATAAAATAAACCTACAAATCAACATTTAATTAAATTGCAAATATTTTTGAGAAGTTGAAAAGCTGATATGGTAGTCATTCCACTAGTCCCAGCTACCTGTGAGGCTACAGCAGGAGGAGGATTTGGGCTAAGGAATGTGAGGCCAACCTGGCAAAAACCCAGCTCCAAAAATTCACCCACCAAAAAACCAAACAGCAATCACATTTTAAAAAGACGCCTTCACAGTTCATTTCTACCAAACATGTAATAAGGAATCAATAACAGTAATTCATGATTACATCTAAAAATAGAAGAAAATTGACTAATTCTTTCTGTGAGGCCAGAATTACCAGATAACACAGCATAAGAATAGAAATGGCAGACCATCTTCCTATAGATGTTGACCCAGATATTCAAACCCCTAGCAAACTGAGAATAACAACAAAAAGAAAGATTGGACTTCAAGACCAAGAGGGACAATATGGTCAGTTTCCAAAAAATCATTTTCATAGAGAAAAGTTTTTGCCAGATCACTTACCAAATTACTGTAAAACCTATGGCCAATTAAGACCAGAGAAAAATTCTTTTTCCATCCACTAAAGGGCAGCTATGTGCTGGGAGCCATTAGCCAAGCAGGTATGACAATTTCCTTGCCAGCGTACCCCATGTTGCTGACATGTTGCAGTGACATTGAATGTAGGTGACCTTGCTCAAGGACCAAGGCGGATTAGAGTGTTCCCAGTTTAAGATAATCGTGTTTAGGGCGTTCCCAGTTTAGGTTCCAGGTTTAAGGTTTAAGATTATTCCTGCTGGGAATAGGGCGTATCCTGCTGCCTGAGTTCCCCTTGAGTTCTCACGGGATTCAGACAGTATTCTTTGGGAGATAGAAGCCCAGTGGAGGTGGATTTGGGCAGAGAACGTGGATTTCCCCAGAACATGATTGTAGATGGCTGGTGTGAGTTCGGGAATAAAGAGTTGCTGTTTGAATCTACAAGCTGTGTGGTGGCTCGTGATTGTGTGCCCAGCCAGACTGTGGCAGCTATGAACTGTTTTCATATTTAATAGTGAGAACCTAAGTGTTTCACAATTTAGTTTTAGAAAAAAAGTATTGTTTCCTGACTTCTAAATATTGTTCTGAGAACATTGAATAGGATTTTATACATCAACAGTCAGCATATGCAGATGATTCTATTATTTCTATGTTTCTAAGCAATTTCCATGCACTAATGAAACAGAAGACTTAAATTGGTTCAATAATTTCATGGGTTAAATGGTCAACATTAAGTCATGTAAATTATATACACTAGCAATGGGCAGTGTGAAAAATCAAGGCATAAGTCCATTCACAAATATAGGAAAAATAATTTAAAACGAAAGTATTAAGAACTGTTCACTGCAACGTAAAGGTGAAAGTAAAATACAAAAAAAGAAAATGGAAACAAAATTGGAAAACAGCTAATATCCAATGATCAAAAGTTTGATTTTGTTAAAACTACAATATTTCACAGTGGGTCTGCAGAGTCAATATAATTAAGCCAAAATTCATTTTGTAAAAATTACCCAGCTGACTCTAAAAAAATCATAAAAATGCAAAAAAATAACTCAATATTAAAGTAAAAAAATGTGGTCTTTTAAATAAAAATGTACATTGTAAGCAAAATACATTGTGTAGGATATTAAATTTGGGTAAATATTTCTTGTTGGGAGTCTCCCTGGCTCCAAAGACTAACTTCCCCATCCCCCAAGAAGAGCCGTCCAATGGTGAGCCCTGCTGGCTCACATGATCCTTACCCACCAATCAGACTAACCCTGCTGGCTCACATGATCTTACCCACCAATCAGAAAGCACCCCATGCCAACTGTCAAACCGTTCAACCATTAAACTGTCATAACTGTGAAACCACCCCTGGCTCTATAAATATGCAGAGCTGTTCCTCAATAAATGGGCATTTTCTCCAATGATGATTTTGATCGTTCTTTCATTTCTTAAACTGCTGATGAGCAGTATTCCCCATGCATGAAGTGAGGGTCTGTGTTAACCTAGGAAAAATTGGGCTGGGATTGACATTTCATCACAGCTACTACCTGCTGAGCTTGAGGGAATTTCGATTGCTTTCATGATAACTTTCTTCCTCCCAGATTTTCTGCACCTTTCCTACCATCGGTGTTCTGTCTCGTATTTCACCCAAGTATATCCTCTTTTTATCATTTTTAAGGTTCATGTGTAGGTGAATTTTTTTTAAATTCTCTACCCCTACAAAATTAACTCAGAAACTGACCACTATACTTTGGAAGTTATTTTAGGTCCTCATTAGTGCCATTCTTCCTAAACTACTTTCTATAAATATTTTCCATGTTTGTATCCTATTTTCTCTCCATTTTGAAACATGATTCGTTTATTTATTAATGTAATTTACTACATCTCACAGGAAGCCACATTCACCCTTTAAATTTATTTCACTAATTAAATAAACAGTTACTTTCTCAGAACCCCTGCTTTCAGGTGGCTTTGAATCACTGTGACCAAAGAACCTGAGAAGAACAACTTGGAGGAAGGAATATTTTACTTTGGCTCATCATGGTGTTTGCCCAAGTTTTGAAAATAAAATATAAATTAACTCATTCATGTTGATTTCATGTAAGAGACAGAGTGAGAGACCAAGAGAGACCGAGAGACCGAGATTTGAGAGTGAGAGACACAGACACAGAGACCGAGATTTGAGAGAGACAGACACAGAGACTTCAGAGACAGATAGACAGAGACAGACGCAGTGATTTCAGAGAGCGAGAGAGTTATATTTCAGAGACAGAGATAGAGAAACTTCAGAGAGATAAGAGATGTGAGCAAGATTTCAGATATAGATAGATAGATATTTCAGATATTAGTCATTTGTCAGAGTAGTAAACGGCAAAATCTTCTCTTTCAGTATGTTGTCTCTTTATGCTGTTATTTTCCCCTTTGCTGTGCATAGCCATAACCACTATTGGTCCTTGATATTATTTGCTGTGCTCTGAGTATTTTTTAGAGTGTCACTGCCTCTCACCAAGGCCCTCTCAGGCAATGGCAGCTGGGTTCCCCTGCGTGGAGTGAGGTGGCTGTAAAATAAAGTACACAGGAAGTAATGGTAGAAAGTGGGGATGGGATGGCTCTTAGGGGTCGAGCTTCCACACTGGAAGGGGAGCATGAGAGCCCAGGTTTGGTTTCTTTACATGGGGGAACAGCAAAGGTTTTGCCATAGAATGTTCTTTGGCCACTTAAGGTAGGAGGTGGGCTGTCCAGGCCCAATGGGTGATGCTCAACTCCAGGGCCACCAGAGCAGCCTCCCTGGCCCAGCAAAGACTGAGGTCCCTGCTCTGCATAATCCATTAAGTGGGAGGAGCCAAGAAATTGCTTGCAAACCCAAACCAGAATCCCCTGGGCTCAGGGCGGCTCCCCACACCTGCCTACTCCAGTGCTTCCCTTAGGTTTTATTTCATCAATTTTAAAGTTCTGGGGTGTATTCTCTGGTCTTCAGTCCGGTTGACATTGACCTGTGAATATTCCATTTTCCCAGCATAAGTTGTTAAAGAGGATTTCTTCTCTCCATACTTTGGAACCTTTGTCAATAATCAACTGAAGGAAATTCTGTAGGTCGCTGTAGCTGGTATCGTCTCCCTGGTCTCTGTGTCTCTTCCCAGAAGGACTCTGCTTCTGTCCCCATGGTGCGGTCATAGAACTTGAAGTCAGGAACAGTGAGGGCGCTGGGTTGACGGTCTACAGAATTTACAGGGTTGCAGAACTGCTCCCTTTTCTGGGGTTTTATTATTCCATATGATTTTTAGGATTTTCTAGTTCTGAGAATAATACCATGGGTCATTTGAAGGAGATTGTATTGAATCTATAGGTGGGTTCAGTTAATCTGATGGCTTTAATTAATCTGTCAGTGATGTTAATTTTCTTAGCATTTTGTAAAATTTGCTTGTAGTGGTATTTCTTATCTTTGCTAAGACTTGTAATGAAGCGTTTTAAGTTATTTGAAATAGAATGAATTTTCTGATGTGTTTCTCAATAGATTTATTATTTTGGCCCAAGGTTTTGATTATTTATTTATTCTGCAACTTTTCCGAACTTGTTCATCAGCTCTAAAAGTCTTCTGGTGAAAACTGTACAATTTTCTAAAGTTTAGATCATATAAATTGCAAACAGATGATTTGTCTTTTTAAAATATTTAGTTGTAGGTGAACACAGTCGCGTTATTTTTATGTGGTGCTGAGGGTTGAACCCAGTGCCTCACTCATGTGAGGCAAGCCCTTTACCACTGAGCTACAGCCCCAACCCCTTTCTTTCCTATTTGTAACATTTTATATCTGCCTCTTGCCAAACACTCCAACTAACAATTAAGTACTCTAGTGTACAGGAGTGGTGATGGTGCACATTCTTTGACTGCCCATTATTTTTAGAAGAAATGCACACAGCTCTTTCCTATTCAGTAGGATGTTGGCTTAAGTTTGTTATATATAGTGCTTATGATGGGAGGCAAGTTGCTTCTACTCCTAGTTTCTTTACGATTCTTATCAAGAAGTGATGTTGAATTTCGACAAAAGCTTTCTCCAGCACCTATTAAGATGATCACATGGGTTTTATATTTTGTTCTATTTGTATGTGTATTATAATTATTGACTTGTGTTTGTTGCATGCCTGAAAAGCAAACAACTGGATCATGTTTAATGATTTTTAAGGTGCTTTGAATTTGATTTGATTTGGTATTTTATTGAGCAGGCTTTCATCTAAGTTCATTAATTATATTTGTAGTTTTCTTTCCTATTATGTGGTTTTGATCTTGGAATTATTTTTATGGTACTATGGATTGAACCCAGAAATATAATAACTCTGAACTACAATTCCACTTTAATTTTATTTTGAGGTAAGGTCTTGCTAAGTTACTGAGGCTGGCCTTAAACTTGTGATCCTCCTGCCTTGGCCTCCCAAATTGTGGTGAGTAGAGGTGTACAAAATAGCTGGGCTCTTCTCTAGTTTTGACAACATTGTGATGCTGGCTTCATAGAATAAATTTGAGAGATTTTCTTCTTCTCTATTTATAGAATAAATTGAGAAGCATTATGTTAATTCCTTCTTAATGATTCAGTATTTAGTATAAAATTCCTGTTATATAGAACTGTTTTATTTTAAAAAAATTTTTTGAGGACCTTTATTATTTCTTTTCTTCATGACAATAGTGGAATGCATTACATAATTATCCATTCACACCACAATTTTTCATAATTCTGTATGTAAAGTATGTTCATAGCAAATTATGCCATTATACATGAGCTCTTGATTTTTTTGCATTACAATTCTTAATACACATTTATAACACAATTTATCATATCTGTTTGCATATAAGGTATGCTGACATCAAATTCACATCTTCATACATGTATTTTGTATGATGATGAACATCACCTTCCACCATCCTTGCTATTCCCCTTCTCCCTCCCTTTCCCTCCCATCACTATTCCCTACCTAGAGATAATCTTACTCCCCACCCAACTTTGAGTCACCCCCTTATATCAGAGAAAACATTTGGCTTTTTTTTTTGGGGGGGGGGGGGAGGTTGGCTAACTTCACTTACCATTGTCTTCAATGCCATCCATTTACCTGCAAACGCCATGATTTTGTTCTTTTTAGTGCTGAGTAATATTTCATTATCTATAAATGCCACTTTTTATGCATTCATCCCCTGAAGGACATGTAGGTGGGTTCTACTGTTTATAACAGCACAATTCACAATAGCTAAACATTGATGTGGCTGTGGTCCTGTAGTATGCTCTTTTTAGGTCCTTTAGGTATAGTCCAAGAAGAGAATAGCTGGGTCAAATGGTGGTTCCATTCCCAATTTTCCAAAAAATATCCATACTGCTTTCCAAATTGGCCACACTAGTTTGCAGTCCCACCAGTAATGTATGAGTGTACCTTTTCCTCGCCAACACTTACTGTTTGTCTTCATAATAGCTGCCATTCTGACTGGAGTGAGATGGTACCTTAGAGTAGTGTTGATTTGCATTTCTCTGATTGCTAGAGATGCTGAGCATTTTTTCATATATTGATTGATTGTATATCCTCTTAGAAATGTCTGTTCAGGTCCTTGGCCCATTTATTGATTGGATTATTTGGTTTTTTGGTACTTTTCTTGTTGAGCTCTTTATATGTACTAGAGATTAGAGCTCTATCTGATGTGTGAGGTTAAAAAAAAAAAAAAAAAAACTGTTCCCAGGATGTAGGTTCCCTGTTCACCTCACAGATTATTTCTTTTGCTGAGAAAAAAACTTTAGTATGAATCTATCCCATTTGTTGATTCTTGGTTTTTAATTCTTGTGCTATAGGTGAAAGACCTTTATTATTTTTTAAATTCATTTTTTAATGTGGTGCTGAGGATTAAACCGAAGGCCTCATATATGCTAGGCAAGTGCTCTACCACTGAGCCATAACCCCAGTCCTGCTTTTTATTTTTATTTTGGGTTTGTCAATCTACCTGCTTCAATTTTGGTAGATTATATACACTTATGCATTTAATCGTTTCTTCTAGACTTTCCAATGTACTTCAATTTTCCAGTAGTCCCTGGAATATTTTACAGTAGTCCCTGATAATCCTCTGAACTACATTGGTTTCTTTGGTAAGAGCTCCTCTTTTCCCTCTGATTTTAAGAATTCAACCTTCTTTTTGATTTGCTGGTCTAAGGGCTTTTTTTTTTTTTTTCATTTTATTCATTTCAAAGAACAAACTGTTTCTTCCGTCATTTGTATTATTCTTCCATTCTCCATTTTCTCAATTTTATTTCTGATCTTTATTCTTCCCTTGTGCCGATTTGGGGAATAGTTTGCCTTTGTGTTTTTAATAAGACTGACTTTTTTGTAGTATTTTGCAGTTTTCTTGCTGTTGATTTCTTCTTTCAGGCTACAATGGCCTGATAACATACAAAGCATGAAGTCTCCATGTTCATATTTGTTAGGAAGTCATTCGTGACCTTAGATATGATCTATTTTGGAGACAGTTTCATCAACAGGTGACAATAAAGTGTAATTAGCTATTGTTAAAGTATCTCAGATATTTGTTATGTCCATTTTTTGTATACTGTGCTTTAACTACAGGTCAGTTTTTTTCTTCTAAAATGAGGGCTGATTTTGTAACAGAAAGGTAAATGTGGGCACGTATAATCAGTTTCACATGATTTCAGGAACTTGGATTAACAAATGGTGGCAAATCTGTTGGCACTGGATTTGGAGAGAGTGGAATTGGTAATACAATGATCAAACCGAAAGATGATAACTGGGTTTGATGACTCACACCTGTGATTCCAGGGAGGCAGGAGGATTGTGAGTTCAAAGCCAGCCTCAGCAGTCAAGTGGTGTCCTGAACAACTTGACAAGATCCTGTGCCCAAGTAAAATATGTTTTAAAAAGCTGGGGTTGTGCCTAAGTGGAGAAGTGCTGGGTTCAATTCCTGGTACAAAAAATTACAATGATTGTGTAAGTTGGATTTTTTCATAAGCACATACGTGTGAAGGGCAATCTGAAAATAGCACGTCAGGTTTCTCTATGTGCCACTTATGTGACAGGGTTTGGTTTGCTCCTATAGATGGGCAACCTTACTCTTGTCTCACACAGCTTACCGTCCTTGGGTTGTTTCTTTGTTTTGTCTTCCTGGCCCGATCTTGTATCTAGGTGTGGTAGGTACAAATGCAGGGCTGATGTCCTAGTGGGGATGAGGGAGATGCACTTTGGGCTAATGCAAGAGCAAGGAGACTGGAAAGCCCCTGGGACTGAATGCCTTCTGAGATTGAGGACACTGATCAGCAGGGAAATGATGTTTGGGTTTGACACACAGGCAAATCTACAAAAAGTAGGTATAAAACAGGATAAGGTTGTGGTTGACCACTTGGTGTTCTTAGCTTGTGTCAAAATAGGAGAAAAGATCATTTTAATAATAATAAATGGTATAAAACAATGGATATGAGGAGTGACAAACAATGGACATGAAGGAGGGAAATAAGAAAGTCTTTTTAAAAGAAATAACCAATATTAGTGAGGTACATTTGTGCTAGGGATGTGGTTCAGTGGTACAGAAGTTGCCTTGCTTGTGCAAGTACCTGGTTTTAATCTTCTTCAATTTTTTAATAGGGATTAGAAGAAATACGTTTTTTAAACTTTATTTATTCTAATTTGATATATGAGCTGAATCGCATTCTGCATGATATTATACTAATAGAGCACATTTTTTTATGTCTCTGGTTGTACACAAAGTAATCATATCATTTAATAAATGTACTAAAGATAATGATATCCGTCTCATTCCACAGTCTTTCCTACTTCCTTATCTCCTCTGTTCCCTTCCCACCCTCTGCCCTATCTAAAGTTCATCTATTTCTCCCATACTCCCTTCCATCCCCACTAGGAATTAGCCTTTTTATATCAGAGAAAAGTTTCAGTATTTGTCCTATTGGGATTGGCTAACTTCACTTAGTATTATCTTCTCTAACTCCATCCATTTACCTGCAAGTGTCATGATTTTATTCTTTTATTGCTGTGTAATATTCCATTGTGTAGATGTAACACATTTTCTTTATAGATGCATCCACTGAAGGGCATCTAGGTTGGCTTTGCAGTTTATTGTGAATTGTACTGCTATAAACATTGATGTGGCTGTGTCTCTGTAGTATGCTATTTTTAGGTCTTTTGGGTATAATCCTAGAAGAGGGGCAGCTGGGTCAAAGGGTTGTTCCATTCCTAACTTTCCAAGGAATCTTACTGCTTTCCATATTGGCTGCAGCAATCTGCAGTCCCACCAGCAATGTATGAGTGTACCTTTTCCCCCACATCCTCGCCAACAGTATTGTTGTTTGTCTTCATAATAGCTGCCATTCTGACTGGAGTGAGATGATATCTTAGTTGTAAGTTCTGTGTCTAATTCATTTCTTTGCATACAGATGCAAAGGTGTTCATAATTCATTTTAAAAATCATCATCTCCAGTGAAGTCCTGACTTCTCTTGTGTGTTTGAGTTTATTTCTAGGTTTTCATTCCACTAATCTCACCTTGCCACATCTCACCTTTTGAGTTACTATAAGTTCATAGTAAATCTCAGCATCAGATATTTCAGTCCTGTAACCCTATTCTACAGAATTGTTGATCACTCTGAATGCCTGCCTTCTCCATATAGCCTTTAGAAGCAATTTTTTAATATCTGTGCAACAGGTTGTTAGGATTTTATCATGGTTGTGTTTAATTCATTTATTAGAGTTATAGATAACTAATATATTAATATTGAATGCTCCTTTCTATGTTTGGTAGTTGTAGGGTCCCCCAATTTACAGGAAGTTGATCAGCAGTATAAATGACATTCTGGGACTTATAAGTGGCATCAGAATTAGGTGAAAGACTGCAAGTTTGAGACATGAACTAGTGACATTTGTGCCAACCAGTGCAAACAATATGTTCTTTTTTAAAAATATTTTTTAGTTGTTGATGTACTTTTATTCTTTATTTATATGTGGTGCTGAGGATCAGACCTGCTGCCTCACACATGCTAGGCAAGTGCTCTGCCACTGAGCCACAACTCCAATTTGATTTTCTGCAAATTCACACATTTTCTTCTAGAAACATAAATTTTAAAGGACATTGTAGGTAAGGACCTTAAACTGACTGCAGCTATGTGTCTTTTAACTGGTGAGAATTGTAACTCTGGAAGACTAAGTATTTCCTTTCTTTGCAAAAGGAATCTGAGGTATGTGGACCTTACTTTTAGCTGCCCAGAATTGCCTGACTCACTGCTTAGGAATGAGTCACAGAAGGCCACAGTGTTACAGTGAGGGTGCTCCACAGTTTAGAAAATATATTTATTCTAACATGTCAGGATTTTTATTTATTTTACTTTATTTTTTTTGCATTTTGTGAACAGTGACTGTAATCATCTACTAACCTGATTTGTCTCATTCCTTTCATGAAATCTTGATACCATACAATTCCAATTGGCTCAAGTATTTAAATACTTTGCTATTGAAGATTTTTAATTGGTTATTTGTGTAGATGGGGTGATTATGCTCTGATGTCAAGGTAATTCTTCCAATAAAGTAACTAGAATCCATCCACACATGGAGTTCCCACATGGAAAACCTGTGTGGACACTTCTGGTGTCTTACTGATCTCATCTTCCTTTTGCACACAGAAATGATGACAGTCCTGTGCCTGTTTTATGAGTAATAATTTTATTATGTATTTCCTTAGTTGTATGAATTTTAAGTAACTTATTGTTATAATTGTAATGGAAAAGTAATGATATTAAAAGGTCTTTTTTCTTTTATTAACCATTACTTTGCCTCAGTTTTTTGAACACATACATGCTGCTGTCTGGGCCTCTATTGAACCAAATTTATTCACTCTTTGAATTGCTTGTAGAACTTGGAAATATTTCAAGGTTGTCTATTCATGAAGTGGAAGAATCACTTTACATGTCTCCAAATGTTAATATTTTATGAATATTTTACACATTGGGAATGTGTCATGGATCATACTTGATACTAATTATATTCAGGAGCTCAATCTATCTCATGGATACAAAGCAGAGAGAATAACTACCAGACTGTTTTCAGATGCTTTTTTACCACTCTTTTTGTCTCCCTTAGACACAGTCACCTTATGAGAATATCTCTGACAAGTCTGATTTGCATCTGGAATGTCCCCCAAATTTCATTCACTGATGGCAGAAGACTTAGGAGTTGGGCTTTTAATCATTTCTTGGATTATGGTATATATCCTTCACTTCATTCTGATATGAAATACATACAATGTTTTTGGACTTATGTATTTTCCTCTGAATTAGATAATGGAAAGTATCTTATTACATAATTAAGGTCACTCTCCTACATGACAGTCAGTTCTACTAACTCTTAATTCAAACTAAAAACTGAATAACAGTTTAGTCCGTGTGCTATTGATCTACCAATTTGTATTTCAGGAGCCTTTGACATTTGGGGATGTGGCTATTGATTTCTCTGAGGAGGAATGGGAATGCCTGAATCCTGCTCAGCAGAATTTATATAGAGAAGTGATTTTGGAGACCTACAGTAACCTGGTCTTTGTGGGTGAGCATAAGTTTTTTTTTTCACTAAAACTTCCTCATCAGAGTTCTTTCTGAATATGTGTAATGGATTTTCTGTGAAATTATCTGCCATGGAATGAAAGTCAAGATGGAAAAAGACTGCTCTTTTGAGAGTTGGTGTAAGTTGTATTTGAATAAGAGGATGTGTAAAATAATACATCAATGGATATTTACAGTTTGGTTGGTTGGTTTTTTTCTTTATTTTTTCATTGTGTACAGTAGGATCCATGTTATAGACTGGGATTCCTGATATCAGTTAATTGCTTCAAATTAAAAAAAAAAAAAAGAATCATGCATAACTTAATTTTTTATTGTGGGTTGTTCAAAACATTACAAATTTCTTGACATATCATATTCCACACTTTGATTCAAGTGGGTTATGAACTCCCACCTTCACCCCATACACAGATTGCAGATTCACATCAGTTACACATCCATTGATTTACAAATTGCCATACTAGTGTCTGTTGTGCTCCGCTGCCTTTCCCATCATCCACCCTCCCCCCTCCCCACCTCTCCCCTCCCCTCCCCTCCTCTCTCTCTACCCCCTCCACTGTATAACCCTGAGGGTCTCCTTCCATTACCATGCAATTTCCCTTCTCTCTCCCTTTCCCTCCCACCTCTCATCCCTGTTAAATGTTAATCTTCTTCTCCTGTTCTTCATCCCTACTCTGTTCTTAGTTATTTTCCTTATATCAAAGAAGACATTTGGCATTTGTTTTTTAGGGATTGGCTAGCTTCACTTAGCATAATCTGCTCTAATGCCATCCATTTCCCTGTAAATTCTATGATTTTGTCATTTTTTAATGCAGAGTAATACTCCATTGTGTATAAATGCCACATTTTTTTTATCCATTCGTCTATTGAAGGGCATCTAGGTTGGTTCCACAGTCTTGCTATTGTGAACTGTGCTGCTATGAACATCGATGTAGCAGTGTCCCTGTAGCATGCTCTTTTTAGGTCTTTAGGGAATAGACCAAGAAGGGGAATAGCTGGGTCAAATGGTGGCTCCATTCCCAGCTTTCCAAGAAATCTCCATACTGCTTTCCAAATTGGCTGCACCAATCTGCAGTCCCACCAGCAATGTACAAGTGTACCCTTTTCCCCACATCCTCGCCAGCACTTGTTGTTGTTTGACTTCCTAATGGCTGCCAATCTTACTGGAGTGAGATGGTATCTTAGGGTGGTTTTGATTTGCATTTCTCTGACAGCTAGAGATGTTGAGCATTTTTTCATGTACTTGTTGATTGACTGTATGTCCTCCTCTGAGAAGTGTCTGTTCAGGTCCTTGGCCCATTTGTTGATTGGGTTGTTTGTTCTCTTATTGTCTAATTTTTTGAGTTCTTTGTATACTCTGGATATTAGGGCTCTATCTGAAGTGTGAGGAGTAAAGATTTGTTCCCAGGATGTAGGCTCCCTATTTACCTCTCTTATTGTTTCTTTTGCTGAGAAAAAACTTTTTAGTTTGAGTAAGTCCCATTTGTTGATTCTAGTTATTAACTTTTGTGCTATGGGTGTCCTATTGAGGAATTTGGAGCCCGACCCCACCGAATGTAGATCGTAGCCAACTTTTTCTATCAGACGGCGTGTCTCTGATTTGATATCAAGCTCCTTGATCCATTTTGAATTCACTTTTGTGCATGGCGAGAGAAAGGGATTCAGTTTCATTTTGTTGCATATGGATTTCCAGTTTTCCCAGCACCATTTGTTGAAGATGCTATCCTTCCTCCATTGCATGCTTTTAGCCCCTTTATCAAATATAAGATAGTTGTAGCTTTGTGGATTGGTTTCTGTGTCCTCTATTCTGTACCATTGGTCCACCCGCCTGTTTTGGTACCAGTACCATGCTGTTTTTGTTACTATTGCTCTGTAGTATAGTGTGAAGTCTGGTATCGCTATACCGCCCGATTCACACTTCTTGCTTAGCATTGTTTTTGCTATTCTGGGTCTTTTATTTTTCCATATGAATTTCATGATTGCTTTCTCTATTTCTATAAGAAATGCCATTGGGATTTTGATTGGCATTGCATTAAACCTATAGAGAACTTTTGGTAATATCGCCATTTTGATGATGTTAGTTCTGCCTATCCATGAACAGGGTATATTTTTCCATCTTCTAAGATCTTCTTCTATTTCTCTCTTTAGGGTTCTGTAGTTTTCATTGTATAAGTCTTTCACCTCTTTTGTTAGGTTGATTCCCAAGTATTTTATTTTTTTTGAAGATATTTTGAATGGAGTGGTTGTCCTCATTTCCATTTCAGAGGATTTGTCGCTGATATACAGGAATGCCTTTGATTTATGCGTGTTGATTTTAAATCCTGCCACTTTGCTGAATTCATTTATTAGCTCCAATAGTTTCTTTGTAGAGCCTTTTGGGTCTGCTAGATATAGAATCATATCATCTGCAAATAGTGATAATTTAATTTCTTCTTTTCCTATTTTTATGCCTTTAATTTCTTTCGTCTGTCTAATTGCTCTGGCCAGTGTTTTGAGAACTATGTTGAAGAGAAGTGGAGAGAGAGGGCATCCCTGTCTTGTTCCAGATTTTAGAGGGAATGCCTTCAGTTTCTCTCCATTCAGAATGATGCTAGCCTGAGGCTTAGCATAGATTGCTTTTACAATATTGAGGTATGTTCCTGTTATCCCTAGTTTTTCTAGAGTTTTGAACATAAAGGGATGCTGTACTTTGTCGAATGCTTTTTCCGCATCTATCGAGATGATCATATGGTTCTTATTTTTAAGTCTATTGATGTGGTGAATAACATTTATTGATTTCCGTATATTGAACCAGCCTTGCATCCCAGGGATGAATCCTACTTGATCATGGTGTACAATTTTTTTGATATGTTTTTGTATCCGATTCGCCAGAATTTTATTGAGGATTTTTGCATCTAGGTTCATTAGAGATATTGGTCTGTAGTTTTCTTTCTTTGAAGTGTCTTTGTCTGGTTTAGGTATCAGGGTGATGTTGGCCTCATAGAATGAATTTGGAAGTTCTCCCTCCTTTTCTATTTCCTGAAGTAGCTTGAAAACTATTGGTATTAGTTCTTCTTTAAAGGTTTTGTAAAATTCTGCTGTATACCCATCCAGACCTGGGCTTTTCTTAGTTGGTAGTCTTTTTATGGTTTCTTCTATTTCCTCAATTGATATTGGTCTGTTTAGGTTTTCTATATCCTCCCGACTCAATCTGGGCAGATCATATGACTTAAGAAATTTATCTATGCCTTCACTATCTTCTAATTTATTGGAGTATAAGGATTCAAAATAGTTTTTGATTATCTTCTGTATTTCTGAAGTGTCTGTTGTGATATTGCCTTTTTAATCCCGTATGCTAGTAATTTGAGTTCTCTCTCCTCTTCGCTAGCATGGCTAAGGGTCTGTCGATTTTGTTTATTTTTTCAAAGAACCAACTTTTAGTTTTGTCAATTTTTTCAATTGTTTCTTTTGTTTCGATTTCATTAATTTCAGCTCTGATTTTAATTATTTCTTGCCTTCTACTTCTTTTGCTGTTGTTTTGCTCTTCTTTTTCAAGGATTTTGAGATGAAGTATGAGATCATTTATTTGTTGGTTTTTTCTTTTTTTAAGGAATGAACTCCAAGCAATGAATTTTCCTCTTAGAACTGCTTTCAATGTGTCCCATAGATTCCGATATGTTGTGTCTGTGTTTTCATTTATCTCTAAGAATTTTTTAATTTCCTCCTTGATGTCTTCTATAACCCATTGATCATTCAGTAACCTATTGTTCATTCTCCAATTGATGTATGCTTTTTCCTTCCTTCTTTTATCGTTGATTTTCAGTTTCATTCCATTATGATCAGATAAGATGCATGGTATTATCTCTACTCCTTTATATTGTCTAAGAGTTGCCCTGTGACATAATATATGATCTATTTTTGAGAAGGATCCATGTGCTGCTGAGAAAAAAGTGTAACTGCTTGATGTTGGGTGGTATACTCTATATATGTCAATTAGGTCTAGGTTATTAATAGTGTTATTGAGTTCTATAGTTTCCTTATTCAACTTTTGTTTGGAAGATCTATCCAGTGGCGAGAGAGGTGTGTTGAAGTCTCCCATGATTATGGTGTGGTGGTCTATTAGACTCTTGAACTTGAGAAGAGTTTGTTTGACGAACATAGCTGCACCATTGTTTGGGACATAAATATTTATGATTGTTATGTCTTGTTGGTGTATGGTTCCCTTAAGCAGTATGTAGTGTCCCTCTTTATCTCTTTTGATTAACTTTGGCTTGAAATCTATTTTATTTGATATGAGTATGGACACGCCTGCTTGTTTCCGAAGTCCATATGAGTGATATGATTTTCCCCAACCTTTCACCTTCAGCCTATGTATGTCTTTTCCTATCAAATGCGTCTCCTGTAGGCAGCATATTGTTGGGTCTTGTTTTGTGATCCATTCTACTAGCCTGTGTCTCTTAATTGGTGAGTTTAAGCCATTAGCATTTAGGGTTATTATTGAGATATGGGTTGTTCTTCCAGCCATATTTGTTTATTTCTGTTACTAAACATTGTTTGTTTTCCTCTTTGATTATTTCCCCCCCCCCTTTACTGTCCTACCTCCCACTGTTGGTTTTCATTGTTATTTTCCATTTCCTCTTCCTGTAATGCTTTGGCGAGGATGTTTTGAAGAGATGGTTTTCTAGCTGCGAATTCTTTAAACTTTTGTTTATCGTGGAAGGTTTTAATTTCATTCTCCATTCTGAAGCTTAATTTCGCTGGATACACAATTCTTGGTTGGGACCCATTTTCTTTCAGTGTTTGAAATATGTTATTCCAGGATCTTCTAGCTTTCAGAGTCTGTGTTGAAAGATCAGCTGTTATCCTGATTGGCTTACCCCTAAATGTAATCTGCTTCCTTTCTCTTGTAGCTTTTAAAATTCTCTCCTTATTCTGTATGTTGGGCATCTTCATTATAATGTGTCTAGGTGTGGATCTCTTATGATTTTGCACATTCGGCATCCTGTAGGCTTCTAGGATTTGGGATTCTGTCTCATTCTTCAAGTCTGGGAAGTTTTCTTGTATTATTTCATTGAATAGACTGCTCATTCCTTTTGTTTGGAGCTCTGTACCTTCCTGTATCCCAATGACTCTTAAGTTTGGTCTCTTAATGTTATCCCATATTTCTTGGATGTTCTGCTCATGGTTTCTTAACAGTCTTGCTGAGCTGTCTATGTTCTTTTCCAGTTGAAATACTTTGTCTTCATTGTCTGATGTTCTATCTTCTAAGTGTTCTACTCTGCTGGTAGTATTCTCCATTGAGTTTTTAAGTTGGTTTATTGCTTCCTGCATTTCTAGGATTTCTGATTGCTTGTTTTTTATAACCTCTATCTCCCTGTATAGTTGATCCTTTGCTTCCTGGATTTGTTTGCGTAATTCGTTGTCGAAGTGATCTTTCATTGTCTGATTTTGCTGTTTAATGTCTTCCTTGATACTCCAGATCATCTGAAGCATGTATATCCTGAATTCTTTATCTGACATTCCATCTGCTGCAGCTGTTACCTCTTCTAAAGTTGCGTTGACCTGCATTGCTTGTGGTCCTTTCTTTCCTTGTCTTTTCATACTGCTTGCGTATCTTTCCTGCAGGTGCGGGCGGCGGCTCTGCTCTCTCCTTATTCCAATTGGGGTGTCGTGGCTACCATGCCAGCAGGTCACTGGGCCTGTTCTGGGAGCTGGTGGCGGCTCTGTTCTGCCCCTACTCCAATTGGGGTGACGAGTGTACCACGCCGGCAGGCCACCGGGCCTGATCCGCCGGTCGGTTGCAGGTTTGCCTACCCTGCAGGCGCGGGCGGCAGCTCTACTCTGCCCCTACTCCAAATGGAGTGACGTGTCTGTCGTACCAGCAGGCCACTGGGCCTGTCCTGCTGGTCGGTCGCAGATCTGCCCACCTTTCGGGCACGGGTGGAGGCTCTGCTCTGCCCCTACTCCAATTGGGGTGTCGTGACTACCCCGCCTGCAGGACGCTGGGCCTGTTCCTGGCAAGGGAGGTGACTCTGCTCTGTCACTACTCCAATTAGGGTGGTGTTTGTACCACGCCGGCAGGCTCCTGGGCCTGATCCGCCGGTCTGTTGTAGGTCTGCCTACCTTGAAGGCGCGGGTGGCGGATCTGCCCTGCCCCTCCTACCACGCCTGCGGACCCCTGGGCCTGATCTGCAGGTTGATCACTGGTCTGCTCACCCTGCGGGCACGGGTGGCGGTTCCGCTCCGCCCCCACTCCAACTGGGGTCACGGGACCACCACACCGGCAGGGCCTGATCCGGGCATGGGAGAAGGATCTGCTCTGCCCCTACTCGAGTTGGGGTGACGTGTGTACCACACTGGCAGGCCACTGGGCCTGACCCGCCAGGCTGTCACAGGTCTGTTTACCTTGCAAGCGCGAAGGGCGGCTCTGCCCTGCCCCTCCTACCACGCCCATGTACCACTGGGTAGTGGGTCTGCCCACCTGGCGGGTGTGGGTGGCGGCTCCGCTCCGCCCCTTCTCCAATTGGGGTCACGCGGTCACCACGCTGGCGAGCCCCTGGGCCTGCTCCGGGGGCTGGCGGCGGCCCGGCTCCTTCCCTCTGGCTCGAGGACAAATTGAGGAGACTCGGGTGACTGAGCCTCACCCCCCTTACCAGGAGACCAACTGCTTATGTCACCACTGGTATTGATGAAGATCTCTCCTCCACCGCTTTCTGCTGACATCAGATCTCTGCCATGTTGGTATCCTATGCGAATGGCAGCATTTCGTTCCCCTTGCTGGGCAACCCAAGCAACGGGTGAGTCCTGACCGGCCCTCACAGGACCCGGACCGAGACGCAGTTTCCGCGGGCTCCTAGCCCCAGTCCAGGGAAGTTCCGGGAGCCGGAACTCGGCCGCTCCGTGCTCGGTGTAAGCTCCAAGAAGCAGTCCCCGCGGGCTCAGTTCCGGGAGCTGGAATTCGGCTTCTTAGTACTTGGTGTTTGCTCTGATAGTAGCAGGGTCCAAGAAGCAGCCTCTGCAGACTCCACAGCCCTGAGCCAGGGCGGTTCCGGGACGGTTCCGGGAGCCGGAACTCGGCCGCCCCGCGCTCGGTGTTCACTCCGATAAGATCAGATTTTAAGAAGCACCCAGGCGCTGAACCCTAGCAATCTGTCTGCAAGCCGCAGGCGAACTGTAGCCCGAAATTACCTGTTCTATGGCTGAATGAGCTGCGGTCAGTCAAAAACAGGTATGGTGACGTCAGTTTACCAACATGGTGGCTGCTGGCCTCCTCTGTGGTCTGACCGGTGTGGAGAACCGAGATGGACTGCTTCCTTCCCCCGTCTCGAACCCAGAATTCAGCCCTGAGTGCGGTGCTTGCGCGGCTGGCAGAAACTGCAGCACTGTAACCCTGTGTCTCTATCCCAGCGCGCGTTGCAGACTCTAGCCGCGGGGCGATTTGCTGAATAAGCAGTTTTACCCTCTGTGCGACAAACCTCTCGCGTTTGAGTCCCCGTAGCCGATCCTCGTGCGATGGAAATCCTTCCTCCAGGTTCCGGCGCACCCCACTATTGCTGGAAATTCCTAACAAGATAGCCTTTAGCCATCCTGACTTGTCATACTCCCACACAGTGAAGCAGCACACAGGGGTAATGCACTCCCCTCGCCGCCATCTTCCTTCCCCTCTGATATGCATGATTCTTGTTTGTATTGCCAATCATGTTATATGTGCTTCTGCTTGTATAAATATTAAGCCTCTTTTGTCTGACTTTTGTATTTTATCTTGATTGGCTTTTCATTCTGCCCATGTACATGCAAATTGAAGTTTCCTATATGTAAATGTAATGGGGATTAATGGCAGTGATACTCTAATGCTGAACTACACCCCAAGCTCCTTTTCACTCATTGTTGGAGAGAGGTTCTCACTAAGTTATTGAGGATGTCTTGAATTTGCAATTCTCCTGCCTCAGACTTCCTAGTAGCTGAGATTACATGCATACCCATCATTTGTATGTGGATGAGTTTGTTCTTATTTATAGCATAAAGACCACATTATTTTAAATGTAGCTTTGAGAAATGTTGCAGTTCTCTTTATCTTAACTTTCATTGTAACCAAAACCACACAATAAAACTTACTGTCTCCAAAATTTTAAATATTCGGTAACATTAATTCAAATTGTTATGCAATGTATCTCTAAAAAGTTTACATCTCAAAAAAAATCATTTCCTAGGAAGCAAGGGCTCATTTCTGTCTCCCCATCACAAAACCATTCTCTTTTTTTCAGAAAGCTGCTTTTTTAGTTTAGAGATGTTATATTCATATAATTCTGCAGTATTCTTTCTGTGACATATTTCAGTTAACCAGGTGTACATACATTTTGTAAGATATATAGTTAGAATAAATTCTTTCACTTCAAAGTTCTATAGTTTAATATGGTAAATTGGCTCATCTGTTCTTTTCAAGGGATAACTGGTTTGCATCCCCCATGATGGCTCTGTTGAATAACATTGTGCAACACTGGTGTTCAATGTTTTTAATTTGCTATTGATGTCAGGGCTTATTACCACACTCAGAAGTCTGTCTACCTGACTCCATGTCTGCATTTACAATTGAATGCTGTAACTCTTAGAAGAATATTTTCCTGCTAAAAAAAAATACTAATTTTATTTGCATTTTGGGGGATATTCATACAATTTAATTTTTCTCTCTGTGAAAGAAAATTTAACAACGGGAGTTTGATGAATATTACCTGGAGCCTCTAGATAAAATTAAAAGATGTTTATACTACTTAAAGTTATCTTTCAATTCTTTAACAACAGCATGCCCAAGAGTGTTCAATCAACTGACACATATTTAGGGATTTTTGAACATTCCTATTGACTTCAAATTTTTATTCCATGTTGGTTACAAAATAACTATCACTTAAATTTTATGTATTAAAACAAAGGTTAATTAATATTTGTCTATCCAGCATAATATCCCATTTGTGATTAAGAACAGGGATTCTATTAGTCTACAATAGTTTCAAAATATTTTCAAAGTCTTATGCTTTGCAATTACCATTTTGCTTCACTGCATTTCCCTTTTCAATAAGTGGGGATTGATGTCTCCTAGGATGACAGTGATTCTTGGTTTTCATTCAACTCTCTCAATGTTTTCTTTCTGTGTGTGCGGGAAGTAGGATGTTCATTGTGAATGTATTTACTCTTAATTCAGAGCCTAGGGAAAGGTTCCTTTTCTCTATTTTGCCTCTTAAAGGTTTTTTAAAATTTAAAACATCTTCTATGTCCTGTAACTGTCTTAAACTATGTTTTGTGTACTATAATTTAGACAGCCTAGGTTTTCTTCAGTCACTTTTGTATGTGTCATTCTTATATCCCTTTGCTTTCAGCATGTGTGTGTCCTTAGACTTAGAGTATCCTGTGGAATACACCTACAGTTGTAATTTTTAGAATTAATTCAGATAGCCAAGGTTTGTTTTGATCAGAATTTTGTAATCTTCCATTTGCCAACAAAAAAACCCTAAAAATGAAGAATCTCCTACTCATACTTTCTTTGAGTACCAACTTGACTTCACTTTATTTACAAACTGAATATATTTATGTGTCCTTTCAAAATTATATTATTGTTACAGGTATATATGCCTATCAACAGTTTTCTTTTTATGCTTTTGTCTTTCAAATTCTATTGCAAAATTACATGTTTTGAGACCCATCATTACAATACAATAGAATTGTTTGTGCCAAGAAATGTTTAGAATTTCATATGACTTATGATGCTGTACACACTTACATTTTAGTATGAAGGATTACCTTTTGTACTTTGTGGAGAACAGATCTAGTGTTGATGAGTAGTGTGTGCATTTTTATGTATTTAAAGTCTTCATTTTCCTTCTCTTTTGAAAGATAGTAGCTGTGAATATTATGTCTTGGTTGAAAATTTTATTCTTTCATCCCTAGAAAATAGCCCTGAATTCCTTTGTGTGTTGTGAAGTTTCAACTAAGGATTTCACAATTATATAGTTACACATTTCTAGGTGACCCGTCTTTTTCTCTTGGATGCTCTCAATAGTCTGAGTTTTAAAACTTGGATTAAAACCTGCAACTTGGAGATAATTGAGCTACTTGGATGTTTTATTTTTCTTGTTTTCTGCAGTGTGTTTACTAGTACTAGAAAGAGAACTTAAGGGTGATTTAGCACTTTGCATTTTTTACTTTGAATGGCCTTGAAATTTGGATCCTCTGGCTCAACCTCCTATGTTGCTGTGTACAACCACCCCTGACTCTTTCAGACATTTTCTAAAGAAAGACTTTAAACACACATTTTCTGCTTATTACTATTAACAATTCTTGACTAAACTTTATTTTTGTGTGTGTTGGTTTAGTTCAGTAAACTTCTTTTAAATGATAATTTACTATTCCCTTTGAGTAATTCATAACTTTTCTTAAAAAAAAAAAAAACAGGGCTAAATCAACTTTTTCTGTTGGTAAGCAGGAATCCCTTTTTGAACAGCCCCCAAATATTTGCATGTTTCATATTTTTCTTTTTTTAATGAAACAGAAGAAAGTTGGTAGATTTTTAAAATATATTGTGAAGGAGGAAAGACTGTGAAACACAATTTATCTTCCACTACTATATTACTCTACATAGGAATGTACTCATCTTGGATACTGTGAACATTAAGATGGTTTGCAAAGTTCTCAAAGTAATTTCCTGAGTACATTTTTATTTGATTTATATATTTCTGCACTAACGATGGACTTGGATTTAATAATCCACTCCCCTGCTAATGTTCCTTTATTGCTGTAATTTCCTATGTTTGCAAAATATGCTCAGCCCCGTACAGTAAGTAAACAAGATGTTTATTTCTATTTATTTCAGCCATGACTTCTCATCATCCTCAAGAAATTTTACCAGAGCAGGGAATAAAAGAGAGAGAGGGAAGATATGGAAAGAGTGACCTTCACTATTTACAACTAAGAAAACAATGGGAAAATATAGGTGAGAGTAAAGTTTAAAAAATCATATTATAATGGACAAACCTAATTACTAGTTCCTATTTATGATAAAAATTTTATGGTCAAAAGACACCAGGAACAATTAATATCTGAAAAAAAAAAATCAATTTATTCCACTTACTTTTGAGGAGCTTTATATGTCTTTAAGAATATACCACAGCCATTTTAAAGACTATATTTCCTCTGAAAGTAAATGTGGAAAATTTGAAAAGAAATCTGGTCCATGCATCAGTTTTTAACTTGGCCAATTATTAATGTAGCACTAAATTAAACTTCCAGTCAAACATTCGCACAGAGAAGATATTTAAGACAAATTTCTTAAGTTATACTTTGGAGAGTTTCTTTACAAAATGTCCCTTTTCCTGCAACAAAACAGTTATTTCTCCTTGTGCCCAAGTAGACAATATTAAGAATTGTAGAAAGGTTCCTACTTCCCCTCTATTGCTCAATGACAATTCTGATACAGATTTCTGGAAAGTGCGCTATAAAGTAACACCATTAGCCATGTCTCCACCCTGAGTAATTACCAGGATATTTACATTGCTGATAAAAATTACAAATATAGAGAAACTCCTAGTCATTTTCTAAAGGAAATTTACCAAAATGAAAAATGTGGGAAAGTCTTGCTTCAGTGCTCAGAAGCTATTACTCATCCAAATATTCATAGTCAAGACAAAATGTGCAAGTGTAAGGTATGTGAAAGGGCTCTTAATGACAGTGCAGAGCTTGCTCAATACAAGAGAATTTATAGAGAAGGCGAGCCCTATAAGTTTAGAAGATGTTGAGCAAGCCGATACTTTCATATATTCTTTAAACACAGCAGATACTTTGACAGTGATAAAACCTACAAATTTAAAAGAAAGCAGAAAAACCTTTAGTGAAAGGTTACAACTGGTTAAACTTCAGGGGATTTATACTGAAGACATGTAAATGTAAAAAGTATAGCAAAGCCTTAAAAGATTGTTCAACTTTTACTCAACACCAAAAAATTTATTCTGCAGCGAAGACCTGCCAATGTGAAGAATGCAACATACTGAAGAACTTCATTCAACATCACAGTGTTCATACAGGAGATATGCCATGTAAAGAATGTGAAAAAACTTCAAATAAAAGCTCCAATCTTATTTGTTACCAGTGGACATACACTGGAGAGATGCCCCACATATGTAAACAATTTTGCAAAGCTTTCAGTCAAAAACCAAGCCTTAAAAATCACCAGAGAATTCATATTGGAGAGAAACCCTACAAATGTAAAGTGTGTGGCAAAAGTTTTAACGCAAACTCACATCTTGATCGCCACAACAGGATTCATACTGGAGAGAAGCCCTACAAGTGTAAAGAGTGTGGCAAAAGTTTCAGTCAAAAATCATCACTTGCTCATCACCAGCGAATCCACACTGGAGAGAAGCCCTACAAGTGTAAAGAGTGTGGCAAAGCTTTTAATAGCATCTTATATCTCTATTGCCACAACAGGATTCATACTGGAGAGAAGCCCTACAAATGTAAAATGTGTGGCAAGAGTTTTAATCGCATATCATCACGTACTCGGCACCAGCGAATTCACACTGGAGAGAAGCCCTACAGCTGTAAAGTATGTGGCAAAGCTTTTAATAGCATCTCACACCATAATTATCACAAAAGGATTCATACTGGAGAGAAGCCTTACAAATGTACAGAATGTGGCAGAGCTTTTAATAGCATCTCACACCATAATTATCACAAGAGGATTCATACTGGAGAAAAGCCCTACAAATGTGAAGAGTGTGGCAAAAGTTTTAAAACAAACTCACATCTTAATAACCACAAGAGGATTCATACTGGAGAGAAGCCCTACAAATGTAAAGTGTGTGACAAGAGTTTTAATCACATATCATCACTTACTCAGCATCAGCGAATCCACACTGGAGAGAAGCCCTACAAATGTGAAGAGTGTGGCAAAGCTTTTAATAGTGCCTCACAGCATAATTATCACAAAAGGATTCATACTGGAGAGAAGCCTTACAAATGTAGAGAATGTGGCAAAGCTTTTAATAAATTTTCAAAACTTAGTTGCCACAAGAGGATTCATACTGGAGAGAAGCCCTACAAATGTGAAGAGTGTGGCAAAACTTTTAGTCAAAAAACATCACTTACTCAGCACCAGCGAATCCACACTGGAGAGAAGCCCTACAAATGTGAAGAGTGTGGCAAAACTTTTAGTCAAAAAACACCACTTACTCAGCACCAGCGAATCCACACTGGAGAGAAGCCCTACAAATGTAGAGAATGTGGCAAAGCTTTTAATAAATTTTCACAACTTAGTTGCCACAAGAGGATTCATACTGGAGAGAAGCCCTACAAATGTGAAGAGTGTGGCAAAACTTTTAGTCAAAAAACATCACTTACTCGGCACCAGCGAATCCACACTGGAGAGAAGCCCTACAAATGTGAAGAGTGTGGCAAAGCTTTTAATACCATCTCACATCTTAGTTGCCACAAGAGGATTCATACTGGAGAGAAGCCCTACAAATGTAAAGTGTGTGACAAGCGTTTTAATCAATCATCATCACTTAATCAGCACCAGCGAATCCACACTGGAGAGAAGCCCTACAAATGTGAAGAGTGTGGCAAAGCTTTTAATACCATCTCACGTCTTAGTTGCCACAAGAGGATTCATACTGGTGAGAAGCCGTACAAATGTGAAGAATGTGGCAGGGATTTTTATCAAAAATCATCACTTACTCAACACCAGAAAACCCATCCTAGAGAGAAGTCCTATAAATGTGAAGAATGGCAAAGCTTTTAAAATTGAAGATCACATCTTAGTAACATTATAGAATTTATACTGGAGAGAAGTTTTACAAGGAAAACATTGCATCAGTGTCTTTAACGATGAATCAACCCTTATTTCACAGTAGTTCAACACTATTTCACACCAGAGAGATGATAGCACAGAAATTATACAAGTGTAAAATAGGTGTCAGAGTCTCCAACAGTTGTTCACACCCTACTCAACACCTCAGAATTCATACAAGTAAGAGGACATGTGGAAAAATTTTTTGCAACACTGGAGGATTTATACCATATAGAAACCCAAAGAATGTGTACATGACTGTATTCAAATTTCAGACATTTTTCAGTTTCTTACCTCATACCTGGAGAAAATGTGGAATACCATTTGTCCAAAGTATGTACCTTAGATAACAGCAAAATATTTACAAAAACACTTTGACAAGTATAAAAATTTGTAGTAAATTTCTTAGCTATAGCCCATCCCTTGAAGTATTTGGGACCTAGGGGGGAAAAAATCATTTAAATGTAGAAAATGGGTAATTGCTTTTGACATTTGCTGAAAATTTTCTTAACCTCTTTAGCTGATAGTGTAGAAATAAGGAAATACAAATACAGAATAGTGCATCCCTAAAAGGATATAATTTTACTATAAATCAACAATTACTAAAGAGTCTCATTTTTCACAGCTGGAGAAAACAATTCTCAATGTTGATTATTACAGAAGTCTCAATGTTTATATGAAATTTTAAATTTTTAGTTTTTATTTTTGTACTTAAACTTAGGGACACTTAATCAGTAAACTGCATCCACAAATTTTTTTTCATTTTTATTTAGAGATAGGGTTTGCTAAGTTGTTTAGGGCCTCACCAAGGTATGGAGCCTGGCTTTTAACTTTCAAAGCTTCTCACGTCCCTAGGGTCACAGGCATGGACCACCATGCCCGTTTTACAGAGCATTTTTACTTAAATTGCATCCGTAAGGCAAATATGTTACTAAATAAAGTGATTTTCTTAATGTTAACCTTGTCATGCATTTAATGACATTATTAGGTCACATACCCCCCAATATTCACTTTGCTAATGGATCAAATATAGCAAAACATTCTATTGGGTAAATAATTCTATATCGTCTCCATGGATTATTTCATATGTTTAATCAACTTTTATTTGGGGAATATTTATGTAATTATATACTCTGTTTCTAATTATGCAAAAATTAAGGTACAGGAAGGACCTAGGAATACTAAAACAATGCCCAGATATCCCTAGTTTGAATTACAACTTTAACATTTCACCTTGTAGAGTTGCAGTACTCCCTAAGGGATCTACAAAACTGAAGAGTTATACAAGCTCCCAATCAGGGAGATGAGAAAGACCCAAGAGAGTAGAAGCCAATGTGCATATTCAGGTAGAAAAAGGAGGGTTACAGAAGGGGGAAATAGTCTCATTGTTTCCTGGGGAAAATCCTGGTCCAAAGGCCCATCCTGATTTTTGGACTGAAGAAACCTTGCAGTTGCTCATGAATTCTATGAGAGTCATCACTGAGGAGACTGTACTGACCTCAAATGTTGGAAATACATCACAATATAGGACCACCTCTTTAGTCTTGGATACCCAGTAGAAAAGTGTAACCAGATACATGTAAAATGATGACTGTAAAAATAAAAAGACATACTATAGGAGCATTTATGCCCCCACATTTTTCATTTCATTATATATTTTGATTTTTGTAGACCGTTTTCGTTCTACTTACTTACAATGTAATGTTTGTTATACTTATTGGATTATACGATAGATAGCATGTGTCATGGTCTCCCAGACCCCTCTACAACCCAGTAATTATAAGATACTATAAACTAACCCTGTCCCTCTTCAGATCTTACAGCTCCAGGAGCCCATGACACCACAGAGAGAGAAATACAATTTTGATTGAAATAAACAAGTCCTGTTCAAAAAGTAAAAACACAATATTCTCTGCATGTCTTTGGGTCAAGAAAACACCATCCAAAAACATTTCATTTAACTTTATGTGGAAAAATTAAATATTGAAATGATAAATTCTAGGAGAATAATATTCACACCATTCTTTATTCCAAGAGGTAACTCTCTAGGTTTCATGCTTATCTCCACGCCATGTTATTTTACACAGAACTGGCTTCATTTTACATGTGAGAGTTAACTATTATTAGGCCCAGAGGGAAGATTCAGTACTAGAGGTCTAAGGAAAATACTAAAGATCTTCCCTTTGCATGTGCCTGTATGAGTCTGCATATCCTTTATGAAACAGGTAAATATTGCTGATTTCTCAATACATCTGGCTCTGTGGCTCAATCATTGGAACCCCAATTTATTTGGTCATCTCAAGGCTATCACTCCCTCCTTGGGATCTTACCTGTTATTGACAGTGTTCTTCAGGAGATCACTAGGAGATGCAAGCCGTTTCTAACTTGTATTTATTCAGCCCCACTTTAAATACAAGTTAGAACAATAATTCAGACTCTCACCTGTGGAGATGATGCTCTGCCCAGGACTTCCCAGTCAGGACCCTGAAAAGCTGTTTGGGACTTTCCAGTACATAGGTTCAGTGTTGGGGTTTTCCTAGTCTGACAATACAGTTGCCTGTGTCTGTTACTATGAAAGCAAGAGAAAGCAAAAGTATTACTCAAAGAAACACTGTCTGGTATGAAGAGAGTGTTGTCCTTATCTATTGGACCTGACCTGCCAAGTTGAGCAGCTGCCCACATACTGAATGTCACAAACACATGTATGTGTTATCTAATCAGTAACTAGTGTATCTTTCAACTGCATGATTTTTTATTGCATGCGGGAGGAAATTGAGAATGCTTTCTTGAGTGCACACAGAACTATTAATAGTATTCATAACACTGCTATGTAATGTTTTCTTTCTAGTAAACTTGTAAGTATTGTTCTTGTGCTGCTTTGTAAAACAAATAGAAAAGAGTTGCAAACCAAAAATTTTGTGATAATAGATAGTTGCACAGACTGACTTGGGCAACTCTATTTACCAATGTTTGTTATTTTGTATGGGCTCAAGGTACTTTTATTTAACCTTAATGACATTAGCATTTATTGAAGAGTTTTTAACTCACAAAACTTCTCTGTATACAAATTTTCCGTCATCATTTTTAAAATTTCTTATTCTTTTTAGGTATACATGACAGTAGAGCAAATTTTGACATATTACACATACATGGAGTAAAACTTATTTTAGTTAGCATTCTATTCTTGAGCTGTACATGGTGTGAACCTTCACTGGTGGTGTGTTTGTATGTAAACATAGAAAAGTTGTTTCTGATTCATTCTACTGTCATTTCTATTTCCCTTTTCTTCCCTTCATTCCAACTTTGTCTAATCTAGTGAATTTCTATTCTCTCCCCCACCGTTGTTGAGTGGTTTAACATCCATATATATGTATATATTATATTATATGTAATGTCTGTTTCATTCTACTATCCTTCCTATCCCCATATCCCCTCCCCTCCCTGCACTCCTCTCTACTTATTCTATAGTAACTATTCTTCCCCACCCCTCATTGTGAGTTAGCATCCACTTATCAGAGAAAACATTTGGCGTGTGTGTTGGCTTATTTCACTTAGCATGATATTCTCCAACTCCATCCATTTACCACCAAATGCCATAGTTTCATTCATCTTTAAGGTTAAATAATATTCCCTTGGTGGGGGGAATATATATAATCACATTTTGTTATCCATTCATCTGTTGAAGGAAACCTAGGTTGGTTCTAGGGTTTAGCTGTTGTGAATTGTGCTGCTATAAACCTTGGTGTGGCTGTGTCCCTGTTGTATGCTGTTTTTAAGTCCTTTGGGTATAGTCCGAGGACAGGGATAGCTGGGACAAATGGTGGTTCCATTCTGGTTTTGCAAGGAGTCTCCATACTGCTTTCCATGGTGGTTGCACAAATTTGCAGTCAGTCCCATGAGTAATGTGTGAGTGTTCCTTTTCCCCCACATCCTCACCAACATTTATTGTTGCCTGTATTAATCTTTGCCATTCTGACTAAAGTGAGATAAAAAATTAAAGTAATTTTGATTTACATTTTCCTAATTGCTAGATGTGTTGAACATTTTTTCATGTACTTGTTAATGGATTATATTTCTTCCTGAGAAGTGTCTGTTCAGTTACTTAGCCCATTTGTTAATTCAAACAACAACAAAAAACCAATTAAGTTTTGAGTTCTTTAGAGATTAATGCTTTATCTGAGGTATATGTGGTATAGATTTTACACAAATCTGTAGGTTCTCTCTTCACATTATTGTTTCTTTTGCCGAGAAGCAGCTTTTTAGGTTGAATCTATCCCATTTATTGATTCTTGATTTTTAATTCTTGTGCTGTAGGGGTCCTGTTATGGATGTCAGATTATGGCTTAATATTTACCTCAGATTTTTAAATGGCATCCCAATTTCTTGAATGTTTCACTTTTATTGTTTCTCTTACTATCTTGCCTTATAGATCTACATGTTCTAAAGGGTCATGAAATGATCTAGCTTGACATGCATGATTTTCTGATGACTGTTATTTTTCAATAAGTAGATATATATTTCAAACAATCTGAAGCTACAATTTCAGACTCTTTAATTAAAGCACATACATGCCTTGTGTAGGAAATATTCCATCAGTAGATCAACATCAAATCTATTATATATATAAAAATATATAAAAGTCTGATTTCAAATGCATGCACATCCACTCCAGAGCTTGGCCCAGAACACTTACTCTATATTAGTTCTACATTTTAGAACCTCCGTGAAAGCTGTTATAAATCCAAAGCCCGAAACACTCCCCATTCTTTTTTTTTTTTATGGGGGACAATGAAGTTTGAACTCAGGGACACTCAACCACTGAGCCACATCCCTCGCCCTATTTTATGTAGAGATAGGATCTCACTGAGCTGCTTAGTAAATCTCTTTCACTGAGGCTGGCTCTGAACTCATCATCCTCCTTCCTCAGCCTTCCAAGCTGCTGAGATTACAGGCATGTGCCACCATGCCTAGCTCCTAAGAGAGCCTTCCTTAACTGATTGGAACCCACTTGTTCAGTGTATTGTGGCCTAATCCTCACAATTAGAGATGAAATTATTTTCCTCTTTATTAAAAATCAGGGCAACTTACACAAAGAGATTGGATTCAACAGCGCCTAGTTAGGGGTCCACATTACAATAAAGGTGTGGTCTGCAATTCTCCTCCTCTCCAAAGAGAGCTCTTCTTGGCTCCACAAAGTTAGGAGTATTCACCAACCCTCTGCCATGCTCATTCCAGAAGCCTCCCAGGAGGCGAGTGTATATGAGGGACAGTATTTCAGGTGGCACCTTGATGATCATTGGGCCATGCCATGGATTAAGGCAGAGCCCATGTCAGAGGCTCAAAACTTTCATGTGGCTGGTCCAGGATAGGGGCTGCCTGAGGGGATACTTTTCCTCCGCCCTTGATGTGTCTTGCCTAACTGTGTGTATACTGAAATACTTGTTCAACGACTTGCACTCTTCCTATTTTATGTTTCCCTCTCATGTGGTTTTGGAGTTCTCATGCTTTGGCAATTATTGTGACTTTTGTCTTCAGTTTTACAACATCCTTCAGCCCATCCATGTGGAATTTCTGTCTGTGGATATTAGTTTTCATTTTATATATTTCCATTTAGTCCAAATTTCCAGTTACCTCTAGAAAGAACAAATGTTTGATTCATTATCATGCCTGTACTAACCCTTCACATGTTGATAATGGTGGTGATTAAGAACTATCTTCTTATTTCTACAACTGGAACATCTTCCATCGCAATATCAGTCAGGAAAACAGACCCTCCTGTAGGAACATTTTGGTTTCCCCCTAATGAGAGCTTGGGGTCTGTAGAGAAGTGCATGGGCTCTCTCGTACCCTGAGGAGGTCCACAGAACAGAGTAGAGGAGAGTGTGGCTGTGGAGTCTCTAATCAAGACCTCCAGACACCAAGCAGGAAGCAGGTCTGATTTTATTGTGCAGTTACCATGTATATGTACTCAGGCAGTGCCTAAGCAAAATATAGGCAACCACCAATGCAATGTCTGCTAACAGTCCTTGCAGTGAACAATCAAGGAGTGGGACTGCAACACATGGCCTCGTGCCCAGAGCTGTGCCGATGGGGTAAGCAGTTTGCCACTCACACGCCTAGCATGGGGAGTGGCCTGCCATGCAGACACCCTTAACCTATGCCCTGTATGCAGTACTCCATGCACTCGTCCCCACAGAGAAGCACTTCTGAGGCTTTCTTTCTTGACTTTAAAGAACAATTTCTCTTCTAGTGGCCTTTCTCAGGACATATTTAAAATAATAGTAATATAAATACCATAGATGTAAGTGTGAACCCTGAGCTGTATTTTCAAACCCTGACAATTTACAAAAGCAACCCACGGATCTCACCTCTACTTCTCACAAAGAGCTGCCATTCATTCAGTCATGTCTTGCCTAGGGTTTGCTCATCATGTTACTGGAGGGTGTGTGTTGAAGCAGAGGTGCTGGGTGATGGTGTTGCCCTCTCTGAGGTGGCAGTCATTTCTTCCTAGTGCTCTTCATAGATTCCCAGCACACAAAGAGCCACAGGTCAGAGGTTTCTGCCGAGGCTGACATCAGTCCCAATCCTACTTGCTTGAAGCAAGTCCAGTCTCAATTCTCCATCTCCCTTTTGTCTGTTTTTATGTTACCGAATACCAAGGGGACATGGGGAGGGTTGGCAGTAGTGGTGAAGCTGAGCTCTGTGATGAGGACAACCGCAAGCTGTAAGTGTGCACTTGAGTTGATAAGGGTTGAGGAAATAGGATCTGTCACCCCTATGAGCAGGATGGTGCTCACAGTGCATACGGGAGAAGAGATGTTTCTTCCTCTCACTTTCACCCTAGAATGTGCCCACCCAGAGGATCCAAATAACCCTAACATGCAGCAGGGTGTCCTTCTCCTGTAATTCTCTCTACATCTGTCCTGACCACCAGCTCGTGTCCACTGCCTGAGCAGTCCTCACTAGATGGTTGCAACACAGATGATGGTGCATGTATCACACAGCCTCCCCTGACTTTAGTGACAGCACCATATCTAACATGACTCCTTCCTGGATCCAGATACTAGAGGGAGTCTTTACTATCAGCTCTAACAAACAAAACTTCTGATTTTTTTTTTGAAAATTTCTTTTTCATGTGTGATCTGTTTTTTCTCATCTCCTCACTTGGCCTTTTCTTCCTCTTACCATATGTGAATTCTTCAAATGTAATCAATGTCGGAAATCTGTTTGATTCCCTGTGATTTACACATCCTTCCACACAGAATGCCCAATCAAGCTGGGAGGCAGCTTGATTTCTCCAGTGCATAAAGGACATGAGTGCCCAGTACGATAGGGCATTCCTGGACCAAGCTGGAAGCATCACTCCATAGACCCTTGTTTGAGGGGTGTTTCTCAGATTACCTCCCTGATATCAGAGAGCTTGTGTTATGTCTCATGATCTCCTGGACTATGTTGTGCCAGGCATAATGTGCACAGCTGGGAAGGTACATAGCTCAGGATTTCAGTCATCTATGAATCATTCCCATTCTCCAGGATGCTTCTTAACAATGAAACTCAGCAGGCACATTACTATAGATATCTCTTCACAACACTACCATGATATATTTACACAATTTTAATCATACTTGATGCACATCATTTAGTGATGATTGTGGTTCAAAACTGGAGCTAGTAGAATCACCAGACTGGGCTTTCTTCTGGCACTACCTGTATGAAGATTAGTTCTCCTCATTATTTACATGATATATGTACACAATTTTAATCATATACTTGATGGTCATTATTTAGTGATATGATTGTAGTTCAAAACTGGAGATTGGTCATCCTGCAGACTGCTTTCTCCTGGAACTACCTGTATGAAGATTAGTTCTCTTCATTATTGCATGAAATTGTGTCCCTTTCTTTGAAGCATACTATCAGGAAAGGGTCTAAATTTTTCCTGATACAGTTATTGAAATTTACCATCAGAAAACAATTTTCCAACAGTTTCAAGGCAATGAACAATCCATCCATGAGTTCTTGACTATTACTGCAAATTCATGGCACCTGCACACTCCTGTAGGTATGACTGCAGATTCCTCAGTCACACCTTAAATTCATCCAATGGCCTTGAGATGCACGTGATTAAAACATGTCATTTAATGAGTGTTAGAAAACTTGGATTGTGTAGGATTCAAATGTTTAAAACAAATTAAAGCAGATTCTGTGTGTCACAGAAAAGTGATACAATGCAGTTTTTCATTTTAAATACAGTTTTTCATTTTGTTGGTGTTGAGACAAGGCAATTTTAAAACCCTGTTTCTTTCCTTTGTATACCACAGATTGAACCCAGGGCACTTAGTCATTAAACTATCTCACCAGCCACTTTTTATATTGGAGGAAAATCTTGCTAAGTTACTGAGCTTTGGCATTCCAATCCTCTGACTCCTGAGCCAATGGGATTGCAGGCATTCAGCCTCACCTAAAACAATTTTAAGTTATTTTTACATGCTAATATAGATCTATTTAAGCTTATACTATAAAAAATATTTTACATAAGTCAAATATTATACAAATAAGAATTGGCATATGCCATTTATATATAGATCTCACCAAAAAAGACCTAAGGCCTAGTGATTAAATGTGAACCCTAAAATATTTTGGGGGGTACCAAGGATTAAACTCAGGGGCACTCAACCAGTGAGCCACATCCCCACTCCTATTTTATATTTTATTTAGAGACAGCATCTCACCAAGTTGCTCAGGGCCTTGCTATTGCTGGATTTGAACTCACCATCCTCCTGTCTTAGCCTCCCAAGGCACTGGGATTATATTTTACAATTTTTAAATTTATATTTTTTTCTGGACTTACCATGGGAGATTGTCTTTTTCTAGTGATTTTTCATATTTTACAAATCCTGTATGTTTACACTCATATGTTGAGGCTAAAAAAGTTGATCACAAAGAACCACAAAAGAGAAAAGCTTTTTGTATCTGTTAGAAGAGACAGTTGGCAAGGAGTGCCGAAAAGCAGTTAAGAGGGTTTTATAGCCCATAGTTTGAATTGTATAAGTAATTATTAGACTCTGGACATTCTAACAAGATTTTGCAGGTTTCAAACAACCAAATGATATTTTAGAAGGTAGAAATTGCACCGATTTGATCAATACACATGTTCAATTAAAATGCTGGATCCTATATGTAGGTACAAATTAAAAATTAAACAATAATTAACACTTCAACTAGCAAAAATAAACAAAGATGGCTGTAAATACAAACTGTCTCAATAGCAACCCTAAATGTTAGTGGCTTAACCACACCAATCAAAAGACATAGGCTAGCAGCCTGGATTAAAAAAAAAATCCAACAATATGCTGCCTCCAGGAGACTCATTTGATAGGAAAAGACAGACTAAAGGTGAAAGGTTGGGAAAAACATTCCACTTACATGAATCTTGAAAGCAAGCAGGTCTCCATACTAATATCAAATAAAGTAGACTCAAGTCAAAGTTAATCAAAAGAGATAAAGAAGAACATTACATACTGCTCAAGGGAACCATCACCAACAAGACATAACAATCAAATATATATGCCCCAAACAATGGTGCACCTATGTTCAAACAAACTCTTCTCAAGTTCAAGAGTCAAACTGACCACAACATGATCTTGGGTGACTTTCACACACCTCTCACCACTGGACAGATCTTCCAAACAAAAGTTGAATAAAGAAACTATAGAACTCAATAACACAATCAATAACTTAGACTTAATTGACATCTATAGACTATATCAACCAATATCAAGTGGATAAACTTTCTTCTCAGTAGCACATGGATTCTTCTCAAAAATAGACCATATATTATGCCACAGGGCAACTCTTAGCAAATACAAAGAAGTAGAGATACTACCATGCATTTTATCATATCATAATGGAATGAAATTGGAAATCAATAAGGACGAAAATGCTACAGAATGAACAATGGGTTACAGAAGACATCAAGGAGGAGATTAAAAAATTCTTATAAATGAAAATACAGACACAACATATCGAAATCTCTGGGACACTATGACAGCAGCACTAAGAGGAAAATCCATTGCATGGAGTTCATTCCTTAATAGAAAGAACTTAATAGAAAGAGCCAACAAATAAATGACCTCATTACATCTCAAAGCCCTAGAAAAAGAAAAAAAAAATCAGCAGGAAAACAAGAAAAAAAAATCAGCTGAAACCAATGAAATTGAAACAAAAGAAACAATTGAAAAAATTTACAAAACTAAAAGTTGGTTCTTTGAAAAAAAATAAAATTGACAGACCCTTAGCCATGCTAACAAAGAGACAGAGAAATCAAATTACCAGAAGTCATAAAAAAGGCAATATCACAGCAGACACTACAGAAATACAAAGGATAATTAGAAATTATTTTGAAACCGTATACTCGAATAGCTTATACTCTGATAGAATAGAAGTTAGTGAAGGCATCAATAAATTCCTTAAGTCATGTGATCCGCCCAGATTGAGTCAGGAAGATATAACACAACTTAAACAGACCAATATCAAGTGAGGAAATAGAAGAAGCCATCAGAAGATTCCCAACCAAGAAAAGCCAAGTACTGGATGGATATGCAGCCAAGTTTTACTAGACCTTTAAAGAAGTAATACCAATACTCTTCAGCCTATTTCTGGCAATAGAAAAAGAGGGAGTACTTCCAAATTCATTCTACGAGGCCAATATCACCCTGATCCCAAAACCAGGCAAAGACACTTCAAAGAAAGAAAACTTCAGACCAATCTCTCTAATGAATATAAATGCAAAAATCCTCAATAAAATTCTGGCAAATCAAATACAAAAAGATATCAAAAATATCGTGCACCATGATCAAGTGGGATTCATCCCCAGGATGCAAGGTTGGTTCAAAATACAGAAATCAATAAATGTAATTCATCACACCAATAGACTTAAAGAACCATATGATCATCCCAATAGATGCAGAAAAGCATTTGACAAAATACAGCACCCCTTCATGTTCAAAACACTAGAAAAAATAGGGATAAAGGACATCTCTCAACATTCTAAAGGCTGTCTACACTACACTAAGCCTCAGGCCGACATCATTCTCAATCGAGAAAAACTGAAGGCATTCCCTCTAAATATTGAACAAGACAGGGATGCCCTCTCTCACCACTTCTATTCAATATAGTTCTTGAGACACTGGCCAAAGCAATTAGATGAAAGAAATTAAAGGAAAAGTATAGGAAAAGAAGAACTTAAACTAGCACTATTGGTTGACAATTGGATTCTATCCCTAGAAGACCCAAAAAAACTACACCAGAAAACTTCTAGAACTAGTAAATGAATTCAGCAAAGTAGCAGGATATAAAATAAACACACATAAATCAAAGGCATTTCTGTATATCACTGACAAGTCCTCTGAGAAGGAAATGAGGAAAACTACCCATTCACAAGATCCTCAAAAAAATAGATAAATAGATAAAGTACTTGGGAATCAACTTAACAAAAGAGGTGAAAGATCTATACAATGAGAACTACAGAACCCTAAAGCAAGAAATCAAAGAAGACCTTAGAAGATGAAAAGATGTACCTTGCTCCTGGAGAAGCAGAATTAAAATTATCCAAATTACCATACTAACAAAATAACTATACAGGTTCAGTGTAATTCCAATAAAAACCCCAATGACATTGCTCATAGAAATAGAAAAAGCAATCATGAAATTCATCTGGAAAAATAAGAGACCCAGAATAGCTAAAGTAATTCTAAGCAGGAAGAGCAGAACAGGTGGCATCACTATACCAGACCCTAAACTATAACACAGAGCAATAGTAAAAAAAAAAAAAAAAACACAGCATGGTACTGGAACCAAAACAGGAGGGTAGACCAATGGTACAGAATAGAGGAAACAGACTGACCCACAAAACTACAATTATCTTATATTAGACAATATAAGATAAAACTCAGATGCACAAAACTCAAAGTGGATCAAGGACCTAGGAATTAAAGCAGAGACTATGCAGCTAACAGAATAAAAAGTAGACTCTAATCTTCATCATGTGGGGTTAGGCCCCAACTTCCTTAATAAGAAACCTATAGCACAAGAATCAACAAATGGGATGGATTCAAACTAAAAAGTTTTTCCTCAGCAAAATAATAATAATAATAATTTGTGAGGTGAACAGAAAGCCTACATCCTAGGAGTGAAACTTTACCCCTCACACATCAGATCAAACACTAATCTTGAGGGTATATAAAGAACTCACCAAGCTAAGCACAAAAAAAAAAAAAAACCTAGTCAACAAATGGGCCAAGGACATGAACAGACACTTCTCAGAAGAGAACATGAAATCAATCAACAAATATGAAAAAATTCCCATCATTCTAGCAATTAGAGAAATGCAAATCAAAACTACTCTAAGATTCATCTCACTCCAGTCAGAATGGCAGCTATTATGGAGACACACAACAACAAGTGTTGGCAAGAATGTGGGGGAAACAGAACACTCATACACTGCTGGTGGGACTGCAAATTGGTGCAGCTAATTTGGAAAGCAGTATGGAGATTCCCTGGAAAGCTGGGAATGGAACCACCACTTGACCCATCTATTTCTTTTCTTGGACTATACCCAAAGGACTTAAAAACAGCATATTACAGGGACACAGCCACATCAATGTTTATAGCAGCACAATTCACAATAGTTAAACTGGGCCAACCTTGCTATCCTTCAGTGGATAGATTAAAAAACTGGCATTTATATATAGTAGAATATTACTCAGCACTAAAAAAGAATAAAATCATGGCATTTGCTGGTAAATGGATGGCGTTGGAAAAGATAATGCTAAGTGACATTAGCCAATCCCAAAAAAACAAATGCCAAATATTTTCTCTGATATAAGGGGGTGACTCACATTGGGGTAGAAAGGGAGAGCATGGGAGGATTAGATTAATTCTAGATAGGGAAGAGGGGTGGGGAGGCGATTAGCAAGGATGGTGGAATATGCTAGACATCATTATACAAAATACATGTATGAAGATTTGAATTTGGTGACAACATGCCTTTCATAGAGATATGAAAAATTGTGGTATATATGTGTATTAAGAATTGTAATGCAAAAAAGAGTACTTGTTTAATGGCATAAATTAGCGTGAACATTATTTATATACAGAGATATGAGAAATTGTGCTCTATATGTATAATAAGGATTGTAATGCATTCCACTGTTGCCATGTATTAAAAAAATAAATTTACAAAAAAGAAAGGTATTGGAACTCCTTGGGGACACTATAAGCCTACAGGGTAAAAATTGTAACACCTTGAAAACACAGAGCTGGAAGGGAAGAAGCATGAACAACATGAAAAACCAAGCAAGAATGTGCCCCAAACAAAGATGCTACATTATTAGAACCCATGGTCAGAACAGCAGGAGAAATGACAGAAGGAGTGGAGGAGGTACATAATTTTCTGTGAATTAAAGGATGATATAAGAGAGCAAATATAGGCAGCAAAGATCATTTTGATAAAGAGATAAGCAAATACAGAAAGCAAACGATTCCTTTAATAAGGAGATAGAGATTCTGAAAAGAACAAACACAAATCCTTGAAATGAAGGAAACAGTAAACCAATTTAAAAACTCAATAGGAGGGCTGGGGATGTGGCTCAAGTGGTAACGCGCTTGCCTGGCATGTGCAAAGCACTGGGTTTGATCCTCAGCACAACATAAAAATAAAGATGTTGTGTCAACCGAAAAATAAATAAAAACAATTTAAAAACTCAATAGGAAGCATCTCCAACTGAATAGATCACTTTGGAAGACAGGACCTCAGACATTGAAGGCAAAATATATAACCTTGAAAAAAAAAGTTGACCATAGTGAAGATGGTAAGAAACCATGAGCAGAGGATGCATGAATTATGGGATAATATGAAAAGTCCAAATTTAAAAATTATTGGGATAGAGGAAGGCATAGAGGTCCAAACCAAAGGAATGAACAATCTATTCACTGAAATAATATCAGAAAAATTTCCCAACATGAAGAATGAATTGGAAAATCAAATAAGAGAAGCCTACAGGATGCCGAATGTACAAAATCGCAACAGATCCACACCAAGGCACATCATAATGAAAATGCCCAACAGAGAATAAGAGAATTTTAAAAGCTACAAGAGAAAGGAACCAGATTACATATAGAGGGAAACCAATTAGGATCCCTGGTTTCTCAATGGAGACCTTGAAACCTACAAGATCCTGCAACAAGATATACCAAGCTCTGAAAGAAATGGATGGCATCCAAGAATCATCCAGCAAAACTAAATTTTGATTAATAATTATATTTTGATTTTGATGTTATCTTTAAGACAAAATAAAAACCTTCCATAATATATAAAAAAAAAATTACAACTAGAAAGCCTGCACTACAGAACATCCTTGGCAAAATATTCCATGAGAAAATGAAAAACAACAATGAAAGTCAGAAGAGGTAGGTATTACACTAAAGGAAAAACCTACCAAAGAGAAACCAAGTCAAGATAAATGCAAAAAATAGACAAAAATAACTGGGAATACCAATCATGTCTCAATAGTAACCCTGAATGTTAATTTCCAAAACTCAGCAATCAAAAGACAGACTGGCAGATTGGATAAAAAAAAGACCCAACAATATGCTGCCTTCCAGAGATTCATGTCATAGGAAAAGACATCCACAGAGTGAAGGTGACAGGTTGGGAAAAAACATATCACTTGGGAGCTGGGGTTGTGGCTCAGTGGGAGTACACTAGCCAAGCATGTGCAAGGCCCTGGGTTCGATTCTCAGCACCACATAAAAATAATAAAAGTATTGTGTCCAACTAAAAAATAAACAGTAAAAAAAAACATTAATCAGGCTGGGGCTCAGGGGTAGAGCGCTCACCTAGCACGTGTCAGGCCCTGGGTTTGATCCTCAGCACCACATAAAAATAAATAAAGGTATTGTGTCCATCTACAACTAAAAAATGAATATTAAAAAACATACCACTCAGACTGTGGAAGCAAGCAGAGGTTTCCATCCAAATCAAGTGATGTGGACTTCAAGTGAAAATTAATCAGAAGGGACAAACAATAATATTTCATACTCCTCAAGGGAGCCATACACCAACAAGAGATAACAATTATAAATATCATCCCCTAAAGAATGGAGCCATCTATGTTCATCATACAAACTCTTCATCATTTCAAGAGTCAAATAGATCACAATACAATAATTCTAGGTGACTTTAAACATCTCTTGATAGATCTTCCAAACAAAAGCTTACAGAGAAATTATAGAACTCAATAAGACAATTAATAACTTAGATTTAACATATATAGAATATTTCATCCTTCAACAAGTGAATGCACATTCTTCTCAGCAGCACATGGATCCTTCTCTAAAATAGACCATATACTTTGCCATAGGGCATCTCTTAGCAAATAAAAAGGAGTAGAGATACTACCCTGCATTCTATCAGATCATAATGGAATGAAAATAGAAATCAATGATAAGAATAGAAGTTACTCCAAAAGATGGAGACTAAATAATATTCTACTGAATGAACAATGGATTGTAGAAGACATCAAGGAGAAGATTTAAAAATTCTTAGAGGTAAGTGAGAACACAGACACAACATATCAAAATCCTGGGGACACTATGAGAGTAGTACTAAGAGGAAAAATTATTGCATGGAGTTCATTCCTTAAGAAAAACCCAACAAATAAATTACCTCACACTACATCTCAAAACCCTAGAAAACAAAGAGCAAATCAGCAGAAAAAGCAGAAGGCAAGAAATTATTAAAATCAGAGCCGAAATCAATGAAAATGAAACAAAAGAAACAATTGAAAAATTGACAAAACTAGAAGTTGGTTGTTTGAAAAAATAAATAAAATTGACAGACCCATAGCCATGCAAACGAAGAGAAGGAGAGAACTCAAATTACCAGCATCATAATGAAAAAGGCAATATCACACAGACACTAGAGAAATACAGAGGATAATTAGAAATCATCTTGAAACCTTGTACTCTAATAAAATAGAGGACAGTGAAGGCATTGATAAATTCCTAAAGTCATATGGCCTGCCCAGATTGAGTCAGGAAGACATACACAACTTCAACAGACCAATATCAAGTGAGGAAAAAGAAGAAGCCATCAGAAGATTGATAACCAAGAAAAGCCCAGGACCAGAGGGATATACAGCTGAATTTTACAAGACCTATAAAGAGGAACTAATACCAATACTCTTCAATTTAATTCAGGAAATAGAAAAAGAGGGAGTACTTCCAAGCTCATTCTATGAGTCCATATCACCCTGAATCCAAAACCAGACAAAGACACCTCAAAGAAGGAAACTTCAGGCCAATATCTGTAATGAACATAGATGCAAAAGTCCTCAATAAAATTCTGGCAAATCAAATACAAAAACGTATCAAAACCATTGTGCACCACGATCAAGTGGGATTCATCCCAGAGATGCAAGGTTGGTTCAACATACAGAAATCAATAAGTGTAATTCATCACATCAATAGACTTAAAGATAAGAATCACATGATCATCTCAACAGATACAGAAAAAGCATTTGACAAAATACAGCACCCCTTCATGTTCAAAACACTAGAAAAAATAGGGATAACAGGAACATATCAACATCATAAAGGCTATCTATGCTAAGCCCCAGGCCAACATCATTCTAAATGGAGAAAAACTGAAGGTATTCCCTCTAAAATCTGAACAAGACAGGCATGCCCTCTCTCACACTTCTATTCAACATAGTTCTTGAAACACTGGCCAGGGAAATTAGACAGATGAAAGAAATTAAAGGAATAACTATAGGAAAAGAAGAACTTAAACTAGCACTATTTGCTGATGATATGATTCTATACCTAGGAGACCCAAGAAACTATACCAGAAAATTTCTAGAACTAGTAAGTGAATTCATCAAAGTAGCAGGATATAAAATCAACACCAATAAATCAAAAGAATTTCTGTATATCAGTGACAAAGCCTCTGAGAAGGATATGAGGTAAACTACCCCATTCACAATATCCTCAAAAAAAAAAAAAAAGTAAGATACTTGGGAATCAACTTAACAAAAGAGGTAAAAGATCTACACAATGAAAACTACAGAACCCTAAAGAGAAATCAAAGAAGATGGAAAGGTCTACCTTGCTCATGGATAGGCAGAACTAATATTATTAAAAATGACCACACTACCAGAAGCACTACACATATTTAATGCAATTCTGATCAAAATCCCAATGGCATTCCTCATAGAAATAGAAAAGTCAATCATGAAATTCATCTGGAAAAATAAGAGACCCAGAATTGCTAAAGCAATTCTAAGCAGGAAGAGTGAAACAGATGGCATCGCTATACCAGACCTTAATCTATACCACAGAGCAATAGCATGGTACTGGCAGCAAAACAGGCTGGCAGACCAAAGGTAGAGAATAGAGGACACAGAGACTAACCCACAAAATTACAACTACCTTATATTAAACAAAGATGCCAAAAGCATACACTGGAGAAAGGAAAGCATCTTCAACAAATGGTGCTGGGAGAATTGTAAATCGATATGCAACAAAATGAAATTGAATCCCTATCTCTCATCCTGCAAAAAAAGTTAACTCAAAATGATCAAGGACCTAGGGATTAAACCAGAGACTTTGCAGCAAATAGAAGGAAAAGTAGGCCCTAATGTTCATCACATGAGGCTAGCCCCCAACTTCCTTAATAAGATGCCTATAGCACAAGAATTAAAACCAAGAATCAACAAAAGGGATGGATTCAAACTAAAAAGTTTTTTCTCAGCAAAGAAATCAATGTGTGAGGTGAACACAGAGCCCACATTCTGAGAGCAAATTTTTACCCCTCACACTTCAGATAGAGCTCTAATCTCTAGGGTATATAAAGACTCAAAAAGCCAAGCACCAAAAAAAAAAAAAAAATAACCCAATCAACAAATGGTCTAAGATCTGAACAGACACTTCTCAGAAAAGGATATACAACCAACAAATATATGAATAATGCTCATCATCTCTAGCAATCAGAGAAATGCAAGTCAAAACTACTCTAAGACACCACCTCACTCCAGTGGCAGCCATTATGAAGACAAACAACAGGCGCTGGCAAGGATGTGGGGAAAAAGGGACACTCATACACTGCTGGTGGGACTGTAAATTAGTGCAGCCAATTTGGAAAGCAGTATGGAGATTCCTTGGAAAGCTGGGAATGGAGCCAACATTGGACCCAGCTATTCCTCTTCTCAGACTATACCCAAAGAACCCCAAAACAGCATACTACAGGGACACAGCCACATCAATGTTTATAGAAGCACAATTCACAATAGCTAAACTGTCGAGACAACCTAGATGCCCTTCAGTGAACGAATGGATTAAAAAACTGGCATTTATACAAAATGGAATATTTCTCAGCACTAAAAAAGAATAAGATCAGGGCATTTGCAGGGAAATGGATGGCATTAAAGATTATGCTAAGTGAAGTTAGGCAATCCCCAAAAAATCAAATGCCTAATATTTTCTCTGATATAAGGGGGGGGGGGACTCAAAGTGGGGTAGGGAGGGAGAGCATGGGAGGAAGATTACCTCTAGATAGGGAAGAGGGGTAGGAGGGAAAGGGAAGGAGAAGATGAATAGCAAGGATGGTGGAAGGTGATGTTCATCATCATACAAAATACATGTATGAAGAGGTGAATTTGGTGTCAACATACCTTATATACAAAGATATGATTAATTGGGGTATAATGGTGTATTAAGAATTGTAATGCAAAAAAAGAGCTCATGTATCTTAGCATAATTTGGCGTGAACATACTTTATATGCAGAATTATGAAAGATCGTGCTGTGAATGGATGATTATCAATGTAATGCATTCCACTATTGTCATGTATGAAATAAACTTTTTAAAAAGGAGGAGAATGGGTACAGCACTAAGGCCAGACGGTCAACGTCGTCACCACCCATCATATAATGCAAACTCTTTTCTAGTCTGGTTCCCAGTGGGAATGAAAAAGTACTGGAGATGTCAGTAAGTCGCCTGCAGGGGCACGAAACCATTGCTACCGATTGCATCACCTCCTCATTATATTCACAATTATCTGCCATTGTGGATGAGCCACTGTCAAGCGGTCCCCAAGCTGAGAAGTGATCACACCTGCGGCTGCCCCACTGGCATGGAGGAGACAACTAGCCCAGGTGGATTCCAGCACTTTATTACCAACAGGAGCAGCAAAGATGAGCCACACGCCAACCCCCAGACACCTGGTCCCACGGGGTGACACCACCTGTGGCCGCAGGTGCTGGGGGCTCTGCTGCCGGGAAGCCAACTCTGTGCTACAGCCAAGTAGGTCCATGAACTCACAGGAAGCTGAAGAGAGCGTTGGTGACAACTCGTCTTCCTGTTGGAGAAAGTTCCTGTGGAGTTTCTTTGTTTTCCCTGTGGCTCTGTCAATGACGACATTTCATGGTATGGCACATCTGGAAACAGCCTGCGCCTCCCTTGTCCCACAGTCCCGTCCACAGAGGTGCCCCTGGGAGCTACCCAATGCACCCCCAGGCCAGCGAGGACCACTCTGCTCATTTCCTGTAACCCCCCAACAGGCAGCAGAGCCCCTCGGGCATCCTGTGGGGATGGCCTGGGTTTGGGGTGCTCGGTTCCCTCTTTGGTGTCCTTGGCTAAAGCCATAGCAAAGCTCTGAATTTAAACTCCATCAGCCCCAAATGTCTGTGTGGTCGAGGATGGAGCTGCTGGGAGGTGGGGGACCAGTGGGGGGGACCTGGGAGCTGAGGACGGGGCTCAGGGCCGAGCACTTGCCAAGCTCGTGCCAGGGCCTGCTACTCCATCCCGAGGGTCACAGAGGGAAGGAATGGTGGGCCCAGCAGGTCACTGGGAGCAAACCCTGGTGGGATTCGGGGACCCTGCCCCTGCTCTCTGTCACTCTGGGTTTTGCTCCCTGCCCTCTCCCACCAGGACGTGGTTTGTATTTAATAGAAAAAACTTCATTAACTTAAGTTACGCCACACTGACTCCTGGTCCCCGTCTGCTTCCTGTCTTGGTGACATCACTTGCTGCGGATGATGTAGAATTCCCCCTCGAGCCCTGGACATGACTAAGAGGACCACCAGAGTTCTGGCTGCCACAGGAAGAGACTGAGGGAAGCTTCTAGCAACCCTTGGAAGCCCCAGAGGAATGCAGGAAGGCGCTACCCCTCCCTTTGGGGTCCTTGTTGGCCTGCAAGGCCCCATGAGTCCTGGGGGACCCCCTGGGTCTTAAGCTCCCTGATCTCTTTGGCCTCCGGGGGGGGCATGGGTCACTTTGTGCTACGAGGAGACACGTGTCCTGGCTTGTTGAGGCTGCAAGTCACCAGCAAGAGCCCCAGCTTTTAAAGTAGCTACTGAGTGGGGAGACAGAGGTCCCCTGGGTGAGAGAGGGGGAAGGGACGGGGACAGAGGGGAAGGGGACAGGAAAGAGGGGACAATGAAGGGGATGCAGCCTCCCCGTTTCCATCTTGCACATAACCAGTGACACCCCACAACACGTGGGACCACAAGAATCAGCATCAGCCTGCGTCCTGCTGTCATGTGTATCTACAAAGAAGGAACAAGACCACGAGAATGAATGGCCATCACCACAGGGCCAGCCCTGACCTCCTGTCCTGTTGTGGGCAGGGCTCGTTAACAAGAGCTCAGGTGTCTGTTCAGGTCAAACGGGCAGCAAACGGCAATGTCTTGCCAAAAAACGTTGCCAGGTGGCTCAGGGGATCTGGGTCGTGGGGACACGTCTTGGAAGTTACTGGAGCTCTCGTCACTGAGGACAGAGACATCATGGGGGACAGGCAGGTGTCAGGGTGGGCCCCTCAGCCGTGAGCTGCCCACCAACCTGGGTGGCCATAGCCTCCTAGTGAGCTGCACCTGGGGAGGATGGGGCAGCCCGTCCCCACGGCATTTCCCCTTGGGGGGCTCCTGCCTCAGTTCTGGGGGGACAAGGGCTGGATTAAGCACAGCAATCAAAAGAGATGAGCTAATAGACACGTGGGCACATAAATGCACCGCAAGGGAAACAGCTGTTCCAAAATGTCACATTGCTTTGGCTCCAACTGTATGACTCCAATAAAATGGGGAAACAGTAGACCATGGAAACATTAAGGTTGCTGGGGATTCCGGGAAAAGGGGGAGGTGGACATCTGTAGAGGGGGACGCCTGGTGTGGTGGACCTACTCCCTAAGCTACTCATGGTGGCTACTCAATGCTGTGCTTTTGTCACTATTTATAGAAATACAAAACAAAGAGGTTGATTAATGATGATCTATCCACATCAATATTAGTATATTGGCCCAGTAATTGTGACAAATGTCACAGAAGTGCAAGATGTAAGTAATAAGGAGAACCCTATGGTGGATAGGTGTATGGGGACTCTATAGTGTGTCTGCATTTTTCTGTCCAGGTATGTCATTTAAAAAAATAAAAAGTCAATTAAGTGCAACGTACAGAATATGCTCAGGGACTTCTGCGGACTCAGCATCCCGTCTGCAGAAGGAGCCCTCACCCAGGGCACACAGATGCCTTTGTACCCGAGTTAATTATGCACAGCACCCAGCCTCACCTTTACTGAATTTGCCTTTGAGGTTTTGCTGGTCCTTTTATACCAGTAGGTCAAACAAATTAAAAAAGAATGAAAATATAAAAATTAAAGAGAAACATGAAGAAAAGTCCCTAGGAAGGACACCAGTTCCTTAGGTCCCCCCAAATTTTCATACACCCTTCTATCACCCAAGAGTGATTACTAATTTTCCAGTAATGTAACTAGTGATTCCTTAACTATGGAGGAGAATGTGTTCCAGGCTTGAGAAGATGATGTGGGGTGGCTCTAAAATAATGGCCCAGCTGAGGGGCTGCAGGGTGGCACCTTTAATGCCAGCAGCACAAGAGGCTGAGGCAGGAGGATTCCGAGTTTGAGGCCATCCTCAGCAACTTAGTGAGGCCCTGGCTCAAAATAAAAAGTAAATAAAGATCACTGGGGAGCGGCCTCAGTAGTTAAGCACCTCGAAGTTCAGCCCCAGTCCCAACAATGTACACAGGGAGATGCGAGGTGGCGGGTTCAGTGACGCAGGGTTTCTCGGAGCTCACCTGCTTGGGACTCCAGCAGTGGGAATCCTGCTTCCCCCAAGGTGGATGAGAAGGGGATTGAACTAGTACTCAATAGAGGACAAAGAGCCCAAGAAAAATAGTGTGAATGCATTAAATGAGAAAGAAAAAAAAACAGAGAAAGTTGTTTGCAGGAGGCGTAGAAATACCACACAGCCCAGGAAAAGCCGAGAACTTCTAGAAACAGGCTTAGTGCAGGAGACCCCGAGACTGAAGGCCGCCTAGCCTGGCCAATAGGGAGGCTGTGGGACTCAGTAAACCTGCCCAGGGAACATGCCCTGAGCTTACCAACCACCAGCCAGGAGCTGAGACAGGTGCCATCAGGGATTAATGCACACCTGCCTGAAGGCAGCTGGGGAGTCAGATCCTGGGTATTACACAGAAGGGACCAAGGGAAGGGGCCTGGGGATGGGAAGGACAGTGGAATGAGAGGGACATTATCACCCTATATACGTGGATGACCACACCACTGGTGTGACTCTGCACCATGTTCAGTCAGAGGAAGAAGTTGTGCTCAGTCTGTGTACAATGTGTCAAAGTGTCTGTACAATTAACTAAAACAAAGTTAAAACGACTGGCCTGTCGCATACAAAGACATTAAAATGATAATGAACCAAGATCAAGTGGGGTTCATCCCAGGGGTGGCAGGTTAGTTCAGCATCTGGAAATGAATGAATATGATTCATCCCATGGACAGACTTAAAGACAAAACCCATCATTATTTCAATACCTGCAGAAAAAGTATTGGAAAAGACACAGCATCCATTCCTGCTCCAATCACTAGAAAAATCAGGATAGCAGGAATAAAACTCAACATGGGAAAAGGTATACATGCTCCACCCCACACCAACGTCATTCCCAATGCAGAAAAACTGAAATCAGTCCCTCCCCAGTAGGAACAAGACAGGGAAGCCCTCTTTCACCACCTCTACTCAACAGAGTCCCTTTAAAATCCTGGCCAGAGAATTCAGATAAAAGGAAGAAGTTAAAGAATACAAATAACAACTGAACATATCCCTATTTGCTGTTGACATATTCTATCTTTTGAAGACCCCAAAAACTACACTTCTAGAACTCATTGATAAATTCAGAAAAGTAGCAGGATATAAAATCAACACCATGAATCGACGGTGCTCCTTTACACCAATGAGGAATCAGCTGAAGGAGACAGAAAACTACCCCATTCACAACAGCCCCAAAAAGGCTGGGCCTGGGGCTCAGGGTAGAGCACTTCCCTTGCAAGGACAAGGTGCTGGGTTTGATCCTCAGACCACATAAAAATACATGAACAAAAAATAAAGGTATTGTGTCCAAATTTTATTTATATACGTATATATACACACACCCATATATATACATATACATATATATAATCTCCTCAAAACTAAAATACTTGGGAATCAGTCGGACAAAAGAGGTGAAAGATCTCTACAATAAATACTAGAGAATACTAAGGAAAGAAATTGAAGACCTCAGAAGCTGGAGAGAAATACCAAGTTCTTCCATGGACAGAATTAATAATGTCATACCTACAAAAGCACTCTACAGATTTCTTACAATTCCTTACAATTCCCACTCTTAATAGAAATAAAAAGCTATCATGAAACTCCTTTGGAAACATAGAACCTCAAAAAGCAATCATTAGCAAGGACACCAGAGGTAACACGATTTGGTCCTTAAATCATACTACAGAGCTACGGTAACCAAGAGAGCATGGTATTGGCACAAAAGCAGACATGCAGACCAAGGAACAGGTTAGAAGGCACAGAAACAAACCCATGGAAGCACAGTTGTACTAGACAGAAATGCCATAAACATACATTGGAGAAAATATAGCCTCTTCAGGAAATGGTTTTAGGAAAAATAGAAAGTCATATGTAGCAAATGAAACTGAAACCCTAACTCTCACCTGGCACAGAAACCAAACTCAATGTGGATCAAGAATGTGGGCAACAGACCAGAGACTCTGCTCCTTCTAGAAGGAAATGTAGGCCCAGCTCTCCATCATCTCAGCTTAGAAACCATCTTCCTCAACAAGACTCCTAAAGTTCAAGGAAGACAGTCCAGAATCTAAGTGGGATGAAATAAAACTAAAAAGCTTCTTCAAAGCAAAAGAAACAATCACGAACATGAAGAGAGAGCCTACAGAATGGGAGAAAATCTTTGCCACCTGATCATTAATTTCCAGGATATACCAAGAACTCAAATACACCAAAAAAAAAAAAAACCCAGTCAATAAATGGGCAAAGGAACCGAACATGCACTTCCCAGAAAAATAAAAGGAATAGTCAACAAATTTATGAGAAAAGGTTCAACATCTAGCAATCAGAGAACTGCAAATTAAGACCACACTGAGGCCGGGTGCAGTGGTGCATACCTATCATCCCAGTGGTTCTAGAGGCTGAGGCAGGAGGATTGTGAGTTCAAAGCCAGCCTCAGCAAAGTGAGGAATTAAGCAGCTCAGTGAGACCCTGTCTCTAAATAAAATACAAAATAGGGCTGGGGATGTGGCTCAGTGGTTAAGTGCCTCCGAGTTCAATCCCCAGTACCTGCCCCCACCAAAAAAAAAAAAACTAAACCACACTGAGATTCCACCTGACTCTATTCGGTGTGGTAATTACCAAGAATGCAAGTAACAATAAAGGTTGAGGAGGATTGAAGAAAGAGATTCCTTCACACACTGCTGGTGGGAGTGCAAATTGGTGCAGCCAGTATGGAAAACAGTGTGGAGATTCTTTAGAAAAAGGAGAATGGAAGCACCAGTTGAGCCACTTACACCATGCTTTGGTATATACCTACAGGACTTCAAACCACCATACTTTAGTGACCCAGCCACATTCATGTTTATAGAAGCTCAAGTCACAATAGCTAAGTATGAAACCAACCTAGGTGGCCTTCAACAGGTGAATAAAGAAAGAAAACGTGAGATAGATAGATAGATGATAGATAGATAGATATAGAGGGGAGGGAAGGAGGGAGGAGGGCAAGAAAGGGAAGGAAGAAGGATCCAAGGGCTCAGAGACTGATGGGTTGGTGCCCAGGGGCATACAGCAGTCCGTGGGCTCTTCTCGGCGTGGGCCAGTTTTCTCTCCACAATTTCCTCTCAGGACCAACGTGGAGATCCAGGTGTTGGGAAGCATATGCATTGGGAGTGGGCATCACTGCTCTGAGCTGCTGTCAGTCACAGTCCTGAGACACACTTCCTCTGCGTGTTGCCATCCACAGGTCACATCACATAGGTTAATACTTTATCCCAAGCCACACTAACTCTGTGCCTCAATGTGAGTGGCCCTAGGTTGGCTCATTATGATTGGAACCAAGAAAGCAATCCAGGCTCCTCTGACCTTGGACAATGACAGATCCACTCAAGAAGTTTCCCTCCAGACTCTTCTTGTTCACCATTGTCTGAGGACGGGAGAGGAATTGGCCTTGCCTTTGGGGACACCGTCCCTGCCTACTGTAAGACAGGTCCTGTCAGGCCTCACCAGAACACCAAGGTCACCAGTCCTCTGAGGGGTGAGCTCAGGCCCTGGGTCCCATATGACCTCCTCCTGAAGGCTCAGCCTCATGTCTGAATGCACAAGAGGCAGGGGAGGCAGGGAGGTGCTGCGGGAAGGCATTTTGGAGTCCAACTCTTGCCACATTATAACTGCGACCCAGGCACTCGTAGAATTGCTATTTACTTGAAATGTTATGGCATCAGCTTTATTTCATAGCATTAGTATGATTTATAATATTACCAGTATTATTGTTCATGAGTAAATTAGTATAAGTGTGCACGAGGAATAATAATTCAGGAGATCGATAGATCTAGCTCTACAATAATCTCTAGGACTTAAAGTGTTTCAAAACCTATCATTTTGGCTCATAAGATCAGACACACACAATCTAAAAATCCTATCTAATATTAGTCAGAATGGAAACTTACCAAAAATCGATGAAATTGTTTTAAATGTACCCAATTTCACTACATGTGAATGATTAATTATTTCTTCTTCACTATCACATAGTTGTTATTTTAAACTTAGACAATGTTGATGCCTTTTGAAAATGTCCTCAAAGAAAAAAGACAAGAGGGCTAGGGCTGGGGCTCAGGGGCAGAGCACTCGCCTAGCACGGGTGAGGCACAGGGTTCCATCCTCAGCACCACATAGAAACAAAATAAAGGGATGTGTCCACCTACAACTAAAAAATACATACTTACAAAAACTGTAAATAAATTGCAGAGGGATCCATAGAGTTAAGGGAAGGGAGGTGAGAGGGGAGAGCAGGGGACTGAATTAGAACAAACTGTATTTCACACTTTGGTGATTCTGTCAAACTGTATCCTAATGTTATAAATAACTAATAAGAATCAGTAAAAAACAATACCCCAAATAGTAAAAAGAGGTGTGATTCAAGAGTTTGCTACCAATTAAAATACTGCACAAAATTAAAAAGGGAAACCCTAAGGGTACACAGACATAGACAAGTAGTAGAATAAATTTTAATTTGTTACCATATAAAACACACAAAGTTTTCACAGCCAATCTCTCTGTAGTGGAGTTAGTACACAGAGCCCAGGGACATTCATCTGGTGACAGTTAGGACCTGCTCATATTGGAAACACTGTTCCTTGACACCTATTGTCAGGTTCACTAGCTGACGTTTAGATTTAGAGTCTTTACTGATGCAAACCATGGAGAAAGGACAGGATTTAACCCCAGAATTTTCTAGAAAAGGTAAGTCTTTCATGTAAATTCATTGAATTTAAATATATATATATATATATAATCTCTCTCCCAGGGATGAAAGGAGATTTAAAATACAAGAAAAAGGGGCAGGGGCTCAGGGGCAGGGCACTCGCCTGGTACATGTGAGGCGCTGGGCTGGATCCTCAGCACCCCATAAAAATAAAGGTATTGTGTCCATCTATAACTTAAAAAATAGATTAAAAATACTAGAATAAATACAAATTTGTGGTAAAATTAGAAAACATAACTGGGCAAAGTAATATCATTATACAGATCCACAGGCCCCTGATCTGGCTTTAGTTCATGTCCTTCTATGTTAACACACATGGTTCCTTGGTTCCTAAAAATCCCTAGAGTCCTTGCCTTCCCCCAGCTGATCTGTCAGCTTTATTCTTTACTAATGCCCAATCCCTGAGGCAGCACAGAGAATTTTAGACAAGAATTTTTGCCTAAGTAGTGATTTCTGAAAGAGTAAGACATGTTCTGCTTCTGTTAGTTTATTTCCAGAGGCACCAGTAAATCTGAAGTTTCTGTGGCAAAGAAGAGCAGCTTACAATGATCTACAGGAAGCTTATTTTACCTTCCATGAGACACATTTCATTTTCTAAAGCTTTTTTTGGTGTTCTTGTCATGCTAATCTTGATTAATGATGCTTGGAAATGAAAATGATCTTCATAAAAATATAGTCCAGGTACAGTTTCTATCCAGTCACTGAAGGATTACAGAATGTACATTTGCACATTCATCAAGGTAAATTATGGAGAATAACCTCCAGGAATTCATGTAATTTTAAAGGAAGATGAATGGCAATAAGACCACAATAGTGGAGATCTTTCCCATCTTGTTCCCAAACATCTGGATGCAGGCTTTGGAAGCAGGGTGACAGCAGCTTGGGAAACGAGGGCAGATTCCCTGAAGGACACCCAATGGCTCGGGGGTCTGCTCCCAGCACTCAGGTGTCCTTTGGGGTCTGAGTGAATATGCATCTAGAGGTTTCTGAACTAAGGAATGTTCCAGCATCTTCCAAACAGGAACAATTCAAATGGAAGATGTGCAGCTGGACTTCACCTTGCTCATTGCAGACACTCCCTTTTCCTCCTTGGGGACGGACAGGCCAACTAGAATGATGGGTGGATTTTATTGGTCCTGTGACCAGTGCCTGGAGCTTAGTTTTGAAATATTTAATTTCCCTTGAAATTGAAAGTTTTATTGCATTTACAAAGAGTGTGTGCAAGACCTCTTCTTTCATCCGAGGAGAGGCAAGCAAACAGGTAAACTGTTGCTAAACTCTCCTTGTGCCAGGCATACATGTGACCACAGATCCAGGAACTTGGGAGTCTCAGGCAGGAGGATGCCAAGTTCGAGGCCAGCCTCAACAACTCAGTGAGGTCCTAAGACCCTCAGTGAGAAACTGTCCCCATATTAAAAAATAAATAAAAAGGGCTGGGAGTTGGGGATGTAGCTCAGTGGTAAGGCACCCCCGGGTCCAGGCACCAGTTCTCTTCCTGAAAAAATGTCTCCTTTGTTGCTTTCTACAAATGACCCTGGGCTGGATCTCCAGCTAATGTCAGCAAGGGGTGAGTGACAGCACTACTCCTGTTTCCACATCTCCTGATCCTACTTCACAAAACACACACACACCTTGGGTAGGAATCATCCCAAAGCCAACACAAGGATGCTGGCTTCACCTGTCACGGGATTGACTCTCACCAATCTGGCTCACACCAAAAGGGACAGGGCACAAATGCCACCTTTCCCCTCTTGACTCAGGATGCAAACGGAGTTGAAATTACTCACATGGGGCGACATGCCTGACCCTGAGGGTAAGTGATGGTGGCTGGATTAGAGGAAGCTATGGAGGGGCAGGACACATAAGTACATGATTCCTCCCAATTCTGCACTCTATAAAGAGAGTGGGATGAGCAGGTGAGGCTGTCCTCCTAGGGGATGCGTCTCCAACTCCAACCTGGGGGCCTACAGCTTTCCCTGGGCAATGTCTCCGTAGCAGCCATGTTTCAGAGACGCTGTTCCCAGGACAAACAGGACCACATCTTAGGAAGTGGGAAGGGAGGGAGTAAAAGGAGGTGGTGGGATTTATAATCTAAAGGAAAACGCAGTAGGTCCACCAGACAGAGGGGAAGGCATCACCACCTCCCTGAGGCGAGGGGCTGCTACAAAATCATTGATCTGAAGAAGGAGTGGTGCACAAGCTAAAATTAGTTAATTATTTTTTAATTGACTATTCTCCTTGGTCTGGGTTGGGGTGGACCAGCTTTCCTGCGGGCTGGACCAGCATTCTGCCCCCGAGCCACACGCCATCCCTTGAATTTAAGTTGATAATGGAAATAAGAGGCTATCCTACTTCCAAAGAATGTTTTTTAGTACATGATGATTCTAGTGACTGGAAAATGTGACATGACGACAAAATTCTGCTGCTGTCAAACACTTCTGGTTCTCTCTGCAGAAACTCGTCATTTGCTTCAACATGCCCATGAAGATGGACCGAGATTCCAGACTCAGGGCCACGAGAAGTGCCTTCTACCTGCAGGCTGGGGCCGGGATCTTGGCCAACACCTGTCTGCTCTGCCTGCACCTGGCCGCCCTCCTCGGGGGCCACAAGCCCAGGCTCATCGACCTCCCCATGGCCCACCTGGCTCTGACACACATCGTCCTGCTCCTCACTGTGGCCCTTTGGTATCCACAGACATCTGGGAAGGGCAGGACATTCCAGGTGATGTCAAATGCAAAGTGCTGGTCTTCTTGCACAAGGTCATGAGGGGACAGTCCCTCGGCACCACCTGTGTCCTCAGTGTGCTCCAGGCCCTCACCATCAGCACCAGTGGCTCCTCGCTGGCCAACTTCAAAGTCAAACCTGCAAACCCCATCCTGGGGGCATGTCTGTTCCTGTGGGTCCTCACCATGGCCATTACCAGCCACCAGCTGCTCTGCACGGTGGCCACCCCCAATGCCACGCAGCCTGGTCTTCTCTTTGTCAACGGCCACTGCTCCTTCCTGCCGAGGTACAGGGGCGTTTTTCTGCTCCTGGTAACGCTCAGAGATGTCTTCTTCGTGGGCCTCATGGCCGTGTCCAGTGGGTACATGGCCACCCTCCTGCACAGACATCAGCAGCGCTGCCTGTCCCTCCACACCTCCCCCGAGCACAGGGCCACTCACAGCGTCCTGCAGCTGCTCGGCTGCTTCACCACCCTGGACTCTGCAGACTCTGCGCTCTCTCTGCTCATCAGCAGGATGAGGAGAAATGACCCCGTGCTCGGGAGCATCCACAACGCGGTGGCCAGCGGCTGCGGCAGGCTCAGTCCCCTGGTGCTGCTCAGGGCGGACACACAGATCCTGAACCTCGTACAAGTCCAGTGGAGGAACAAAGCTCAGATGCTGACAAGACGCATCTAAAGCGGCTCCTCCACTCTCACTTACAAACCCCTCTATCCACACAAACTTCTTTCTGAAATGATCTCAGCAAGTGCACCAGATTTTCTGTCTGGTAAGGTCACCTATGTGACTACAAACGACCTTGTGTATGGTTTTACTTGATATCTGCATCAGTGTCTTTAGGTACATCCACGGACTTTTACAGTCTCGTCTTATTTTCTTCTTGTTTTATGAAAACTTCTTTTGAAGTACTATTAGAGCCACATTGTCCCTTATTCTGTCTGAAAATAGACTATTTTAAAAAGAAGACTACAATATGGCTATCAACCAGGCAGTGCCATAACCCCAAAAGTCCATCAAGAAAAGAATAGATATTGTCTAGCATGGTCCGGGCCATGGGTTCAATCCACAGCAACTACAGGAAAAAGAAAAAAATGGATAAACAAATGCAGTGGGGCTGGGGATGTGTGTATGAACAGGCACATTATATATCCATATACACAAACGTGCAAGCATATATATAACTTATAGAGAGAGAATATCATTCTGCCATAAAGAGAAATGATACATGCAACAATATGGATAAATCCCAAAAGTATTCAGCTAAAAAATCTATCAGACAAAAACATCACAGATTGCCGAGTAAAATTCCATTGTGTATATAGAAAATAATGCTAAGTGAAGTTAGCCAATTGCAAAAAAAAAAAACAGATGCAGAATGTTTTCTCTGATATAAGGAGGCTGACTCATAGTGGGGTAGGGAGGTGGGCCATGGGAGGAATAGATGGACTCTAGATAGGGCAGAGGGAGGGAGGGGAGGGGACAGGGGATTAGCAAGGATGGTGGGATGTGATGGACATCACCATCCAAAGTCCACGTATGAAGACACAAATTGGTGTCAACATACTTTTTCTGTATGTGAAAAATTGTGCTGTATGTGTGTAATGAGAATTGTAATGCATTCCACTATCATGTATTTTTAAAAAAAATCAATAATTTTTTTTAAATCAGATATATGTATACTTCACTCTTAGGAAGTATGCAGAATATGGAAACCCCAGAGTCACAGAGCAGAAGTTGGTGACCAGGGCCTGGGAGGGCAGGAGAGTGACCGTCTGCCTGAGGGACACCTGGTTTCCTTTGGTGGTTATTAAAAGCTGTGCAACAAGGAAAGGTTGTAATAACATTGCACCATTTCAAATATCACTAGATCCGATTTTCAAATGGACACTATCAGGAGAAATGAATCTCATTTAAAAACAAAACCCCCCAAAAAACCTGAAAATTCTGGGATTCTACTCAGTGACGTCGGGTATAAACTCTGGTGACAGGAAGACACTGTGGCGCTGCAGACCCCAACCGTACTCTGGACCACCGACTCAGAGTTGTTAGGAATACCGGCTGCCAGGAACTGAGAACCTACTCTGCCGAGTCAGGTGTGGCTCTAGCTTCTTCCTAAACCTTGGTCCTAATTTTCCCAGTGGTCTTGGGTCCTACTTGGAGGAATCCTGACTTTATGGAGAACAAACAAGGGCTGGAAACCAAACTGATTGTCCCAGGGTCACCCACCATGCAGACCAGGGCTCTGATGGACTGATCAGTCTTTGAAAAATCAACTCCAGTCCAGGGTCATTTCTGGACAGAGGAGGGGGAAAGGGAGGAATTATCAAGGGGCTCCAGGAACCTTCGAGACTGAATTAGTCTTCACGTCCTTATTGTGGGGATGGTTCCGTGGGTGTATGTATGTGGCAGACCTAACAAGCTGCTCATTACATATGTGTGGTTTATTCTTATCATTTTCACCTGAATAAAGTTATTTTTAAATGAATGAAAGATATTAAAAGAATTCAACAAAAGGCAGATGCCAACTACACCTAAGGAAATATGGCAGACAGCACACATCATTATGGAATTGTAAGAAATCAGTTAATTTGAAAAGAAACAAAAAAAATTGACAAGACAAAAATTTGGTTCTTTAAAAAATAAATGAAATTGAGAAACCATTATCCACAAAGAGAATGAGGGAGAAAATTCAAATTACTAAAATTCATGATGTAAGAGGAAGTATCATGGTGGACACTATTGAAATACAGAAGGTGATCAGAAACTGTTTTGAAAGTTTATACTCCAATAATATGCAAAATTGTGAAGACATTGACCAATTACTAGAGACATGTGACTTCCCCAAACTGAATCCGGAGGACATACATGGTTTAAGCCCATCAATTTAAAATAATGAAATACAAAATGCCATCAAAAGCCTACAACTAAGAAAAGCCCAGGACTAGAGAGACTGTCAGCCAAGGTCTATGAGACCTTCAAAGCAGAAATAACACCAAATTTCTCAAATTATTTTGTGAAATAGAAAAGGAGGAACCCTTCCAAACTCATTCTATGAAGCTAGTTTCACCCCGATACCAAAACCAGACAAAGATACAAGGAAAGAAAATTTCCCACCAGTATCCCTGATGGTCACAGATGCAAAAGTTCTCAATAAAATTCTGGCAAATAGGGGCTGGGGCTGGGGTTCAGTGGTAGAGCACTCACTCGCCTGCCATGTGTGAGGCACCGAGTTTGATCCTCAGCACCACATAAAAAATAAATAAAAATAAAGTCATTGTGTCCATGTACGACTAAAGAAAAATATTTTTTTAAAAAAATCCTGGCAGATAGCATACAAAAACATGTTTAAAAGATAGTCCACCATGATCAAGTGGGGTTTCTCCCAGGGATGCAAGGTTGGTTTAACACATGGAAATCAATAAACATAATTTATCATACAAATGAACCTGAAGATAAGAGTTGTATGATTATCTTGATACAGTGCCGCAGTCTGGCTGGGCACAATCAGGAGCCACTTGTCAAAAGAAACTAACTTTATTTTTAGAACCACACACGCCAAACAAAACAGCCTCTCAGGAAAAACCCTCAGAGCCTCAACTGCCACCACCGGCTTTCCACAAGCCTCTCTCTCCCACACAAGCTTCTCCCCACCTCCCACAATCCTCCTGCTCTTGAGGCCGATTGGCTGGGTCACATGGGCGGAGCCAAAAAAGTCCCCCAATGAGCAGCTCCGTGGTCTGAAAGGGCAGGGAAACAGCCCAATGAGCATCACCGCAGAGGAGCCAATCAGCTAGATGTTGCTGGGGCCGCTGTGAGCCAATCATCAGCCGGCAGCTGGAAGTTTGCTGGCAGCTGGAAGTTTGCTGGGGCCCCTTCGGCTGTGGCTCTCAACAATACAGAAAAAGCATTTAACAAAATTCATGCTCAAAATATTAGGAAAACTAGAGATAGTAGGAACATACCTCGACTCTGTTAGAGCCATCTATGCTAAACCCATGGCCAGCATCATTCCAAATGGAGAAAAATTGAAAGCATTCCCTCTAAAACCTAGAGCCACACAGGGATGTCCTCTTTCACCATTTCAATTCCACATCATCCTTAAAACACTAGCCAGAGCAGTTAGAGAGAAAAAGAAATAAAAGGGATACAAAGAGGAAAAGAAGAACTCAAAGGATCACTATTTGCTGACAACATGATTCTATATCTGGAATATCAAAAGAATTCCACCAGAAATCTTCTAGAACTCATAAGTGAATTCAGCAAAATGGCATGATATAAACTCATGACCCATAAATCCAATGTGTTCCCACAGATCTCTGATGAATCCTCTGAAAGAGAAATTGGGAAAACTACCCCGATCACAATAGCCTCAGAAAGAAAAATACAATATTTGCAAATTAATCCAACCAAAGAGGTGAGAGACCTCCACAGTCAAACATCAGAACAGCAAGGAGGGAAACTGAGGAAGGCCTTTGAAGACGGAGCCATCTCCCACGTTCTTGGGTGGGCAGAATGAAGCTTGGGCCATTGTGACAATGGCCCTACTGCCAAAAAGCACTGCACAGATTGAATGCAATTCCTATTAAGACACCAATGATGTTCTGCATAGAAATAGTAAAAGATGTCATGAAATTCATTTGGCAAAATAAGAGGCCCCGAACAGCAAAAGCAAGCCTTAGCAATAATGGGGTCAAAGGAGGCATCAAAATATCAGTCCCTGAATCACACCACAGCGCGACAGTAACAAAAGTGGTATGGTTGTGGCATGAAGACAGACAGACCAACAAAACAGGATAGAAGACAAACCCACGTAGACAGTTCTCTCACACTAGACAAAGGCACCAGAAATACATGGGAGCAAAGAATGTCTTCAACAAATGGTGCTGGGAAAACAGGAAATCCTTCTGCAGCAAAGTGAAATTAAACCCCTCCCTCTCACCCTGCACCAAACTCAAGTCAAAGTGAATCAAGGACTCTGGCACTACAGCAGAGACCCTGAACCCAATGGAAGAAGAAATTAGCCCCAAATCTCCACCATGTCAGCTTAGGAGCTGACTTCCTTAACAAGACCCCTAAAGCACACACACACACACACAAAAAAAAAAAAAAAAAAAAAAAAAATCAAGAATCAATAAATGAGAGGAATTCAAAGTAAAAAGCTTCCTCTCAGCAAACGAAGCAATCAGTCATACAGAGAGAGAATCTACAGAATGGGAGAAACTGTTTACCACATGCACCTCAGAGCGTTGATCTCAAGAATCTATAAAGAACTCAAAAAACTTTAACACACACACAAAAAAAGCCGATCAGTAAATGGGCAAAGGAACTGAACAGACACTTCACAAAGGAAAACACACAACCCATCAACCAATATATGAGCAAATGTCCCCCGATATGCAGATGCTAATCACAAGGGAGGCACTGGGGTGGGGGATGGAGGTTGTTTGGAGTAGAGAGGGGAGTGGAGGGAGGGGGTGGGAGGGGGAAGGACAGTGGAAGCAGTCAGACATTATTACCCCACATGCACATACGATCACATGACTGGTGTATTTCCACATCCTGTATGGCAAGGAGGATGTGAAGTTATACTCCATTTATATATGATGTGTCAATGTGTTTCACTGTCAACTGTAACTCACTGTAACCAATGCAAGAAAAAAAAAAAGAATCCAAGAATTACAAACCTATAGAAATTAAAACACTGTGGTACTAAAAACGTACACAATCTACAGACCAATGCCAGAGTGATCCCCCAAGGGCTTGCTGCACACTCAGCTTTGACCAGTGAGCCCATAATAGATAAAGGACAGTCTCTTTGACAAATGGTGCTGAGGACACTTGATTATCCACATGCAGAGGAGAGAAATCAAAGACTTATCTCCCACCATACCATACCAAAGATCAACTCAAAAGGGAAAAAAGTGAATGGTGAGACTTGAATCTGTAACCTTCCTAGAGGAAAATCCTGGGGCCCCATGTACCCACCCCTCCCCATCCTTCTAAAGTGATGCGTATCATCTCGATTCTAGTTGGATCCCTACCGAGTGTGACGTGGATCTGAATATCATGCTGTACTGATTAGCAGGAAAAGTTATTATGTTTCTATCTAAAATCAAAGAAGAATAACTTGGTGAGTAAAATATAAAAAGAAAACACAAATGTCTGACAACATTGCTTTAGGAAATGGTCCCTTAGCTGTGACACTATGACATGGGACAGAATCATAAACAGGCAAGTGAAACGTCATCAAACCAAGAGCTTCTGCACAGCAAGGAAAGCAAGAACAGAGAAAAGGATCCAGCTGACAATGAGAGAAGTTACCTGCATATCCCCTAAGAGCACAGTGTCTCAATACAGAGGTCATCCCTGGAACTCTAGCAAAACACGGGTAAAAACACCTAGAGTCCCAGTGGTTCAGGAGGCTACATGGGGAGGATCACAAGGTGGAGGCCAGCCTCAGCAAGTGAGCAAGGCCCTAAGCAACTCAGTGAGGCCCTGTCTCTAAATAAAAATATAAATAAAATGATCTGGGATGTGGCTCAGTGGTTAAGTGCCCTGGGTTCAATCCTTAGTGGAAAAGGTCAGAAAAAACTTAAAATTCTATATTTGTTAAATTCATCATTTTGATCCAATATGCCTATGTTAATATGGTTTTCTGATTACACTCTGCTTTATTCTAAGGCCAACTTACAAGGGTTAACTCTCGATCTAATAGGTTTTAAAAGTAAGCTACAAGGCTTTTGTTTGTTTGCTTTGTGTGGGTTCACTGGTGTATGTATTTGATACAAAAAAAATTGATCTGTGAGCTCATAAATTAAAAGTTTTAAAAAATGGATCCAAATACCTTTGGTTAATATGATTTTAAAAGTTCAATTTAAATTGGAAAAATAAATAAAAATACAAATGTCTTTAAGTTTATTAATGCACAGTTTTGTTTCTAGATGGTTAAACAGCTGTTAAAATGTTAATGTCTATAAAGTGACATCCATGGTCTCTAGGATTTTTCTTTAACAGGAAAAAAGATTACTAATACTATTCAATGCACATGTCTGATAGTTCGTTGTTTTAAAAAGATACGTAAATTACACTTAAATGTATATGAAATTAATCATGAATGTGTTTGTTAGAGACATCCAATTGGTTTACAAAGTTAAAATGCTAACTGTTAAATGTAATATCAAGAACTCTTAACTCCTTAAGTTCCACACACACACACAATTTATGAAAACACCAACATTGTTTAACTAAAAAAAAATTAAAATTATTTTGTGTTATCATAAAAACAAGGTTACTATAAATTAAAAGTCCCAACTGGTATAATTCTACATACAAGGAGTCAAGAGGTTTCAACTGCAGTTCAATTAAAGTACTGTAAATAACAAAAATTCATCCATTTTAATAAGATAAAATATTTATCTAAATTTAGAAATTTATAAGGGTTATTTTAAGGTACAAACAAAAAGAAGGATCAGTGGATTTAAAATGATCAAGAAGTCCTAAATATAAGAATATATTTAGTAAAAAAAGTTTCCAGGTTAAAAAAAAAATTATGTGGTAAAGTATAATTAGAATAGGTCCAAGTGAACCACAAGGGTCTAATAATATAAAGATCTACGAATAAGAGATAAATATTAAAAGGTTTATATGTAACTAAGCTGGTTATATATGTAACACAAATAGGGAACAACCTTCAATAATTTTAACTAAGGACAAATATTAATGTTCTGATATATTTATATCTTCAAATGACAAAAACTTCTAAAAATATAAGTTACATTGTGTGTTAAGTTTTATCCCCTAGAGCAAGTAATCTTGGAAAAATTAAGGTTTGTACATCTGTGGTTAGACAGCAACTGTTATTTTAAAGTATTGTCCTACGTTACAGAGTCTAGATTTGTTTAAAAGCTAACCTTGGTCAATATAAAAACATCAATAAAAGTGTGGCACGTTACTCTTCTCTACAGATTAAATGTGCTCATATCTTTCAGGCATAAAAGTCTTTAAGGTAAAAGGCTTTGATAGGCCTTGCTATGGGGACAATTTCCCAGGTCTTCCGCCTCCTGGTAAGCAATTATTGATTTCTGTCATTTTCATGATATTCATGGACAGATTCCAGATGCTACAACTGCTATTTTGTGGTAATCTTGTTTCACTACTCATGTCTTTGTCTCTCTCATAGAGGTGCCCACCCCACGTGAATTTACATCCTGGTCTTCCTGAATTAGATTTTTACCATGGACTCCTTGACCCACTCAGTTTCTAAAAAAGGACTCCAAACTGCTGCCCACTGCACATTGCTCCCCTCTCAGATCAAAGCAAGAACAGTCATCGCCCTTTTCCTAACCAGTAGGAGGTCCCTAACATTAGGGGGAAAATCACGATCAGTATAGATGTTTGCCACTATGTCTAGTTCAGGAAGATGGACCTGGAAAACTACTCCCAAGACCACCCTGGGTGACCTCCCAGAAAGAGACACTTGCTTCCACAACCCAACTTGTAAGTGGGACAACTCCCTGTTCACCAAAAATTGTACTTCCCGGGTCCCACTTTGAACTCCTTGCCCAAGTCTCCAAACTGTCAATAACTCTGAACTATGGAACCTACTATTTTGATGGAATTTAAAAAGGAAAGGAACACCTGGACTTATTACAAGGCCAGGGCCCACTGATTTATCAACCCAGATGGGCTGCCCCCATTGGAGTTCCCCTCCTGGCTGGTTTGGGAATAGCTGGATCTTCTGCTTTAGGAAGGCAGCTCTGATCACAGGCTCTAAAAATGTTAAGTCCCTCAGCCTCAGATAGATAGAGATTTACGAGAACTAGAAAGGTCAGTCTCCAAACTAGAGGTGTCCCTAGACGCTCTGACAGAAATAGTCTTACAAAACAGATGAGGTCTAGAGCGTCTCTTTCTAAAACAAGGAGGACCTAAAACAATTACCATTTCTAAAACAATGTATGGCCCTAGGAGAAACTTGTTTCTATGCAAACCATTCAGGGATAATCAAGGACAGTTTGGTGCTAATGAGAAACAGGTTAAAGGAAAGAAAGGAAGCACAAGACACTTCAGGCAATTGGTTCCAAAACTTATTCTCAAGGTCCCCTTGGTTGAGTATCATCATTTCAGCCATAGTTGGGCCCCTAGTCCTTCTCCTGATTGGAATTCCTGTAGGACGCTGCCTCTTAAAAACCCTCCTAAACCATATACACAAGAATGTAGGTGAGGTCCGACTTATGGGCTTGTGAGCCCAGTATGGTCCCTTAGTCACAAAAGGATGGGAAAGAAACTGAGGCCTAATGATGTGCGAGATTGACATCAAACCCACTAAAACCAGTGGGGTCTGTGATAGTAAAAGCAAATGTGACTCCGTTTTGTTTTGTGACTCTGTTCTGTCAAACAACCAGGCCAAGTACAAGGGTCATGACTGGGGCAAGATGTTCTTTTCCTTTTGCTATGGAAACCTTTAAGAACATGGAACTACCTAATGGGGCATTGTTTCTGTAACTAGGGTAAGGGGACTCTCTGTAACTGGGGTGACTGGGCTAACTGGTTATTCCCGCCACCTGACTGCACTCTCCCGCTTCTGTGACCTGGCTTGCTTGCATTGGCTAGACCCCCCTGAACATCCCTTTTGTGGTTTTCAGGCTTATAAGGAGTGCCCTTGCAATTTTCCGGGGCTGATCAGGGGCACAGCTTTATACTCTGGTCAGCCACCACCGGTGTGCTTCAATAAAGGCTTGATTGGATTATACTTGAGTGGTCTGGAAGTCAGTTTATGAAACCCCAGGACAAAGCTTTAACTATAACCCAACAACAGAATAATGCACTTTCCAGAATGGCCTCCTCCCCACACCTCTGAGACCTCCCGTGTTAGCACCTGTCTGGGCGTCCCCACGTCTCACCGTCTCCAATCAGAAAACCAGCTCCAGCTGCTGCCCTTCCTGGGCCAGCTTCCCCCCTAAGGCCTCATTTGTCTTCAGTTCCCACCACCTGCGGACAGGGGGCCACTGAGACCCTCAGACACCTCCATGGTACCAAATCTAACGCTCTGTCCTTGTCACCCTCTAGTTCACTTCTGAGTGGGCTCAGGACAAGAGGCCGCGCCTTTCCCAGAAGTCCGAGTCCTTCCATCTCCCAGTTTTTCCAACGCCCTTCCCGATGCCCTTGCTCTCCGCCTCCTTCATAGACTTGCCCTCTTCTCCATGTCACTCCATGGAGGTGGGTCCCGGGCACACAGCAAGGCTCCCTGCGCCTCTCGGTGCTCACCCCAGGTCACCCTCAGCCTCATGGCAGTATTTTCCAGGATGGGGGTCAGCCACCCCCCAGCTGGCTCCAGATGAAGATTCAGGGAGTGTCCCTGGTCTTTGGGCCCCTCCCCCACACCACTCCGTCACAAATCCCCGCTTCTTTTATGAGACAAAATTATCAACATGTGTCTGTATATATATCACACAACCTCGTGGATACGTGCACATAACACATACGTGTAGAGGACATGTACGTAATTGTAAATAAATATACCAGGTCCAACCACTTTTGTCCCCCTGTCACCTGGTCATGCCACCATGTTACATGTTACCTGTGCGTCTCCACGACGTCGCCGTCATCCCTGCCCAGCCACCGCCAAACCTTCCCTTAGAGGCCCCGGGGCTGCGCTGTCCTCTGTCCAGCCTGACAGGCGGTGTCCCACGCATCCTGCTGCAGCGAGTCCCCAAGGTCGCCCTGGCAGGGTCGAGGCCGCTCCCCGTCCCCGCTTCTCCCCCTGCCCAGGACCAGGACGCCCTGCCCGGGTCAGTGCGGGGGAGGGCCGCCCCAGGACCAGCGGTGACAGCCGCGCCACAAGCCACCCTCTCGGCCTCCAGGTCACGCCGTCTACACCGCAGGCACCAGGAG